>NC_139721.1:60967873-61690373 GCF_964211835.1 Anser anser
GGGTTTCTCAGTACTGTGCAAAGCCACACTGTTCAGAGGTAAGTCAGTCTCCTCTTCTCTTTTCTCTTCTCTCTCTTCTCTTCTCTTCTCTTCTCTTCTCTCTTCTCTTCTCTTCTCTTCTCTTCTTCTCTTCTCTTCTCTTCTCTTCTCTTCTCTTCTCTTCTCTTCTCTTCTCTTCTCTTCTCTTCTCTTCTCTTCTCTTCTCTTCTCTTCTCTTCTCTTCTCTTCTCTTCTCTTCTCTCTCTTCTCTTCTCTTCTCTTCTCTTCTCTTCTCTTCTCTTCTCTTCTCTTCTCTTCTCTTCTCTTCTCTTCTCTTCTCTCCTCTTCCTCTCCTCTCCTCTCCTCTCCTCTCCTCTCCTCTCCTCTCCTCTCCTCTCCTCTCCTCTCCTCTCCTCTCCTCTCCTCTCCTCTCCTCTCCTCTCCTCTCCTCTCCTCTCCTCTCCTCTCCTCTCCTCTCCTCTCCTCTCCTCTCTTCTTTCCTTTCCTTTCCTTTCCTTTCCTTTCCTTTCCTTTCCTTTCCTTTCCTTTCCTTTCCTTTCCTTTCCTTTCCTTTCCTTTCCTTTCCTTTCCTTTCCTTTCCTTTCCTTTCCTTTCCTTTCCTTCCCTTCCCTTCCTTCCCTTCCTTCCCTTCCCTTCCCTTCCCTTCCCTTCCCTTCCCTTCCCTTCCCTTCCCTTCCCTTCCCTTCCCTTCCCTTCCCTTCCCTTCCCTTCCCTTCCCTTCCCTTCCCTTCCCTTCCCTTCCCTTCCCTTCCCTTCCCTTCCCTTCCCTTCCCTTCCCTTCCCTTCCCTTCCCTTCCCTTCCCTTCCCTTCCCTTCCCTTCCCTTTCCTTTCCTTTCCTTTCCTTTCCTTTCCTTTCCTTTCCTTTCCTTTCCTTTCCTTTCCTTTCCTTTCCTTTCCTATGTTTGAGGAGGAGATAGCAGCCCCATTTTATGCTATAAATCAGAACAATCCACTCAGGATGTTGGAATCTTTCTTTTCTCTCCTGTTTCCCTGGAGAATGATTCTATCATATTTCTTCTTTCTAGCATATTTCTGTTGTCACTTTGCAAAGGAGAACTACAATTTTATTGGACTTTTAAAATAAATAAATAAACAAACAGAGAAAGAACTTAAAAGAATGGTCTTGTTTCATTGTAGCTAATGTACTCACCTGAGAGGAAGGAAACCTGGTTTCCAATCTCTGCTCAAATTTCTTAGTATTTTTATTTCACAGTTATTAAATGAAGACTTATTAAACCAACTTCATGCTCATGGATTTAGATCTATTTTCTTTCTTCTCTCCATGATATTCATTTGAGAGAGTAACATGTTTCAAGCACCACCAGGGTTAGGCTGTAGGCAAGGGAAGAATCAAAGACCTATGTTTTTTATTTGGACTACCTAAAATTCCATTTAAGTCTTACACCAGGCATGGACAGCTTTTTATGGATTGATGCTTTAGACTTTTAAATCTCAAGTCCTAAAACAGAGATACAAAATTTCAGTAACATTGCTGAAAGGCTTAATTCATTGAGATTTGGAAACTACTTGAAAAACCTTGAATGAAAGTGCAAATGTAGTTATCTTTGCAGAGGAACTGTGGATAGGATTTCTCTCAAGCAGATTTGTCAAATTTGACTAAAACAACCTTACTGCTTGCTATGAATGTCCATTTAATTGCTGACTGAAAAATTCACCTAATATTCCTTCTCTTTTTTCTCTTTTCCTAATGAGCATGAGGGCATTCTCTCATTTCACAGTGATGACAGATAGCTTTTATTTTCTTTGACAGAGGAAATACCCTTTAAGTTGTTCCTTTTCTTTTTCCCTCCTTATGAAAATAATTTTTTCTGGATGAAGGAAAAATGAAACATAGTCAGTCCTTTGCATCCATGTTTAGGAAAAAGAACACCCAAAACAGAATCATATGTTCTTCTGAGCATTAACACTCAAGTGAAGAGGAAACAGTCTTCTATAACCAAGATTTTATCCATAAAAAGGAGTTTATACAATACCCAGGTAATACCAGGTTATACACTTTATCCAGGTAATAAAGGCATGGAACATCTAGGTTACCAGGAAAGTTTATTATTAATTCCACACAGAAATGTAGTAATAAATAAATAAATAAATAAATGGATCTATTCAGTGACAGCAATGTGCCACAAAAATAATGGCACTATATTGTTTGTCTTGTAAAGGTGTGGGGGGAAATGTTTGAGTTAACATATGGTTAAGCATCTAATCAATCTTTAAAATTAAATGCTAATAGAATTTTTGGAACTGCTTTAAGTCAAATGAAAATGTAGATATGTTTGAATGCTTGTATGGATGATTCTAGAGGGAAACAGATCTCAAGCAATTTTTATAATCTTGATAGGATATCCTAAAAGATTGATAGCAGGTCCTATCCATATGTGAAATGAAGTTGCATGCTATACTTGTTGCAAAAATTTACATTTAAATAAGCAATGAAATTAGCAAAGTCAGTTGAGTAGCTTTATAAGTAACTTCTCTTAACGCATATAATCCATAATAAACTACTTTTATCATTATTATCTTATGCTCCTTTTCATCCACCTTTCTCAAAGAATGACATTTTAAAATATTCAAAATATTTTAAATTTTAAAAGACACAGTATCTATAATGTAAAGTGATTTATTATATTAATTGTACCTTTAAGTTCCTTAGTATACATTCTCTAATGTATTTTATTGCCTTTGAAAGAATTAATATCAAAAGAAGCTCTCAGGTGTCATTAGCTACTGATTTGTTCATTTAACAGGATGGATTCTTTGAACAGGTTAAGTGTTTTTTTGCTTCCTTGTTTGTTTGTTTTTGTTGTTGTTTGTTTTGTTTGTGTTTTGTTGCTGTTGTTGTTGTTGGTGGTGGTTTGTTTCTTTTGTTTGTTTGTTTTATATTTACTTGCTGTGGAATATTGATAATGGCCAAAACTTTGGATATACATTTTATGACAAGGGATGTTAAGATTGTCTTTAGATTAAAAGCTTGATTGTGTATAGTACAAGCTCAGTATTATGAAGAAATGTCAGATTCCATGTAATTATAATGATGTTGATTTTAAGTGATCAAGAATTCTAAGACAGCAGCCAGATTTATGAGTGAAATTAATCAGCAGGGGTTGAATAAAAACCAAACAAATATTTCCTTACAAGAGCTTGTGGAAAGAAAAGCATTTTCTTCATAATTTACTTCCCACTCCATTTTCTAAGAGGCACAGGTTTTGTTTTAACAAATGCAGCAGTAATTATTTATTTTCAAAATTCTAAACATACAGACAAAATCCAAGTCTTTTCATGAGACTTTCTTAAACATCAGTATTTTATTTGTAGATTTAATTTATTGGAAGAATAACTCATACATCAAAAAGAGAAATGAGAGCAAACAAAAAAATTACCCTTTGAGCTTGCGGGAAAATGTTCTGCAAATACAAACTGAAGCTGAAGGATAAGCATGGGACAGGACATTTAAAATGCTGAATTGCTTTCGCTGAATTAGGATTTTAACACACCTTGTAAAAACAATCAAATCTTTCTAATACTTTCCATGTTATTGTACAACTTCTGTATTTTATATCATTAAAGTCTACATGTTAGAGTTTAGCAGTGCAAACTGCAGTTTGAGCATATTTGCATATTTATTTTTCATTATTTTCATTATTCGTTTTTGACTATTTGGGGTAAATTTGTTTGAATTTTACTGTGCATATTTGAAGAGAATTTACAGTTATTCAAGTATGTGTAATAACACAGACTCTGTGCAGACTGCTTGCATGAACAGACTTATTCATGAACTGTGGGAAGAAGCAGAGTTTAGGAGTGATGCAGGATACAATACGGAAAAGCCCAGTAAAAGAATCTTTAAGTAGTATAGTCCCCCTAAACTTACCTGTACTCCTGAATAACCAGTCATAAAAGATAACACTTTGAAAAGACAAATATTGCTTCCAATCTTAACAATGGAGTGAGGCAGAGGAATGGATACCTATCTTTAGATAACTCTCAACCTTTATATGCATACTTTATGCAGGAAAGCCACATGATCGCAATAATCTTTGACATAAATTTGCAATGGGACAATCAATTAATGCTTCCAGTATATATATGATTATTGAGGCTTGAAATTCTAGTTTAAAATATCACTACATTGGTAAGGAAAAGAAAAAAAAAAAAGAGTTAATATTGAAAAGATATATTTATTCTGGAATAACATCAGCTTTTCATGTCCTGCACTTAAACAGAACAGTACAAGAATAAAATTTAGTATTAAAATTAGCCTTGACCATGGGCCAAATGTGACCTGCTGATGCATTAAAATCAACAAGGGTTATCCAAATGCATCTAGGAGAAGCATTTGTTGCTAAATGGATTTAAGCCTGAAATCCTTCCTGACTCTAGTTCAATAAGCTATGTGCATGCCCTCAGAATCATATCATGCAAGTCAAAGAAATTTTAAGTTTCTTAAGTATTTAAAAGCAAGATAGGTTGAAAAGATGTACAGCATTACCCTTTTGTGGGAAAATGTGAAAACTATGACAATGGATCAAGTTTTGCAGTTGTATAAGCCCCATATGGCTTATGTTCCTGAAGTTAGGAAATACCATATTCAGAGGTAAGTCCATTCCCCCATGGCTGGAGTGTGATCCTTTTCTAACTCTTACCTCCAGCTGTCATGTGTCATTGTTATTTTTGTTTGTTTCTTTACTTCTACAGCATAGTTTCACAGTTGCTGCTTATTTGGAGCTCCTTTGTTCACATTGGAAATAACAATACCCCACAGTCTGTGTTCCCAATTATAGGAGAGAAGGAACATTACATTTTAATCACGTTTTAATAGCTACATGAAACAAAAGGCACAAATTTAAAGATCCATATTTTAAGAAACTGTCTGAACAAGGGTAATTAAAAGGTACTGTAAACTCAGCTTCTCAAAGCCAGAAGTTTTATCACTCACAAGCATTTTCTGAGTGGCTCAAATGATTTATTTGCACTCAGTCCAGAACTTCATTGAAGCTGGGGGTTAGTGAAGGAAAAGACATGTGAGTGGAAAGTTTACCAAAGGATTTAATAATGACCTTCAAAATTGGTCCTGTTTGAGCATTTGGAACATATGCATATAAATTAACAACACTCAGAACTTGCTGCCAAGGGCCTGCCTACACTGAAAATATTTAACTTATTTAATGTTAGGTTAGCAAAGTTAGACCCTCAACTGCTGATGCTGAATGTGATTTCCAGTGAGATGTGTTGTGCACTCTATGTCAATCAACATTATGACTTCTAACTTGTGATCTCAGCATGAGAAATGAACTGAATACAGATTATGAACTGAATACAGATTAGTCTGTGAGACAAACTTCATTACAAGATGTGCATAGCCACAGCAACCTACTCTTTCTAATATAATCATTGATCTGACCAATGCAGAAAGAAAAGCACATTAGCCGCTGATATGCTGATAAAATGCTGTCAACGTACTGAATTTTGTAATGAAGAACATCAAAAACCTCTTGCTGCTGTTCTGCTTATAAAGTAGCTTCCTATGGTGATGATGGTCATTGGATGGGTTTGGCTATGGTCCTTCCACGTTGTTCTGTGCTTGAAAAAGAATCAGAGCTTACTATGCACTCTACATTTAGATATGTGTCAGTACATACAAACTTTACCAATGTTGTTAGAAGTCTGTAGACTTTACAACAGCCTGACAGTACAGGTTCAGAAGGCTTGTCTGGCTTTTTCTCAGCCTGATCTTGTTTTATCTTGTTTTTATCTTGTTTTACTTGTGATATTATATTTATATATATACATTGTATATTGCTTAAATGACTATTGCCTAAGTTCTGAGAATCATAGAATCATAGAATGGTTTGGGTTGGAAAGAATGTTAAAGAATGCCCAGTTCTAACTCTCATGTCATAGGCAAGGGACACCTTTCTACAATATCAGGTTGCCCAAGACCCCATTCAACCAAGCATCCACCCTGGAATACAATATATGGAAACGTTTCAGAAACCTAGGTGCTCATTCTCTAAAACACAATGCACTTCCAAAATTATTGGGGCTGAAAAAAGCTATAATGCAACTTTCAAACTTCAGCTGGGAACCGGAGAAAAGAAAGCAGGCTGCGACAAAAACTGTACGGCAACCACCTTAAGTAAACTCAAGACTGAGAAGGAAGTGAATGTTATGACACGGATACAACCACTCCCAGCAAAGAATGCAACAAAGAGTTTACACTGACACCACCTTCCTGCTTGAGGAAGTCTAGCACCATCAACCACAGGAACCAAAGAGATGTTGGAAGGGTGAATATAACATGAAAGAAAAGGCATAGGTACTTGGAAGATTTGTATTGCAATGTGGTGGTTTGACTGTGGCCAGCAGTCAGATGCCCACCCAGCTCAACAGGATGGGGTGGGAGGTAAGGGAGTAAAAAAAAATAATAAAAAATGGTGGACTAACTTAAAGGCAGGAATTACTGTCAAGAGCAAGACTGGCTCAATTTGGGAAAAATTAATTAAAATTATTGCTAATTAATAACAGAGTAGGATGTTAAGAAACAAAAAAACTGAAACACCTTCCCTTCACCTCTACCCCCCCAACCCTCTCCCCTTCTTCCCAGGTTCAATTTCAGTCTTTCAGCTCCAACTCCTCTACCTCTTCCACACCTCTGAGTAGTGCAGGGGAATGGGGAATGAGGGTTTTAACAAGTATTAGATGGAATCTGCAAGTTGAAATAGCTAGTTAGTTAACTGATTAGTTAGTTATAGTGATATCTTAAAAATTAGTATGATATTGAGGCATTGACTGTCAATGTTCTACTAAGGATGTGATGCCCCAATATTAAATGTAATTTTGTATAGGCATGTATCCACATGCACTTTGTGAATTGGTCATCTTGTCTAAGTCAGTAAGGGAATGATCCCAAACAAGGTTGCTGACACTTGTAAAACGATATAATAGTATTTTTTCAATGATTTTTGCTCTTGCTCCTGAACTGTCTAATTTAAAATGTCAGCTGAAAGCCTGAAGTATTTACCAAATCCCCATTTTGACCTTCTTCCCATGAACTTCACCAGTGTGCTTTTATGTGTAAAACCTCTTCTTTATCTATCAGAAAATTTTAATTCAGCAGCTACGTGTTACATCTGGATAACACAAAATGAATTTTATCAAAATCCATTCTTGCATAATATTTCAAGGCTATATAACCTATAGTAGAAGTAGGCTATTCATTTGAAAATAGCTCAGTCTTTATTGTTCTTCAACTTTTGCACTGTGTTGAGAGACTGTTGTATTTATGGACTCTTAATGATGTGCAGGGCTTCCCATTTGAAAGAGCTTACCTTCATAGAATGACCCTCAAAACAACCTTCCCTCTACACCTGAGAGAAGTTGGGGAAGTGTCCCGGTTTCAGCTGAGATAGAGTTAATTTTCTTCCTAGTAGCTGCTATGGTACTGTGTTTTGGACTTAGGATGAGAGCAATGTTGATAACATACTGATATTTTAGTTGTAGCAGAGCAGTGCTTACACAGAGCCAAGGACTTTTCAGCTTCTCATGCTGCCCTTCCAGCAAAGAAGCTGGGGATGCACAAGGAGCTGGGAGGGGACACAGACAGAGTAGCTGGTCCCAGTTGACCAAATAGATGGATGTCCCATACCGTATGGTGGCATGCTCAGCAATAAGCTGGGGGATGTTGGCTGGGCGCCGCCATTGCTCAGGAACTGGCTGGGCATTAATCCTCTGGTGGTGAGCAATTGTGTTTTGCATCACTCTTTTTCATTATTATTATTCTTTACTGTTTATTTTTTCCTCCTTTCTTAGTAAATCTTCCATTTCATGTGATGACTTCTCACAGTTTTTGATTCTCTTCCCCATCCCATTGTGGGAGAGTGAGCGTATGGCTGTGTAGTGCTTAGCTGCCTGCTGGGTTAAACCACAAGAAGTACCCTTTTAGACAAGACTAGTAACTTTCTATTTATTTATTTATTTGGGGGTGGGGGGGCTGGGGGGGGGAGGGGGGGGGAGAGAGAGATGTAGAAATAAAGGAAGATGTAGAAATAATAATGAAGACAGATGTCACTATTAATTAAGATTAATTAAGATGTCACATTATTAGATGTCACTGGGCCTGTTCAACCTGGAGAAGAGGAGGCTGAGGGGGGGCCTCATCGCAGTCTACAACTTCCTCACGAGGGGGAGTGGAGAGGCAGGTGACCTATTCTCTGTTATCACCAGTGACGGGACCCGTGGGAATGGTGTCAAGCTGAGGCAGGGGAAGTTTAGGCTGGACATCAGGAAGAGGTTCTTCACCGAGAGGGTGGTTGCACACTGGAACAGGCTCCCCAGTGAAGTAATCACTGCACCGAGCCTGTCTGAATTTAAGAAGAGATTGGACTGTGCACTTAGTCACATGGTCTAAACTTTTGGGCAGACCTGCGCGGTGCCAGGAGTTGGACTTGATGATCCTTATGGGTCCCTTCCAACTCGGGATATTCTATGATTCTATGATTCTATGATTAAAATCTAAACTATAAAATCAAAAATTGGGAACTGACATTTAAGATGTACTCAGTCATCTACAGAGTAATTTAGATGTTGATGTAGCACACAGTAATGCCTGACACTCTACTAAAAGGTATATTTTAAGGATGGTTAAATAGTTCTAGTTTTGTACAGGGCTGATCTTTCTTCATCAGATCTATTCCACACCACTAAGGATGCAAAAAAAAACATGTTTTCAAGAAAATACTTGTATGATCAAGGTGTTAATTCTTTGAAGAATCCAAAGTAATTAACTAAGGGCAAGGAGTTTAATTTTTCTTTAAAATTACAAAACCAATACACCATAATCTCATTGTGAATTAACACTTAAAAGATTTACCAGAGAGATGTGACGCTAATGTATTGTAGTTAATGGACTGGCTCTAAATATTCCGGCAGAATTGAGATAATAAACAATAAAAGATATAGGGTTCCACAAGTTACTGCTGCTCCGTCAGCACTTTATTTGACAGATCCATGACTGGAATGTAAAACTTAAAATGGTTCTTTAATTAGGGGCTTCAAAAGATAAATTAGAAAAAAAAATAATAGTAATTAGCACTGGTCTCCCTAATGTCAAATTCTGTATTCCAAATTTTCCCTATAGTTTGGGCACCAAAGTCAGAGATTCAGAAGGACCTCTAAACTGTTTAATATGCAAAACCAGTTATCCTTTCTTCAGGGTAGATGAATAAAACATTTGTTTTGGAAAACTAACCTGAGCCTAATGTTTCGTTTCAACACATGCCTATAGCATGAGACCAACAACAGTGGTATAACTGTTTACCCTGTGCAGAAAAATACACAGCCACAACACTTGTATGGGAAACAGAGCCCAGGGCCAGTTCCTAGTTTCCCTGGAAGAGTTCAAATCCCTTCTTTCCACTTCAGAGGGCTAGAGGACTATATATGTGGTTACCCTTTTGCCCGAGTCTATGAAACTCTACAGAGGCGAGATCTGTTCTCTACTTCTTGAACAACTTAAGTATTTTCTCTTTCTTGGGACTCTTTCTAGATTCAACACAGAGGACAGCAACACAACTTATACAGGAGTTGTCTTCCCTCTTGTAGTTGAGGTTAGCTGTTACTTTCATTCACAATTTGAGTACGCTTTCAGAAGGGGTGTGTAAGACCCCCTTAGACTGCAGAGAAAACTGATCTCTCACTTCCCCATAAAAGCTTCAAACATTAGTCTATATATATTAAAAAATATATAAATAAAAATAAAAAATCTCTGGTGCTTCATCTCTTGGTGTCATTTTTCAAAAGGAAGCAAATGCAAATGCACAGGGCACTCAATAGTCTTGACCATTTTGAGGCCCCACAAATCACTCCAGGGTACTTCTGTTGCAGATTAGCAGTGTAAAAATTATACACTACATTTCTTAGGGAATTTAGAAACTGCTTCCAGGGATCAGCAAATGATGGCAAGAATTTTTTGGATCACAGTTTCAGAGTAGGGTGCACCTTCCCTTCTCTGTGCCTTCTGCATCTCATTCTTTGGAATCAGCCCTACAATTTGATGAGAGTAACTGTAATATGATTTCTCTTACCTTCACTGCTGTATCCTAGGACCTGGAGGATGACTCCCTCCAAAACACTGAAAAGTAAGTTGTGTAGACTTCTGCACTGGTCAGTCATTCACAGGTTGCTTTTAACTAAACACCAGGGAGGAGAATTGTTCAGTACAGCTGCAAATACTGTTCAGTTACTTGAAGTTTTACATGGATCTGCAAGGAGACCAATCAGTAGAGAAGGTATGCTGTAGATCAGTCAGACAGGATGCACTTTAGTTGAGGAAATTGTAGAGAAAGTTAAAGCTTGCCATGCAGCCTATAGCAGAGACTACACTCTTTTCTGATTTATTCAGAGAAAGAGGATACAGCTACCTGTCAATATACTAATTATATTTTTATAGTAGTTTTTTTTTTTTTTTTTCCATATTTAACCAAGAAGGAATGTATCTTAACGTATTCTGAAGTTGATTACCACACTGAATACTACCACATCTGAAAACTATGTTGGCTGCTATTCTGGGCCTTTTTTATGTCCAGAAGTTAAAATTGGCTGTTTAGGCTTCATGTAACAAATATATATGAAAATAAATAAATAAATAAATAAATAATTACAATTTAAAAACAAACAAACAAACAAACAAACAAAAAACTAATGTATATTCCAGAAGCTTCCTGAAAATGTAAGTATTTTTATCAATTCCCTCTATTTAAGCAATGTTATTAAACACTTAATTGGGATTATGCAGCAATTGCAGACAATAACACTGGAAAAAAATAATAGGTATAATTACCTACATTGTGTGAAAAGGAGAGATAGACAACTCGGTTCTGCTTATTAGACATCATAAGGGCTTTTGGTGTTAATTTCAATGATGAGATGTTACTAGGCACAAGGAGTAAAGACCAAGTGTTACAATTTTCCAATAATTCACCAATGTTAATATAGTTTAGCCTTTTTTAATGGCTTTCTTGTAGACATGAATACAAAGATTAATTTGTCAGTGTATGTATTGTAATATTATAGAATCATAGAACCATTAATGTTGGAAAAGACCTCCAAGATCATGTTTTCATTTATGTCTCTTAAATGAAGAAATAAGTATGTTGTTATTAATGGCAATTTTGAATAACTTGGCATTCAGAAGCAGTTTTTCTCTCTTATACATGAAAAAGGATTTTGCCTTAGTGCTAAATACCAGATTACTTCTGGTTTGGAGCAGTAGAAATATGTAGCAACTGAACTAACATGCTGAGAGAGCATGTGTCAAGATTATGTGCCTAGAACTGGCTGCAAAGATGTTAAAAAGAAAAAAAGAAAAAAAAAATCCTTGCATTCTATGCATCTTTAATCCAAAGTGCACTCATGCCTCATAATTATTTTTAATTGAAGGGTTCTCATAATACACTGATACTGATGTAAAAGAATCATCATCTGAGATTCTTGTTTTGTGATTCATGTTTTTAAAGGTTGTGGATATAAGTAAAGCAATTTAACTACAATATCATGACAAAAAGTCAGCACATCCAAGAGGTAAAATATCAAGAAAATATTCTAATAACTACCTTGAGGCAAAGAAGCATGTCCTGTAGAATTCTGTAGCTCCATTTGTCATTATTTTTTTGGCACAACTCTGCAAATTTTCCATTATAGAAACAACCTAACCAGCTATCTGTGAAATCCCATATGTCTGCCAATTGGTGTTTTTCTTTTGGTGTTGTCAGCACAATTCTCTGCACATAAGGCAACTTAAAGTGAGGAATGAAAAAATAAACAAAATCAATAGAACAACTTTTTTTTTAGAATTGAAAAGCAGGTGGAGCAAATAATCTATTGAAACCAAAATAAAAAGTTAATTGAATCACACAAAGACCCTGTCATATGTTATTTTGTGAATTTAGTAGACTACAGTAGAATACTGCTTTTTAATTTTCATTTATTTATTTATTTAAGTGACAGCCATATTGTTGTTCCTATGCATTTCCTTTTGCTGTACATGGAAAAAGTCAAATTGGTAACATATCATAACAGAATCACAGAATCACAGAATATTTTGCATTGGAAAGGACCTTAAAGATCATCTCATTCCAATGCCCCTGCCATGGGCAGGGACACCTTCCACCAGACTCACCGCCCATTGAGTAAAGAACGTCTTTCTAGTGCTGGATTGAAATCTACCCTCTTTCATTTTAAAACCATTACCCCTAGTCCTATCACTGCACTCTCTGATGAAGAGTCCCTTCCCAGCTTTCCTTTAGGTATTAGAATGCCACTCTAAGGTCTTTCTGGAGCTTTCTCTAATCCAGGCTCAACAATCCCAACTCCCTCAGCCTGTCTTCATAGGAGAGGTGGTCCAGCCCTTTGATTGTCTTTATGGCTCTCCTCTGGACTCGTTCTAATAGCTCAATGTCCTTCTTATATTGGAGACCCCAGAGCTGAACACAGTACTTGAGGTGTGGCCTCACTGGGTCCGAGTGCAGAGGGACAATCACTTCCCTAGTCCTGCTGACCACACTATTCCTGTTAGAAGCCAGCATGCTGTTGGCCTTCTGAGCACACTGCTGGCCAGCTGAGCACACTGCTGGCTCCCTGAGCACACTGCTGGTTCATATTCAGCCGACTAGCCACCAATGCCCCCAGGTCCCTTTCCGACTGGCAGCTTTCCAGCCACTCTTCACCCATCCTGTAGCGCTGCTTGGGGTTGTTGTGCCCAAGGTGCAGGACCCGGCACTTAGCCTTGTTGAACTTCATACAGTCAGCCTCAATCCATCTGTCGTGCCTATCCAGATCCCTCTGCAGAGCCTTCCTACCCTCGAGCAGATCGACACTCGCTCCTAACGTGATGTCATCTGCAAACATACTGAGGGTGCACTCAATCCCCATGTGCAGATCATTGATGAAGATACTGAAGACAATTGGCCTCAATGCTGAGCCCTGGGGGACACCACTAGTGACTGGCCTCCAACTAGATTTGATTCCATTCACCACAACTCTTTGGGCCTAGCCACACAGACAGCTTTTATGTCAATAAAATTCCATTTAACATTTTTGTTCACTATCAGGCTGTAATGCACAGCTTTCCTTAGATACTTTAGTGATGTTTGTTGTTTGTATAGTGTTCAGGAGCACAACCAGACCATATGGAACAGTTTGACTATTTGTGCTAATATCGTCATCTCCAGCCTGCCTCATCTACTAAGATGACTTAGAAATCTGTATTGATTTCCAGAACTAGATTCTGTCTCCACTGCGTACAGCAGTAGAGCTGCCTCCATAAAGTCCTGAACCTGAATAATAATAAATAAACGAGTCAACAAACAAACAAACCACCAGAAAATCTACATAACACCACAGAGCTGCCTCTAGAGAAGATGTAACTCAACAGCCCAAGCCATGAAACACAGCCCAGGTCTTGAACTGTAGTAGTTTCGTCCATAATTTTTTCAGCCAGTTTCCCATAACTTTGGTCTTCTGCTTAAATCAAGTAGCAACGGGGGTTTGGGCATTTGGGGCTAGACGTTCATTCTTCTTAGCCTGCTTGTACTTCTCTTACTTGGCACACAAACTGGTGACAGACTTCCAGTAAGTTTGAGGAATGAAAGTGGGAGACACTACAGGATAATAACAATGTCATGTCATGTCATGAAAGGATAAAACAAATGAGTTATGATCTCAGAACTACTCTGGCACCTCAGTTTCCTCCAAAATACAAAAGGAAAAGAAAGCACGAAATTCTACCAGCTAAAAAGGCATCTGTCTTGGAAAGACTCCTAGCCACAGTAGAGTCAGCCTAGAGGCTGCTCAGTCCCAACTCAGCTCTGTCAAAGGGCAACGGGAAAGGATGTAGCCAGAATAGTCATTGTCACTTGGCATGTGGCCCTGCATAACTGGGGCCATGACAGGTGACGTGGATTCAAGCAGTTATCTATGCATTGCCATTGCTTTCAGTCAAGACAATTCACGTAATTTATCTTGATTTTTAATGTAAAAATTAACTTTCAATTTTGCAACAAAGTGAATTTAAATATTCAGTGTATTATGAATACTATTATTATTGCCATTTGTAATACATCACAACACTCAAATCTACAAGTTATTTCTCTGGAAAAAAATAAACAAACAAACAAACAAACAAAGTGACTTTGGCTTTACGTAGTCTGATATTCCACCATGGATAGTTTTAAAAAATATGTACAGAGTATACATCTACATTTGTGGATTGTCTGAGTTGTCATCCATCAGAAGCATTCTTCACAGCTCTTAAAATAACTGGATTAAAATTAATATCCATGTATCACACACAGACAGAGACATATATGAGTATATCGATACATGTATATGTATGTTTTATGTATTTCTAGAATGTATTTATAGAAAGGTACACATTTCACATACAGAATATTAAAAAAATATCTTGTATTTGTGTCTGAAAGGAATATTTGAGCTATACAATTTCAGTTTTCAGCCACACAATGTCCAGCTGAACATGTTGGTTCTCTTGAGTTTCAAACAGAACAAATTCTTCTTGGTTATATCACTAAATCCTTTTAATCCTTTATTATTATTATTATTAATAATAATAATATATAATTAATTTTTATATATATATATACATATATATATTCTCTAATATTCTTTCTTGCAACCAAAAATCCCCTAATAGGTCATGCCGAAATTTTTTTAGCAAAACAGATGTCAGCTATAAAAGTAGCTTTGTCAAAAGCAAAACATGTTTTTTTGAAATAGCAACAAATGTTCAATAGGGAAAGTCCAAATGTACTATTTTTTTACACCACCAACTTTTCCGTTTGACTTCAAACATTAAAAACTGTCTAAATTTTTTAAAAACTCTAAATTTTCAGGCTTACATCATTTTTTTAACCTTGTAATGGTGCGTATTTAAAACAAACAAAAAAAAAACAAAGAAAAGTTCCACTAAAAAAATCTATTCTAATATGGATAATTTGGGACATTGATGTTGAAATATTGGAACTTTATGCATAAAGGAAAATCCTGTTTCGGTCATATACTATTCATATTCAGTTTTACCATCATTACTTCTTTTACTCTTCTGCTACATCTGTAAGACAATGTTACCTAAATATCCATGTTGGCTTCTCCAGATCTCTCCTGTACTTCCTTTAAAGTATCCAATATGGCTTACTTTATTTATCTATAATATCTGGTTCTACAAAATAATTGTGTTAAATCTTGTGGGTGATTGAAGGAGAAAAGTTGTGAACTGTGCTATTGTTGATGGGTAAAATATAGTCTTTGAAGGAAAAGATATTACTCACTTTCTAAGGTAGTATACAAATGTACTTCACCTGCTGACTTAAAATACATTCTATTATCTAAAAGATAATAAAGTCTGAGTATTTTTTAAAGCCTGAGAGGATACATCCAATTTATAACGATTTTTTCCTAAAAAAAATAAAAAATAAAAAAATCCCAGTTTCAAAGGAAAATCAAGTACTATTTGGTAATAACTTCAGATATAAACTTTCATTTATTTAAAAAGAGTAGAGGCACTCTGTTTCCTCTTCTCCAAACTAGAAATGTAGCTGTCTTTACTGGAAAGAACTTTTACAAAATGAATTAAAGCTAATTATTAGGAAGTAATTAACTCACAACCTTGAATTACAGCTGAATAATTGATTCTTAAGAAACATTCTTTTGTTGGAAACAGTTTTTTAAACTCAACAAGTTTAGAAAGCCACATTTTGCTCAGAAGAATTTTTTTGTTTTTTTTTTTTATTTAAAAAAATACAGGTTAAAAGGCTAAGAGGTCAGAGGATTACTTATGGGTCTTGTAAAAACCTTTATGTACACTCAGTTTACATGGAAATTTTTCATTTCTTTTCTTTTCCATATGTGAAGAGAGAGTCAAAGGCAGGACAAGACTTTGTCACTGCATCATATCATAAGCTCTTGTTGAGGTAACATTTTGTCTGAAGTCAGTGGAACTGTAAATCAGGACAGCTGGATGATAAATGTCCCCTTCTTGTTTGTTTATTGAATGTGGATAGGGAGAAGCAATGCTTTGGACTGTTCTTTGGACTGGTGTGTATGTGAGGCAGTGGTGGGAGGTCACATTTGTTGTATTGTTCTGTGAACTCATATCTCTCTTAAGATACGATGATGAATATGTCCATTACCTAAGTATAATGCAGACATGTTCAACTCACCTGGTTGTGCAACTCCCAGTTGTGCAGGGGAATGTACAAGCTGCAACTTTCCCATGCTCCCGTTTTCCTGTGCATCCTCTGCTGTGCAAATGCTCCCCATCATCCTGCTAGGGTACTGAGAGCACACAGCCACACAAAGGTGTGGTGTCATATGTTGTGATTTGTTGTGAAGTAATGACATAACAGCAAAAGCTTACAGGGTCCTCAGACAAAACAATGGCAGCTATTTGGAAAAAAAACAGTGATGTGCCCATGCTTCTAAGCCTGACATTCAGAAGTTTACCATCAAAAGCTCCTTTTGAATTCCAACATGAAGATGGACAGAATGTTTCCCACTTCAATTCTCAAATGTCTTTCACTCTGAGTCAATTTTTTCTTTATATTAAAACAAAAATTCTGCTCCTTAAAAAAAAAAAAAAGAAAAAGAAAAAGAAAACACTGTTCTAGATAGAATCATCTCCACCTCCCAGTTAAAGTGTTAAAGTTTTGGTGGTTTTTTTTTGTTGTTGTTGTTTTGTTCTGTTTTTTTTTTTTTTTTTTTCCAAAAAAGCCTTTAAGTTTTGTCTATTTATTTCTTATTAAATGTTTTCAAAATTGAAACTCAGCTATTCTTTCCTCAACTCTTATTATTCATGTGAGAAAATACTTTATACAGTATCAGAAATTCTAACAATGTAAGTAAAGCTTGAAAACATTTTGTTGCCTTAAACATGTTGTACCAGATAAAGTTTTACAGAAAATGAGGATCATGTACCAGAGAGAGAGCTCTTAAGGGCACAGATGGAGATGACTACCAAAACTACTTCTGGGGCTCAATCAGAATTAAAAGAGAACTACAAGAAAGATATTAAGTCTGCTGTAGTGTATTTAGAGGAGAGCAAGAAAGGTGGTGAAGGGACTAGAAAACAAGACATATGAGGAGTGGCTGGGGGAATTGGGGTTGTTTAGTCTGGAACAAAGGAAGCAGAGGGGAGACTTCATCTCTACAACTACTGGAAAGTGGTGGAGTTGCCATCTCTGGAGGTATTTAAGAGGTGTGTGGATGTATCACTTAGGGCTATAATTCTATGAGAAGCCAAGAAGGGACAGACACATGAACTTTTTGAATAGGTTTCTGCACGAAGCTTACCTGAAGGCTGAAGAGCTTTTAAATGCAAGGTTGACCTTTCATTTGGAATTAAACCAATAATATAATAAGTTGAAGAACAGCAGTGAAGAATTACAGTTTCTGTACCCACATTGAATAAAAGATCAAAGATAGCTGGGGTGTCAGGAATTATGGTTGGGAGACATCATTCCTTCCTAAGCTATGTTGTAGGTATGCAGGTCTCTAGTCCTTTCTCTGACCTTGTCCCCTACATTGACTCTGAAGCTATGTTAGGTAGCTTTGTTCCCTAGATGGATATCTTGTACATAAACTGTCATTTATTTCCAGTCCTGCCTTTGGCCCTTTCTCCTTTTGCTCCTGATGAGACACCCTGTGTGGACCTGGCTTATGCCTTGTCTAGGAGTGTTAGTGGACCTTGCCACCAGGGTCCTGCACCAGCTCTGCCTGCTGTGTTCACATACTGTGGGACTGCACACTGGTGCATGGCCTGTGCCGGGTCACCCTCAGGTCGTGGCTCCCTGTCCCTCAGGGAGCAACTGGCTCTCACTGTTCCTTGACAGGAATGGAGGACAGTAGCCAGACATTTAAATGTGTTATTGTTATTATTATTGTTGTTATTTATTTATTTATTTATTTATTTATTATTTGAGTGCCAGGAAGCATATTTCTTAGCTGGCCTTCAGTAGTGACGGGTTTTAGTTCTTGTGTTGGCCTGAAGGGGAGTAGGTCAGGAAGAGACACAGAGTAGCACAAGACAAAATTCAAGGAAACCATCGCTTTTGTCCCTTACACCTATTACTTCCACTTAGGCTGGAAACAGTTTAAACATAGTTTTATGTGGAAAATTGTATAACATTTCCCACAGCTGGAGGAATTTACCTTAGTTACTAATTAAAAACAGCTTGAGTAGGCAGCACCTACTGAAGACTCTCTCTCTCTCTCTCTGTATCTCTCCTCTCTCTTTGTTTCCCTAAAGGGCTTGGAATTTATCTTATATATTACCTGGAAGAAAATCAGTAATACTGTAAAGACTACCATATGCTCTTCTAACAGATATTGGATTTATACTGAAGATATACTCAAAACAGAGACATTTATACAGTCTGATGAGGGGAACATTTTGTTTCCCCTGATCTTTGTCTGATGTACAAATTCCAGTCTTAATTTTTGACTTTGGGGTAACCTTATCACTTCTGCAATTATTTTTTTCCCTATTAATGTGAAAAATGTTTGAAGTCTGAGCAACTGCTTTCATAAGAAAGTTTCATATCTCTGTGGAAACACTCTTCAGAGCTTCATGTCAAAATAGGAAGAAAACCCCTTTAAACCTCACAATGTTTGAAGGAATTATCTTAATCTCTCTCTACTAAGTGGATACATCATCTTGAAGATACCTACATAAGTGAGCAGGGCCTTTGTTTATTTGAAGAGTTTTCATCACTGACAGTGTCAGTAAGTTAAGAAAATGTCTCAAATGAAGCTGAGAAATATGCACAATAAGTACTTAAAATAATAAATTTATATTACAATACTCAATTTAGACCATTTCAGACTTTAGAAAAGAACACAATACAATGAGATGTCTTGGACCATCTTAGTAAACTCCAAAACAGCTCTAAAAGCCATATAAAATCCAACACCAAAAAAAATGGGGAGGGGGAGAGTATTTTGTGTATACATGCATATGTGCATTGGAGATATCTATGTGAGTGATATACATGTGAATGTAACTAACCTATATTAAAATATTGTTAAAAAAAAAAATGTTTACCTGATATCCTAAAACATCATTTTTGGAGGTGTTTTAGAACTAGTTGTTGCAACATGTTATGTTCAAATGCCAATCTGAAAACTCAGGTCAGCTAAATCCCTTTTTAAGCATTTGATGTAGACCTACTAATTTGAAAACTACTCATTTTAAGTAACATCATCTGCAGCTAGAGCAATGGTGGCTTCATGGTTTCCTGCAAGCCGAAAATGACAGATTTCAGTTATCAGTAACAAACATGCTTTCAAATTAAACTAACAAATTTTAAATAATTTATTTTACCAGGTTACATAAAATAGTGAGAAATAGTTAACAAAAACATCTGAGCAATGTTGTAAGTTAGACTAATGATCACTTCTGTCAAAGAAGTGATAGGCACTGCAGTGCCTATTACAGATTATTTATTCATTATCTCACTCTCAGTAATACAGGTCAGGAGCTTTCATGTCGGGATTGCTGATACATTTTATTTGGTTTCCAAATTTCCAATACATTTTCAAGAATTTCTCAAATTTTGGGGATCTTTGGTTCACATCTGCTTAGTTTAAAATTAATCTCAAATACATTTATCTCTAGTGCAACATTGTGGTTTAAAAATTGTCTCTCTCATATCACCAAGGAAAATAAATACAATAAATAAAAATAAAACATAGGATGTGCACAAAGAAAGTACTCAGCTTCCTAACCACATTATTACTGTACTCATTGGAATTTCCCAGGGTTTCTGTAACTGTCTGTACTAAGATCCTTTGTCATTTGATGACCCTTTATTCTTTACCTGCTCATTGCCCTCTGATGAGAAACGCAGACCTAGCGAGAAGTACTCATTACTCATGCCAAGTGACAGTCAGGTCACAGGAGAGAAGTGAAGCAAGTATTTCAAGAACTAAAAAAGCATTCACAGCTTTTGCTTTGAATGAGACTTCATTCTTTTCCTTCCTTCCTTCCTTCCTTCCTTCCTTCCTTCCTTCCTTCCTTCCTTCCTTCCTTCCTTCCTTCCTTCCTTTCCTTCCTTTCCTTCCTTTCTTTCTTTTTCTTTCTCTTTCTTTCTTTCTTTTTCTTTCTCTTTCTTTCTTTCTTTCTTTCTTTCTTTCTTTCTTTCTTTCTTTCTTTCTTTTTCTCTCTCTCTCTTTCTCTCTTTCTCTCTCTCTCTCTTTCTCTTTCTTTCTCTTTCTCTCTTTCTTTCTTTCTTTCTCCCTTTCTTTTTCTTTTTCTTTCTTTCTTTTTCTTTCTCTTTCTTTCTTTCTTTCTTTCTTTCTTTCTTTCTTTCTTTTTCTCTCTCTCTTTCTCTCTTTCTCTCTTTCTCTCTTTCTCTCTTTCTCTCTCTCTTTCTCTTTCTTTCTCTTTCTCTCTTTCTTTCTTTCTTTCTCCCTTTCTTTTTCTTTCTTTCTTTCTTTCTTTCTTTCTTTCTTTCTTTCTTTCTTTTTTCTTTCTTTCTTTCTTTCTCTTTCTTTCTTTCTTTCTTTCTTTCTCTTTCTTTTTCTTTCTTTCTTTTTCTTTCTTTCTTTTTTCTTTCCTTCCTTCCTTCCTTCCTTCCTTCCTTCCTTCCTTCCTTCCTTCCTTCCTTCCTTCCTTCCTTCCTTCCTTCCTTCCTTCCCTCCTTCCTTCTTTCTCTTTCTTTCTTTCTCTTTCTGTCTTTCTTTCTTTCTTTCTTATGGTTTTATTTATGCCACTTAATTTCCAAGAAAATGTTTTCTCAATTCTACTTTTTCATGGTTTCACCTTCAGCCTAAACCCAAGCAGGTTGAAATGTATGTTCCCCTTTCGTCCATGCCCTCCCCCTCCATCCCGCACCTCCTCTCCCAAAAAAAAAAAAAAAAAAAGGATGAAGATGGCACTGATTTAGCTTTGAATCATGACCTCTACTCAAGCAAAGACATTTTCTACTGTACTATCATCTACAGTAACATATATATTTTGATTTTTATTGTTCTTTTGGAGAAAAACTTAATTCCTGCTCAAACAGTACTCTGATGAGCCGATAAAGGAGTAATTTGGCCCACTCAAAACCTGTTCTGAATGGTAACACATACTTGCATTTTGGTTCTAAATACTAGTAGGTTGAATTAGAAATTAACAAGGAAATTTAATTAGAAATTACATGTCTCTTCAGAGAAGAAAACATAACTTACTGTTACACCACGACATTATAATCCAACTTTCTGAATGCAGTTATTAGGAGTTTTAATATAGCAGGGTTTATAGTTGTGTTTGACTGTGTGCAGCTTCTAGTTTTATTATCAAGAATAACACTATACATAAAAACATAGGAATGGTCTGCCATCTCAAGTACCAACATTACAGTCTCTTTCATAGAGCGAGCAAGGTCCAGTCAAAGGTGGACAACAGGTTGTTCTGCATGGATTTTGTTGATAACCCCCCACTCTTTAGGAGGATATTAATCTCTTTGCTTCACAGGGCATAGGTGCTTTTCTTATTCCTAAGGGCTATCTTAATGGGCCTGCAGCTCTGCCATCCGCCTCCTGCTTGCAGTTCTCTACCCTCATCTTCTTGTAAGACATTCCAATCCTCTTCTGTGCTGATTTTGTTTCTCAACTTTACGTCATCTACAAGTTTCATTAGCATGATCCTGCTGTTTGCACCAGTGTCATTAATAGAAAAAGATTGGCCCACAGACTAAAAAGTCTAAACCTCAAGGAAGACAATGGACAAACCGGTCCAGAAAAATCATTCTCCTCTCACCAAAAGCATTTCCCTTCCTAATACTCCTCTCTCGGTAGAAAACAAACAACCCTGAATTTTTAAATATTATAGTTAATCCATTTGTGCTAATTGATACAAGTAGTTATGAATGCCAGATATTCAAATTATTTGAGTTTTTTTTTTGAGTATTCATATGTGTTCTGGAATATTTTGTGCCTTCAGAAATGACGTTTTTCATAACTGAGGACCTTTCATTAATGAAAATAATCAGGTGACATTCCGTTGTACATAATTTTAGCCAGTCAGCCTATTTAGCCTAAATGGTTTTCTAATTGTATATCCTTTGTAGGATACACCGATATCTACTCTGGGAGAATGGAAATAATGCATACAAGGACATCTTCACACACACAAGCACACATACTCTTATCAATAGTACACAAAATAAAGTGATTATAAACATATAAAATTATATTAGCTGGAAGTTGGTAATAGTCCCTTTCTTCACCAACACTGTTAATGAAATCCATATTTCCCTGCCAACTACCATATTGACAAAATACTTACAAGGAGTATAAGAGAATTTCAAAATACAAGCTTTACTAAAAATGCATATTAAATAGGCATAGGATGGAAATCCATACTCTACTTGCACCACTGAGCACTAAAATACAGGCATTCTTTTTTCTCCTGAGGTAATTTCTAACCATAAGGCAGTCATTTAGAGAAATTGCATCCCTAGCTCCTTAAAGCTAAGCATCTTTCTACTGTAGGAAATGCTATCTAATTACACTGGCAAATAAGCAGCCTTCTCAAATTGAATTCCCTGTGACAGCAACATGTGATGACATTTAGTGATGTTTATTTCTTTTGGGTTTCTTCCTGTTACAAGTGCAGTCATGAACAGAAAAAAAATACATTTCTATACTTCCATCTGATTTCAGATTGATTGAGAAGAAAGTTATTTAGGCCTTACGGGAACTACTTGGGTACAGTAGAGGTGTTTATGGGATTTAAAAAAAAAAAAATAAAAATCTCTATATACTGGACTATGAATGTTAATATACTACTTAAAAAAAAAAAAAAAAGACACAAAAAAAATCTTAGCCTCTCTGTTTACAAACCCGTGCAAGAAGTGGCCTAATACCAGAGATAATCTTCCAAATCTAAAAATCAAACATGCTTAATTGGAACAGGCCAGAACAGCACAGAAAAAATCTCTAGAAACACCTTTTACATTGATTGCCACTTAAAACACACAGATGCACCAATGTTTAATACGTGGTGATATCACAGGCAACAGCCTTTTATTCTGCCTTTCAAATAAAGCAATGGCTTTGGGGAACTGTGCACTAATGTTGATTTTAGTGACTACTGCCTTGCTATAGGTTTTCAATTGCAAAAGAAATTTCTAGGGGAGTACAATTATTCCAGTCAGAGAGCTTTAGAGATTTCATAGTTATTGCACTGAACTTCAGATATCATTACTGCTGTAGAAGTAGACTATATCCATACTTCAGATGGCATTGTAACACACTGGTGTCTTAGATAGTTTGAATGATTGAGCTCAGGTACCAGAAGCAGCCTAACAGCAGCTACACATTGCTCATGCAGTTGAATGAATGTGTATTAATTTACCTTGCTGAGAAGGCTTGGTAATTCCCTCAAGCTGAGCTCTGCATTTGCATGGTTAGCCTGCCTGCTTTTTTTAAGTTAGGTTGAGTAACTTCACAGTTCAGGGAGGTACAGCATAAAGGAAATCACCAGGGCTTAAAAGTTATGAATGTGGTCAATGGTTTCACTAGGAGATGTTTACCAGCATTTATAAATCATCCATCTTAGTGTCATTGTCCAAAGCATATAATTATATGTTGTACATATTTTTTTCTCTGCATCATGATATCATGCAATAATGTATGTTATCTGCATTATTTCTGTCTTAAAAATACAACACCAATCTGTTGTAGCCTTACTCTAGATTTCATATGTTTTGACTCAATATGAGTGGCACGAATAGGACTACAGCAGATCTTACATTACTCAACAGCAGTATTATCTTTGTCTAATTTTTCTATTTTCTTCTCCTGCTTTGTCTGTAGCAGTATCTTTGACTTCCCTGATTTTTGCCACAGTTTATCTAATTCTCAATGCCATTTGAACATTGCTCTCAGGAAGTGACTTTTTTGTCCAATAACATTTGTGTGACAGATGGTGCAAATGACCACCCCATCAATGCTAGAATAGTGTGAAACAATATTGCTTACTGCTTGATGTTTTACCAAATGGCAAGAGTGGATGGCTAGCAAGGCTAAATCTGAAAACAAAAAGTTCTGTGTTTGGATTTTTCTGATTTTTTGGAACTAAATTTTAAGTGTAGCTCATCTTTCCCCTTTTCTAAATGACTTCTAATTATATATATCTTATTGCCAATGCCCTTGATCTCTGAGGATATTTGCAAATTGAATCCCTCCTTTCCAACAGAGGCAGAGCTCAACACGTTAGTCATACTTTCTCCTTAACCAATCTATTATTTAAACTCTTATATTCTTTGTGGTACAGGCAGTTTTTCAGTGAATATGCAGAGAACATACCATTCCATCTGGATGCCTCCAGGTCTCTCACTAGTTCTTTGGGTTGCAAGAGGTTTTGGTCCATCAAACATATCAGGAATTCACTTGCCTGCAACAATGAAGTCTAAATGAAAGAAAACATAATCTTTATCATCCCTCATCTTCTTCCTGGTATGCACATCCTGACTCTCCCTATTTTGCAGCTCTGAACTAGAACCCAACATAAAAAAATATGCAGACATCTAGCTTCAAGATGACTGGATTTTTTCACGTCAGGCTAAGCAAATATTTTCCTATTCCTACTTGCACTGTATGTCTCTTTTCATAATATCTTCATGAAATTCCTTTCTCACATTGTGTACAACCCTGCTTGTTTACTGCTCTAAAATTAACAATTTCCCTGTTTCCTGTTACACGGAGATTTACATTGATGGTCTCTTGGGTAATTTTCTTCCCCATTTTCTACCAGTCTTCTTTTTCCAAGCTGTTGGTGAAAAGACTGACCCCAGGTCTTGACATGTGAATTTTTTGCTAAGACGTAATATCTTTTTTTTTTTTTTTAAACAACATTGTTCTGTCTAAAGCATACAAAAGTCTACAAAATGTCATGTATGCAATAGAGCTGGAGAGCTTTTTTATTACTCTCAAGGACAATGTCATACATATATATGACAATGTCATAATGTATTCCTAATTACTGTCCAGTCTGTTGGTGATATAGCAGCAGTGTTAAAAAAGATATAAAAAAGTGTTAAAAACTTATTTTCCAAAATGAACCTTGGTTAATAAAGCAACAGGACTTCCACTTTCATAAGATAAAAACACAGCTGAAACTTCAGTTGTCTTTTGTTGTTTATATTACAGAGGTCTGAGAACACTTTGCAAGGATTTATGATAACTGCTTATTCTCAAATGTATCTAAGAGTAAGACCACCTAAAACACCTACAAAAAGATACAAAAACTTGACCATCGCTGAAAGATGTCTCATATTTTCAGAATAATTCAACAAGAGATGTCTAAGATATTTTACCCATCCAAACAACTAAAATTCTCTCTCAGTTGTTATTTTATGCTCCATTTAATAATGCAAAAAGTTTTTCTCAGAACAAATTCAAGGTTGTCTTACAGCTAACCATTCAGAATTTCCTCTGAAAGATCAGATCTCTGATTCGTCCCTTTGACCAGAAGAGTCACATCTCTGAATGCTTTCATTACTTTATAGGAAATATTTCAGCTTTGTCTGAGTATTGTTGGAAACTGAACTATTACTGCAATTTGGCAGAGGTACAGAAGGTAAACACTACTGTACAGTATATTTAGCCTTACATCATGAAACCACATTACTACACAGCAAAAGACAAATGAAATGTGCTTGTCCAAAGTACAAACATAATGGAAAAGTAGTATTATCTAATTCTAATACCAAAGGAAAAATAGGTCTATTTCAGAATGTTCCATTGATCATATACCAAGTTTTGAATTCATGTGTTGAGGTTAACTAGATAAAATTCATTGGTGTAGAAAAAATATCTTGGTAGTATAAAGAGTATTGTACGTTCATCTCTGGGGGTTTTACCACATTCCTTCACCACACACTTTACGTCCCTTTCTTCAAGAGGACAAATATACTGCAAAGTCAATCCTTTATACAGGTTCTTATAGCAAGCAACACAAAACAACAACAACAAAGTTTGTCAATCAAGAAAGATTATCAAAAATGTTACAAAAAAGTAAATAAGAACCTTTGTGACATAGGAAAGAGAGGAAGTTATTCACATTCTGTTCCAGGAGTAATGATGCTGATGTTCATACATTTGCTTTTCTATTTTGTCACTGCTTAACCTTCGCTCTCCCAAGAGGAAAGACACTTGCCACTGACAAATTATTCACGTTGTGTCAAATGACACTAATCAAGTAATTTATTAGCATAAGTTTTCAACTGTTCCTCAGGACAACAGCACTAAATAGACAATTAATTCTCAAGTCATGCTGTGGGTATTAATAGCAGTTGAAATGGAGAAGGACAATGTAGCAGGAACAAGTTGGTCAATTGGATAAACAGCACATATAACCCCAAGTAACTTGATTTATTATTTATTTAACATTCAGCTTGATCTATGCAGTCTTTAGGGTAGAAAGAAAAAAAAAAAAGTAAATAAAGTGTTGCATGAGGATCAGGAAGGAAACACTGCTCCAGGGGAAATGAAGATTATAAAGATGTGCTATCTGATTAATAAGGAAGAGTTTATTTCCTTAGTTGTGCTCCAGCTGGTTTCACACCAATATTAAGTGGCCAGATTTTCAAAATACTTCTTCATCATTCCCCCTCTGAAGATCACGTTAACAAATGTCCATTGTTTTTATGCTGCCTCTTTTGTAAGCTCTTTGTGCTATTCATAATGGTCAACAACAAGTATTCTTGCAAATTATTCTGTTGGCATGTCTAAAATGAAGACTACCACTACTGACACAAGAAAAGAATACTAGTCAGCCTAGTGTGGAGCTTTGTACAGTACAAATGTACCACCTCCTGGCAGAATTAATTATTCCCTAAAAAACTATGCAGTCAAATGCCTTTTGATAGTCAAGCTAGGTTGCTCAAAAACTACCTGTGCTAATGCATTATTACAACAGAAGACATTTTGCAGGTATACTCTGCAAATCATCTAAAGTTGGGCAATAATGATCAAATCTCTTGGAAATACTATAGTACTTAAATATATGTTTAGACTAAACACATTTGTTTTAAAAGTTAGTATTTTCCTGCATCTTAAACTAACTTACAGACATCTGGGCTTGGACATTTTCCAACTAATTACAGATGACTATTTTATATACTTTAGAAAGTCAAGTTGCCATTGACTCCCTCTATAGTTTCTGTAGAGGAGAATGTGAGTGAGAAGGTAGGCCAAACACCTCCGCAAAGTGCATTTTTGGTCAGCTCAAATTTGAGGCAACCAATTGAATTTTTTCTTTGCTTTTCTTCTTAAGTAAATAAAATCCCACTTTTAAATAAAAAGTAAAATTACAAAAACTTGTTGCTGATTACAAAATTAAGCATTTGATTTTGAAGATGTTAGATCAAAATATTTTGACATTTTCAGAATTCTTTACTTTGGGTTTGATAATAATAATTCAAGTTTCACCAAACACTGCTGTAAGTACTTTGATTCAGCAATATTATTTATTTATTCATTCATTCATTCATTTATTTATTTACTTATTTATTGCAGCATACATTGTTTTAAATTTTGGTGCAGATCTTATCTCCCACAAAATGCCATTCTCTGCAGCTTTCTATGAGCAAAGAAACACATACAGACAAGCTTGTCACAGGTCCTTTTGGCTCACCTTCTCCCTGACTCATCCGGTTAAACTGAGTTTAGGTGCTTTAAAGATAATGAGGTACTCAGTGAGTATAACAAATGAATGGGTGTTTTGCTAATAAGTGAGTCTCTGATCTTGTCACTTACCCCTGCTTGGCAGAAATCAGGTGGAGAAAAACAATTCCAAGTGCTAAACAAGTTCTAACTCATAATGTTCCAGCTCAGTAAAAACACCTAATTTGCAATAAAATTATGATGATATAACAGGAATATTTACTTAGCAGTACGTTGGTCATTCTGTGCACTATTAAAGTAATTGAAAAGTAAGAAATATCTGGCATTAGTCTGAGTCTACACTGTATTTTTATTAATATTACTTCTGTTTAATTAAAAAAAAAATCCTACCATATTTCTCTGCATTTCACAAACAATTACTTATGAACATATTTCTTTTTGTTGTCGGTGGTGGTGTTTCATTTTTTATTTTTTATTATTATGATTTTATTCTGATGGGGACATAAATTGCCTAGCTATCCATAAGAACTCCTGGACAGCAAGCATGCAGGGAGCTGTTACTGAGAATGTTACTGAAAATGTTAAGGGCTTCTCTACTGAATTATTTGCTCAGCAAAATAAAGCTAGTTGGTCAGGTTAAGAGAGATCATTCTATTGGAAGAATTCTGGAGTCAATAGGACTCTGCCAAGCTGTACATTTTAGTAGCATTCAGCTGTTTGAATTATGATGGAAGTTCTGATATCTACATTCTGATGAATATATTTTCTGCTATAATTTGAGAGCAGCAGTAGTTAGGAAGTTGTGCTGCTCCCTTGTGTGATACCTTCATCCTGGCTGACAACTGTTTCTCTTTTCTTCTCCTCCTTCTGGGCTAGGAGGAAAATAGACACTGAGAAAAGGCTGGGTTCATTCTGTTTCCATTATGCTGAACAAGTTACTTCTTCCTTCCCTCTGCACATTATATCCTCCCACTAACTGCTGTTCCCCTCATTTCCCTGGTTCCACTGATAGTAATATTCCATAGAAGAAATCTAAAAACTTCAGGTGAACAGCAGACCTGATTTGCATTTATCACCTGTAGGGATGCTGTGAATCTTACTCCTCACTGCTGACATCCTATTTTAAAACCAAGTACAATTTAATTGATGTTGATTGAAATCACTTCGACTATATTCCACACTAACATTTACCTACTGCTGTCCGTACTGAACAGCTGAGCTGTAATTTTGATAGTTGGAGCTGGTTTTGGAAGGACAACTATTTCTGTGTATGCTGGCTACTAATTCTGTTTTTCACATTTAAAATCCAGACAACATTTTGGGGTGCTATAGTAACACTTCAGAAACACATCCAATGTATTTCTAAACATGGCATGGAGACAGGTCATGAAGCTGCAGTCATTTCTCTATACCATGCAGCATTTTCTTGCTATCTGCCCAGACACACATATTTGGGTATTTTCAAGATAAAAGTGTCCAGTGGAGATGTACACTCTGTTGGAATGTACACACAGCTGGTTGGAATTAGCTGATCATTCAGGAGTCATTTTCACTGGAGTCCCAAAAGCAAGGAATACACAAGTTCCTAAAGACTGATCAAGCATTAACCTTCAGGATGTCCACTGCTCCACCTGAGTCTCCATCCTCTACATGACTGTAGGAAAACACTGGCAAGGAAGATATTACCACAACATCTGTTAATAAAAGGGGTCTGATAGAAAAGGTTTTATGGTCCTCTTGCCTCACACAGAGGAATGAGCTGGGTGGAATTCTAGATAAGGGCACGAATCTAAAATTATGATATTTTTCTTCTGATAAACTAAAATCATGTATATTTGAATAAAGGCAGTCACAGAAGCTGAAGAGGAGACTTCACAAAAGAATCACAACCAGAAATATTTGGCTAGGTCTTCTCTTTGGAAAACTTCAGAAGGATTGAGTCTATTTAGTAATTTAACAGATTCATGAAAAGGCACAACTACAATGGGGAATAAAAACAACAGTAACAAAAACAACAACAACAAAACAAGCATACACACAAATAAAAAGCAAACAATCAAAAAACAAACTTAGAGGTCCAAACACATTTCTTTGAAATATTTCCCACAAGTTTTCTTAGACAAGCATTCTTCCAGTAAATAAACAAAAAAACAAACAAATAAAATCTATGTACAGAAATATCCATTAAAATACTGATGGAAATTTCTATTGCTGAGTACTCATAACACTAATTGTAGTAGATACATATGCCACAAGGGCTCAGTATCTATGAAAAATAGCTCCCTTCTCCCCTTTTCAATACCTTTCCTAGGTGATATTTGTTTATAGCTATTTGAGTTAGAAAAGACTTGTATTCTCTTGAGGGAGATAAGTAGACATAAAATACTGCAAAACCTACCACAAGCTGCATATCACTTCTGAAGCAGGACCTCACGCATGCAAAAAGGATTTTAAAGTCAACCTAGAGAGGCAAATATTAATTACCAGCATATGCTGCTGAATTATTAATTAATTTCTGGTGACTAAGCAATATAGTTGCAACAATTCATTATTTAAAAATATTTTTTAATATTGTCTCGTGATTAGGAGATGTCTGCTAGAGGTAGTAGTGGAGTCCTTCACAAACCAGCATTTCATTCTGAAAAACTACATGCCACAGAGTTTAAATTAAAATAAAAAATAAAAGGAGTTTATACTCCTTTCACTGAGCTTACTTTTTTTTTTTTTTTAAAGTTATGATCTGTTGTATACATTCCCAGTGGCAGGTTGTGACTTGTACATTTAGGAATGACTCAGGCAAGTGAGAATTGTTTCTTTCAGTACTGACTTGTGAATAAGGAGATGCATAAATCATTTTGCTTCTTTCTGGGTTCACCAGGACAGCTCAGCAGACCAACACATAGAATCTTGTGATGTGACTGCATCAGCACTTGAGGTACAACTTTTGTCTTCAGCTTAGACCACTCCAAGAAAATTATTAATTTTTAAGGGAGCTTTTCCAGCTGCCAGGACTGTAGTTTTGCTTAACCCTCAAATATATAATGAATTAGCCAGTTAATACTTGATCAATCACAGGCCTTCACTGTGTGCAAAAATTTCTTTTAATGGAGTGGAATAAAAATATCTAGCAAACAATATTTGGCAGTCCTTTAAAATATATTGTAAAGTATTTTCTTCAGCAGCATTCAATGTAATAATGTTATTCACAATAAAGTCCTTGCTCAGCTTGTTTTATAAAAGATATCTTATTGATATATTTAATCATCTCTAGATGGTTAAAAATAAATCTACGAAGGGGATCTCTGCCTTCAATTTTAAAAGGTACAGAAATAATCTTAAAGTGGATATTTTGAGAACCTGGGATGGATACTGAAAAGAGTGAAGAGATTTATATTTACTTATCAGTTCTCATAACATCTGCTCTGTGGAAAGGTTTATTCATTTTTCAATATACCAAAACCAAACAAACAAACAAACAAAAAAACACCCTTCCAGTAATGTTAAGGAAAAATCCCTTAAAAATGCCTCTAGTCATCCTCATTCAGTCAAGATAACCAGAGAATTATAACCACACTTAAAGAATCAACCATCCACATTTTACCCTGTTCTCCTAGTTCTCAGTATTATATCTCATGACAAAGGTAGAAGCAGTATATTTAGAAAACAAGACAAAACAAAACAAAAACATTCCAGCATCCATTCTACATGCAAGCATCATTTTAAATATAAAATAAATAGCATACAGCTATTTCATTCATTTTCCTTTTATTTTTTTTTCTGACATGCATACATTTAACCTCCAAAACTTAAACCTTGTGTTTCCATCCAAAAATCAAGCCTTAAGTTAATAAACCAAATCAGTGTGCAAGTTTTAAAATGTAAAAACATATCCCAGCTATCCCATCACCTCTTTTCCCAAAGATAGCCAGAACCCACAGAGACCATTTCAACCCAATGCTCTTTGGATTTCTACCACCAACAAGGCACATTGGAGTGGGAGAAAAAGGCAGACGCAGCAGGATCTAGAAACATATCTTTCACTCTCCCATCTCAGGTGCTGCCATATGGTATTGCTTTGTATATGTACATGTCTTTCATGCTCAGCTTTTTTCCCTGGGCAATCATCCATCATCCATCACTGCACTGGATTTAGCATGCTGCCAGTACAGCCTGCACCTCTCCAGGGGTTCCTTCTGCTTTGGGTATGCAAACCCCCAAATCATTGCTTATTTCCTACAGCCCAACATGTTTCCTTGGGCAATTTAGCTTCATTAGAGTTACTGTAAAACCTTCCCAAAAAAAAATAATAAAAATCATTTTTCTGCTAGAGTGTCTCTGCATAAAACATTACAAATTTAAATTAGGAGTTCATGGCTTAACAAGAGATAACCCTGGCCTTGCTTAGTGTAAGGTCAGCAAAGACTTTCCTCTACTGGCAAAAAATGCCTAATGAATAAAGATTTTAGAAATAGTATCGTTATTTTAAAAGGACAATCCAAATGGTTGCAGCATATACAGCAACATTATTTTTAAATCCAAACACCAAACTGAAAAATAATAAGTGTGCCAACATCAAAAGCGGTGGCTCACCAGGTAATAAGATGAAAGCAGTGTGAAAACTCAGGGAGACATTTTGTAAATTACGCCTGGAATGACAATAATGATATTAATAATGACACATAATATGTATTACATAGACCTATACATAAATACAATAAGCATTAGCATAATATATATATTATATATTAGTAAAGATTAACCACCCTTTATATGTTTTTTATATATACACTTATATGTGCAAGTGTGCATGTCTCTGTGTGCTTGCATGGAAACTTTATTTTATATATACAAATGATTTATTTATTTGAAACAATACACTTTTTGGAGTTTCATTTTACAGAATTAAATGACTGGGCAGTGATATGTGTTGCAAATGGGATAAGCTAGTTACGGGTAAGTGAGAACAGACTGACCTTTTAATGCAATGATTTGCATGTTGTACCCCTGCTCTGTATTTTTTCCACCTTACTCCTCTTGCTCTCTCAGGCTTTCTAAATTAGTAAGTCACATTGTGACTGACATGCCTAACAGGAGAGGTCATTTAGTGAAGTCTGGGCCAGCACATCCTGCTAGAACAGTATGTGACATCTTCAAAATCCCTTTCTTTCCTGCAGGGAAAAAAAAAAGCTCCATGAGCTCTGCTGCATCAAATGCATTCATCTGCAAGTGGTACTTCCAAGAAAAAGAAATACTGAAAATTTGTAGTCATACAGACAAAGAGCCACCCAAACCATACCTAGCTGCACCACAGTGAAACCACAGGCATCTGTCAGTGTGACAGCCTTCTACATGGATAAATAGTGGAACTACTTTCGTATAACGACCAAGACATTGCCTTAATTTTGTGAAGCACAACATCCTGAGAAGAGACATAGGGGATGGTAAAGGGTGAGAGTGGTCTGGGGTCACTGAATCTGTAGTTGTTTTGGCCAGAGGTTGTAATTACAGCATTGGAAATGATACCAAGCTCCTCTGGGTGAACACAGAAATGTGGAACTGAGCCCCATGTACAGCTCTATCAGGGGAACTGAAAAACTTTTTAATCTCCAAAATTCTTCTGGCAAATCAGTGCATAAAACACAATTCCTAATTCATTTCTGAGTGTAACAGAAAATAAATCCTATTCCTTTTTTTTTTTTCTTTTAAATCTTCATGTCCCATTTTTTGGTAGTTTGTATATGCTGATTTTAATGCCAGTGCCTACTGCTGTCTTTAAAAGCTAACACTTTTGAGAAAAAGTTTCAGCTGGATCTCAGTCAGGCCTCTAGAATTAATCCTCTTCTGGCAAAAGAAAATGTGAACCCAGTACAAGCAGTGAACTGCAGGGAAAATATTAGTAGTTAGATGTTTAAGTGCCTAATTTGCTGCTGCTGACACATGGGCAAAGAGATACAGTGTCTAATAACTAGCAATTAAATGGTGTTGAAGGTGATTGGGGTTTTGAAACTGAGTCCACCAAGACAAAGAACAGATAAAAAGATGAAGTTTACAGTACTGGAAGATTGGTCTTAGGGTTTTCTAATATCAATAATTTAAAAAATAGTCATTCAATATACAGCAGGGAGGTGAATAATCAGTAAGCTATGCACTCTGTGGATTTAGAACTCATACCAGAGAAAATTGCAGCATGTACACTGTTAGTCAGAATACAATAATAATTCAGTGTCAATTGCAGTGTTTTTTTTTTTTTTATAACACCGCTTCACTCTAAAGTGAGCTTTCTGGTTGCAACGTTTTATGTGAATCATTAATTCTTACACTTTAAAAATGTGTACCCTTGAGCTATAAAAGATATGGTACATCTTCATTCTTTACAATCTGAAAAAAAAAAAAATCTTCCTGATAACAATCATTTTGAAGCAGATATAAAGAGTGACAACACCAGTTGGTTTAATAGCATGCAGTGATTCTTTCTATAAAGCTATTTAATACAAGTCTGCCTCTTATAAAGCTATTTAATACAAGCCTGCTTCATGCTGGTTTCCATTTTCACTGATGTTCTCTACAGCTCATCTAGTTTTAAAAGGACAGGAGCCAAATCTATTTTCAGGAAAGGCAGGGTAAATGGGAAGAATTGAATTGTTCTGGCCTGTCACAGGCCACGCTGAGCTCTAAGTTGTTGCTCAGTTTTAGTGTGTAGGTGGCCATTGACCCTCAACACCCCCCAGTGCCATGCTCCAGGGCTGCTTCCCAAAGCGTACACTGCTGTTTCTGCTGTTTGTGATACCCACCAAAGCACTAATAATATTAGCCATAAACAGAAAGCTAAGGACATGCATTCAATGTACAGTTCTATTTTAGAATTCAGTATCTTTAGTTCAAGTGCTTTCCTGTATTTCCAAAGCAATCAGGACCAGACACTATTAACAGCAAAACAAATGTACAACAGATTATTGAAAAATTACTGGGGGGTTCCATCATCCTGAATGATTCCCCATCTTATCTAAAATGTTTTTTTCTGCTTTACAGAGCAGTTCTACAGAAAAATATATAAGAAATAAAAAATAAATAAAAAATAAAAAATTATTTATATCAGCCTCAGATTCATCAGTTTTAAAGGGATTGTATTTGCTTGTAAGACATAGCTTTCTCTTCTACAATAGTAGTAGCCCTTTCATAGCTCAACATATCTCCTTGTTGAGCTTCTCTGACCTCCATTTCTGATACCAAAGGCCACAGTGTTGACCGGATTCAGTAATGAATAGTCAGAAGTGGGTGAATATTCAGCATGAGGATTAAAATGCAGTTTTTTTCTCTCTCTCGGGACATCCTAAACTGAAAATGTTCTAGGGGTTGCAGGGTTAATGAGTCTTATTTACAGAAAACAATTTGAGGGTCTATTAAACTTCTACATCATGTGAAGATGAGCCTTGACCTATGAAGTTAATAAACCGGGGTTTCCACATGCCCAAGATAAATGCCAGGTTATAATTAGCAGCCCTGAAACTCAAAGGAATCAGCAGACAGATGTGGATTTCTTTCAGTGACACTGAACATCAGACAGCCTATTGAAATGTGTGAAGAGAGAATCACAGAGGTTTGCATATCTAGCAAAAGGGCTAGTAGGTGGGTTTAGCTTTTTTTAAAGAGATCTCGGGAAATTCCCATACTACTCCATTGATATACTTGACCTGTTACCTCATAGTCTCACTGAGTCCTACTAATGCAGTGGGGAGATGGAGGCTTTGAAAAGCCTAAAATTGAGGTCTGCTTTCATTTATTTTTCACTTAAGCATGTTTATTTGTGTTTTTTTTTTTGATTTTTTGTTACAATACTTAGTGATAACAGTTTGAGAACCATGTAGTCTTCAAATATTAAAGATCTGGGGCTCATAATATGAAAAATTAAAATTATATTTAAAGTGTACCTGTTCATTTACCCATAGAACAAAACACAAAAGCAGCAAGTTCTTGCTCCAAATCCTTTTATTTTTTCAGGTTTACGAATTCTCTTAGCATAATCAGTAGGTGAAGTTTATGGACCAGATTTTCAAAGGTACTCAGACATCAAAATATACAGCTTAATATTTGGAAGAGTTTTTTTCTCCTGGCTTTAGGCACGTAAATGCTGCAAAAAGTTTGAAATCCCTATTAGCCATCCTTGAAAATGCAAACCTATGTCAAGATTAAATACTCTGTTTGAACTCAGGAACAAAGTTTCCATCTTCTTAATTAATGACTGCTGGACAGCCACATTCTAGGGTGCAGAAGAAAGAGGCAACAATGAATTAAGAAAGTAAGCAATTCAGATAAGCTAGATACAACCTTCCTGATTAGCTATGTAGTTGAAAGAGAAATACTTATCTTTTGTGCAAGGCATGATTCCTTGGCTGTATATGAAAAATATATCTGCACATTCACACAGAAAAGAAGTAGACAATAAAGTACCTATTATGACAGATTGTCATAATATAGGTTGTTACAGTTCCGATTCATCTATACTGAAATAAGACACATGATTTTAAGGAAGTGAAGAAGTGTAAGACATTAATGCCATTTTAGCAGTATCAGCCACAATTTTATACTGAGTTAATTTATCCTGTTCTTTGGGTCTCCACAGATACATTGGTATGCAGCCTGAGCTACCTAGTTTAATTCAATCTTGCTAGCACTCTTCTATATTGCACACGTTTCTGTGGCTTCCATGAACGTATACTCTCTAGTTTGTTTGTCAAAAAGATAAAAACTCAGTTGCATCACTTTCTGCATGAAGTTTGTGGGTGGTTTGCTGAAGTATAATCATATTTTTAACAGCATCCATTGGGAACTACAACCCCCTCCTACTTTCAGGTTCTGTCTTTGAGCTAGCATATCACATATTGTTACCTGCAACTTGTACTTCATATTAAGAACATGGAAGTAGTTAATTACCACTGGTTAATACATGTTTGGCAATAATTGCATAAGATTCCTTAGTTTAGTTGTTCCTTCCAGTGGTCCATCTCACACATAAACCACCACAGGACTCAAGGCTATTCAACATACCATTGTAACCACTGTAATATGGTTGAAATTCCAGTCGGAAACATTAAGGAATTTATCCATTCACAAAAACTTTAATACAATACACTTGGACCTGCCTAGTTTGGGTCAACAGCTAAGCATTTTCTGTACCAGACTGTCATTAGTAAACTCCGAACTCTGTGACTCCTCTCAGGATTATGTTTCCTTTTATCCCTTGGTACTACTCATAGTATTTTTAATAGTACACCAGACCTTAAGTCCAATACTCTGACTCTGTCACAGACCAGTAATTAAGAACTCACTTCCCACCTACTGTCCCCTCAATGTTCAGTCATGGATTGTTAAAGAAACAGGAGCACAGTGTGTGGGACAGAATATTCTTTCTGTACATAGCAGCCTTTCTTTCACAATTTCAACTACTGCATCTTTATCTTAGTTTACATAAATGCAAACTTTACTACAGTTCATTAATTTATCTAGCATTTCTTAAAAAAAACAAGTCACGGAATTCGTTTCCATAAACCTTCTGCAACCTTGAATTTCAATACACTGAAAAAATGTACTATGGAGAGAGGTCCCCTTTTATTTCATTGCTTTATATTTATAAGGTATGATTTCATATTCTTTATGTAATAATAATAACCAATAGATAGTCTTTTCTTTAAAAAAATAAGTTTCACTCAGTTGCCCTGTTTTTTTTTGCCATGCTTGTCATCATAAACACATAAACTCATGGGCTTTTCTGGAATCTTTTCTCAAGGAAAAAAAATATCAAAGGAAAATAAAAACAATTACAAAGAAAACTCAAGCATATCATTATATTCTTCCGGCCCCTGGATCTTAGCTGGGGGGACTTCCTGAACTAGAGGTAGAGGTTTCTGACAAAATCAGAGAAAAAAAAAAAAAAAAACATCCAGACCTATACAATTCTATCAGCTCTCTAACCCAGGCAAATGTTTAACAAGAAGTCCCACAACAATGTGCTGTGAGAAATATCTTATTTTGTTGTTGTTGTTTATTTTGAAGCCACTAGTAATATATTTTGGTGCTTCTAAGTTGCTAAGTGAGTAAAGCTTTCAACATTCCTCATTCAGCTCACCTATGCCAATTACGATTTTATTTACTTTTATCATGTCCTTTGTATAGTTGTCTTTTCCAGGATGAATACTCACTTTTTCTTATGTGAGATCTTTCACACCTTCATTAACACTTGTTTTATTTTCTTCTGCACTTGTGCACTATGGAAAACTAAAATAGGGTCTGAGAATTCAGAAACCACCAAGCATTTGGTGAGCTTCATGCTGTTACTTCCTAAGAGTTAAAACAGAGCCAAGCATTCCTGTACATGCTTTGGCTTTCCTGTGTGGATGCAACAGCCCAGTGCACCCTATGACTAATTTGCTGTTATTACATGGCATATTAAATGGCAGCTGCTGCATATACTAGACTGGTGAATCGGTCTTTGCTCATGTAAGCACCTACTGGAAAATACAAACAGAGGAAGCTAAAGTAAGTTGGAAGGTAAATCAAACCAAAGCTTTGAAAATCATCATGGGCAATATTTAAATTCTCTATGGCCTAGACAGTTGCAAGCCACTTGCATTAAATATCAGAAAGTTGTGATTTCTTTGTAAAAGTAAATTAGTTTGCATCTGAATAAAGAAGTTAAGCACGCTTAAAAATTAAAGCAATTAAAATTTTGAATGGTAAAGCAGAAATATTACAAGCATGTTTAAGATGCTCTATTTCTTAAACAAACCTCAATTTTCTGTTTAAACCTAGCATTGTATATTGTATGTCTAACTTTTACATTGATAGGAAGGAAAAATGAATGCACAGCTCACAATTTAATGTTAATTCATGTCTTAATTACAGAACCACAAAAAATACAGAAAGTTTAATGAGTTAATCAGTTGTCCCAGACAAAGGGGATAAATGACATCCAAATTTTGAGTTCTGTTTAAACATTTCTGTTCCTCCCAACACCTCTCAATAATCAGAACAGGCTGTTCTGAATAATTAGCAAGGCAAAAATCAACCATCAGTGTTGATATAAATCATCATAAGTCCAATCAAGTTAGTGAGTTACAAGGTCATAAATGAAAGTGAGAAGAGCATGGTTTCTCTTTGAATTAATTGGAGCTGTACCAGTTTATATCAGAAAACTGCTCAACCATATGTGCATCAGCACAGAAACACTTGCAAACTATGACATATTTCAGCACCTAAAGTGGTCTGAGAAAAGTCTAAAACATGCATAAGCAGTGTTAGCCTTAATCTTCTTTAAATTTGCTTTGCACATTGGACTGAGCTGGTGTTCAGACTGAAGTCATACTAAAATCACTGTAAAATCAGCAAGAGCAAGACAAAAAATCATGTCCTGTTTTTATCTCTTTCCCCAATTAGCTCTTTATTTTTCAATGTTTTGTTAAAGAGAGTAAAACATTTGTAAATGGATTTTCGTTTGTTCTTGCTTGCCACATGCTGCAGGTCTTCCTCTTGTTTTCATCAATGTAAAACTTTACTTCCTCCTCCCCATACCTCTCACCTCAATTTACACAGCAGGGGCAATCCACACCACTTTTACTTTGACCTTATAGCATATTAGAGTACATTTGCGTTTGGCTTTGAGTAAGAGTGGAATAATGCAGCTAGCAGCTGCTTTCGTCTTGAATGATACTGCAAAAGGGGTCTTTTGTCTCATTATCAAATATCTGAGGTTTTTTTTTTATAATTTTATAATTAAGAAAAGATTCCTTCTACTGAAAGGAACTGCAAAAACAGTAGAAAGATGAACACAAGGGCTCATGTCTTTGTTTAAAACTATTATTATACTGATTTAAAGAAATTATTACAGGTTTTTCTGTTATCAACAAAACCAAGTGTTTGTAACCTACTCTAGCTCTGCAGAGATTCTGTAAACGAAATAGACAATTCGCTTGGCACAACCAGGAGCTTTAACACAAGCATCTCAGCTGGGTGGTACTGATTACCTGAATTTATACACTTATACAATCTCTTTCTCATCCATTGCTAAAGTGAAACCATTAAGAAGAAAAAAAAAAAAAAAAAAAAAGGAAAGGAAAGGAAGAAAGAGATGATTGCATAATCATATCAAGAAAAACTACAAGAATCACAGGAACAGGATAAGTGCCTGTTTTTCAAAACTAAAAACATTCAAAATCTTGGCATCCCTGATGAGAACGAGATGTGAGATTAAAGGATGGCCAGGTCCAACACAATGAAACATAATAAGGTTTTTTTCCTCTTCTCTATACTTATCATTTGCAAATAAGATGATTTTTGTTAAACTCATAATAGGAATAATGATTTTGTTGAATAATATTCTTAAAACCTTTGCATTAAGGAGATACACTAGATATGCCTATCTCCTTGATTTATTTTTTTGTGTGTGTGTGTGTGTGGTTCCTAAAGTATCACCTCGCACTACAGAGACAGAAAAAGATTAAACTAATGTGCTGATATGCTATTATAAATATGACACAGAAATTCTGACTGGAGACAGTTCATGCATCTCCTGCAAGACTATGCTTATGTTTGTACAGGATCTACCCACCCATACTTAAAATGAGTATTCCAAAGCAGTGTTATGAAAACCACATGATACTTCACACCTTCAGGAATAATCCTTATCAATTTCTAGATGCGATCAGTAGTAAACTGTCAGTCATTTTTCATTGGGATCAATATTTACAGTTTTAAATTTCCAGATCCCTAAGGAATCTCTGATTTTTTAAAAATGTTTTGTACTCTCTTAGAGGAGGAAAAATATTTGGATATATCACGTGAAAGTATTTTATGAATATTACCAATAAGGACTTTCTACTAATATTAATAAGAGTATTATATGTAATACTCTTATTATATAATATATATAATTATTATATATTTTATATATAATATATATATAATATATTAATATATAATATATATTATATACAATAATATATATAATAATAATATATATAATAATATATATAATTAATGTGTAAAACTTACACTGAAGACTGCAGAAGTTAAAAGCAACTGCTATATTCCTATAGAACCTGACCCAAAATCCCTGAAATATAAGCAGAGTTTTTCAGTGGCCAGACCTCCTATGAATAAAATGAAATTATAATTTGGAAGTCCTTATCTTTAGCCCAGTGACAGACAGGCTATCTGCATACAGTATTCCTGATGCTTATTTGTATAACATAACAACTTTGCAGTCAGAGAAGTCTTCATGAAGTGAAAAAGGCTTTTCCATTACCTTAAATACCACTGACAAAAATTTGGGCAGAGATGCAGGAAGAAAATCATTTTCTTTCCATACAGCTCAGTGTGCCCTCAATACAAAATTATTCCCTGCACTAAATTAATGAGAAACATATAAAATATTCTTTTTTCTTAACACAAGTAGATTTCAATTCATCACATAAGAGACACTTCTACGTAATTTATGTCAATAATACACCTTTTCTTCCTTTCAACTATTTCACTCTCAAACCCGACCTTCAAACAAAAGGCCATTTAACTCTTGTTTTTCACATTTCTATCTACCAAATACATTTTAATATTTAGTTTATGAACTAAACCTCCTTGCTTTGCAGTTTTTCTTTTTGAGCAAATTCATAAGCTTACAAGCTGATTATATCATTCTTTCATGATCTCCCTTTCTTTATTAGTGCTAATCTTGTACTGAAGTGTATATAGTAGTCTGTCAATACAGCATAGTATAATTATACCAAACCTGTACTGATCTTCCTTAGTTTATGGCGTCAGCCTCCACTGTGTTAACCTGAGCAGAACTGCCTCAAACTATAAACATACTAACTGTAATTCATTGTATACTATTGAATGTCTCTCCTCTATTCATCCCTGACCACTCTCACTAAATTATTATTTTGCAGAAGTTTTATTTTGTTGAGTATATCTTTTAAGCTAATTTTCCCTGGGTTTTCATTTTTCATTGTAATTATAGATTCATTTTATTCGTACTGCTGTCAAGTGCTTATATGTGTCTGTATATATATATATATATATAATATGGACTCCTAAATGTGCATATTTTAAATGTATTTGTATCCTTTTTTAAGTCATTAGGATAGCAACACATCCTGTACCCCCTTAGACATCCTGGTTACCTCATTAGACGTCTCCATTCTAGCACGTTCTCTGTGTATTAGCCTTTGTTATTAATATTCTGACAAATCTGGTGACCTTCTACAAAGGGTTTACAGCACTGCTGTAAAGGGGGAGAGCAACTGACATCGTCTACTTGAAATTGTGTAAAGCATTTGACACTGTTCCACATGATATCCTTGTCTCTAAATCAGAGAGACATGGATTTGATGGATGGAGCAACTGGTGAGTAAAGACTCCTTTTTAGTGATGGATGGCAACACTCAAAGAGTTGTGGTCAGTGGCTCAATGTCCAAGTGGAGATTAGTAACAAGTGGTGTTCCACAAGGGTCCATATTGGGACTGGTTCTGTTTAATATCTTTGTCAGTGACACGGACAGTGGGGTTGAGTGTACCCTCAGCAAGCCTACCAATGACACCAAGCTGTGTGGTGCAGTCAACACAATAGAGGGAAGGGATGTCATCCAGAGGGACCTCAAGAGGCTTGAGAGGTGGGCCTGTGCAAACTTCATGAAATTCAACAAGGCCTAGTGCATGGTCCTGCATCTGGGCCAAGCCTATCCTAAACTCAAATACAGGCTGTGTGGAGACTGGATTGAGAGCAGCCCTGAGGAGAAGAACCTGTGGGTGTTGGTTAACAGGAAGCTCAACATGAGTCACCAAGTGCACCTGCAGCCCAGAAAGCCAACCATATCCTGGGCTGCATCAAAAGAAGCATGGCCAATAGCTCGAGGGCAGTGATTTTCCCCCTCTACTCCGCTCTCATGAGACCCCCACCTGGAGTATTGTGTTCAGCCCTGGGGCCCCCAGCACAAGGACATGGATGTATTAGATCGAGTCCAGTGGAGGGCCGCAAAGATAATCAAAGGGCTGGAGCACCTCTCTTATGAAGACAGGCTGAGAGAGTTGAGGTTGTTCAGCCTCAAGAAGAGAAGGCTCCCGGGAGGCCTTCCAGACTGGTCTTCCAGTACCAAAAAAGGGCCTACAGGAAAGGTGGTGAGGGACTCTTTGGCAGGGGCTATAATGACAGGACAAGGGGTAACAGCTTTAAACTAAAAGCGGGTAGATTTAGATTAAATATTGGGAAGAAATTATTTAGTCTGAGGGTGGTGAGGCACTGAAACAGGTTGCCCAGAGAAGCTGTGGATTTCCCGTCCCTGAAAGTGTTTTAGACCAAGCTGGATGGGGCTTTGAGCAACCTGGTCTAGTAGGGGGGTTGGAATTAAGTAATCTTTAAGGTTCTTTCCAATCCAAACCATTCTATGATTCTATGAAGGATTGAATTGACAGGAATTCTCAGTGAAGCATTAATTGTATCAATCTAGCTTAGGCTTTTTTTTAGTTTTCGTATTTGTTAAATTGCAGAATCCCTCAACTTCGCATCTCCTGTCCTGATAGATACAAAGGATTATTTCTTTCAATATATCTTCTAGGATTATTACTGGAAGGTCATGGTCTTCAGATGAAACTAGACAGGTGCTAGAAATCCATACTTCGACCCCTTACTTACCTTCATCTTAATCAAAAGCTTTAAAAAGACTTTTAAATTTTCCTTCTTAAGAATCCACTATTTTTCTGGAAATTTTTGTGCTGGGTGTTTCAAGGAAACAAACAAGCAAACAAAACTTTGCATATGTCCACTCAGGCACGGGAAAGACTGTATATCAAAAAATAAATAAAATGAATACCTTGTATATTGATGCATTAGATGTTCATTTAAAAGGTCTCTGGACATTTAAACTGCTTGTTATTTTTTAAAATTTAAATATAGTTTAAGTAGAAAATTACAAAAAAACAGACTAATCATCATGTTATAGAATTTAATTGCAACTTGATAGAACAACTTGAGAGAGAAGAGGATGAACAAAATCAAGAGCTTTTATATAAAGAGGAGATGTTTCAAACTTGCCTGTTAAATCCATTGGAGAAAATCTGTCCAGTAGTAATCACTGTTTTGCTTGACCTCAAATCTGTGCTGCTGAAACATAGTCATCTCTGGATCATAACTGTTCCTGTCCAAGATACCCCAGATGAAATCTTCAGGAGGAACTAGCCAGAAGTCCCAGCTGAGAGGAGCAGAGGCAGTGAAAGAAAAGGCAAGTGAGGTTTAGATGACTGATATGTAGAACTGAAGCCAGTGCTTTCACTGGGAAAGTGAGTATTCCATAGTAAAACAAAATGTTCTTTTTTGCAGGTGGAATAGCCTTGCTCCAGGGTAAAATGGCTGCTTTGTAACAGATTTTGTTTGTGCCTGTGTGCATACACATGTATTTGTATGGAAATAGCAGTCTTTATGTTCTCTAGAGCACTGCTGCCTGAGTCTGGATACTGCTAATAAGGATGTCTAGACCACAAAAAGCTAACTCAACTTTAGTAGAAATCATCAACATTTACCGCTCTTTTTAGTTTATTTTCATCATAAATAAAAAGCAGAGTAACATACAGGGCAATTTGGATGTGTTTATTATAACAGGGCAGAATACACTTCATTTCACTGACTTGCAGTTCCTAGCTTGCCCCGGAGTTTGGCTGCCTTGCGTTGGCTGGCTGTTGTTTCCAGCCCTCTCTCCCTTCAGTTTCACCCAACATCTCCCATTACATTCCTCTCATTTATCCAGTATTACTTCCAGTACTTCCCTTCACTTTTCTCAATATTTGGCTTAGTCTTTCCTGTAAGTAATCAAAAAAAAAAAAAAAAAAAAAAGGAAAGTCATGGAACTAAGGGGATATTTGTTTCAATTATCCTTTTTTGCTAATGATGCAAAGAGAGACTAAGGGTGGGAAGACCCTACCTTGATGCTTTTCACCTAAGTAAGAGCTTTGTTTGGAAAATGTTTTTGTATGGGCACAGATAATATCATTTGAGTGACCATACTTGTAGGTTGGATTTCTCAGGGGATTCTATGAAGTACATGTTTAATTTGGTGTTTCAAGCTCAATGGTGGTATTAAAATAAAAATAAAAAATCCCAAAAGCATAACTTCGTCCTACAAGTTTGGACACTATAAAATGATTGTTTCATATTTCATTCCAGCCTAAAATGCTGCTCTGCTAAAAACTGTGATAAAAGTAATGAGTAAAAATTGCAGTTTACACATTCAACTAATTTACCCTGTGGTTTACAAGGGAAAGCCTTCATGAACTCATGGCTAGGTGCAAGAATTGCAAATAGAACAAGTTCATGAGGGCTTATGCTATAATTTGATAGTGATTTTCCAGTTTCTTACTCCTAATGAAGTGTTTTGGAACACCTTTGTGGGACAACTTTGATATAAGAAATCCTGTTTTTTTCAGAAAGACTTGTATTAGTACATGGGCTAAAAAGATTATCTATTCAAGCATATTTTCATTATTCAGTGTTTGTCTAATCTAAAAGAAGTGTTTGTTTTTGAGATAATTATATTTGAATAAGAAGATAAAATTTCTGTATTAATTTTCAATAAAATTAAAATGCAAAAGCCCTAGATTTCCTATTTAATTATTGTACCTTTGACTTCATTACATTTCCTGGAGGTGTAGTCTGTTCAGAAGTATTTGAAGGAGGTGTTTTATTGATCTACTGTGAAAGTCAAATGATTCCAGATGCCAAATTTTACTGAATGTTTAATACTATTAACATACTTATGACTGTGAGCAAGGAGATAATTTTATGGAAAGCAAATAACAGATGCCAACATATATGCATGTGAGTATGTATACATTACATTATAATAATTCAAAATTATTCATCAATATAGGCAAAGCAAAAACCACATACTACAAAGATATTGTAGTGTGTAAAAATGGAACTATTGTGCTCTGTAGTTTGTATGCTGTCTGTACTGCATACAGAGTGTAAGTGGACTTCCAGTTCAAGCAGGCAAGAAATGTTCAGGGTTTTTGTTAAGTTTCATCTCCCTCATTCTTATAAGTAGAATTACACCTGCTCACTTAATTCCCAACTCTGCATATTGAAAAAGATGGTTGTGGTTGTATGTAAAACTAACATAAGTCAAAAATAATTGAAAGCAATGGTGTTATAAACTGGATTGTAATTTTAGCTTCTGGCTCAGTAGTTTAAAAATTGAAAATAAGCAGACAAAAGTTATCTCATATTGCCACCTAAGATGAGGTATTTCTGTACTTCCTATGATAATTCCATGGTTTGGGTTTCAAAGAGAATGGCATCAGGAACTGCTCTGAGAAATCAAATTTTCATAGATTGTGTAATTCCAGACATGAAAAAATCAAAACACATAAAACTGGATGGATAAAACCTTATATCACAATTAATAGAACCTAAAAACTTAAGAAAAGCAGGCAAGAGTAAGTACGGTGTTAACTGAAAGATTATCTTACTGCAATGTTAACTATCTTATGGTGTATAGAATAACAGAGATAGAAGATGAGATCATGTGACCATTTTTTCAGCATTTGTAAAATGCCTTTCACAGTGCCATCTTGTTCCTAAAGTTAGATTATAAGGCATTCTTAAAAAGTAAACCAAGCAGCAATGCCAGCAATAAATATATATATATATATATATATATATATAAAATTAGGTGATTAGGGGACTGGAGCACCTGTCATATGAGGACATGCTGAGAGAACTGGGCCTGTTTAGCCTGGAAAAGAGAAGACTGAGGGGAGACCTCATCAATGTATATAAATATCTGAAGAGAAATTGTCAAGAGGATGGAATCAGACTCTACAGTTGTGCCCAGAGACAGGACAAGAGGCAACGGGCACAAACTGAAGCACAAGAATTTCCATCTGAATATGAGAAGGCACTTCTTTACTGTGAAGGTGCCAGAGAACAGGGAACAGGTTGCCCAGAGAGGTTGTGAAGTCTCCTTCTCTGGATATATTCAAAACCTGCCTGGATGCCATCTGGCACAATGCGCTCTAGGTGATCCTTCTTGGCAGGGGGGTTGGACTAGATGATCTTTAGAGGTCCCTTCCAACCTCAGCCATTCTGTGATTCAGTTATATATATATATATATATTTATATATATATATATGTATATTTACACACACATAAATAGCACTCTCACAAGCTAGAACCTACAAAAAGGTGTACATAACACATTAAATTTACCCATGTGTTTAAGGATCACGGTCTGAGCTAATGACAAAACTGATAGGCACAACATGCAGATGGGTAAGGTCAAGAAAGAGGAAGGAAAAAGCAGCAATAACATAAAAATATGTTTGAGACAGAATGTGTGACTTGCTGCCTGCCAAACAGTTAGCAGTAGGCAGTATTGTGTAGGCATCATAGAAGGAACAAGCTTGCTGAAGAATCAGTAAGAGCATGAGCTAGGTGGTTGCTTGGCTTCTTGTGTTTTAACTTCTTAAGTGCTGCATGGCAACATTTGTTTACAGTCAGTCCCTTATTTGGAGAGCGAAGAATCATCAAAATCACACCCACTGATCCTGGGTCTTTTAAAATGCTTAAGTCAGCTAGACAGTCTAGCAAGATGCATTTCAGTTCTCATTTAAACTCTCTGGGGACAGAACAGTGGTTAAGAACAAAGTACATGCAGCTGGAAGCATTTTATTTTACTGTAACAGGTATTTTTTGGTCAAGATTTGTTGCATTCAAAACAGAGGAGGTAAATTAAATCGTAATTCTTGTGGCACCAACATTAGTCTTCAATATTTGCAACTATAAACTGCAACTCTGTTTTTATAATCTAATTTATACACATTTTTTTTAGTTTTTGGTTATAAACAGCCTTGGACTTTGTGTTGTCTCCCTGCAACACTTTTACCAATTTGAAGGAAAAGCCAATGCACTTACTCCATTGTGAAACTGCAAGAAACTACAGCACCTAGATGAACAAGCTTTGTATCAGGTGGTAATAGGCTCTTGTAGTAGCTTGGTTAAGTCTAAGCTTGTTTAAATTCAACACAATGGTAATCAATTTGTCCTCCTTTCCCACCTCCCAGCACACTCCACATTTTGACAAACATTGTCTATAACTGCACATTCATGATGTTCTATTACTTAAGCACATTCAATTTTATATTATTATATATGTATATATATATATAGTTTAAAATGAAGTATACAAATCAACACTTTTTTTTTTTGAAAAAATATATTATTGTTATGATAGTCCATTGAAAACTGACAGCCATAAAAGATGTGGCTTCCTTTGTATGAGAATTTAAATCCATTTAGTAACACTGTGAAGTTCCTAAATTGTCTATATTAGAACCATACTTCTAAATCTGTAAATTAATTTCCAACCAAATAAACTTTCTATTTTATGTTTGAAAAAGGTTGATAGAGACCATAAGTATTCTTTAATCTTTGAGAAATCAGACTTTTTTTATAACCTTTTCTTTTTCTTTGGAAGAAATAAGTAATTTGACCTAGTACATAGATACACATCTGTTTAAGCATATGTTCCATGTGTTACACAGTTGATTAAGCATACTTACCATTAAATTATCTCATATTCAGATTTTGTAACTTCATCAGACTAATATTTTGGACTGAACTTTCGCAAGCCATACGTTGGCCAACCAAAGTATTGTTTTGCAATGTTAGGCTAGTAAGGGAAAGCAAGACAAAGGAGAGGAAGAAAGTCATATTGACCTTTTTTTGTCACCTAATTAATTACACGTAAACTCTGGAAATATCCAATATCTTAACAATATATTCCACATATAAAGGATTACTGTCTTGAAAGTTTTCAGCAATGCAGATAATTCCAATTTCTTTAGAAGTAAACTCTCTCATACAAATAACCAGGCAGAAGTTATATTCTTGATCAAAGACTTTTTTTTTAACCTTTCATATTAAGTGGATATTTATTAATAATTTGCCTTTCAAATATCTAACAATTGCTTATTATAAATACCTATCCTAGAACAGTTGTCATTTTAGAAAACATTTATGTACTACTAGTAATATGATTGCAATAAGCCAAATCACTTGGTGTACTGGGTCGGGCTGGGATGTTAACTTTCCCTGCAGCAGCCCATACAGTGCTGTGCTCTGCACTCGTAGCTAAAACAGCAATGGTATCACACCAGTGTTGTGTCTGCTGCTGAGCAGTGCTGGCACAGCATCAGGACTCTCCCTAATTCCCCTGGGGATGGGCAAAGATGTGAGAAAAGAAACACCACCAGGGCAGCTGACCTAAACCAACCACAGGGATATTCCATACCATATGATGTCACACTCAGCAATAAAAGGTGGAAAAAGGAGGAAGAGGGGAGGGGTGGGCTCTCGTTGTGAAGACGTCTGTCCTCCTCCCGAACACCGGCTACATACGTTGAGGCCCTGCTTCAAGGACATGGTCAAGCATCGCTCATTTGTGGGAAGTAGAGAGTAATTTCTTTCTTCTGCACTTCCACATAGCCTTTGCTTGTTTCGCTTAGTTTTCCCTTTCCCCCTCCCTTTTCCCCTTTCCTTTTTCTCCTTTAGTTAAATTGTTAATTGTTTAGTTAAATTGTTTAATTAATAATAATCTTTCCTTAATAATTATTTTTTTTCCTTTAATTAAATCACCCTTATCTCAACCCGTGAGTTGTTCTTTCCTTTACTTCTTCCCTTCCTCATCTAAGGAGGGAGAGGGAGAGAGCGGTTGTGGTGTTCAGCTGCCTAGCACGGTAAAACCACCACACTTGGTAAAATTTTGCTGCTCAGAATGTAAAAGTCATTCTCTAGACACTCATTTCTAAGAATGACAACACCATTCTCTGTTTATAAATTATGAGTTTCTATATATATTTATATATATTATACGTTTATATATATAATATTATATATATATATTATGAATATATATATAAATATATATATAATTTATAAATTATAATTTAGAGGTATAGGAATTGTTTACACACAGAACAAACAGAAGATAGAGGTCTACATAGCAAGGTCTTCATATTCTCATACACTAAACTATTAATGGCTACTTGGAGACAAAAATTTTTTGACCTAAACTTTAGCCCTAGTCTATGAAAAAAAAAAAGACATGATTTGTGTTCAGAAATGGTCTGAATCCAGCAATAAGGAAAAATTACAGTCTGTTTCCTGCTTTCTTTTTTAATAACTTAATAATATAAGATTAATTTTAAATTATGCAGTATCTGAATGCTAAGTATTCAAACATATACAACTTTGCTCTCAAATCAACAGCATAATCACTCTCAAGCAAGAATATTTGTAGATGAGAGTTCAGTAACATTTCCAAAACTCACCATTTTCTATCACATTCATCTCAATCTCACACGGAAGACTATACAATCAATCAACTCTGTTCACATGCCTCCTCTGGGCTGGCTTCCATACTAGTGATTTTGTCTGCAAGAAAAGCAAGCAGAAAGAAATTGTGCAGCTTTCTATTCAATTAAAAGTAATCTTTTACTGCAAATGAAAACAAAAATGAGAAACCAGCACTAAAAAAAAAAAAAAAATGACATCTGTCTCCAGATAGAGTTTTCAGAGGCCTGTAGCAAACATTTAACAAATTGAAAGGGTGAGTTTCTCCACTGAGGTCCTTGCAAGTACCACAGCCTTGGTAATTAACTGCTGTTTGCTGTCTAATCTACTATGGTGGCTTGTGATTCCCATTAGAAGCATCACCAGCTACGTTGGCACAGACTTGAAGAGGTAACAGGAGTGAGCTTGAACTCCCAGATCAGATTTCTCTTAACTTTTATTCAGCTAGGATACAGGGCCCCAGTATTAACAAACCCTTTTCACCACCACAACATACAGACGGCAAGTCTTCTGGCTAAGATCCTGCAAGGAGGGAAAATAAAGCATAAAAAAAAAACATTCTCAGAAAATAATATGCTTGCTACATCATTGCACAAAACAGATGTAGTCAGTTTAAACTGATGTTTTATTGTGGTTTTTTTTGTTGTTGTTGGGTTTTTGTTTGTTTGTTTTCTCTGGTGTTGACTCCAGCATCAAAGGAAGCAGTAGAAGTAGTCGGGTCAGAAACAGCTGTTGGTAGACTTGGAATCACAGAATCATACAATCATTAAGGTTGAAAAAGACCTCCAAGATCATCTAGACCAACTGTCCACCTACTACCAATATTACACATTAAACCATGCCCCTAAGTACCACAACCAACCTTTCCTTTAAACACCCCCAGGGACGGTAACTCCACCACCTCCCTGGGCAACCTGTTCCAATGACCAGAAATAGAATGGAATAAAATCCAATTTAATCCAGTCTCTCACCTTGTGAGAACAAATATTGGAGCAGAAGCTGAAACAACTTCTTCTGATTTCATTCACCGGAAAGGAATTCTGCCACTCCGAATGGAAACTAAGGAAAAAAATGTAAATAACGGTTTTTTACTTGTCATCAGTGAATCCTCTGTTGGTGCATAACTCGCTTGCTAATGTCTGATCTTATCAAGCCACTCATGCTCAGGACTCCAGACCTTAAGTTTTGCCTTAAGAAAATATATAGACTCGCATTAGACTTTTGAGTCCAGTTAAACAGTCACATGGATATTACATGTTTGCTGTGACTCCTGAAACCAGTTTATGCAGAATACCAAAGTAGACCTAATCAACAACAGAGTATTAAATATATATATATATAAAATGAATAGTTTAATAACTTTAAAATGAGAAAGTATTAAAGATATATGTCTCATAACCTGAAATCAGTGCATCCCTTAGATAATCCTCTCTAGAATACTTTCTTCTTGATTACTCTCAGTTTTCTGCAAGAGCCAAGTCATACAAACTCTTGTTTCTTTATGTGTGTTTTCTACTACAAAATTCACCACAAAACACTCAGAGGCATGTAAAAAAGAGCTTTGTGTTGTAACATTGTCCTTTAAAATGCCATAATTAAAAGTGTTATTGATTCCCCCACTTGGCCTTAATCATTTGTACTCGTGTTCTATTCTGGCTGCATCTATAAACTGTTAAAGTTACTTCAAATGACATGCCAAAATGACTGCTTGGAAAGTTCTAACTACATTTTGTGTGGGAATTTATAAGCTAAAAATATTCTTTGACATGGTTCCTTAAATTCAAGTGTTTTAAAACCTCAGAAGGAAGAAATGTAATTTTACATGTACCTTAATGTTTGTGGCTAAGTACAGTTAAGAAGACATTATTTCTGATGTTATTCAATGTTTTACTCTTATTGCACCATATTGACAATCATCACTCATTAAGTTAATAAGTAAGGAAGAGAAAAACTGACTTAAAAAATCTCAAAATGCACATACAGAAAAAAAAAAAAAAAAAAGCTCTTCTGAAACTGCACTGAAATTAGCCCCACAAGGCAGTATATTCTAATCATCCCTGTTTCACTTAGCTATGCTGATGTATCAATAAATAAATAAATAAATAAATAAAAGAAGGAGAAAGAATATATTGGGAAACACTACCAAAATGACAACAAACATAAACGATGTCCAGGAGTTATCAAAAATCAAGAGGGAAATAAAAATCATAGCGATGCATGACAAGAGCAAACAGGATTTTTACAGCAGAAATGTTAGAGTTGTTCCAAGAAAACTTAAATAAGGATGGAGTAACAAAGAAATTAGACCCTGCTAACCCTCCATTTTAGAGGCTGAAATTGAAAGTTCCTTTTGCTTCCTGACCATGACACTGTTCATAATTTTTCAGAATCAGAGTCCCCTGGCCATGAGATATTGTTTGGGGGCACTGCTAACACCTCTGTTTCAACAGTGCCTATTTCATCCTAAGTCCCATGACAAACCGAATTTTTCCACATTTGCTGCTTAAAGAGTTTACTGTTTTAGGTATTCACAGATGTTTCCTTAACCTATCACACTCCTCATCTGCTTTTTGCCCATCATTCAATTGTACCAGGCAAGGGAAGACTTCTGTTCAGCCATCACACTTCTATCCCATACTTGTCCCAGGAGACATTCATATTTGTTCATGCTCATCTCTTTTGACGTGAAACAATTTTGTTTGGAGGAAATAAGGTTATACATACAATTCTAAACATGTCCTTTCCAGTTAGTTTTCTTAGTGCTCAGACCAGTGGTTTACTTTCACACTACTTGGGGATGTCAGATTTTAGAAAAGACCATCTAGATCCGTGTTTCACTTAGCTTGTGGGCTCCTCCAGTCCCCTTGTGGTATTCTTGCAACTCCAGAAACATATTGTGTGTGTGCATGTGTGAGAGTATGTAAGTGAATATTTCATGTTCAGGGTGAGGGACTCAAGTGTCTGAAATGAGTGAGGGCAGTGTCACACTCGACTAGAGCAGCACTTCTAATTGCGTAAAACTACAGATGTATGTAGAACATGTGTACGGCATAAGCAGAGGGTACTGTGTAAAGCTTGGTGTGAAGGTCTACAGTGGGAGTATTTTATGGAGTACAGTCTTGCCTATTCCATCCTATCTTGCCTATCTGCTGGGCACTGGACCAAAAAATATTCAGATGCAGCTGGGTTTTGTTTCAGAGAGCACTAGATGGTTCACAGCAAAAAGAAACAAACAAACATAAACAACACCAGTATTTGCTCAGGAGAAAATGAATGTTTGTGGAATGTGGGCGGTCAGGAAATAGGGATGATATGGGACCAAACTGAGGAGCTAAGTTATAAAACCTAGATGTATTTTTTGCATTTTCCTTGCTGAGAACAGCCCACCACCAGGTGATTAAGGTATTCTTTGGACAAGAAAAAAAAAAAAAGTGAGATTTGATTCCAACAGATGGAGAAGGGAACAGATGGTACAATTTCAATGCAAGTGCACTAACTACTTGAAGAAAAGAAGACTACTGTCTCCTTTTATAGCTACAGAAAAATTAAAATATAAAATAAAATATTAAAATAAAATAAAATAAATAAAATAAAATAAAATAAAATATAAAATAAATAAACAAACAACTGGCTCCTGTTTAGCTTTTGAAAGCAATGAATATATGCATGTAATTTCAGAAGACAGCTTAGTCTTGTGAAGTCCAAGTATTGTTTAAGTTTGAAGTGTGTATGCCCTAGGATGGACAGTTTTTAACATATCTCAGAGAAATTAGTGTTTCTTCTGACTACTTGATGCAGCTCCCTTTTCAGCCTGTTACTTTCTCAGAAGCCTACCTCTTTACAAGCAGTAGGGCTTCACTGCCTATTTCAGGACTGAGGGCTTTGGTGCAATGGCCAAACATGCAGGGCTTATTGTCCCGCTCATTGCTTGCAAAGCTATCACTAGAAGCAAGAACTAGAAGACAGCTTTCTGTCACAAGCAATTAGAAATAGAGATTGTTTAAATCCAGTGAGGTATCCCCTTCCCAGTGCCCATACTCAGATCATCCTGTCATAATCAGCTAGGAACAATAAAATAATAGACCAAAACTACCCATACCTGCTGATTCTCACCAACCTAATGACAGAATTATATTTTACAGGAAAAGAAATAATAATAAAAAAAAATGTATTCTATTTATAATAATAATAATAAAAAAACCTGACAAACATCCCAGACCATAGAGTAGTTAGACTGGATAAGACTTACTTTGTTTATTGAAGTTCTTCATTCATCTAGCTTAAAGCTTCTGACCTTAAATTTAATTTTGACCTTAAAACAGAGAAATGTGTTACCCTATAAACAGTGAATTTATACAAAGAAATAATAAATTGCTTTTAACAGGGCAAGGCTGGATTACTATTATCTATGCTATTTCTGCTGCTTTTTATAATTAGAATATACTTTCTAGAATAATAGCACATGAAGGAATGATTATTGTGTCATATGAGCATAATTTTCTTCAAACCTGGTGCTTTATTTTTTCTCAAGTGTGATTTTTAATTTCTTTTGGCATATGGGTCAGAAACGTCTTGGTCCCAAGAAGATAAACATTGAAACTGCACAGATTTAAAAGGGTTCTTTCCAATACTCATCCCCCCCCCCAAAAAAAAAAAAAGTTGTGCATTTAAATGAGATACCCCAACTTAAAAGTACTCATGTATAAAAAGAGGTTATTCCGTGTCTAAAATCAAAGTAGGAGAAGTGGAATTTAAACCTTCAGGAGAGAACATTGTCTAAAGTGACCAAGAACCATAAGTGATTCATTAAGTATAATTTGGCCAATGCTTCTTCTCAAGGGATTGTCTTAACAGCAGATTCACCTTACCAGGACTCCACATCTATCTGTAGGATCAGAATACCAATTACTCCATATAGGTTAAGATGTGCATCACCTGGAGTTTTCAGTGGGTATTCATCACTCAGTATGTTATTTTGAGGATGTTTTATTCCCTCTGTTCAGCTGACAAAGTGTTCCCTGCTGAAAAGTTACAAAAGGGATGTGAAAGAGAAGGCAAGAGAAAGTGATTATTTGATGCTGGTAGTTAGAGAAATTTCCAGATCTTTTTACTTCAACAGTCTTTCAGTCTACTATTAACAATCTATCATTTTGTTTTGTGTATCTGAACATACTTTTTCAATTTGAGAAGCATATATAGGTCTACATGCACACACTATTTCCATGTTGCTTAACAAGGAATAATACAGCCTGTTCCACCTCAGAATTTCAACAGATTTTACAAAAAAAAAAAAAAAAAAAAAGATAATAGCCAGATTCACTAGGACATAACTTCTGATTTCATTGTGGATTCACTAGGACATACCTTCTGATTTCATTGTTCCTGTACCCATTTCAGCAGATTTTCACTTTATTTCCTATATCTTTAGATCAGACTGCTGGTCACTGTTTAAAGAGAGGTCACCTTTGTCATAAAGATGAAGGCAAACCTGTGAGAGGCCTACCATAAGGACTGCTTTTAGCCAAGAGAAACCGTTATATTAGGTATTGCTCTGAAAGTCTGTGTGTCTATTTCCATCACAAGAGAGAAGTAGCTCTGTTAACAGCAAATCACATTCTGAAAGGGGAGCATTTCCTCCTACTTATGCCAGGGGGACATGGCTTTTTTTTTTTTTTTTTTTTTCCTAGCCCCAGCAGTAACACAAGGGGTCAGATGCCACCCTCAGGGAAATTCATTTTAGGTTAAACAAACATATTTCTGGCTTCTTGCTATGCATATTTTTTAAAAGTCTGTACAAAAAGAAAAAAACTTATGTATTCTCTCTGGTTTGCTTTTGTTTATTATGGTATTCAGAGGTCCCCTCTGGAAAACAAAACAAAACAAAAAAACACACAGAAAAAAAAAAAGATTTAAAAAAATATATTTTTTTCAGCTCCTCTCTTTCCTCTGACAGTGATTGTCAATAGTTTGCCTCATTTGTTTACTACTTAACGAAAGTTTCTTATCTACATGGTCCTGTTCCTTTCAATGAAGATGGGCACTTAGAGCCACAGTTGCTTTCAAATACTTCATTATATGGTGGGGCACCTAAAGTCTGCATTCCTTTTCCCAAATTCTGAGCTATTTCTGTAAAACCAAGGAAGCACACTACAAATGAAAAGAAACCTTACTAATACATCTGCTAATTATATTATCTCCATCTAAGTGTAAAGCTCAAGTCTTTTTCGTAAATAAAAACAATAGATCACTGCCTTTTGAAATGCTTCTGAAAGAAAATTTATTTTGGTCAAGGCAACTAAAATTAAGAATAAATCCACAATGGCTATACAAGTAGAGTGGCATGCCTGAGGTTGTGCAGCATAGCTAAAATCAGTTCTTTAGAGCAAAACTGGATCCCATCATCATTGGTCAGTTCTCTCCCAATCTTACATAAATTAAATAGGAAAGAATAGCAGGGCAGTGAAATTTGACTTTATCAACACGAGGTTTGGTTCAGATAATAAAGAGGATAGGAATTGACCCAGATGTGAACAGTGTAAATTATATAGAAAAAGAATAAGACTTATTTTGCTACTTTATTTCTCTTTGTGTTGAATAACTTTTATTTCTTTTTTTTTTTTTAATTTACTTAATGTGTAAAGGAAGAGTCTTAACGTTATTTTAGGTTAAATAAGCAGGACAAGTTAATCCTTAAGCCTACAGGTTGTATAGTAAAATGGGTTCATTTATTCTTCAATAAGACAGAAAACATGAGTTATTGCTTTCTGACCAACCATTTTACAGCATAAAACAATAAGAGCTGAGAGAATGAGACATGTCTACAATCAGTGATGCTGAACATTAACACAAAAACTAACTACATACGAGAAAAAAAATCATTTTTCTGTACTGAATCAGTGGAGAAACTGTCTGTTAGGTACAGAAGCTCCTTTTTAGTTCTTTCTTTTCCTATGGACTGAAGGATTGTGTATTTTAAACGCAGTTGAAAATGTTAACAGGACAACCAGTGAAGTCTGACATTTGTTCCATATGTCATTAGTTTTCTGCAAAACAGTAATACTGTTATTAGTGTCTTCATATTTTTAAAAGAAAATACGCAAACTGTGTATGGAAAGTATATGTAAAATTAGTATGGAAAACTATAAAACATCTCTCTTTTTGTCCTGCCTTTTGTCCATCTTTTTGCCTGTTTTTTTTTTTTTCTTGAAGAAGGATGAGCTACATAACCCTAAGTAATGCAAAACTTACTGTTAGATTGATTTCATTCAGTGGGTAGCTTTAAGATTTCGTTTTAAAGGAAAATCCACACCTTAACAAGGTCATAGAATTTCTAAGGCTCCCAAGAATGCATTTACAAATGATCAATGTTGAATAACTACACAGCTTGAACAGAAAAAGACATAGGTTTGTGTTGTTTCAAACTCTGGTTGGAAAAGAAGAACACTTTTGTGTTGGTTTTACTTGGGTGGGCAGCTGAGCTCCACCATGGCCGCTCTCTCACTCCCCCTCCTCAAAGGAGAAGGGAGAGAAAATACGATGCAAAGGGCTCAGGGGTTGAGATAAGGACAGGGAGATCGCTCAACAATTATTGTGACAGGCAAAACAGACTCAAAGTAGGGAGACAGTAAGACTGTCTCTTACTGACAAGCTAGAGAGGTGAGAAACAAAGGAAAGAAACCAAAAACCACCTTCCCTCCATCCACCCTCTTCCACCTCCTCCCCCCGAGCAGCGCAGGCGAACCGGGTGATGGGGGCTGCAGTCAGTCTACAGCACTTCGTCTCCACCACTCCTTCTCTGTCACTCTCTGCCCCTGCTCCATGTGGGTTCCCCCCCACAGGATACAGTCCTTCCTGAACTGATCCTGTGGGGGCTTCCTACAGGCAGCAGCTCTTCAAGAACTGCTCCAGATATGGGTCCGTACCCTGGGGTCCATCCGTCAGGAGCAAACTGCTCCAACCTGGGTCCTCCACGGGTGGTAGCTCCCCCCTGGCCTGCTGCTCCTGTGTGAGCTCCTCTCCACAGGCTACAGGTCTGGCCTGAAATCTGCTCCGGTGGGGGTCCTCCACAGGCCACAGCCTCCATCAATGCAGGTCCACCTGGTCCACCGTGGTCTCCTCCACGGGCTGCAGCGTGGAACCCTGCTCCACCGTGGTACTCCATGGGCTACAGGAGGACAGCCTGCTTCACCATAGTCCTCACCACAGGCCACAGGGGAACTTCTGCTCCAGCACCTGGAGCACCTCTCCCCCTCCTTCTTCATTGACTTTGGCACCTGCAAGGCTGTTTCTCACTCCTCTCTCTCTCCCAGCTGCTGTTCCCTGACAGTTAGGTGTTTTTTTGTTGTTGTTGTTGTTGGTTTTTTTTCCTTTCTTAAATATGTTCTCAAGGAGGCGCAAACAACATCGTTTATTGGCTCAGCTCTTGCCAGTGGCAGGGCCCTTATCTAACATGGGGCAGCTTCTCAGAAGCTTCTCCTCTCAGAAGATACCCCTATGCACCCGAGCGCGCCACCCCCTCAAAAAACAAAACAAAACAAAAACCTTGCCACGTAAACCCACTACAAGTCTATGATGAAAAGATTGTGAATAAAACTGGTCAAAAATGTCCAGTGATTCTTCGGTGTGTCTTGGCTTCAGCTGGGATAGAGTTAATTTTCTTCTTAGTAGCTGCTTTGGTGCTGTGTTTTGGATTTAGGATGAGAATAATGCTGATAACACACTGATGTTTTTGAGCAGAGCCTTCACTAAGTCAAGGAGTTTTCAGTTTCTTATACTGCTCTGACAGCAAAGAGTCTGGGGGTGCACAAAAAGCTGTAAGGGGACACAGTTGGAACAGCCGACCCAGACCAGCCCGAAGGATATTCCACACCATATGGAATCATGCATAACAATAAAAATTGTCATGAGTTGGCCAGAGTGGCAACCAGAGTGGCAAGTGGCCACTGTTTGGGACTAGCTGGGCATTAGCTGGTGGTGAGCAATTACATTGTGTACTATTTGCTTTGTATATTATTTTATCATTTATCATTTTCCCAACCTTTTCTGTCCTATTAAACTCTCTTTATCTCAACCCATGAGTTTTACATTTTTTTCCAATTCTCTCTCCCATCGCACAGGAGAGTCAGCAAACAGTTGTATGGTGCTAAACTACCTGCTGGGTTAAACCACAATAGCCCTTTGGTGCCCAACGTGGGGCACAAAGGCTTGAGATTACGACAGATCTGACCAAAGTGTGTTAAAACAAATTTGTTATAAGCATTATATCAGTTTAACAGTTGCTGGTCACAATGTTGATTTATTTGCTCTCAGAGTAGATTGCTTGTTCTCAGAATTGTGCTGTGTAACACCTTACTTGCTGTCTATGCACCCTGTCGTGCTGTTTATCATCTCTGGGGGCTGGCTTAAGGTTATCATTTTGCTGTACTGTGTAACATTGACTTATGTTATGATAAAATTACCGGTCATGAGACTAATCTGGTATTTGTATTCAGCATTGTCATCATCTCTATACTTTAGGAACCATCTCTCAGAAACTAATAGTTATACTCTTTATGTTTTCTCCTCAGGGAGCCAATCTATAGGGGATACAAGGAGGGACAGGACACTTTCCCCTGCTTCTTTACCTTCCCTTCCTCCTTCACTTCCCCCTCCTCCTCCAGACTAGTTACAGTAGCTCTTGAGAATTTTGAATATCCTTGGGATGATCAAACAAACATATTCCTATTGCTATGCCTCCTGAATGTGTTACTGGTTTTGTTTATGGTTAAACAACTATTTAAAAATATCAACCAGAGGTCTGCCCTGAGGCAGGATAGTTGTGAGTGGCAGGGAGCATGGCAGGATATGGGCAGGCACCTAGAAAAGCAGGCACCCCCAGTGCTTTGGAACTTCACCCCTGAAAAAATGCAGAATCCCCCCCAAAATGGTAAAATGTTTGAATAAGGTATGCCATCGTTCTGGCAATTCCAAAGAGACACAAATCACTGCAACATGCTGGGGCTTGGCCCATGCCCATCCAGCCACACTCAACACTAATCCAACCCCCATGATGGGCCCTACAGCCACTCCAACCCCTACGACAGGATCTGTATCTGGGCCAGAAACCCAACCTGTGCCAGTATTGGTTGCCCTTACACACGAGATGAAACAATGGATGCAAAAGTCAGCTCATTTAGTAAGGGAAAAACTACTACTAAGAAGTGGAAGGAGGACTAAGAGGACGAGCCAAGCTACTCTGAAGCAGGGCAATCACAAGGACAGGAAGAGGAAGAGGCAGATTTCATAAATGCAGCAATAACCACCTGATCCCTATCCTTGGGTGAGCTGTGAGATATGCAAGAAGATTTCAGCTGGCATTCAGGTGAACATATTGTCACCTGGCTAATCCAATGCTGGGATAACGGGGTCAGTAGCCTAGACTTAGAGGACATGGAAGCCAAGGAGCTGGGATCCCTCTCTAGGGAAGGGGGCACTGACAAAGTGATGGGAAATGAAGTGCCAGCTCTCAGCCTCTGCAAGGGACTCCTGTCAGGCATGAAGGAAAGGTATCCTTTCAAAGATGTTATATGTCACCTATGTATGTGGACCACCATGGAGAGAGGTATCCAGTACCTGAGGGAATTAGCCATGTCAGAGGGGATTTATGGTGACTTAGAAAATGGCCAGCCATCCAGAGATCCAGACAAAATCAAGTGCACACAACCCACGTGGTAGAAGTTTGTACAGAGTGCGCCATTGTCATATGCCCACGAATTGGCAGTAAAGACCTGGAAAAAAGAGAGGAACAAAGATTGGGTGAATTGGCTGGCCAACTCCAGTAATATGAAGGAAACCTCACTTCCTCCCCATAGGCCTGTGTCTTGGCTATGGAGCAGCTTTCCCAAGAGGTCCAGCAACTCAAAGAGAATATCTGCCTCCCCACCTGTAGGGACCAGTTTCTCTGCTATTAGGAATAAGCGTTCTTCTGCTCAAGACAGAGGATATAGTGGATGCACACCACAGGCCACCCCGTGGTCTTACCTGTGTGACCATGGAGAGGAAATGGAAATCAAAATCTTCCTTGACCCTAAAGGCACGAGTATGTGAGTTGCAAGGAAAAACAATGCAAAAAGGGGTTTCTTCCAGGAAAATGTCTGCTCCAATTTCCAGTGGGAACTTCCCCAGATGGAGCAGAAAGGCTGATCTTACTTCTGATCTTAATAAAGGGACTACTGATTTTAATTTACAGGAAGTGATTATTTAAGAATGCTATGATGGGTGAGGGTCATAGTTCACTGCCTGCATGGTTAAACCACAACACAGTGGTACAATCAAAGCCTCTGTACAGGCTTCAGGATGCTCTCCCTGTCCTTGTGAAGAGGGTAAGGATTGACCCTTGAGTCTCAGAGACCTGGGTGTGGAGCATTTTTCTCGGATGGTCTGCCCTGGATCATCCGGGAATGTTCAAAAGCTTTCCTATTGTATAATAAGCTTGTATATCTATTCAGAAGTTTTTGTGTCTATGCACAGTGTATATGCATATACACACAATAGCTGTTCTTCTTGAACACTGGATTGGTGGAGTATGATCTGAAAATCAAATGAACTGTTTTGTTGTTGTTTTTACCATGAATCCTATTCCTGAGTTCTTGCAAAAAGGGAGGAAGACTTATACGTGAGTATTTTTTGCTGGTACTTGAACAAAAGTCCTTTCCTACCACTGTCTGTTTGTAATAACAGGACTTACAAAAGCTTTCCGATCTGCAAAATGCCAACAGTTTTATTACACTTATTATGCAATATATTTCTGTGATTTCTTAGAAAATCACTTACGGAGACTATGAATTGTTTCTGGCTTTGTTTGGCCGTTCTGAACTTCTTCTAATATAGAAGATTAAGAGAATGTATTGCAGTGGGCATCTTTTTTTCCTCAAGGCTTTGTCCATGGTTATTGCTTTTCATCCCCTTCCCATTGATGGTTCATGAGGATATACTGCTCCAAGTGTAGTCTCAGAATGTTGTACCTAAATATAATAGCACAGTGTGAAATAATTATTTGTGGGAGAATGACACCTTTGTTTTTTATCCAAGTGTAACCTCTGTAATGAAAAGATTATTAATTGAGGAACTAAAAGTCCAAGAGGCACTGGAAGATTAAAAACAAGTGACTTTATAAATCTGTGGATGTGACTGCTGTAATAATCCTCTAGAACTTAACTGAGGTAACTTCTCCATTTAAATGGGCTGGTTTAATGGAATGGGAATTGTTATGGACAAGAGTGCCAAGCTGAAGGAGGTTTGGAGGGCATCCCTCCAGGGCAAGAATAATATTGATGATTAAAATAGATTGTGAAAGAAGCTAGAAATTACTAACTAAAAGATATAGGCCTCTAGGCTAAGAATAAATGTGGTATTATTCAGCTATCAGAATAATATCTGAAATACCATCTATTTTTGAACTGTATTCTATTTGGCAGGCAGTAAGTCAATGATTAAGTAGATCTTCACCATCTCTGATGGCTCTTGTCCTGTGATTTATATATTCCAAAAAAAGAGCAGGATGTCCCAGCATGAGGGACACAGAGAAAATGTGTGAATAAAGAGGAAAGCCTGAAACCAGAAACCTCTCACTCAGAGGCTGACAGATTTTTGAAGCCAGAATGGTCATCTAGCCTGACCTCTCTAATATTACAGGCCATAACATTTCACTTTGTTACCCCAGCTGTAAGCCAAATTTATCTTACTAAGGAGATTATTAAGAAGTAGGAGTAATATTTTCAAAGATATTTAGACACGTAAAAGGTGGAGGTAAAAATACCTGTACAGAATAGGTGCTTCTCATTGTTTTCATGATAGGCTGACATCCAAAAACTTAGTATGTCTCTGAGTCTGTTAAATGCTATTTGAATTCTGGTGTGTGTACATGGTCATATATACAAATCACAGCTCTTTACACATCTCTAAACATAATTAATTGCACCAGAGAGAAATTTTGCTGGGAAAAGGAGAATTCATCCCCTTATGTCTTCACTATCTAATAAGGAATTGTTATTTCTTCATGGTTTGAATTGGGATTTATTTTCTTAATTGAAACATCTCTGGAATGAATGCTAAGGTTAGACTCTTCCACCACCTTAGATATATAATTCCACAATTCTACACACCTATCCTAAGAAGTGTCAGAATCTAGTCATGTAACTTAATTCAAAAAAAAAGTAAAAAATAAAAATATATATAAATGAAGGAAAAGTGTCACACTGGTGTAAGAGAACACATGAAGGGCCATTGTTGGCAACAGTATAATAGAAATTAATACTAGCTTCTTACTAATGAGCACAAAAGATTCTGCATATAGTGATTTGGGAAATAATGTATCAGAGAAAATGATATGATGTTGTAGAGGATGTTAGATTTGCAGATGTTATTGGTAAAAATTTAGGAGTTCAGTAACATTCTGTAAATTGAGTTTTACTTTGGCTTTTCCCTTTTTTAAATTACGTAATTGTTCTTCTTTTTTACTGCTGAGCAGAAGGTAAGTAGGAGTAAAATTACAAAACATTGAGAAATGTTATTATTTTCGCTATGCAGAAAAAAATGTTATAGAAGCAGAAAGAGCAACACCAGAGAGAAATACATTTCATCCCCCTCCCCTTGAAATTCCTCAATATGTATTTCACCACTATAACCCTCTATCTCTTAAAAGAGGTTGTACTGTGTATATATTTCATGAAGTACTTCGGAATTTCTTAGTAAACCTTCTTCATTTTGCAGGTGGGAATGCAATGGAAAGAGAATACTTCAAACTGTTAGATGCATCTGAGGAAAACTTGAATTTAAAACTAAGTCTAAATAACTGTACCATGAAAATTATACTAATTTAATCAAAGAACTGGGATGGGCAGAGAGTAGTGGATTTCATTTGCTTCCACTTTTGCAAGATTTTCAGCACTGTCTCCTACAATATTTTTGTATCCATGTTAAGGCACTGTGGTCTGGATGGGCATAAAACAAGTAGAAAATCAGTTGGGTGGTCAGGCACAGAAGGTCATGGTTAATGGGTCATGTTGGATGATGGTAATAACTGGTGAAGTGGGGTCTGTGCTGGGACATCTCTTAGCTAAGATCTTTCTCAGCGGTCTGTAGAAGATCACAGAATGCACAGATACCGAGTGTGAATATAACACCAAATTAGGGGGGCACAAGTTGATCTCCTTAGAGTAGACTCCCTTCTAGAGGAACCACAACAGGCTGGAAGAATGGCCAGACAGGACCCTTCCAAAATTGAAGGGCAAGTACCACATGCCCCTGGGACAAAGGAGCCCCTGCAATGGCACAGGCTGGGGTTGGACAAGCTGGAAGCAACCCTAAAGGAAAGGCCCTGGGTCCTGGTGGCCAGTGAACAGCCTCAGCCAACAAAGGTGGCCAACAGTTCCCTGGGCTGTATGAATAGGAGCATGGCCATCCAATAGAGGCAGTGATTATCTCCCTTCTTCCTCTGCTCAGCAGGTTACACTACATCTGTAGTACTGCATCCAGTTTTGGGGCCTCCATGCTAGAAGGAAATTAGCAAACCACAGCAAATACAGCAGAGGTTCAAGGAGGCTAGAACACCTGCCCTGTGAGGATAGGCTGAGGAACTGGGGCTTGTTCAGCCAGGAGACAAGAGAGCTTTGGGGGCAACTAACAGCAGCCTCCAGTGTCTGCAGGGAGGTTATCAAGGACATGGAGCCAGGCTCTTCGCTGCTGTGCATGGTGGGAGGATGAGACACAATGGGCATAAACTGAAACAAGAGATGTTCAGACTGGATGAGGGAGAAACTTCCTCTCTCTGAGAACAATACAGCAGTAGGAGAGACTGCCCAGAAAGTCTGTGCAATCTCTGTCCTTGCAGGTTTTCAAGATACAGCAGCTTCTGAGCAACATCAGACCTCAGAGCAGGCCCTACTGTGAACAGGAGGTAGGACTAGAGACCTGAGGTCCTGTCTGAACCTGAATTGTTTATCATTTTATGAAACATTAAACAACAATATTCAGCTGCTCCCCACCTCCCAGCAAGTGTATTTGGAGAAAGACCATTTCCTGAAATACCACAAACAAACAAAAAGCAAGGGTAGGACAACAGGAGTGATTGGATCTCCAATTTCCCAAGCTACCTTTAACTAGTTATAAAAGCTGAGAAGTTTACTATACAAGTCTTGTGAAAGACCAATTCCTGAAGAAAAAAAAAAAGGAAAAAAAAAGCAAGGATAGCAAGGATAGAACGGGAATGACTGAATCTTCAATTTCATGAGTTATCTTCAACTAGCTATAAAAGCTGAGAAGTTTAGTATACAAGTCTTCTGAAACCTGCCATCCTGACACACATCAGGTTCAGGTTCAATCTGAGAAATTCACATCTTGAAGAAAAATCTCACTTGACACATCCATCATAGCCTCTTTTCAGTTACCCCCACAGGAAGGTAATGCTGGGAAAGTTTGTTCGTCTTCTCACCCACTGTAATTGTTGTTGCCATCTGAATAGATACATTTCAGTCATCCATTTCTTTTCATTATTAAATTCAACTTTGGTCTCTTACATGACCAGAACACTGGTTTTGGCATTATTTCTGAAAGTGTTTCACATACAAACACAGGACTGCAAATATCAGTTTGACCTGGATTCCTTTTCAGATCATTTAATTCCTAGACATTTCTTTATCTCATTAAATAAAATTTGTTTCAAATGCAATTAGGCTGGTTTAAATCGTTTGTCTTTTTTTTTTTTTAAATGAACAATAGATATGTGCTATCTTTCTGTTTCTGAAGATCTGTACCAGGAGGGTGATTACCCATCTTAATTTGATAAATATTAGGTGAACAATGACTTCTGACTCACTCAGAAGATTTCTTAACAAATCAGAAGTTAATAATGTTACCTACTTCACATTATCTACTAGTATAATGACATTTTAAATAGTCTGGCCCTAACTGTTTGCTCTGAAAGGTCAGTCCAACTCAAGTACAGCTGGTAGACCAGCTTCTTTCTTAGATCAATGTCTTTCTCAACACTAATCAGTGACTAGTATATTAAATTATTTTAATTTTATTATCTTTTAGAGAAACATGTATGAAAGTGATTATCTTTGCTTGAGGTAATGACTAAGAAAACCAACTATCACAAGCATAAAAAGAACATGAAGTGTTATAAGCCTTATGCTTTATTGCTAATTTAATTAGCTTCCATTAACCCACAAACGCAGCTTGATAGATATATTCTGTTATTTATTATGCCAATTAGCACCCCACAACATGGTGCTTATTTAGATCATCTCATCTGTTGCAGTTGACAATGCTCCTCAGTGGTGATATTCAGTAACATAATAGGCTTACCAGAGCTGGTGCCTGCCAATTCTTCTCAAGTTCTGCTTTTCTAAGGTTAAGGATGAAACCATAGTTCTTGACAGGAATGCTAAACATTAGTCCAAAATTACTTGGAGAATGTCTCCTGTAGAGGGAGGGGAGAGCTGGGACTCATCAATAAACAACAGCTTCAATGCCATTTCTTTAGAAGTCTTAGTTTTAGCTCTCTGCAGTGTAAAAAGAAACAAAACCCAGCTTATTAAAATGCATATATTTTTCTTTTGTTCCAAGAGGCAAGGACAAGCAGGAATTGGGAAAAAACATCTTGCACTTTGCTGAAGACCTTTGTTAGCAAACTGTTTTCTCATCATACAGTCCTTTCTGATCAGAAATCAGCATATGAATGAACATAACCATATGTACAAATGCATACCGTTTTCCCTCAAAATAAGCTAATATGGAGCTTTGTGTAATATACAGTGAAAAGTTTTGTTTGTTTTTCTTGGAAACAGAAATCAATAATAAAGCTAGAGTTACTTATACCTGACTGATACTTGAAAAAGACTGTTCAACAGGACATTCTTGCTGAATTTTCCAGAAAAGCTTTTGGGAAGTATTAGGAGTGCACAGAATATATACAGAAAACTTCTTAACCAGAGGTGAAACAAAGACACCATACAATCTGAACTGAGAATTGATGTTTTCAGGAAATCAAGAGCTTCCTGAATCATTAGCATACAGCTGCTAATCATCCTGTAAATTTTTGTTACAACCAGACATAACCCTGCTAACACACTTCACTAGAAATTATTTCAATTGGTTGCTCACTTTCAATTCCCTGTAAGAGAAAGAATTTCAAAAACAGATATAAAAGATACAGACCTGACACAGAAAAAAATTCTCATTTTTCCAGCTAATTTGAGGGCTGAGTTTATTCTCAGGCCTAAGGAAATAGCATCTGAATGAGTGCAACTGTTAATTCTGTCAGAACTCAGCTTTTTACCAGATGCAGAATAAGCCTTTTTTTACTTCTGTCATTCCTTATGGTTTCCTTAAATTCTAATAAAAATTAAATGAAATTCTAATATCTAGAAATAATTCCTAAATATATAGAGACAGAAAAAAACTTTTTAATTAAAAATAAATTTAATTTAAATAATTTAATTTATTTTTTAAAATAAATTTAATTTAATAAATTAAATTAATTTAAAAAAATAATTTTAATTTGAAGTCTAATATTACCACCTTCCCCTCCTCTGCTCTGTTATTGTCCTAAGGCAATAAGACATGTGAATCCACTGGGAACAGGAGGAAGCAGATGAGTGTTTTCCATTGAAATCTTTATTAGCAATATTGTAAAAGTAAAATAAGCAGAAAAAAAAGTTATTTGGGAGCACTTGTCACTACCCTGAATTGCACTTATTTACTATACTTTGCTTACTAATATAGTATACATTTATGTTATGCAGCACCTTTTATCTAAAAAGATTAGACAATGATAAAGAGAGAGGGATTAAACTGTTTAGAGGAAACATTCTAACATTTTTCAGTGAGATTTTTTTAAAAAGAGACAGTCAATGAGGCAAATATATATATATATAGCAAGTCTCTCCCAGATGGTAAGCACTATATAGAAAAAAAGCTCTTGAATCAGAAGTAGTATGAATTTGTTAAGGGTCAGAGAGGAGGCTTATAAGTAAAGGCAGAAACATTAGAAAGTATTAGATGTGGTTCCCCTTGACTATACACTACTTTTATTCATTTCTCCTTTGTGTCAATCAGTGCCATCAGGAATGAACATTAAAAGCTCATTGGTACTTCAGGGGCTTCTGCTGGTTTTACTGTGTTTGGCACTATGTCCATTAGTAATAAAGCCTGGGGAAACCCATCCAGCAAACATAAGAATCAACAAAACCCTTCATCTACAATGCAAATGAACTTGAATGTACCCATTTTAAACTCATTTCAAGACAATAGAAAATAGCTTACAATACCAAAAGTATTTTGCTTCATTTCCTGACAGCTTTCTTAACTACAACATTAATTTAAGTAAAATAGGGTGTGAAAGTTAAGTGTTATAGCTCTCCTTGAATAAAACTAAACAGCTACAGTTTATTTCAGAATAAAAGCACCTTGTGCCTATTTAGTTGAATCCATTTACTAGTCAGTTTATCAGTTATTTGTCAGAATCAAAACTGGAAAGCACATTAAGCTAAATAAAGTTATTATTTTATTCTAGACCGCAACAAAAGCTTCCTTAGGGCTTGTCTTAAAAATGAAGTTAATCTGTTTTGCATACACATTTTCTGGTCCAGTTAAGTGACTTTATGGCCTGAAAACAACTGAAGTAACAGTTATTTCTGAACAAACACCTGAGAACATTTAGTTAACTTATGAAGCAGCAACCAAATATTCCATGTGGTGGTGTGAGTCTAGCAATAATATATTTAAGAGTAATCCTAGTAAGAAAAGGAGATATTATCATAATAAATAGGGAGTGGGTAACTATATACAGCTTTTGATATAACTCACAATAATTAGGATTATTGTGAAAATAGGTAATAACTATTCCAGATGCTTGGAAATCAAATGCATGGAAAAATCAAGTGAATAACAGCAAATTAAACAAGAAGATGCAGTGCAATAGCAGGAATTCCCCCAGTAATCATGAAATTTTCCCTTCTGAAACCTAAATGTTGAAATCTAGTATTTGTCTAAAACAGCCATTAGATTAAGAGAAGCCTATCTACTGACAAATTATTTTCACAGAGTCTTGAACATACCTTATTTTTACATTTTTTTTGTCTGAAAACTGCATTGAAATTTGTCATGATTTGACCTAGTACAGGAGAAACACCTTTTTAAGCAGAGAAAAAAAAAAAAACCATGAGTTTAATGACAATTTATTTCTTTAAGTTATCTAGGTGGAAAGATATTCTCTTATTTGAGAAATGAATAGATTTTTTTCTTTATTATATTCACAACTCAATGTTGTTAATCTCTTAATATTCACTTAAACAAGGTATTGAAATACCTAAGTATGTTATTTAAGTCCCAGTAATGGCAATGAAAGTACAGTAGGATTTATGAATTTGGTTTTCTGTTTATGGATGGATTTTAGTTAGCATTTAAAGCACTTTTCAGAACAGTGTCATCAGATTGGGACTTAGGCTTGGTTCCTCTACTAACTCAGTTTAGCTTCTCTGCCTAACCTCTTGCCATTGCACAAGAACATTGCACATTGGACACTGCTCATTGCATATTCAGTGTTCAGATATGGGAACAACATCAAGGTAACAGGTTTATGCAGTACATTCTCCCTGCAGTTTACCTCTGATGGCATTTTAAGCATGTGCTTTAGTCTTCAACGAGGGCTATTTAAAAATCTGTGTTAAAATCTCTCTTTCCCACTTCTAAATTATATCATATAATCAAGAAAACAATTACAACTCTAATTCAGCCTGAAGTAAAGATGATAGAGTCAAAAAATTAGGTCAGTCTGAACTAATTCATCTTTCCTAATGCAATCTTTTTCCATAGTTTATCAGTGTCCAAAATAGAAAATAGCATAAAACTGTCACCTCAATGCTTGCAAATTACATAAAAGCTAATTAAGACTTAAGAGAAGTACAATACCAAAACTAGGGCAGGACAGAACGCACTTGTATGTTTTAATATATCTGTTAAGAGTAGAAAGATCCAAGATCAGCTGCAGTAGTTCAATGCCTTATCTAAGACTATTAACGGTAGCTAAGGACTTTTGAGCTCTACCTAATCTATTGCTGAATGCACTAGAATTAATAGAAATATGCAATAAGTAAGCAAGGTTAAAGCCAGGCTGACATTTCACCGTCTTCCCTCTACTTGTTGGAAGATGAAAGCTTTTCTCTAGACATTTGCCCTCTTTTGATATGTTGTCATGACAAGGATTTGATGAGAACAAATATTCAAAAAAAGGTGTCAAGGTTAAATTACCAGGCCACAAATACAACTCCTTTTCTCACACACAAATGTAGAAACCGTGACATTTTCTTAGGGAAGAAGTGCTTCCTGAAGAATAAATTTGTGTGTTCTTCTCCTATTTAAAATTTGTTTCTCTAAATGTCTGCAATTCATTCATGGGCAAAATAACAGTGATAAACTTCCACATGCAAAGCAAGGAAACATTTATGAAGAAATACATTGCAGCCTCTAAGGGATTATTTTATGCTTCCAGCTTATATCATAAATGTATTATTTAACCACACTCAAAATTTCCAGGAACTATTTTGTCATAAAATCTTTTCAAATGTGCAAATAGAAATGGCAATGTAAAACTGGCAAGAGACATTAAAGGTGCTTTCCAATGTGCAACTGAGTCTAGTAACTGAGAGCAGAGTCTAGCCTAAAGACTTTTGTCTGCTGCAGATTACATAGAGAGAAACAATTGTTATTAAAAAGTCCCTTAGGTCTGCCTACCGTATAACTCTGCATGTATCTAAGGAGTATAGGAGTTTTTTAGTGCTAAGGATGGGTATTTACATCATAAATAAAAAACAGATAATTAGAAGTTTATAGGACAAAAACAATCCAACTAAATCCCTTATTTAATCAATATATCTATTCATTTGCATCTTCATTTAGCTACTTGTCTTTTTCTTTGTTTTAATCTCTCTTCCAAGAATATGTTTACAGTGGCCAACATTCAAGAGAAGAAACAGAAGAGGGCAGAGTTTTTGAGGTCGTTCCTCTGGAGGATATTAGGCCACTGTGTCATCAAAACCCTCTCAGAAACCTTCAGGTGTTGTCTGACAATTTGTCACCTGACTGGTCCCCATTACTTCTATGGCAAGACCATTGAAAAATTTGTCTTCCAAGGCAAGGCTATATATTCTTCCAAAGCAAAACTATAGGCAAACATATTCCAAAAAGCAGGTTTTCTTTGTTTGTCTGTTGGTGATGATGGCTGTGTTTGTGCTTTTTCTTTTTTTTTTTTTTTCATGTTGCATTTCCAAGTTCACATAGCTATCTAGTTCTGCAAATCTCTCTCTTTTCATAAGCAAGGAACTCTGCCAAACCCTTCTGGTTTTGTACAAAATAGCTGAAAATGCATCCTAAAATTTTCCATCCACATAATATTTCTTTCTGGTTCATTGGTACAGCTAGCAATGAGTTTCTTGAGGAACAAGAAATATGTAAGAATGAGATTTTTTTATACTGAATAAATATCAATAAGTATAATTTCCTCATTAGAAGTGGATGAGATTACAACTTCTTTCAAACAAGAGGGGAGAGTTTTTCAGAAGCTTTTGTTTGCATTTTGGAAGGATACCATCCCTGTCTTGAAACAGTGAGCAGCCAAATGAATAACTATTTCTATGGGAAAGGCTGTTTGCTGTAGTGAAGCAATGATAATTACACTGAAAATGCTGCAGAGAATATGAAAGTTGAAAGGCCTGAGAGACAGGGAGTATCCAGTGAATTTTACCAGAGATAATTTGCCAGCTTGGATGTCTCCATGTGGGTGTCCAGCAGCAAACACCCTGTGTTTTGGAGAATACTGTACACAATAATAATAATAATAATAATAAATTAAAAACAAGCAAACAAAAACAAAACAAAACAAAAAAGAGCTCTTGCTATGACCAAAAACATTAAAAGAGGGAGCATTCCAGTCATATTTAAAAATCCTCATCCCAGCCAAAATTTCAATTAATAGTTTAAAAGGACCCTTTAAAACAGAGGTAATTCAGTGATCCATATTGCTCTCTAATAACTGTGCTGGGAGTTTATGTCTTACCTTGAAATGGCTCTATATTAGGAAGCCCCTCTCTGCTGAGGATACAAGGAGTGTTTTCATCATATCAAACTAACTGCATGTGTGAGAGATGCTTATATAGACCAAGCACCTGATTTGAGAGTTCCTTTCTCAGGTGTGACCCCTCCCTAGCTCCTAGTAATCAGGAACCTTTTCCCTTTTTCCCCTAAAAATAATCAGGCAATGTTGACAAACTTTCTTCAGTATGATCCTTAAGTTACAAGATCCTAGTAATAAAATAATAAGCCTTAGAGGTTTGAAGCACTCTAAATTTGTTATACTAATGCTCCCTAAGATGTATTAAACCTGGGATAAGATGTGAAGACTCAGCACAAGAATATACTACAGAAGGAAAAAAAAGCATTCTGGTGACAGCAAGTTTAAATCATATTGCTATGGCTTATGCTTCAGATATGGGAAAAATACAATGCGTGTATTTACTGTTGTTCCTCTCCAGAAATCATTACCATTCTTTCTCTTTTCCCACTGAATTTAGAAGTCCCACTTGCTTTCCCAAAAGTAAAATTAAGTTTTAGATTGGCCTAAAAATAACTCCTGCTAATTTAGTATTTTAGCTTCAGAATACGTAGGTTACAGAATGAATGCCTGAGTGGCTTTCAAAAGGTGATAGAGTGAATTGACCAGCTCTCTTCTGGGGCATGTGTTGCTTTCACTAAATAAATAAATAAATAAATAAATAAAAATTGTTTGCCAACTTTTTTTTTTCTGAGCTGCAACAAAAATTGCTGAAGAGTAAGTGTTCAGACAGTTTATGGCAATTCTGCCCTAAAATCCTGTTAAGCATTAATAAGAGTTGTTTCTCAGCTGCCAGTTTCTGTTTCAAAAATATACCCCCATGCGCTCTGAATTCTCAGAACAAATTTTGACTGATTTCTTTCTCATCACACTCCATTGAAAATAAAATTCTTGCTCTTCATCATTTTAAAGCATTTTAAGAGGTGATTAAACTGCAGCCACACAGCTTGTGTTACAGATGGATAAATTTTGCCCACAGGGGGTTCAAACTATATGTCTAACTGCAGCTAGAAACTATCCTATTCACAGTTCTTGTCCTTACACGTTCTTGTCCTACAGGTTACTGCAAGGACTTACTTACTGATTTATTTATGTAGAAATACTTTTCCTTATATGAATACGCTTATAGTCTGGTTGGTTTTGCATTGGTTGTTTGTTTGCTTGCTTTTAATTTTAAACTTCTGTATATCAAGGAACATTTAAGGTCTCAAAAGAAGGAGAGTCCTAGAGTCAAAAGTATTTGTGTAAGAAAAAACAGATAGTATCTACCCAGTATAAAACAGACATAATTTTTGCCTAATGAATTTGAACGCTTTTTAGGGAACCCTTTAAGAGTATGAGCACTATACCAATTGCCTATCTTAATGCTGAAAGTATCATACTTTAACTTTCAAGAGGCTATTTCCAAACTATTTTTATAAACGGAAGTGAATAACACTTAGAGATAACACTGTATTTCAGTTAAAAATAAATAAAATAAAATAATAAAAATAAAATAATAAATAATAGTATAAAATAAATAAAATAAAATAACATAAAATAAAATAAAATAATAAATCAAAATAGGAGGAAAGTGAAAGAAGGAAAGAAATGTTATTTAAAATGATAATTGTGCATTCTCCTACCAGTGGGTTTTTCAGCCAAAACAACATTACTCAGATGGTTCAGACTTACTTTGCAAAAGTAGCAAAAAAGGGATATAAGCACACAGTTATCAAACATACCAACTTCACTGGTGTGATTTATTTGATAGATTTTCAAGGTATATACAACACATAGGAACTTCATGAGTAAATGATATCCATTCTCCTCATACTCATTATCCTAAATATATTAAAATATATTAAAATCTTGAATCTGAATCAGATTTCCTTTATGTACCTCCTTTACTCTCTGGCCTTTTGTAGTGCTGAGCATCATCTATGTCTCTGGAGATGGATGCTTTTGAGTATCAAATTATGTTTCATTCAGATGAATGAATACCATTCAGATTTCTCAGTAACTTACTGGTGAATATTTTGAGTCAGAATAGGATGTAACCAGTCCCCTCTTCTATCTTTCTTTATCCTGGTCTTTGTTCAAGGAACAGGTGGTTTGCTAGCCAGTAATGATTTTGAACAGAGTCTCTCATGTCCTGTGGATCAAGCCTCCCATCTCCTCACAGAAACATTTTCTTTTTTTGATCAGGAAGCCCGTTTTTCTCAAATTAGTTGTTGTTCAGGTGGTATTTCTTTCCTGTGAAATAAGCCTGAATAAGCAGCTGAGTACTTGTGTCAGGGATGATAGCAGAATCCTCTCATCCCTGTGCAGGAAGCAACTGGGAAAAAAAAAAAAAAAAAGTGGTTTTCTTTGTCTACTATATCTTCCATTTTTATTGTTTGACATTTCTAAAGCTAAGTCTTATTACAGGCTATTACCTTGTGCTGTGTGCTGGGAAGAGTCCTTATGAAAATCAGAGAACACAAATATATCTGTAACTGCAAACACAGAAATTGTGAACATGGGAAAAAAAAAAAAACATGAAATATTAGTGCACTTCTAAACTACTGAATAAAAGATGAAGTAGCAGGTGGAAGAGGAAAATGAAGTCAGAGAAAAACAGATATCCACCTAATGCATCCTAAATATTACTACAGATTTGAACAAAATGAGTTAAATTTTATTATTTCTTATAAGTTAAAAGTCAACTTCTTTATTCTTAAAAGAACAAATGAGTTAGTTCTTGGGATCGAATACTAGAAATTTTTGGAATAGTACAAAACAAGGCACTTAGTCTCACTCATTAGTTTTTATGAAAAACCTTCTGAGTTTGTGAAATCAGTGTAAAAAGTTATAAATGATGAATGAAATTAAAAATTTTGTAAAAAAGCCTACAGAGTTTTCATGCATGGCTAGCAATGCATGGCTGCAATATATGCAGTAGTAGTTTACCAGACCAAGCCAAAACTCTCCAAAACATATGGTTTCTCTGTACAAAAGGTCATATTAAAATGTTGTGGGTTCTTTTCACCCAAACCAACATTTTTCCTTTATATTGGAGCAAATATCTTAAATTCATTATTAACGTTTGCCATTCCTCTCAGAGACCTCATGAAATAGGTACAGCTCAGAATTTTGCCTGCAGGCAAAGTACTGGCTGAATGGCACTGGATATTACAGGTATCAGGCTGATGCTCAGATCAGAAAAAATAAATAAATAAATAAAATATTCCAGTATTTGTGACAGATAGTTTAATCATGTCCATAAATCCATAGCCTACTAGGCCAATACAGAGCAAAATGGTTCTGTCCATACTTCCTAGATGACTCTAATGTTTAAAAGAAAGATTTCCTTTGAAATATTGCATAGAGTTTCTGACAGGAGAAATACCTCTAGCTCTTTAAGCAGTACTTTGAGGATAACCATACTTTTCAAGAGATGCAACATCTCAACTCACTATCCCAAATTCAGTTAGACTGAATCTAGGTGGTTTCTTTTAGACCTCACACACACTTTCAGGCTGTCATCATAATGTGAATTGTGCCTATTATGTTATTTTCTATGGTTTCATGTTCATTAAGGAGATTTTAAGATTTCTTTTTTCCTTTTTGCTGTTTCTTCTCTCATTAATCTTCCTTCAGATACTTCACAAGAACAAAACAACTGTTCTAAATGGAAGATTTTCTATCCAAAATCTGTAAAAAATACATTATTTTCTCATTTCCTTTAAGGCTCTGTGTTTGAACCCTCTTTTTTCGTTTGGAAACATTTTATCCATAGCTGAAATTTTGCCTTAGAGTTGAAAATACCTTCCTGTTCCTAATGATTAGAATAGAATAAAATAAAGAGATCACAAGGCATTACCTAAGTTAGGAGGTCTTCAGAGGTGATGCATAAAAATGATCAAATGATGCATAAATGATGCATAAAAAACAAGTATCAGATAACTTAGTTTTTCCTCACCATTACTCTTAGCTATTACTGCTTCTTTCTGGGCTTTTTTCATTCCTGATTTTGATAAATGCATGGAGATTTAGGCAATAGTTTAGGTTTTCAGTGTTGTCTTGGGCAGCTGTTGCCTATCTCTTCATTGTTTGGATGTAGAAGTAAATAAATCAATGAATCAACATAATTGGTGTTCTGTCCTGAACAGTGAGAACCATGCATATGAGAAGAAACTTCATTTATTTCACACCCAGCTTCTGGTTATTTCAAAACTGACTACATTTAGGCATAGTACTTCATCTTTATCCTTGCTGAATTGAATCTCGTTAATCTTTAAGACATTTTTCCAGTTCATTATAACTTTTGTAAAAAAAATCCAAAATTCAAATTACATTCTTCTTACTCGATTCTTCCACATTCTCCCAGTACTTCTAGCAGCATACAACCCACAAGCACAATGAAACATTCCTTGTTTAGTTATATTAGTCATTAATTATATGGAGTAGTACTCTGCCTTCCCTCTTTTGTGATAATCAGCAAATAAGTTACTTTCTGAATATTGTTTAACTAGCTAACTCATACTTGGCAGTACTTTCATTAGGACTATATTTCTCTAGCTTATTTAGGAAAATATGATGTGACAGTGAAATAACATCAAGAAATAAAATATATAATTTCTTTTCTATTCACCAAGATTTTAACCTTTTGTTTTCTAATGGCAGTGCTTAAAGCAAGCATCTCATATGGTTTTGTGTTCTCCATGGTTCTCAATAATCAGTCTTACTCAATCTTAAAATAAATATATCCATCTGCAGAGTTTGAAGATTCAAAAGCATAATCTATCTTTCATTAAGAAAGTCCAATGTATATTAGCAATGGTTCTGAAAAAAATTATCTGTTTTCTAACCCCATTGGACTGTAGCAGAAAGTAATAAGTACAAAAGTCATGCTTGTGCTTATAAACTGTTTTCAAGGACATACACCTTTTTGTTCCTTCCATCTTCCTTCTATACAGGACATTTTCTTATTTTTGTGGTCAACAGCTCGATGTCCAGGTGGAGATCAGTAACAAGTGGTGTTCCTCAGCAGTCAGTATTGGGGCTGGCACTGTTTACCATCTTTGTTGGTTACATGGACAGGGAGTTTGAGTGTGCCCTCAGGAAGTTTGCCAATGACACCAAGCTGTGTGGTGCAGTCAACACGCTAGAGGGAAGGGATGTCATCCAGAGGGACCTCAAGAGGCTTGAGAGGTGGGCCTGTGCAAACTTCATGAAATTCAACAAGGCCTAGTGCATGGTCCTGCATCTGGGCCAAGCCTATCCTAAACTCAAATACAGGCTGTGTGGAGACTGGATTGAGAGCAGCCCTGAGGAGAAGAACCTGTGGGTGTTGGTTAACAGGAAGCTCAACATGAGTCACCAAAGTGCACTTGCAGCCCAGAAAGCCAACCATATCCTGGGCTGCATCAAAAGAAGCATGGCCAATAGCTCAAGGGCAGTGATTTTCCCCCTCTACTCCGCTCTCATGAGACCCCCACCTGGAGTATTGTGTTCAGCCCTGGGGCCCCCAGCACAAGGACATGGATGTATTAGATCGAGTCCAGTGGAGGGCCGCAAAGATGATCAAAGGGCTGGAGCACCTCTCCTACGAAGACAGGCTGAGAGAGTTGAGGTTGTTCGGCCTCGAGAAGAGAAGGTTCCAGGGAGACCTTACAGAGGCCTTCCAGTAAAGGAGTCCTAAAGGAAAGGTGGTGAGGGACTCTTTGGCAGGGGCTATAATGACAGGACAAGGGGTAACAGCTTTAAACTAAAAGCGGGTAGATTTAGATTAAATATTGGGAAGAAATTATTTAGTCTGAGGGTGGTGAGGCACTGGAACAGGTTGCCCAGGGAAGCTGTGGATACCCCATCCCTGAAAGTGTTCAAGGCCAGGTTGGATGGGGCTTCGAGTAACCTGGTGTAGTGGGAGGTATCCCTGCCCATGGCAGGGGGATTGGAATTAGATGAACTTTAAGGTTCCTTGCAACCCAAGCCATTCTATGTTTCTATGATTTTTTTTCTTTTGTTGTTTTTGTTGTTGTTGTTTTTGTTTTGGTCTCCTTTAAATTCTAGTGCTATACAAGAAACATTCCATCTGTCAATTGACTCAGTATATGTATTTAACATGTGCTAAGCACATTATTAAATTGATATCAAATCCCACTTGTTGAAATATTGCAAAGCAGAGACTAAGCAAAATGAAAGATATCAGTGAGTTACTGAAAATATATTTATACTTTAGTTGGTGAAATCTTCAGGCTACCAAACCTAGACTTTCAGTACATGAATTGTCACTGCCTACTACAATGAGAGTAAAGTGACATTTTTTCCTAAATTTGTGGAACAAAACTGATAATTTTATCTTTTACTACAAAAGAATGCAACCGAACTGTTAAAGGTAAACATTTGATGGATTCATTTTTACCCAAGAGCTGAATAGCCAAAGTGCCTTGTTATTCTCTGTGTTTCTTCACTTTCTTGTTCAAAGGACAGAGCTATTTTAAAAATGACTTTCCTTTGTGTGAGAGATGTAGGGCTGTGCAGCTCTCAGTATTTATTTCTCATTTACAGTACTTGTTATGAGAAAAGAAGGCAAATAAAATGCATACACTTACTCCTGTAAAAAGTAATAACAATATTTCTGGCCATATTAAATATTTTATAGCTCTGTAAGTTCTCAAGTTCCTGAAGAGAAATAAATTCCAGTGCAATTATATAAACTTAGATATACACAGACAGTAGATAGTTATATGTTCTGCTTTGTGTGGTTTGCTACTGCTGTTTATATTTCAAGAAAACTTATGTGACTAAGTAGAACACATATTCCAGCGAAAAGCAGATGAACCTTTTAATAATAACAGCAGAGCTATGTGGGATGTGCCATGGTGATCAGCATCAATTGTCAGGTGTCACCTGAAAAATAGTGTGGCAGCCAGGCATTTCATGAAACTCCTCAAGGCTATTAGGGGGGAATAATGGTAGACGAGTGATCAGTCTATCTTAAATATTCCTGTGATATTCATCACTGCTGTCTCTTATTTCACTCTTGATCACAGGACTTCCTGAGTCATCCTCTCCTACTGCAGATAACCACATTATTTAAATGATTTAATGAACTCACCAAACTCTACCTTAAAAAAGAAAAAGTTAGGTATATCTTGCCTGTTCCTTTTATTGATTACTGCTCCAAAATTTCATTCTTATTATTTTTAAAAAGTCTCTTCTGCTTTTTTACTTAAACATATTATTGTCCAGTTTAATATACTCTTGCTACAGTACTTAGTATGGTAAAGATGGTAAACTGTCAGTTCACGACAATTCCCCTCTACACACACAGACATATCTTTCCTAATGTATCCTAAATCTACATCTTTTAGTAGCTACATCTCATTCCTGATGCATTGTAATCCTCTAATTGATTCCAAGCCTTCTCCACTTGTTTTGTTTTGTTTGGTTGTGCATTTTGTTTGGTTGGTTGGTTTGTTTTCAGCTTAAAATATATTGTTTATTTTTATATTATTCAATTTCTGCTCTTTACTCCAGTCTTTGCAGCATCATGTACAGGATAGGGCAATATGTAAAAAGTCATCCCTCCAATATGATATTTTGATCTTCCTCTTTATTGATGATGTTTTTCATTTTTTTTTCATCAAAACATTGCATCAATGTACTACTCCTTATATTTTTTTCCATTAAGGTCAGTGAGGTCTCTCTGACCTTCAAGAATTTCACTATTAAGCTCTTTCCTTTTTTTTTTTTTTTTTTGGCACAAGCCAGTTCTCCTTCACCTAGTTCTTTCCCTACTTTATCATTTTGCTAAAAGCCTGTCTTCCTCATTATAACTTACAATTTTCAGCTTTGTATTGCATGAAATGTTTCACTAATGCCAAGGCAGATGGGATATATACACCATTTCCCTTTACCATAAAAAAAAAAAAAAAGTTATATCATAAAGAAAAGATACAAAATTACTCTGTTGAAATAGTCTTCATAAACCCAGTTGGGAATTAAAGCATCTGAAACACATCTATAGTTAGAAATCTATTCCTTCTTTTCTCCAGGACTGTAAATAGACCCCTATATTCTTTCAGCTGTTCTCTATTGAACCTTAATGTTGTAGAGGCTTAGATTAACTATCCACATATACTCACAGGATCACAGAATGGCTGAGGTTGGAAGGGACCTCTGGAGGTCATCTGGTCCAACCCCCCCTGCTCAAGTAGGGTCACCTAGAGCCGGATGCCCAGGACCATGTCCCAGAGGGCTTTTGAACACCTCCACAAATGGAGGTTCCACACCCAAAAGAGTCCCGATCATGTCAAACATTTAACTTTCACCTGAAACACTGCCTGCTTGGTAGAGAAAGGTCCCTTCTTCATCAAATCTTAAGTTCTGTTTTGCTGCAAAATTTAGGGACCCTGGAAATGTTACATACAGCAAGAACTCATAAGTTTTCATGATAACCTTTTTCATGATAACCTATTAGCAAGAGCACTCGTACAGAAAATAAGCCTATGTTCAGTCTGAGAAAGAAGCAAGGTATCCAAAAAATATCCTTAATCACTTTGCAATGGACAGACTCTTCCTGAAGCTGAGCCGCTGGAAAGCCAGTGAAATAAAGAAAAACTGGTATCTAGGCTACATTGGCCATACCTTTATTACTGGGTAAGATATTGCTTTAGCATAGACAAAGATTTTAATCCAGATTTTCTCGTATTCAGAGTTCCTGAAGTAAACCTGGACCCTCAAAGACGGAGATTTATTTGTTTTCTTAAACAGACGTCTGGATCTTTATCTCAGACTCCTCTCCCTCTTCACTTTTCCAAGTCTATACATGCTCCAGAATACCTTCACAGAAAAACAGGAGACAAAACTTGGCCTCCCAGATATCAAATAATTGACCATTACTACAAAGTCTAATTGGATATAAGTATGATTAAGTTTTCTGTTCTACTTATCATATATGGATGCAACTTAAAAAAGTCTTAAAATATTTTTAAAAGATCAATCCTTCTTAGTTTTTGTTTGTTTGCTTGCTTGTTTGTTTAACGTTCAAAGTTACATTCATTGGGAGTGGAAATAATCTGAAAATGCCACCCTGGACACAGCCTCAGAACAAATCAGTGACTAACAATTTCTTTCTCTCTTCTGCTAAATAAGAAATTGTTTTATTAGTTTACTACACTCTTTAATCCCACAGTGTGCCTCTGGGGATTTGAGATACACTTTACTCATATTCCTGAATTTCCTGTGGCAAATTCTGTCTTATCACACACAGTTCTTCACTTTTACACAATGGCAGTTTCTGTCTTCACTCGCTTACCTTTTCTAACTGTGGAATACCAACGTAAACATGGGAAGAGAAGGTAGCATGAGTCATATCAACAATTGTATTTTAATCCAGAGTCCAGCATGCAACAGGAAGTCTTAGATAGGTTGATTTTAAAAGCTGTTCATAGTACCTGTCCCTTGCAAATCTTTCCAACTGTACCAAAGAAGGTGGCCCAAGAAGTTCACTTGAAATGTACAGCAAAGTTCTTGTGCAAACTAGAATTCAAGGTCATCTTCTCCTTAGGTGAACTGATGTCCTTGCCTTGCATTTATATAGATATAATGTAAATATAAATATGCATATTTTATATGTAATATGATTAATCTATATGCACATATATTTTATAATATTTACATACATACATATATGTCTATAAAAATCAATGTTGTAGTCCTGTGAAAAAGAAATAGTAAATCTCTAGTGTTTGGGAATGCTTGATCTACCAGCTTGATTTCTGCATTCCCATCACATACTGTCAGCCGTTAGTCTGAACACATGCAAAACTATAGGAATCCAATAAAGGACATAAAGTGCCTTTAATTTTGAACTCATTTGCAATATTTTTTACATTACTCTGGTATTTTTAATACGGTCTTTCATTAAAACACCCATAATAACCCATCATTTTTTGACAAGTTGAAATGCATAAGTAGACTATGATAGTGCAGTAACAACTACTAACATGTTAAAATGAATTATTTTATTTAAATTTTCCAGTGAGAAGTGGAGGCAGTTTAAAATTTTAGTGTTGAAACAGCTTTGGCTGGCGTCATAGGGAAACGAGTGAAAAAGATGGAGGTAGCAATCAAAAGTAACCTGAATGTTTTGCAACATAAAACCATTAAACAAAGATAACCATAAATAGTTTGGACGTGAATTCCATTGCATGTTTCACTTCCTATGTCCACAAGTTTCAAACCAAACCCATGTTAATATAGACATAGCCAACATTTTATTGTATTTTTATCCTACCTCTATCAGGCTAATGGTAGGTGATTCTTTCCATGTCCTTCCAGGGAGTGACCTGTCCCTTCCAGGGAGTGATTATTCCATGAGATCTTCAGTGAAAGTTCATTCTTCCCACTTTTAGCTGTCTCAGGTCTCTTTCTCTTCATTTCTGCGATGCTAGTTCATTCAGGCACAAAGCATGAGCTAAATTCATCGCTGGTGTTCCATTACTGATAAATTACTTCAAAGGTAAGCAACTAGCATTAGTATAATAGAAAAAGAATGAGGTTTAGAGTTTCGGCAGCTTTTAGTGTAGGATGCAGTCACAGCTATTCCTACAGGTAGATGCCAGGCTATATTGCATAGCGACTACATCTGAAATGCATTTCTAATTGCTTGCATGTTCTTGACCCAATTGCTGTAGCTGGTGTATTTCCAAGTCCTTGGTTACAAACTAGATAAGTGAGAGAGTGGCTAACTTTTAATAGTGATGTAGAGGGCACAGATTCAGCTGGAAAAAGCTGGAAAGAGCTTTTCACTTTATTTTATTCAGCCAGCGGGGTTTACTTACTTTGCATTTCCAACTGCACATCAGTCATGTCCAGCTGTTATACTTCAGATTAATTTTTCCATGTATACCACTGTTTAAACATACATGATAATGCTATGAATCTATATACTGCAATTGCTCTTATAATTTTACACAAACACTTCTCAACAGCTAATCCTGCAGGCAGAAACTGCAGAGTAAGGAAGAACTGTTTTATTACTGATATATGACCATACACCTTGTCATAGTAAAAAAAAAAATAATAATAATAATAATAAAAAATGTAAATAGTAAATATTGTACAAGGGTTGTATCCTCTTCATTACTCTTCATTAATAAACATTTTCTTAAATTTTGGAACACTTTCACCTTTATCAGTGAAAATTTGATTGGCAATTTGTGAGAAAAGTAGCATAACCAAAAACATCCTCATCAATGCAACTAGTTAGTGGCTCTTTCCTCATTCTGAGATGTATCATCTAACCCTCATTCAATCCAATTAATATGCATCGTTTTTCTTTCATACTATTTCAGATTCTTAATAAAAATGTTGCATTATAATAACTACAGTGCTTTAGAAAAAAATATTTATCATTGTGCTAATAAAATATAAACTAATTTGTAATACTTGGCATGTCAGTAAAATTACATACAGTTAGTTTTATGGAATCAATTTTCCATAAACTCACATTCAATCTTTATTATTATTATTTGTTTATACAGTTTATTTTCCTGAAGTAGGTATAAGAGAACTGAAATCCTCCTAATCATTAAATCACTCCAATCTCGTAGCATTTTTCATGTAACACTCTGTAAATAACCAATGATCTACAGCTTTAACCACCCTTATATCTCCTGGAAGGACAACACAGCGTGGCCTACTAATGATAGCTTCCTGATGCACATGATTAAGGAGCCAACAATAGAAGGTGCTCTGCTGGGCTTGATACTTACAAAAGAGAAAGAACCAGTTGTGGGTGTGAAAGTCAAGGGGAACCTTGGTGCAATGACCCTGAGGATGTAGAGTTCAAGATCCTAAGAGGAGAGAACAGAGAAAAATGCACCCCTGAATTTTATGAGAGCAGATTTTAACCTTAATCCATCAGCATTGTATTCAGAGTGCAGAACAGCACAACTGGCAGATAAAAAGAGAAAGACTAATTGTTTGAAAGTTAATCCAGCAGAGGAAAATGCAATCTGTCAATTTCACTAAATTCTTACATTAATAAGATGAAATAGATTGGAAGAAAAGTTATCTTAAAAGTGAACACACACACACACACAAAAAAAAACTGAAATAAAATAAAATTATGCTAAGTTAAACAGTGACTGACATCAACACAGTAAAACAACAGTTAAATTTACCATGTATGAACAAAAATATGATTGAGGATGCATCTAACAGCATTTACAGCTAATATTATCAGCTCTGATTTATCAAAACAAAATGAGGCTCCTGAGATTCAACATTTATCAGTGCAAGGAATTAATGCTGACATCTGTAGGATTTCAACAGGACAACAAAATATTAAATAAACAGATTAGGTAATAATAAAAACAATAAATCCAGCCTGTCTTACACTAGACATTTCAAACTGGAGATATTTAACCTCAGTGTTTATGTAGCTGATACCTCAGAGGAATATTTATATCTTCTACTGAAAAATTGTATTATTTGATTCTTTCTTTTTTTTAATTTAATATTTTACTATTAAGTCCTACCTCTCAGACAGCAACATTTTAAATTATACCTAGAACTGCTGCTTTTAAAAAAAGCTCAAGGACCTGACGCACTGGAATATTACCTGATCTTGAATCATAATCTGAATTTATATAATTGCTTATCCAGAGGCCTGGTTGTATCAAGGCAAACCCTACACACAATGCCCACTCTCCATTATGGAAAACATAAGTCATGCTGTGACAGAATATTTCAGTGTTATTGCGAATGCAGTTCCTGTTTTGAGTCCTGAAGCTTCTGGCAGGGCTGACAACTTCTCCCAATACACTAAGTAAGCATCAGGAGCTCAGAGTAACAACTTTAATATAAGCAATAAGATAGCAATATGTGCAAAAGTCTTTTTGTCCAATTGCTTTTTCCCTCACCTTTAAACATCCTCCATCTCTTTTCATTGTTTCGTTTTAATTGAATTGAAAAGGAATACTATCAACTTTTATATATTTTTTTTTTACTATGACATTTTTACAAACTATATTATAATAAAAATCAATGCGGCTAAAATGGATTTGTTCCTATCCTACCAGATAATGCGTGATGTACTTTACATATTTAACACCACTTTTTTCAAATTGGTGCGGTCAGTTTTACCATTTTCCCTGCATAACCAGCATGTCCAGATATATAGGATGTGAAAACACACATTTTCTTTCTCCAATTAAAGAACACACATATGGAAGTTAACAGTATATTTAGAATGTCAAGGTGCCTTTAAAACTGATGGGGTGTCTAATAGAGAGTGCCTCTCAAACACTTTCAAAGACTTAAACCTTTCCAGCCTGCAAAACCTTCAGGAAAATGATGTCCTGGATCTTCTCAGAATACCTAGAGGGGATCCCAGGCTCTTTACTATTTAGATCATTTCTCCTTTATTTATAGTGTGTTTTAGAAAAAGAAATTCCTTTCCTTTCTCTATCACCCCTCCTACTTTCCTCTTCCTCACATTCTAATCCTTGATATTAGAGTTCTGTCATCTTATTTCTCTCCTTTTCATCTCTAAAAGTTACCTGTTGCCATTCTATCAGCCTGACAACCACATAACTCCTCAGGTCACATTGTAAATATATTCTTAGCACAGCACAAGTACAGCCTGAAATGCATGAAAGGTCTATGAAATACAATCCTGAATACCACTTTCTTAGGGCTCCGTGTGGCATAAAGAGTCAAGATTTATAACACCCTCAGGCTGCAACTCTTACTCTGCATCTAATGTGCTTTTTTTTCCTTAAAGAATCAGCATACAAAATTTATAGTCTATTCTGCATCCTAATCTTGAGAACATAGCCGCTTGCAGGGGTGATGAGGGAACTGGTGACAGAAAATAATGCTTGGACAATGATGGATCATATCTGAGAATACTAATAAAGTAAGCTAAAAGAAAAGCAAAGTGTCTCTTCAAGTGATTTTCTTTCACAGTACACTTTTAATGGGGTAAAATATATAAAGTTTATCAATTTTGAGCTATGGGACATAACACTCAGCAGTCCCTAAACACTTGAGATCTGAATCCAGATAGCTGTTTCTTTGGATTATATTTATTTAAGTTTTATAGAAAGTTGAAGCCTCTTACCAGAATAGTTCCAAAATTACCTCTGTTCACAAATTTAAAGACTTTAATCAGAGGTCTCCATTTCTTGTCATTACTGGAACATCATCCCAAAAATGGCAATAAAGTTACAAGTGCCAGTCTGCACATGGCTTAGGGAAAATGGCTTTTGAAACAGCATAATTGGTAAAGTATATTCTCAGGAATCTTTTGGGGGCTTCTGAGGATTCTGAGGTACTTCCATCCCCATGCTCTGGGACTTAAAGTCACTCACCTCTGCTACATGGCTGATAATGATTTTCAAAATCGTGGTGAGGGGGCCTTGGCCATCTGCCAGGCACCCACTCACCATGGCTGCTGGGCTCAGCTTTGGTCAGTGCTGGGGCTGTTGGGCCAGCTAGAACTAGTTATATCCAGCACAGGGCAGCACTGGCCTCTCCTCACAGAGGCTGCCCCTACAGCTCTGTCTCTGTCCCAGACCTGGACACAGACACCCAATGCACCACTTCTGGTAACAAGTCCTGCACCTGGTAGACCAAGGGCAGCCTTGTCACCACCTCCTGTCATTGTGCTTGGTCTCCAACTGCCCATCCAGGACTTGGCCTTGGGACTGGCACAGGCCTGATCTGGCCCACAGCAATGACTTCCTGGGGCACAACAGGGCCAGGGCTCCAGGGAAAGACGAGCAACATCCCATGGGAACTGGTGGCACATCTGGTTGGCACTAACACTGGTGTCATGCAAAAGAGGACAGAGCTGCAGGCATTGACAGCACCATGCAAACCTCATGCACTGCCAGCTGGGCTGCAAGTGTTGCCCACAGGGATAACATGGCCACCCCTGGGTTAGCTAATGATCTTGCAGGTAGCTGGGGAAAAAAAAAAAAAAAAAGAAAAAAAAAAAAAGAGCAGTCATGAGAAACATGCAGAAAGAATTACTTTGACCTATCCTTAGTTTTAGTCCTGCTCACAGTGTTTACCCTGTGTCTTCTTTTCTTCTTGACCTTCTTGTATTTTTTACTTCCTGATCCCCTGGAAGCTCATTTTCTCTCCTTCTCCTTTTTCTTTCCGTTTTACAATCTCATTTTCCCAGGTCTGTTTTCTTTTTCTGTTTCTTCCTTCTGTGTTCCCCTGCAGAGAGCCTGCAAATCTTTCCATGCAATAGTATTATTAGATAGGTGAAGCCATGATAAACCTGAAAAAAAAAATCATTATTTTAAGCAAAGCTAATTCATTTTATCTTCTTTACTCTGATAAGCTCATCAGTTTTTCAAGGCACATGAGGGATTTGACCATGCTTTCTGGACCAAGTAGAGGCAAAGCCATAGGCATCCAAAATGGACAATCAAAAAGGAACAATCTGCATTGTTCCTTATTATGTTCCTTTTTCAGCGGGGCAGGGAGGGGATAACAATAAATAAATAAATAATATATTATAACAATAATTATCCTAACAATATAATATTTTGTTATTTTATAAATATCAAGAACAGGTCTAATTGAGGGAATTGAGTTCACCCTTAGTAAGTTTGCAGACAACACCAAATTGGGGGGAAATGTCGATCTGCCAGAGGGTAGAAAGGCCCTGCAGAGGGACCTGGACTGAATGGGTCAATGGGCAGAGGCCAATGGGATGCAGTTCAACATGGCTAAGTGATGGGTCCTGCACTTTGGCCACAACAACCCTATGCAGCGCAACAGTTTTGGGGCAGAATAGCTGGTAAGCTATTAAGAGGAAGAGGATCTGGAAGTGCTGATTGATGCTCACCTGTGCATGAGTTGGCAGTGTGCCCAGGTGGCCAAGAAGGTCAACGGATTGTATCAGGAATAGTGTGGCCAGCAGGACCAGAGAGGTGATCATTCCCCTTCACTCAGCTCCGGCAAGGCCACACCTTGAGTACTGTGTTCAGCTTTGTGCACCTCAGTACAAGAAGGACGTCGAGGCCCTGGAACATGTCCAGAGAAGGGCTACAAAGCTGGTGAAGGGAGTCTGGAACACAAGTCCTATGAGGAGCAGCTGAGGGAACTGGGGTTGTTTAGTCTGGAGAAGAGGAGGCTCAGGGGAGACCTTATTGCTTTCTACAACTACCTGAAAGGAAGGTGTGGGGAGCTGGGAGTCGGCCTTTTTGCACAGATGATAGGACTAGAGGGAATGGCCTCAAGTTGCACCAGGGGAAGTTTAGGTTAGAAATTAGGAGACATTTCATCTCAGAAAGAGTAAGTTAGGTATTGGAACGGGTTGCCCAGGGAAATAGTGGAGTCACCATCCCTGGGGGTGTTCAAGGGAAGGTTGATACTGGATATTGGTTGATATTGGTGGTGGGGTGATGGTTGGATCAGATGATCTTGGATGTCTTTTCCAACCTTAATGATTCTATGGTTTTATGATTAGGTGAGGAAGAGGAATCGTAGCTACTTGGCCTCTGTTCCTTCTGATTCTTGTGTCTACAGTTGAAAGAATTATTTCCCAACGTTGCAAGTTCAAGTTGAGAGAAGGAAGACCACTGCAAATACCTACCTTCTTTTTGCCATTTACATCCAGTAAACACTGAAGTATATTTACTTTTTACTCCTGGTAAGAAGACCCTATCCATTCAAGTTGGCGGTGGTAAAGTTGAGAGCCGCTGGGTAAGGATTAAGGGACGAACAAATAAAGGAGATGTCGTTGTGGGAGTCTATTACAGACCACCTGGCCAGGACGACAACGCCGATGAATTATTCTTTGCAGAACTAAGAGATGCCTCGAGATCAACTCCCTTTGTCCTAATGGGGGATTTCAACTTGCCAGACGTCAACTGGGATCACCACACGACTGACACAAGCAAGTCCAGGAGGTTCATAAAGCACCTAGATGATAACTTCCTGGTGCAGGTGCTAAGTGAGCCAACTGGGAAAGGTGCCCTCCTAGATCTGTTGCTGGAGAACAGAGAGGGTCTTGTGGGAAACGTGGCAATTGGTGGCCGTCTCGGTCATAGTGACCATGAAGTGGTTGAGTTTAGAATTTATGGTGACAGAAGGAAAACTGTCACCAAAACTTCAGCCCTGGATATGGGGAAAGCAGACTTCAGGCTGCTCAGGGAACTAGTCAGCAAGGTCCCCTGGGAAACTGCTTTTGAAGGCATTGGCGTCCATCAGTGCTGGTCCATCTTTAAGCACTGCCTCCTAAAAGCACAAGATCAGGCAATTCCGAAATATCAGAAGTCAGGCAAGCGGGGCAGAAGGCTGGCCTGGCTGACCAGGGAACTTCTACTGGAGCTTAGGTGAAAAAAGAAAGTGTACGGCTGCTGGAAGGAGGGTCAGGCGATGAGGAAGGAATACAGGGATGCTGTTTGTGTTTGTAGGGAGAAAATTCATGTGGCCAAAGCCCAACTAGAGTTGAAGCTGGCCATGTCTGTGGGAGACAATAAAAAAGTTTTTTTTAGATATGTGAACAGAAAAAGGAGAACCAAAGAAAACATAGGTCTGCTACTAGATGGGGAGGGTCTCTTCACAGACAATGACATAGGCAAAGCAGAGACGTTTAATGTCTTCTTCGCCTCTGTCTTCAACACTGATGATGGGCTTCGGGACCCAGAGTACCCTGAGCTGGAGGACCATGACAGTGGGAATGACAAACTCCCAACTGACCCTGAACGTGTGCGGGAATTGCTGCTCCACCTGGATCCATACAAGTCCATGGGTCCAGATGGAATTCATCCCAGGGTGCTTAAAGAGCTGGCTGACGTCATCTCGGGACCTCTCTCAATTATTTTTCAACGATCTTGGGAATCTGGAGAGGTCCCATTGGACTGGAAGCTGGCAAATGTTGTGCCAATTTTCAAGAAGGGTAAGAAAGAAGACCCTAGCAATGACAGGCCTGTCAGTCTCACATCAGTGCCTGGTAAAATTATGAGGAGGATGATCCTTGACATTATTGAAGCGCACCTGGGGGACAGTGCAGTCACTGGTCCCAGCCAACATGGGTTCATGAGGGGTAGGTCCTGCCTAACAAATTTGATTTCTTTTTATGATAAGATCACCCATCTAGTCGATCAAGGGAAACCAGCTGATGTGATCTTTTTGGACTTCAGCAAAGCTTTTGACACGGTTTCCCATAGGATCCTACTAGACAAAATGTCCAGCATACAACTAAACAAAAACATCATGCGATGGGTGAGCAATTGGCTGACGGGCAGGGCTCAAAGGCTTGTGGTAAATGGGGCCACATCTGGCTGGTGGATGGTCACTAGTGGGGTCCCTCAAGGCTCCATTTTAGGGCCAGTCCTCTTCAATGTTTTTATAAATGATTTGGATGTAGGACTAGAAGGTGTTTTGAGCAAATTTGCCGACAACACCAAATTTGGAGGAGTTGTGGACTCGGATGAGGGTGGAAAGGCCTTGCAGAGAGATCTGGACAGATTGGAGAGCTGGGCGATCACCAACCACATGAAGTTTAACAAAAGCAAGTGCCAGGTCCTGCACCTGGGACGGGGCAACCCTGGCTATACGCACAGACTGGGCGACGAGACACTGGAGAGCAGCCCCGCAGAGAGGGATCTGGGGGTTGTGGTTGACAGCAAGTTGAATATGAGCCAGCAGTGTGCCCTGGCAGCCAGGAGGGCCAACCGTATCCTGGGATGCATCAAGCACAGTATTGCTAGCTGGTCGAGGGAAGTGATTGTCCCGCTCTACTCTGCACTGATGTGGCCTCACCTCGAGTACTGTGTGCAGTTCTGGGCACCACAGTACAAAAAGGACATTAAACTCTTGGAGAGTGTCCAGAGGAGGGTGACGAAGATGGTGAAGGGCCTAGAGGGGAAGACATATGAGGAGCAGCTGAGGTCACTGGGCCTGTTCAGCCTGGAGAAGAGGAGGCTGAGGGGGACCTCATCGCAGTCTACAACTTCCTCCCGAAGGGGAGTGGAGAGGCAGGTGACCTATTCTCTGTTATCACCAGTGACAGGACCTGTGGGAACGGTGTCAAGCTGAGGCAGGGGAAGTTTAGGCTAGACATCAGGAAGAGATTCTTCACCGAGAGGGTGGTTGCACACTGGAACAGGCTCCCCAGTGAAGTAATCACTGCACCGAGCCTGTCTGAATTTAAGAAGAGATTGGACTGTGCACTTAGTCACATGGTCTAAACTTTTGGGCAGACCTTTGCAGTGCCAGGAGTTGGACTTGATGATCTTTATGGGTCCCTTCCAGCTCAGGATATTCTATGATTCTATGATTCTATGATTTCCGGCTCATCTTTACATATTTCCTTCATACACAAGACATCTTGCTTCAGTGTTTGTGGACCTGATATACCTCTGCTGTTTCCTCTTCCACCACTTCCATATCTTCCCCTGCTGCTGTGAGGAGGCCCAGTGGAGGGGGTGGTGCCTGCAGAAATGCCGCAGTCTGACATTCTGCATCTGCACAGCAGCTTTGCTCTTCCAAAAACAGTTCTAGAAAGCAAAAATATGTGCGGTAAAGTGACTTCCTGGAAGTAAATAGAGTACAGCAAAACCTACCTAAAGCCACACAAAGCTTCTTGGCCCTCTGATACTGGGTTTTCTGTCAAGACGGCTGTATTGACTGGAAATTATTTGAAAAGGGACATCTCAGTCAGCAGGCCTCACAGTTCAAGAGTTGAGGCTCTCAGGTTTCAACTCATCTTGAAGAGTAAACAGTTCATGACCTTAGAGGCAGTGGCAAAGTATATGCCATGGAATGAGCGGGATTGAGACAACAAAATGCTGTTTCCAACTTCACTAGAAACAACATATGTTGAGATAAGAGCACTCCTCTCAAAGCATCTACTAGATGTGCCAGAGAAGGGCAGATGCAGATCTGCTGTGAATTTTGTTCTGTGAATCCTGTCACTATGAATGCATGGGAAGACTTCCAGTAGGAAAATATTACTGTAAACTCTTGAGTGCTCAGAAGCTCTCTCTATTTGCATTCATGCCTTCCAATAACACATGAAGGAATATGAGCCCCAGCTTGCGACAATCCTCATTTCATCCTCCTACCTGTGAAGCTGTTGACAGGTGCTAGAGACTCCTTGTCTGAGGGGCTGGAAAGGCAAGCCACTTCCTTCACAAAGATATTATAGATATCTTTGATAGATACAGATATAAGTAGCTGTCAGTCAGAAACTCTGCTAGTACCTGCACACATACAATCATTGGTTTCATCCACTGGGGTTGAAAATCTCTTAAACAGCCTTTCCCAATCTAGACCCTTGATGCTATGGGGCCAAATAGCTGGAAGTTTTGGCCAGCAGAGTTTTGGCTGATTTGGTAGAGATGAGAAAGTAACTATTTAAAGAAGAGGAAATTGGCTCAAGGCAACTTGTCAGCCACTGTCAAGGAACAGAATCATATGGTAACAGCAGTTCATCACTGCACTGCTTTAGAGAGGTGTGGTGGTTTTACCTTGCTAGGCAGCTGAACTCCACCACAACCACTCTCTCACTCCCCCTTCTCAGAAGAGGAAGGGAAGAAGAAAATGAAAGAAACAACTCACAGGTTGAGGTAAGGATAATTTAATTAAAGAAAAAAAATATTAAGGGAAAATGTTTATTAATTAAATAATTTAACTAAACTGAAAAAGGAAAGGGAAAAGGGAAAAAAAAAAGAAAAAAAAAAAGCAATGGACATTTGGAAGCACAGAGGCAAGAAAGAAAGAAATTACTCTCTAATTCCCACCAATAAGCGATGCTTGAACAAGTCCTTGAAGCAGGGCCTCAATACACATAGCCGTTGTTCGGGGGGACTGATGTTTTTGCAGTGAGAGCCCATCCCTCCCTTCTTCTTCCTTTTTCCACCTTTTATTGCTGAGTGTAACATCATATGGCATGGTATATCCCTTTGGTTGGTTTAGGTCAGCTGCCCTGGTGATGTTGCTTCCTCACCTTTTGCCCACCCCCAGCCTGCTGGCTCTAGCGGGGAGGGTTAGAGGGAGTCCTGATTCTGTGCCAGTATTGCTCAGCAGTAGACACAACACTGGTGTGATACCAGTACTGTTCTAGCTACAAATGCAGAGCACAGCACTGTATGGGCTGCTGCAAGGAAAGTTAACTCCATCCCAGCCAGACCCAGTACAAGGGGAAAGTTTCCATTCAGCTCACACTGATGAGGTGACATCTACGAAGAGAAAAGCACACATATGCTTGTCTCCATGCCTTCACAGCAGTACCACTCAATAATGTCCCATTGCAGCTCGGCAAGGGATAATCACAAGAGCTGAACTGATGGGCCCAATGTACAACAGAGGGACTATATTATTAGCTAAGGTACTGCCACCTCTCTTGCCTTCTAACAAGAGTTGTTTCACGGAGCAATCTGCTCAAATCCCTTAAGGGAATGCTCCAGTAACTACAGAAATGCTTCCTGTACCACTTTCCCCAAAATGCAACCCAACAGCACAAACTTTTTAAAGAAGATCATTGATTGACAGGCAAGTCCAAGGCCTCTACCAGTGCCTCCATAACAGGCAGACTGCCAGACTTGCCAGACTTACTCTTTCCACTCTTCCAACTTCTCCTGCTTGCTTGGTTTCTCCAAAGCTTGCATCCAGTCCTTATAGAGGTCAGCTGTGAACAGCATCAAGGGGATGTCTCAGAGGAAGTCCTGCAATACCAAGCACTCTGGATGAGGCTTGGAAAACCCCCAACAGGACCATTGGGAGCATCCACAGAACTCTAGCTCATGAGGAGGTTCATGGGATTCAGCTCCCTGTTCCCACAGATGCCCATTAGAACTGACAGAACAGGGAGCTGCTGATCAAATTCACATTCATCTAATAATAGAAGCTAGTCCTTCTCTGCCTTCTGGTCAACCCCAGATTTCAGCATGTCCCCCTGGGGAGGCTGCACAGGATGAAAATGAAATGAGTTTCCTACAGGTATGCCAGAAATGAGGGCAGAACAAAAGGAACAGAAAAACAGACAGGACAGAAAAACACCTGGCTAGAATTCAGTCTGACCAACTGAGTTTGGCTACCTTGTGGCTTTAGCTTTGGGTCCTACCTAGGTCAAATCCAGCCACTGGAGACTGGAGTGGGCCCTGGCAGGCTAGCAAGGAGCACCCACAGCTCCAGGTTAAAAGACTTTGCCTTCAAGATAATTGCCAGCAGGTGCGTATGTTGGCTTTGCAGGTCAACCTCACCTCCAGAGATGGGGGATGTCAAGGGCCTCCTTCAGTTACCGGCGCACCTTCTCTTTGGCAGCTCTTCAGAATATCCCTTCCGTTGATGTCCCTTACACATACCAGATCACTAGGAGATCCTACAGGAAAAATGGGCAGAGGCAGGACAATGGTTGTTTTGCTGAAGATAGACAGGTGAACCTTTTTCAGAGTTGGGAATGAATTTTGACAGCTGTGCTTACCTGCATGGGCTGAAGCAGCATGCCCACAGAGAGTTGCCAGAGGCTGGCCAAAGAGTGCCCTTCTTTAACCAGACCCTGACTGCCCCAACATATCCACAGTGGTTGAGGTGCATCACAGAGCAAAGGGCTAGGGCTGCTGCCTCTTCCTCTTTGTGCCTGCACCTCCTGCTGCAAATGAAAACACAGAAAAAATCCATGATAGAAAATCATCAGAGAGGTATTGGAGTCTCCTTCTCTGGAGATATTCAAAACCCGCCTGGATGCCATCCTACGCAATGTGCTCTAGGTGATCCTGCTTGGCAGGGGGGTTGGACTAGGTGATCTTCAGAGGTCCCTTCCAACCTCGTCCATTCTGTGATTCTGTGAGCACTCTCAGATCCTCCCATGTGCTGTGCAGTGCTGAGCAGTGTGGCAGGAAATGCTGAGAGCAAGCAGCTGAAACCACAGCTCAGCCTGTCCTAGTTGAGTATCTCTGCTTTGGTTGAGAAGCGCATATTCTCAAGAGGACCAAAGGGGTTATTTCCTTCTTTTCTTTTTAAAGGTCACATGCCAAATAGCAATGTCTACCTTCAGTACCAGATGGGACTATTGGAGGCCTTTGCTTGGCATCATCCTGCAAGAAATGAGTTGTGCATACATAGCAGCCCCTCAGCAGAAAAGGCCACCTGCAAGCTGCATCAGCCACTTGGAGCCAAGTTTGGCTCTCCCTGGTGGCCTTTGCTGTCCAGACACACTTTTGAACAGCTCTGCCTGTCCCAGTATCCTGGGGCCAGCTGCGCTGCTGCCCACTGGCCTGCTCCTCTCAGCTCCCAGAGCATGGCCCACAGGACAACCGCTCAGCCCTGTTGCCTGAGATACCTCGCACCCCGACACAGCAAGGAGCAGGTGAAACAGTCATGCTCTTCTTTGCCTGGACCTCCAACAAAGTCTCCAGGCTGCTGGCATTTAATGGTTTTGACTAGGCAAGAGATAAAAAAAAAAAAAAGAGAAAAAAAAAAAGTGGAAGCGAGAAGTGCATCTGATGCTTCACTGGAGAACCAGGAATTTCCAAGGTACTCTGGTGACAGAGCTGAAACAAGGGGAACACATTTGCACCGTGGTGGCAGCTTATCTCCTTCGTGAGGAGTTTAATGGAGGGAAGTCATGTCAGCCTGTCTCCCTCTGCTCCTCCTGGTTGCCTGTGCACAGGAAAGGACAGAGAAAGAGCTCTGTAAGACCCAAGTTATCTCAGCCTTCTCTCTCTCCTGACAGCCAGGGGAGTACTTAAAATTGATCTTAAAGTACCCAGGTATAGCCCAGTAGTCAAGCAGAGCTCCCTGGGAAACTCCTACCTGTAATGCACTCAGGCTTGCTTCCCTGCCTGCCGCTTTCTGATGGAAACAGAGGAAAAAGAGGCTTTCCATCCCCAGCCCACACAGAAATGAGCCCATGGTGAGAACTGGCAGGACTTTCCCAAGCCATGTGTCCAGCCAGAGCTTTTTCACTGTCCAGGAACTTCAGAAAGAAAGGAGAAACACCATCAGGCCCTTCTGGTCCCCAGCTTCTGGGCAGATGCAGGTGACTGCACAGCTCTGCCCCATGGGAAAGGCCACAGGGCCAGGACCAAGCAAGGTGGGGCAGGACAGGGGTGCTGCCAAAACTGTCTCTCCCTCTTCCCTTTCAGAGGAGCTGCTTGTTTTCCTTCCTCCCAGCATTCTCTATTGCCTTGGCTGTAATGTCAGCAGTGACTTTGGAGCAGCAAGAGGTGGGTATCTTCAAGACCAGTAAAGATAGTCTTAGGCTGTGCAAATGACAGGTATGCCCACAAAGATGTGCAGCCTGCTGGACCCTGTCTAGGGTCAGCACATCCTGCCCTGAGAGCGCAGAAGGCTGCAAGGTATGAGCAACCTCCCCATGTCAGAGCATCTTGCCTTGGGCTTGCAGAGAAGAGGGTAGCCCAGGGCACTGCCTCATATGGCAGCAACCAGCCCTCTGGCTCACAGAAGGTCTTTGATGCCCCTAATATTTGCTATTCCCATTGAATTTCTAAGCAGAAAAGCTTTTCTGTAGGATTAGGATGGTTTCAAGGATAACAGATTCACAGAACGGTAGGAGAGAAAGTGACCTCTGGAGGCCACCTGGTCCAAGCCCCCTGCTCAAGGTGGGTCTTCGAGAGGTCATTGCCCTTCACCTCATACTGGCATCATTGTGTGGGTCAATGCTGCAGGGGATGTTTTTAGAAAGGGAAAAGAACAAAGGCAGTTCCCTACTTAACCCATCCATGTTGTCTGTCTCTGAATGTAATAAGCACACTAAGAAGTCAATGTTGCACCATGAAACTATCCTGGAAAACAAATCTAGTGAAATTTGCCTGGAGAACACACTACCTGCAATGCTATCTGATTAAATATTTCAATTAAATCAGAGAGCCAGAACATACATAAATGATTTAATCCTTCTTAAATAAGACCGCACAGTTTTATTATTGACAAAAAATACATCTGCAAATACAGAAGCGGAAAAATGCAAAATATAGTAGGTTTGTTCAAACTGCATGGTGAGTTTGCAAAATGGTCAGCAATTTTTCTGTGTAGTTTTATTTTAAAAACAAACAAACAAATAAGAAGCTCCAAACTATACCACAGTAACATAGCAAGTTTTAACTGACATCATATATGATATGCAACTACAAATCACAAAATTCACTTTAGATAATGACAGTTCTCTGATTAATATTTTTAAATAAATTACAAGGAAAATAGTCAGCAAGTACAACTATGCATTTAAGGGGAAAGCAGATTCTGTTTTAAATGTGTTGTAAATCACCAATTATTAACTTTCAAGTGAAATAACAAAATAATACACCGTAAACTGCTACCTCAAGACACGTACCTAACGTTTACTTTAAAATTAGATACAACATAATTTCAAAAATAATATGAAAAGTAAATTGAAGAAAAAATTTAAATGTATATATTGGAAAGCAATCTAGCAATGTAATGAGTGGTAATGTTTTGTTGACTTTCCCATGTCAACAGATTTAGTTGAATTTTCACACTGTCAATATTTAGAGTTAAAGGCCAGAACTTTTATATGCCATTACTTATCACAGTATTTGTAGAAATGTATGGAGAAAAAACATATTTTTAATTATATGTGCAGTAGCACCCCTTTTCTTATTTCTACAAGCTATCAGAAGGTGTTCAGTTTCATTTTTTGAATGTCACACCTTCATAGTGCTGATGTTATGTACAACATCAGATCAGGTTTTACTCTTACATAGATTATTAGATACTAGATATCATAGATTATTAGATAGTAGATAGATTATGCATTAATTGTGTTAAAATTTATCATTTGAGCCAGAGGCTAAAAACCAAACGTATCTATTGAACTCAGTGGCCTGTTGATCAACAGATTTAATTCACCATGTTCAAAAAAGAAAAGGTATATGAGAAAGGCATATTCTATTTTGATTACCACAATGCACGTTTTAGGAAGTTTAAAAATAAACCATAAACCAAATAACCCATGCCCCAACCTACAGATGTCAGAGGCAGATGAACACCCAGCTGTCTGTACATTGCAGAGAGTAGGTTGGATTCACTGTGGACCCTCACTTGTTTCCCCATGGTGAGGAAATCTGTAATCTACATTCAGTCCAGTAACACACACTTGTTGGCACATCATACTGGTGACTGTTGTATCTCAGACACCAAAAGCAACTAATGTGTTATGTAAGCATGGAAGACTCTGCAATGTACAGACACCTGTAGTGCATTTTTTCTCAAGTTGTTTCCCATTTACTAAGATTTTATGATGATTTTAGTAATTATCACAATCAGTTATTTCCAAGGATCAGAACATGATGAGGACCATTAAAAGTAGATATAAGCTAAAATGAATAATTAACATCAATGCAGACTTCAAGTAATCCACATTGTACTCATAATTACTGATGATTAATATACATTTTCAAGAATATTTACTTGTCAATGTTACATTAAAATGCTAAGGTGTTTTGTTCATCTTTAAATTACCATCATTACAATGCCTGGAACTATATACATATTACATATATATATTTCTATGTTTTTACAAATGAAATTTTAAAGTTACAAAATGCATATAGGTCTTTGATGTCACAACAAAGATGTGATGTCACATTATAATCACTTATATTATTCCTTTTGCTTCCAAACACATATTTTGATAAAAGTCTACACAGTTAGTTATCACTGTATTTAACATCTAGCTTATGTTCTGGTAACAGAGTGTCTGATAAAAATGTGTACTTTCTGTGTGTTCTAGAGGCAAGTGCTACTGAAGGAAACAGATCTCACAAACTCAGGCATAGAAACTGCATAGCAACCATATAGAGTATACTCTATAAGAGTAAACCCCAAAGCCTGAAGTATCCACTGTCCAGTGTGCTGGTCTATATGAATCAAGTTGATTTGGCTTGGGCATTCTCACGATATTTTTACATCTTCAGAAGACAAGGCTGCTAGGAAAGAATCCTAGAGCAATCCTAGAGTAAGTATTGCTCTAGGAAGTCTTTTTCATCTCTTTTAATATAAAACATTTTTCTACTGATTCACAAGGCAAAAAATCATATATACACCAGTAGCAAAAAGTCAAGTGCAACAGTGGTTTGTTGTTGTTGTTTGGGTGTTTTTTTTGTTGTTGTTGTTTGTTTGTTTTTGTTTTTTGAAACTTTAGGTACATTGGATATTTTTGAATAATTATGTTAAGCTACAACTATCTACTAAGAAGTGGTGTGGTTTAATGTAAACACACCAAAAAATGTTGCATTTCCAACATGTGTTTACACAGACAAAATGGGAGACCCGCATTTCTCAAAAACTACCTTACCAGATCTACCCTGTACTGTGGCTTCTAATCAGGATGTTGGTTAAGTCTAGGATAGCCTATTAAGGCTATCCTATTAGCCTATTAAGGCTATCCTACCCTCATCAACAATGAAAGGAAACAAAAGGTCTTCTTGCTGTACCCTAACTTGCCTGGTTTAGTGTAATCTCTTTACTCAGTCAATGCAGAGTATTTTACCTGCAACAAAATCCAGAGTTCATTGATCAGGCTGGTAAGATATAAGCTGAATGATTTCCTCAGCAATCTGTTCTCATGGAAACAAATTCAACTCAATGTACCAACCTAGAAAAATCAAAAGTAATGCAATTGCACATTGATTTTATCTTATGTTTATGCAGACACCAGGAACAAAAAAAAAAAAAAAAAAAAAAAAAAAGGATGTTGAGAATAGGCTAAGAAAAAAAAAAAAAGATTTAATTGTGTCAGCTTGTCTTTATTTTAACCATATTATGTTTGTTCAATATATTTACTCATTCACAATCCTCCTTAGATCTCATTGCTGAAGCATCTATGGTTTTTGTTTTTTTCCTTGTTTGTTTTTAAAGGAAATAGAACAAAGAAGGCTTTTCAGTTACTTATGTGAATGTAAAATGATTACAGTGATAATCTTTCTAGAATTAATTTATTTGAATATAATGCATTTTTTATAAACACGGTTATACAAGTATACTCCATACACTCAAAACATCTTTCACAAGCTGATCCGCATTCACTAAAGACCACAAAAAAGCTCAAAGTTTTTGTTTCTTTCTTTTGGTGTTTGGTGGAGTCTTTATTAGTGAAGGACAGAAAAGATTCAACTGAAGCAACTACTCAAGAAATGTGACATCAGTACTTTTGCATTTAAAGGAAGAAAATTAATTCAGCAAAATTCACTTCTAAACAAGCACTTTTAAAACAGAAACATGAGCACAGATAGCCCTTCTAGAGCATAGAGCCAGGGCAAAGTAAAAAGCCATCTCAAAGGCTTGAGCTTTTCACAACTTCTCTTTTTTAACCCTTTTGTTGAGACTGTAGAGGTAAGAATTGTTAGACTGCACCTGACCACAGACCCACAGGTGGTAAACACCCAGCACCAAAATTCTGTGCTTCTGTACTCTGTTGTTCTTTCACTGGCAGCAATGGCATGTGCTGTGCAGTGCTAATGCTGGGCTTTCCTACTAACTGCTCCATTCAAACTGTTTTGCATTTTGCTTTTTACTCTCCCCATTTTTATTCCTCTCTATTGGTCTCTTCACTACAGAATAGTAATAAAGGAAGGAAAATACTGACGTAAAAGGGCAGAAGAAATAGATACTTGTGATTTTAAAGTTTTGGGAGAAGAATGGTTATTTATGTTTCAAAAATTCCAAGGGAAAATGCTGATAAAACTGACTTGAACTCAGCCTGGAGCATTCTGACACCTTCTGACTTTTTGAGAGGAACACATTGTTTTCCTGGCCTCTCCTTACCTGGCCTCTGCAGCAGCAACAGCAGCAGTAATTGCATTGCAGAGAGGACATACATGACCGCAAGGATTATGCAGGTGTGCTGGAGACAATTCAGTACCTGCAAAAGTAGAAATCTGAGTGACATGTTCGTTACTGACTCATTCTTGAAGGTTGGAGGCCTCATCAGGGACAGGCAGAAAACAACAACAACAACAACAACAACAAAAGATTATTTTTGCCTCTTTTTCACCCTTTTTTAACCTCTTAATTAGGATCCCTCTTTTCTATAATGGATGAACAGGATAGTGACACTTAACTGTACCAGACATTGAAAGCCAGTGTTAAATCCATTAGCAAAAATAAAAGAAGCAACAGTAAAGAAAATGTCCTGTGTCTGAAAATGAAATACAAAGCTAAGTTGTGTTAGACTTTGCAATTACTAACAGAAAGATAAACATGACGTGGAAGTGATCCAAGAAACAGAACTGTTGCATTATGGACTCATTTCTTTCCATGTATTACGGATTAGTAAACTAAACTATTGCTTACTTAAGTAGGCCCAGCAGCACAGAAGACAGTGTGTTTTTATATCCATTGAAAATGCACTTCTAACATTCAAATTCCTTAAGCATGCTTTCACTTACTTTAAGTAGTTCTTCAGGCAAGGTTTAAGAGTGATTGGCATCTTTCCATTAAAACATTAATACATTAACCTAGTGAACTGTTGAACCAGTGAGCATGACTAATTGAATGAAAAAGGGGCAATTCACTTAGGCTAGAGAGTGAAATGGATGCATTGATGTGAGGTGTATACTCAGAAGATAACTGAATAAGCGATTGACATTTGATAAGTATGAATTTAGCCATTATTTGGTAAGCTAAATAAGGACTCCAGCATTGACTAAGTTACTGTCCCTATCCTAAGCTGTATTTTCCAGATTGCAAACTGTGAACAAAGCTGCAAAACAAAGTTAGAAATAATACTTACAGTATTGAAATCATCCAGTGGTCCGGAGACCAGGAAATACTCATGCTTTACTATGCTGCTTCACCACACGTCATCCAAGTTCTTCCTACTTCATGGATCAAAAAAGGCCACTGATAAGAGAGTAGTAGAGTTAACCAATGATAAAGGTATCATCCTGCATGTTCTTCTACCATCCTCCCTACATGTTTTGGCACCCTCTATAAGGAAGGAAGGAAGGAAGGAAAGAAGGAAGGGAGGAAGGGGGGAAGGGAGGAAGGGAGGAAAAGAAAGGAATTAAATGTCCACTTTCTGTATACAGAAATGTTTTCTGAAGACAAGTATATTTTAATTTTTTTTCATCTTCAGGGAAAAAAATGTCTATTTACAATGTCTCCTTGGAAAATTCCTTTTGATAGCTCTCAAGCAAAAAATCTTTCCCATACCTATGCACAGTGCCTTCAAAACACAGCAAAAAATAGGTATATTGTCAGCACTGATGAACGTTAGGCTTCTGAAAAGTTGGCAAAGTAAAGTTCTGGAAATACAGCAATAAAAATGTGACAGAACTGTTGTCTCAATCCAGCACAGTTAGCCTGAGTTATCAGCAAAAATAAAGTTCTGTAGCAGAGAGAGTCAATTTTAGACCAAATACCAAGAATAGCGCAATTATAAGTTGTTTAATAGTCCTCACATGAAATGCTTTGAGCAACAAGAATATTTTTTTCAAAATTATGTTTGGATTTTTAAAAGTGAAATTTCAGAATGCTTTCAAAGATGAACACACAACTCCTAAACGTTCTCAATATCCCAAGTGCTTGTTAATTAAAATTTGTCAAAAGCAAATCAAAGTGTCAGGTAATGGCATTCTAATGAGATTAATGCTAAAAATAGAGCCAGATGCTCAAGGAACTGAACACCAGGCTTACAAGATATGAGGAATGCTGAGGTTACCTGAAGATTTTTGCAGTCAAATCATCATTTATCATGACAGACATTATTAACAGATAGCCATTAGATCTTCTTAATTTACCACTATCATCTCTTTACACATTTAATCACTTTCATTGCTCATTATTACTTTTGTATCCACTAAAGGCACTGTTCCTACAAAATCATGCACATATACTTTGAGTTTCCATACCAGCTGGGATGAATCATGAATAGAAACAATGAACACATCTTTAAATATCAAGGCTTTATTAATTATTCAAAGCTGATAATTTTATTTTTTAAGAATTGATGTCTGTGATGAAAGTGATATAATTTCCCACAACATGAGCGGTAAAAAAGATATTTTGGCCTATCAATTTTTCAGTAATGCTGAAAAAAATAATCATAATAGTTTTGTGTCTCCAAATGAAAAAGTAGATATTTTACCCCACACAGGTGTATTTAATCAACAGAGAAGTCATTTTATTTCAATACCGAGGTATGGCATGACCTGCCATCAGTTGTTCTCATCACCTGCAGTTTAGGATGTGAACCAGTTTCCCATAGATGTATCTCTATATCTTTGTAGTTGCCTAACGTTCTTCAAAATCTTGCTTAGAACAAGAACGTTAAGGATTTTTTTTTTGTACCAAGACTGTCAAAATCAATTGTTGTGTCACAGCAGTGGACAATAATATTCATTAATGTTTAGTACATTTGTCAGTCTGACACTCTCAGCAACTTGAAATGCAAATAATTAAATACATAAACCAAGGTCTCTCTACATTTAATGTGGACACAAATAATGGCATCAGTTAATGTCATTAATGATGAGAGATAGAAAGTTCACATCACCATTAATTTAAAATATATATCTTCAATGAAGGAATAAAATAAGAGAAATTTGTAATGGACTATCAATCTAAAGGTCTTCTAATTACATTGACAATAAAGCAGGGCTACAGCAAAGAAAAATGCATATATCTAAAGTGTTACATCATTATGGCAGGCATCTTTTTGCACTAGTACAAACTGTTTTCAGTGTAGTAAAATATAGCTTTATCTTCTTTAGAAAGAAATATTTGAAGTCATTGCAAACAGTTGAGATGAGGTCACATAAATTTCCTTATGACTGAGTGAGGGAGTATGGGGGCCTGATCATTTATATTCATAGAGGCTCATGGGAGTCTTGACTTTGATGCCAGTAGAAACTGGTGCCATAGACCATGGAACTGCTCATGAATTCTCCAGAAAGTACAGTTACTGTGCATTGGGCTCAATACTTAAATTATTTACCATTTTAATTGCCTACATTGAAAATATACAAGCTGAAACTTAATTATTAGTAATGCTACATAAAATACCAGTAGGGCTTATCAGTAATAAATGCCAATCAGCAATAAATTAAAGTACTTTAACTGCACATTCTGCCACAAATAACATTAACATGAATTTTAGGTGTACAAAGACTTAAAAACTAAATAATGTCCAGGACTATGCAATTACACATATTCTAGTGCTCTTTTAAATTACTTGTTATAACCTTGTACGTATTAAATTTTGCATATTTGTTGAAGAGGAAATTGAAGAGGAATTGAAAAATTTGAACTGTGAATAAAATAATGTCTCCTTTTCATTATGCAAGATTTTGCTAATTATTGATTTTAAAAGATGGCTTTTTCCTGTGGCCAGCCTATAGCTTTTTCTGTTATTTGGACACACACTGTACTCGCTGCTGGTATTGTTGGAGTCACAGATTAATGAGCTTTTTTCATTTTAAACACCAGGAAAACAAAAGCAAAATACTGACAGCAATATTATTCAAGGGAAGGCAGAGTTTGGAAACAAGTATCACAGTATCACAGATTTCTAGGTTGGAAGAGACCTCAAGATCATCGAGTCCAACCTCCAACCTAACACTAAGTACTCCACTAAACCATATCGCTAAGCTCTACATCTAAACGTCTTTTAAAGACCTCCAGGGATGGTGACTCCACTCCACCACCTCCCTGGGCAGCCCGTTCCAATGCTTAATAACCCTTTCGGTAAAGAAGTACTTCCTAACATCCAACCTAAAACTCCCCTGTCGCAACTTTCGCCCATTCCCCCTCGTCCTTTCACCATGCACGTGGGAGAACAGACCAACCCCCACCTCTCTACATCCTCCTTTAAGGTAACTGTAGAGAGCGATAAGGTCGCCCCTGAGCCTCCTCTTCTCCAAGCTGAACAAGCCCAGCTCCCTCAGCCGCTCCTCGTAAGACTTGTTCTCCAGACCCCTCACCAGCTTGGTCGCCCTTCTCTGGACTCGCTCGAGCACGTCCATGTCCTTCCTGTAGCGAGGGGCCCAAAACTGAACACAGTACTCAAGGTGCGGCCTCACCAGAGCTGAGTACAGGGGCACAATCACTTCCCTAGACCTGCTGGCCACACTGCTTCTTATACAGGCCAGGATGCTGTTGGCCTTCTTGGCCACCTGAGCACACTGCTGGCTCATATTCAGCCGACTATCAACCAATACTCCCAGGTCCTTCTCTGCCAGGCAGCTTTCCAGCCACTCATCTCCCAGCCTGTAGCTCTGCTTGGGGTTGTTGCGCCCCAGGTGCAGGACCCGGCACTTGGCCTTGTTGAACTTCATACAGTTGACCTCAGCCCATCGCTCCAGCCTATCCAGATCCTCCTGCAGAGCCTTCCTGCCCTCGAGCAGATCGACACACGCACTTAGCTTGGTGTCATCTGCAAACTTACTGAGGGTGCACTCAATCCCCTCATCCAGATCATCGATAAAGATATTAAAGAGGACCGGCCCCAGTACCAAGCCCTGGGGGACACCACTAGTGACCAGCCTCCAACCAGATTTGACTCCATTCACCACAACTCTCTGGGCCTGGCTATCCAGCCAGTTTCTAACCCAGCGAAGCGTACGCCAGTCCAAGCCACGAGCAGCCAGTTTCTTGAGGAGAATGTTGTGGGGAACGGTGTCAAAAGCCTTACTGAGGTCAAGGTAAACCACATCCACAGCCTTTCCCTCATCCACCAAGCGCGTCACTTGGTCATAGAAGGAGATCAGGTTCGTTAAGCAGGACCTGCCTTTCATAAACCCATGCTGACTGGGCCTGATCGCCTGCTTGCCCTGCAAGTGCCGCGTGATGACCCTCAAGATAATCTGCTCCATGAGCTTTCCTGGCATTGAGGTCAAACTGACAGGCCTATAGTTCCCCGGGTCTGCCCTCCGGCCCTTCTTATAGATGGGCGTCACATTGGCTAGCCGCCAGTCAACTGGGACCTCCCCCGATAGCCAGGACTGCCGATAAATGATGGAAAGCGGCTCGGCCAGCTCCTCCGCCAGTTCTTTCAGTACCCTCGGGTGCATCCCATCCGGCCCCATCGACTTGCGCACATCCAAGCTCCGTAGCAGGTCGCCAACCATTTCCTCATGGATAGCGAAGGCCACATCCTGCTCCCCATCCCCTTCCACCAGCTCAGGGCACTGGGTATCCAGAGAACAACCAGTATTGCCGCTAAAGACTGAGGCAAAGGTGGCATTAAGCACCTCAGCCTTTTCCTCATCCTTAGTAACTAGGTTTCCCCTTGCATCCAGTAAAGGATGGAGATTCTCCTTAGTCCTCCGTTTCGCGTTGATATATTTGTAAAAGGATTTTTTGTTGTCTTTAACAGCAGTAGCCAGGTTGAGCTCCAGATGAGCTTTGGCCTTTCTAATTTTGTCCCTGCACAGCCTCGCTACATCCTTGTAGTCCTCCTCAGTGGCCTGCCCTTTTTTCCAAAGATTATAAACCCTCTTTTTTCTGCTAAGCACAAGCCGCAACTCTCTGTTGAGCCAGGCCGGTCTTCTTCCACGCCGGCTCGTCTTTGGGCACGTGGGGATGGACCGCTCCTGTGCCATCACGATTTCCTTCTTGAGGAGCGCCCAGCCTTCCTGGACTCCTCTGCCCTTCAGAACCACCTCCCAAGGGACTCGGCCAACCAGCGTCCTGAGCAGCTCAAAGTCAGCCCTCCGGAAGTCCAATACAGCAGTTTTACTGGTCCCCTTCCTGGCCTCGCCAAGAATAGAGAACTCTGCCATTTCGTGGTCACTCTGCCCAAGACAGCTTCCGACCACCACATCTCCCACCAGTCCTTCTCTGTTTGTGAAGAGAAGGTCTAGCGGGGCACCACCCCTGGTAGGTTCACTGACCAGCTGCATCAGGAAGCTATCTCCCATGCTTTCCAGAAAGTAGAGACATATTAAGTCTCAGAAAGGGGTGCTGACTGTAAAAAAGGATGGGCAGGGCAAGGCAGGGCAGGGCAGGGACTGTTATCATTGTAGGATTTGCTAGATCTCAGAGAAAATCTAGCTGAGTCCTCTGTAAAGTTTCTTCTGCACTGGTCTGACTCGTGAATTTTAAAAAGCTAGCATAAATCAGTTTGCAATGAAAATATCCTTCATGTTTCTCCCAGATTAGCAACACAAGTATCTGCTTTTTTGCTTTCATCTTGTAATGAATTTAGCACTTGTGGAACCCCTGTTAAAGCTTCTGGATGTTCTCTATGACTGCAAATGTCAGGAAAAGACACTTGAGAAAAGCCATAACAGACTATGTTTTTGCCACAATCCTCTGAGTTGACAGATTGTTTTACACCCAAATTCTTGTTAAAGACAAAACGGAATGCACCACATATATGAAGATAAGAATTTGCTGTTGTTCTAGTTGATGTTTTAACCATCCAATCAAACAACTTATCTAATTAATAAATATCTAACTAAATTATCTATAAATAAAAGTCTATAAATATTATAATTAATAATATATACAATATAATATAATAATAAATAATATAAAAGTCTATAAAAATTAATAAATAAAAGTCTATATATTAATACCATTAAATAGGTATACAAAGCTTTCTCTTCTCCAATGTTATGCTCAGTCTGGGTCCTGAAGTTGGCAGTTTCATTCTTCCTCAAGAGCAGGGAAGCCTTAAGAGGAATTGTTAATGGCTTGAACTGGGAGGCAATTGATCATGGCGATGGTGGTAGGGTCCTTTTCTCCTCAGTCTTGGGTCATACTTACATGTTTTCTTATCACAGTTTGCTTTTTTTTTTTTTTTTTTTTTCTGGTTCCCACCTACAACTTACACAATACCCTCCCCCAGCCCCAGTTACAGACCATATGCTGTATTTATAGAGCTTACACTAAACCAGGCTACAGCCGCTTAACCACCATACAACACACTAAAATCAACTCTGACCAAGGCAGACATACACAGGTCCTGAGACCCTGAACTCTCAGGTCAATACAAAGCCTGTGGCATTTTTCTAGTAAAGGCAAAATGATATTAGTCATGCTGCAATTATGAATGTGCTCCTATCCAGCCATGCCCTGTGGAAAATAATCTATTTGTATGCTACCTGAGGACACCTCAAAAGTACATGAAGACTGATGTTGTTTGAAGAATATTTTTCTTCTCTCGTGTATAATATGAAATTAAATTAATTTAGCAATCCTCAGATTTATCTTGCAAAGGATATTGCACACACTACATACCTGAAGACTTCATTACCTGAAAATGTTAGAAAAATTCATGCACAAAACACAAAAGCTGAAGCTGGTGACGTTATGAAAATGTTCCTTGTGAAAACTAGGCAACTAAGGAATCTAACCTTGCGTTCTCCTCAGATCAGTTGAAATCATAAGGATGAAGAAAGGACAAAATCTAAAGGAAAATGTATTTCTGTATATTAATGCCCAAAGTGTTTTTCAACTCAACATGAAATATGAATTCAACATGAAATACAAACAAGGTAAATAACAGAAGTAATGGAAAAGAGGTTTACTCTCCCCCTGAAGAAACAGTCAGTCAACAAATTTCTGATACGGTGAAAGTTTTAGAGGTATGCAGGTCAGTATCACTGTAGATGTAAATAGCTAATATAGCTAATATATTACATTACATTACCTACAGAGTATTCATCATCAGAAAGTGATGTTTATACACATTTTTACATTAATGTAGACCTTGCATTTATTCTTTTAATGTTCCATTGAAAAATACATTAAATGATAAAACAAATTATTTTTAATGCATAATGGATTTATATAATGGATTTATATAATGCTTCCCATAATGTAGAAAAAAATACTTCAAAGTCATGTTCCCTTTTATGCATACTGCTACTTACAAATATTAACAGTTATAGTCTCTATTTTTTTCATATCCTAGCCAGTGCGATAAAATGTCATTAAGTTGTTGCTTTGGGATGATTACAAGCATGTGGCTTATTTGCCCTCTTAAAAAGAGGTGGCTTCTTGAAATGGGATCCAAGCTGCAAGACCACAAATAATATGAAGTCAATTATCTTGAAAACTGCTTCAAGCAGCAGCATGTTTTCTACCCTTGAACACAATTAGTCTTCCTGTCTCTTACTTTTTACATAAGTTTACGCAAACACATTTACTATGTAAGGTCAAAATTTGGATGAACAAGTTCTTAGACTATTAACAATAATAATACATTCACATACCCCCCAAAATAATTTTATCTGGACAATTAAGTCACTATATTCAAGAAAGAAAAAATGCGAACAAAAAATGCTTCCTTTCTATCCGATTGCTCAAAGTAGTCCAGAAAAGGGCTATGAAGCTGGTGCAGAGCCTGGAACACAAGTCCTGTGAGGAGCAGCTGGAACTGGGGTTATTTAGTCTGAGGCGGCTCAGGGGAAACCTTATTGCTCTCTACAACTACCTGAAAGGAAGGTGTGGGGAGCTGGGGGTCGGCCTCTTCTCACAGGTAACTAGTAATAGAACTAGAGGGAATGGCCTCAAGTTGCGCCAGGGGAGGTTTAGGTTAGAAATTAGGAGACATTTCACCTCAGAGAGAGTAGTCAGACACTGGAATGGGTTGCCCAGGGAGGTGGTGGCATCACCGTCCCTGGGGGTGTTCAAGGAAAGGTTGGACCTTTCCATGCTTAGGAACATGGCTTAGTGGGTGACATTGGTAGTAGGGTTATGGTTGGACCAGATGATCTTGGAGGTCTTTTCCAACCTTAATTATTCTATGATTCTAAGATTTTCTTGAATACTTTTCTGCTGTTACTGTCTTTTGTGTCAGCTGAAGTGAGATGATACTAATTTCCTCATTGTTTTCTCATGGTCACCAAATATTCAATGAAATGCTGAAACTGTAAAGCAAAGAATGCCTTCACAAAATTAGAATTATATTTTGAGTTAAACTTTTTCTACATTTTTTACAAGTTTCATGGCCTCCCACACCTCAGTCATTCCATTTTATTAAAAAAAAATTGACTTGTAATATTCTTGGGAATTTTCCTTTGATAATGAATATCCATACATATCATGCCTCTCCTTCTGCAAATTTATTTCTTAATTAGAATCTATAAAGCACTTCAGTTTGCAAAGCTAGAACTTCATTTACAAGGAACTAAACAAAGATCATTCCAAAGAATGTCTGTGCTTAAATTGTCATTCTTACTAGGCTACAAATCTTATAGACTCACCAATGATCACTTGATTATCATGGCTTAATGAATATTACAATAAACTCAAATATACACATCAAAAACAACTTTGGGAAGTAAGAAATTTTTTTGTCTTACATAAGCTTTCAAAATTTCAAAAAGCTAAGGGGAAGCAGTTAATGGATCTTCCTCTTCAAAATATTCCAGGACTTGGAACAATAATAGCACCAAGTCCAGGGGAAGCACCTGTTTCCATGGAACAGCTGGATTCGTCATTCAGCATTACTGTAGGAGAGAAGGCTAAGTGCATTGAACATCTCACTGAAATGGCTGAACTGTTACCATTAAAATAAGTTGCCAGTTTAGTGTGCTGTTGGCTCAGGAGCATTCAATTTTTGCCCATAGCTGCATTTTTCAGTGTAAAACTACAAATGAGGTCAGTTCATTCATTGCAGATTTTTTCCCATTTCTAGAGAATGTCTAGTGAGTAAAAGGGTTTCCTGCTGCTGCAATATGGATCTCTTTTCACCTTATTTATCAATAACTGAATCAGTCCCAGAATTGCAAATTTAAATTAATTCTTATTTGGGGAATGGTGAGTCTCAAACTGAAATCTTTATAGGCAACAGGCTGAACCAGAGCAAACTAGAGCAGAACTAGAATGCAGCATATCCTACAGTCATTGCAAAACCTAATAAGGCAGGGAGAAATGCTGGTTAGAAATAGTTTTTTGCAAAAATGAATTAACAATAAATTGGTTTTCTTTGATATTCCACAAGATTCTAGTTGGGAGAGTGGAAAGTTTAGCCAGCATGAAGATGTCAGTAATTATTTTAGGACGTGGCAGTAAAAGACAATTATCTCCGGTCAAAGGTAGGATGGCAGAAATAGGCAGTGTAAATCCTCATGGTATAGAACCAATGTATTTCACCAGCTTACTCTGTCACTTCTCAAATTTGGAGAAGCCTGAAAACCTTAACAAAATCTTGGGAGCGTAGATCAAATCAACCTTGCTGATTTCTCCAAAACATCCAAACCCACCCATATTTGTACCAGTCAGCTTTTACTGACTCTGAATTCTCAGCCCTTCCATTCTGTGGTTACTTGTCAAGCAGCTGCAGGCAGTGAAGGACAAAAGACCACTATTTCATATTGGATATGCTACTATCTAGGGTAAAGGGGTAAATACAAATGTTAACAAGGTATAAATTACATAGCATTTCTGTGGCTTATTAGGTGATAACCAAAAAAAATCACAGATGGTAATGAAAGTATTGATAAATTCTGGAACTGCGTGGAAGGAAATGGAAAATCATTATTCCATCACCCATCTTATGTTCCATTCTTTATGGGAATAAATAGAGGTTAAAATAAAAATATTATCCTGAGCAGTGACATCCCTACTGAGACAAACTTTGATATCAAGGAAGTGATTGAGATGGGAAATTGAAATAAAATAAAATAGTTTGTAGGTCAAAAAGTTGTTGTCTGGTAAAATGAAGAGAGATAGCAAGTCTGAAAAACTGTTTGCAATTTCAGATATATGCTTGGGAATGTTGGGAGCAGAGTCCGAAAAATGTAGTTAATTTTATCTTAACATAGGTGAGCTTAAAAAGGTTTTCAGCACCAGTGCTATTTACTGTATCCTCAGTTCATTGGTCATACACAGGAATAGATCTCAAGGGCATTATCTTGAATCTCTTGATATATCTTAGTTTCAATACTGAAATTATAATGCGCAGAAGACACAATCCTAATGACATGGTCCCATTCTCTGAAACAGAACTTCTTACAAAGAATAGATGTGGAAGCAGATGACAAGTTAACTCATTTTTATTTGCTGACATGGTAGATTAGATTTTTAATCTCATTTTATTTGCTTATGTACCTCTGCATGCTAAAATGAGATGCCAGGTGAACATCAGATGCCTAAAGCTCTAACCATGCAATTTTATATGAAAGGCCAATATTTGGTGGTTTAAAAATTTTCTAATTCTAGCAGGAATACATTCAATTTGCCTATACCTGAGACAGACTATTTTCTTTCTCAAAGCTTAGAAAAATAAGGATATATATATATAAGAAACCTGTCTATCTAACTTGTTAATAGTTGAAATGAAAAAAAAATGGCTAGTTGTAATAACATTAAGGTAATGTAATCAGACTTCACTAATGTGCTTGATTTGGAATTGCATGACATATTGCTAGGAAGCCAGGGATTGGTTCCTCACTCAACTTGTTTATCAGTTTATTAGCAACTGAAAACAATGAAATCCTTACTGGCAAAGTTTGTAAATGACACAGAGGCAACATACAAAAGAGAATATGTAACAAATAAAAAACAATTTTTATTTTTCAGTCCAGTGGCTGAAGCCAAACCTTGAATGGTAACTTGCAAGTGTAAAATTAACAGAATGCACAATACTGGGAAGCAGTGGCTCTCTAGAAGAATTAAGAATTCATGGTACACAAAGATACTACAACCTTTGTATTTTCTCTAACATGGAGGTTACTAAAATGCTGCATCCAGCTTCAACGTTCAAAATTCAAAAATAACTGAATGGTTGATAGACTATAAATGTGATGTGAAATAATTCCATTAATTTGATCTACTGAAACAGATCTGCTGAAACAAACAAACAAACAAACAAAGAAAACACAAAAAAAGAGCTTGTGTTACCTCGATTATTACATATAAGCATGAGCATATATAAACTTATGTGTGATGCACACTTAGTTGATAATACATTGTACTTAGTAATGGTGTCAGATTCCACTGAACTGATTAGATAGATACATTGATTTCACTACCCTTTTGTTGTTGCTGGAAAAAAAAAAAAAAGAAAATAAAAGAAAAAAAGGGGAAAAAAAGGGAAAAAAAAAAAGGAAAAAAGGTTAATTTAGATAACATCAAAACCAGTAAAACCAGTTGCTTTTACTCTTTCATTTTTTCTATTTTAGTTTACCAAACTAAAAAATCTGAACTAATGAAATGGCCATGAAAAGACAATGTTCTGGAGAACTCGTGGAATTTCTCAAACTGATTTTATCCACTAACTGAAAAAAAAAAAAAAAAAAAAAAAAGACTGAATTTTCATCTTTGGTACAAAAATAAATCCCATTTTTCAGATAGGCCTAATTATTATCATTGTGGAAAAAAATATCATAGATTAACTGGATTCCCCATCGCTAAGAATTTTAAAATAAAGATTTGTTTTTCCAAAAAGATACCTTCTAATTAAGTCTCAGATCCCAGACTTTTAAAAGATATTTAATCAGAAAATCTTTATGACTTTCAGAAAGTTAGAGTAGGTCATGGTAGTTCCTCCTTTAACTTAAAAAATATTTTTTTAAAAAAGTAAAATAAAAATGTATGTTAGTTTGGTACAGAACTTTAACTTTCCTTCAAATTCTTTTTTTTCATGGTACCATGAAAGGAGAGAGGCCATTTACCATCAGTTAGGATAATAACAACATTTTAAGCCCATTAATTCTGCAAGAAAGCAGAAGGAAGGCAGGCAGGTGCTGTCTTTTATTTATTTATGAAATATGGATATTGTTTTCAGAGTTACTTCTGCAAAGCTGAGTTAGGAGTCAGATTTTGTTGTCTCTCTTTTCCCTGTCCCATATAACTGAAATGTTGAACAGTTTATTTTAATTCTGTCTTTTCTTAACACTCGTGGCTTTACAACCATTTATTTTATTACTGGCAACCATTCTTCAACAAGACCCTACATTGCACCCAAAGAACACCAATATTCATGTCTTAGCCACTGAACAGAGACAATCCCTTAGGGGAGTAAGAAACATGGATTGAAAGAGAAATAGAAAGATGATGTTATACAGGAATAGCAGCAGCAAATTTAGATGTTAGGTGCTTACATTTTTAAGAACACATTATAGCAAACTACAAAATGATGAATCAAAATTTACTCTTGCAAATGGGAATACCAGCCTTGCATTATATAGATTGACGTTTCAGAAATGACATCTAAAAGACTTGCACATCATGTCCACTCTAATCAGAATTTCAGCTGACCTAATTGTTATTTGTTACTAAGCACAGCAAATTTCTTTTTGCATATATAACTTCAGTCTCCTTTGCAGGAGAATGACACCTATCCAACACTAGTAATTTATTTGTACTATGTTCCTATAGCTCCTGTCATGAGCTATGATCCCATTGTAAGTAATATTGTAAAAACACAGAACAAGACGGTGCCTACCTAGAAATTTACAAATAAGTTTACAAGTTGAGTGTAAGATGGGATACAGCAGATGGTTACAGACTGCCAGGGAACTATATGGAAATAACGAGACAAGAATTATTAGTGTAATTGTGACCACTGCTGTAAAATTCATGTGTGTATTACAGGAAAAGGGGAATTCAAGAAGAAATTTAAAGAAAGTAGCTCTGGGTATGCTCCTGGCAAAGTCCTGTGAAAAGCAGCAGAATAAAAAAGAAAAACTACTAGTTATAAACAATTGTGTCCTGGCCAAGGCAGCTGAGGTTGAAGGCTGATCAGACGGCAGGTTGATATTTATAAAAATAGTGAGAAATAATTAGGAGAATGATGAAGAAAATCTGCCTTCTTAAGTTTCATGAAAAAAAATACGGAATTAAAGGACAGGAGGGATGACAAAATCAAACTAGAAAACAGGATTATATTTGTCAAGTCCTGAGATATGGATGCCGTGGAAATCAAGATATCATTTAATTAGGATTTTACCCATACAGCTATCAACTCAAGCATTAACAGTAAATCATACCCAGGAAAATTATATGTAGAAGTCTGAGTAATCAGGTAAACACTTACTCAACATGATGGAATTGTGAAGGGAAAAAAAAATCAGAAACAGGTGTGCTATTCAAACTCACACCTCCAGCACACTACAAAACACTCTTTTTCTCATGCGAGGAACTCCCTGCTTTATGAACTTGACAAACCTACCGCACTTGCCTTTAGATATGTGTTTGATAGTGTGGTGCTTAAAGACGATTTGCTGCCTCATATACTTTGCACATTTTGCAGATGATGGTCTCCTTTCTCCTTCATTGATTTCTGAGATCGATAAAGTATTTTCATATTCTCCACCAAAGATTAATTCTAGGCTATTAAGCAGTCTTCCTTTACAAACTATTGGAATCAGTATCAAAAATAAATTTTCAATGGTTGCTACCACCATGGAAAGGACTCAAAACTTTCCACTTGTCAATGGCTCTTCCCTCTCCTCCAGTCTCCAGGCTTGACCCAAAGAGAAAAGAAATGCAATTACTGCCTTTAAAAGAAATAAATTTTGTATTATTTCCCTAAATTTTTGTGAGTCCTTGGGTAAACTGAGTTTAACATAGTTTAGCCTGAAATGCTCAGGGAACAGCAATGTCCTAATGTCTGGAAACAGTTGTTTAATTTTTGTATTACTTCTGAGTTGGTAACTGTGTGATATTGTGTAGCCTAGCCTGAGGCTAGTAGTTAAAATTGGGTATACAGTAAGTGCAGACAGTAAATTCCAGTGACAGATTAAAGTAGGCAACATGACCTATGCTGTATTTGCAGCTGAAGAATTAAGAACAACTTTGTACTGACGACAGTTGCAAAAATCCCATGTTATGGCAGAAATTATGGATTGCAATCAGGATTGCATAAATTTATTGGAAGTTATTTTGCAGTTGTCTCCAGCTGATATAGTAACTTGGCAATAGAGGCATGTGACAGAATGTTATAGTAGCTTTATCAGTTAATACAAAGTAGAACAGAAAAAGATAGAATAATGACTTTAATTTGCAAACCATCCTTGCAGAGCAAGGAAATGACATCTCTGACACACCACAGTGTCAGAATTTCAGACATATCCCTCTCTTCACAAGTCTGAAGAATATACATTGCAAAATAGGAGCACAGATTAGTTTTTAAGAGAGATTCGACAAATTAAAATGAAGGTTCTAGACCTTTACAGTGGAATCTGCTGGTATCTGTTTTGAAGAGACAGGGGAGAAGCTTCCTCCCTCCCCCTCCCCCTTCCCCCGCTCTGCCCCCCCCCCCAATCCCCCACCCCATCAACACACAGAGTCTCCTAGGATTCTTAAGGGGGTTTTGCACTAGCCACCCTGGCATAGTGTTCTACAAACCAGTGTCTTCTCAGTAGCAGCATCCACTAGTAAACCAGACCCAGTGAATCTGGATTTTAAGCTGAGTGTATCTAATGTATCTTACTACCTATGACCTTATTTCTAGCATACATGAGGTTGTTTCTAGGACTGCCATTAAAAGAAATAAAAGGTTATAAAGTCTGACAGGTTCTCTGAGCTGACAATGATCCAATTAGTACATGTAACACTAAAAATATAACGCTAGAACCTATACTGCATGTAGGAGGTTGCGCAATGCTGCTAATTTTTTTTATATAGCAAATAGCAAAGGAAAATTAACTTCCACACTCCTTATAAGATACAATTTTATTAGAATCTCTCCATCAGTAAGTTCTCAAATACTAGCTGTCTTCATAGGCAAGTCACACCAATTTGTACACTCTAATGGAATTTGTTTACCACAACAATCTCCCCCCACCCCAAAAAAAAAAAAAAAAGAAGTAGTGATTGGACAGGACAAATGTATCAGCAGCAAAATGAAATTGAGGACTTTAATCAGCCTAGATAGAATTTGTTTAAGAAATTCTCCAGAAAAGAAAAGATAAATTAGTGTCATATTCCAAACCTATGCCCATCTGTTTTAAAGAAAGGGCTAAAATAGTTCTTGCTGTTCTTCAGTAAGTAATTTGTTACTTATCACCATTAGCCACAGCCTGGATCCAATTCTCAGTAATTAAAATATTTGAAGGTGGCGTTTTGGTTTGGGGTTGGTGTTGGGGTTTATTTTGCAACACTTTCTATGCTGAAGTTCATCAGAGCCTTGTGACTTCAGTTTGAAAACAAAAGACTGTCTTTCTGTTATTTCTCTTCTATCCTTCTATGAAGGTATAAATACTTACTGACAGTGATACTGGCTGAGCAACAACACCTGACAGAGTAAAGACACAAATTTTATTTTATTTTATTTACAGAACTTTGTTGCAAGGCGGTGCTATGCTGTTTCAATACAAATGAGAAAGAGCATTTCAAAACCTTTCATCTGGATTCAGAGCTGCTGCAGTCAACTATAGTAAATTTGGCAGCTTGGAGAATGACAGTGGATGAAGGTCACTAGTAACTACTGAGAGCATTAGAATTGAAAGATTTTTAGATTGAAGAGCATGATTACTCGTTGAGCGATGAAAGAACAACCATCAGTGAAAATGTTTCCCTTGCCCTCTGCCATTTTGCTAATCACTTAAAGTAATCATTCATACTAGTCCCTTGACATTTGGCTTTTTTCCAAGTTTGTATTGCCATTCTTTCCTGAATCTGCATACGCCTGGCAAGAGATCTGTTTTTATAAATATATAGTTTAAAGAAACTATACCCCTGAGCTGCAACTAATACTTGCTCAAGTTATGAGCTTGAAAAACCTGATTGCATATGTGCTCTGGAGGGACTATCAAGAGCTTGGCAGGGAGCTAAGAAAAAGTTCCTAGCTGTTGAGCATGTTGCATGTGCTTAGAGCTCCTAGACAACAGGCACCTGCATCCCTTCCGAGGTACCCAGTATGCTATAATTTGAAGACTGAGTATGGCTTTATAGGTAGTTGCTTCTAATGGAAGCAACTGGAAGGGGAACAGTGACAAGAACAGATGGAATATTTTTTCTGGAGAGGAGTAGTAAGGGAGAAGGGACAGAAACGAGTCAGAAAAGACCAGTGCAGATAAACCAGGTCATAGAAAGGACAATATATTGCATTGTCCTTGTATATATCTGCTCCAAAAACTGTGAAATGTAAAGGAAAAAAAAAAGGGGGGGGGGGGGGGGGCGGATTACAAAATGGTAACAGTAGAACACACCCTTCTGCAGGCCACAAAAGTAATGATAGCCTTGCATTTTATGATTTTTGGTGATCAGCTCTCCAATGTCTTCCAAATCTTCCAAAACATAGGAACTTAAGAGTTTCATTGTTACATTGTGTGTACCAGTACTGATACACACAAGTTTTTGTGGACCCTGATATCTCAAATAAATAGCTAGCAGACTGGCCAATAATTTCCACTCAAGGATTCTTTCTGCACTACAGAAATGACTTCGGCAATCTAATCTTCAATTTCTATCCTCCATAATCTTTGTTCAAAACAATCTATTTGCTAATGAAGTTGAGTTGCAACCCTTTTAATAGCTGCTACAAGTAACATTAGTTGCAAGGCTTTAGGCTATAGTACTAAAAACAGATTTTTTTGTTCATAACAGTAGTTCAAACAGCATTGGTTCAAGTGCATTAGTTGCCAATAACCATAACCAGGTGCTTATTCAAGCCTTCCATTCATTAAGATACTTTAATTGCTTTGATTCAGAAGCATCCTTCACTCTTATACAACTTTACTTACACCATCAATTTAAGGGGTGCTGAAGCATCACTTTTGAACAACATCAGTGTTTCACGTTGTATTTTAGCTATACAAAATGGTAAAAAAGTCAGTCTTCAACAACTAGTGAAGTGATAGACAGACCCTTAGATTTTCATGTTCCCAAGTGGCAGAGGCTGAAGTTCCAGGCTACAGATGAAATATACATGATACATTCCTCAGCTAATTATTTGTCAGTACATTAATAAATCACACCGATCCCCTCAAGGCTATCTAAATTTAGAAGGTTCATGAGATGTAATACATAATTAATATCCTTAGATTGGATGGCTTAAAGGCAAGTGATTTCCTGATCTCATATGAAGCAGAGTATTTATCACTGTTGTCCAAGTAAGGAATTGCCAGCATTCCTGCTTTTTGAGACTGTGTATAAATGTCTCTGTCATTTATTTTAGTCCAAGTGTAGAAAACATAAAATACATAGCAATTGGAGCTAGATTTTTTAAGTCCTATGCAGCTTCATTTATGCATATTTACAGGTACAAAATCCAATATGTGCACATATGGGTAATGAATTGCTGATCAATCTTAAAAATCAATGGAAGTTTTACCACTGTCATCACAAAATTATTGTTGTGTCACACATACAAGTATGCAAATATCTGCATAATCTCCAGCTATTTGCAAGTGTGGCTTCTCCAAGCTCACCTTTTCTCAAAATGTTCTTCCATAAACTCTTCGGATGATGCTTCTCACAGTCTCCCATACCTCTCTCCCCTCCTTTTCTCTGTGGCTTTCCACAGGATCTTTCCTTGGTCTCATGGTCTCTTTATCTCTGTTTTATTTCCGAGAAAATCACCCACAAACACTAATTAAGTTCTACAATAATGATTCTGCCTCGCCCTCTAGATGTGAATTCTCCTACCAGAATAAAACAGGATCTGACTAACAAATTGTCCATCCCCTCAATATCAGGCTGACAAAACCTCCCTCCTCTTCTTATCTTACTCACTAACTTGCTGAACACTGCAGACGGCACAACCACAGAGCTCTTCCTACTGTAGTGAAAAAAGTCCTTCACTACTGAGGTGACTTCTCCCCACCTCTGTGACCAATTTTGCACCATTAGTCACCATAGTCATGGGGTATTTACACTATTAACTCCTCAAAACTCCTCAAACTCTTGGCTTAAAATCTGCCAAAATTCAGTGCACAGAAGAGAGTCTGTACTCCTGCCTACAGCAAGGATGACCATTTTTACCTTCTCTTAGGTTTTGTGTGGCCCAGTCAAATCAAAAATGTAAAGTACAAGCAGAAATGGTACCGAAGAGATAAAGGATCAGAAGTAAGAAAGAAACTTATTCAACTTTCTGCCCTACCGGGTTCATTTGAGTCAGAGAATAGAAGTAACAGTTTATAGTAGAAGGAAAAGGAGAAAACAGCAAATTTTTCTGTAACTACAAATGCTGAGATATTGGGTTCTGAAACAGAATTACAAAATTATTTAATTCCTACTTCCCAAAATCTTCCTTGTGCAATTAGACATACCTTTGTAACTAGAATTCAGACCACTCTTTAACTGTGTGGACAGACACACAGACAATATTTAATGTAGGCATAACAATACCAGACAGGAAAGTCACGTAGCTAATATCTTCTGTTTTAGTCACATACGTAGCTTTCGTACAGATCTTATCTTTGACTTGACATGGCTTCAGCAGCTTTTTCCCTTAAACATATACAATCCTACCCCACAAATAAATAATCATGGATTATGCTGATCTGAAAAAATTTTCACTGGCTGGTATGACCAAGTCATTTTAATACTTATTTTTCTTTACTGGCTCCCTACTTATTATCTCAGCTAACTAATGCAAAGAAACACCCTTATTTTAGGTATTCCAAACAAATGTCTTCATGCTACCTCACTGCTATCTCTGCTTTGAAGGAGCTTTTGCTGTATATGTACAAAATGGTAATATTCTTATTGATCACCACCTCTCTGTCTTCTGCAATGCCTACTTTTCTTCAAGATTTAAAAGAACCTTCAGTAAACTAATGGGGGAGTTCTGTGGGCATCAATGTTACTTGTTACTCAGAAACTACTCATTGCTGAATTAAGAGGCAAAGACCAAAGTGGGAAACACTGACCCACTCCATCAAAGCTGTCATCTTCAGTATTTCTGCCTGGTATCTTCCCTTGATAGCATTCTCAGAGACAAATGTCTTACCCTTCCTCTGTTCTGATGCATTTCACAAATGTATTGCTTCTTCTTTTACGCAAAGCAGTGGGACTGCAAAAGATTTCTGTCATTCATTCTGTTTTTTTTTTAAACAGTATTTTCAGAAGGCTCTCTTTTTCACAGTCTGAGTTCAGCAGACTGTTATTTTACAGACAATATTTTCACTGCTTATCTCTATTTGGCATATTGATTCCAAATCAATTTATTGATTTGATATTTATTATATTTTCTATTAATCTTGTAGGAATGTAAAGTGTTTACCGCAAATCTAAGGTAAACTTATTTGAATGGATCAGATACTGCTCCTTTAATGATGTAACATATTTTTATTTGATTTGTACATCCTCTATATATCAGATCATAAACCAGATAAAAATTGACTGCATTGCTAGTTCAAATAAATGCCTGTAAAAACTTGCCGATAAAGAAACAATAGATAACTTACTAATAACTTTAGAATTACTTTTCCTCTTCTGAAAACAGCCATAAATGTGAAGAAGCCTGTAATGTCATCATTTTTTTATATGCAGAGCTTCCTATTACAACAATTTAAATATTCAGACAAATTTTCAAACATTACAATTTCTTTATAGCAAAGGGAGAAATTTCCCTCACAGAATGTGTAGGCAACTTCACAGATATGTTTAATAAGGTTATTTCATTTTTGTATTTCAAATCTTGTCAAAATGTCTCTCCTCTCACATGCCAATTTATTTTATTATTGTTGGAAGATTTTGTACAAATGCCATATGAGTTACTCCAACTTATTCTCAAACATTCAAGTGCTTGCTATTAAAATAATGAAATTATTTCTTAACCAGTTAGCACTAGCAGTTATCATGTTTTCCAAACTATTACATTTAATTTTATCTCACTTCCATGGTTTGTCTCCCTAGATTTTCCTGCAGCACTGCAGAAATGTTAAGCAACTAGATACTCAGTAATACTTTCAGAGACATGTCTTTAGAGATATGGAATATATATATAACACAGGGTATGTTTTATAATTATAAAAGTAGCATACCTGAAGGGGATGGACTGAGTTCTTTGATCTTTCCTCCTCTTTCTGGCTGAAAGGTAAGATCAGATTCTTCAAAACTTCCAGTTTAGAGCCAGGGGAAAAAAGAATGCTTGTTGTGTTATGCAGTTGGAAAAAAAAAAAAAAAAAAAAAAGGAAGATTCATTTTAAGGTAGATTGTGGGTTGACACAGTAAGGAAAGGATGAGGATAATATAGGAAATAAAAATAACTAAAAAAAAAAAAAGTGTAACAGAGATGAATATAATTTATTTTGGTTTGGTTTTGTACTGAGGCAAAGCATGCCAATCTTTTCAAATTGTTTGTGCATCTTGTATTTTCATTTTGTCTTACTGCCCAGGAGCATTCAGATCAGCATTAAAATGCATTTATTGTTTAACAATACTTATGGATTAACACCCCTATACAGAAGAAATCTCCAAAGCAAGCAAGGTGTTCAGTCACGGAGGACACAATGCATTATGGAAATGCAATCCAGCTAGTGAACAAGTCCATAGGAAAAAAATGGGATCATCTTTCATTCAGGCTTTATAAGTACTGAACAACAATTGTTAATTCAAAAGAAAAAATCTTTGGAGAGTAGTTTCAATAAGCTAAAAGAGTTTAAGTAAATAACATACAAACAAATTAAATGACATACTCATGTAATTTTCTTTAGCATAGAATTTGAAAGAAAGCTTTTTACTTTGTAAAAACTTGCCTTTTTTTGCTGAAAAAAAATTGTAACAAAAAATTACAATTTTATAGTCATTTTCTAACTAAGGGATATAATTTTTTATTCACGTTGCGTTAAAATCCACAATCATACCATAGGATGATGCTTCTCCTAAGACTGATTGTATCTTACATATGTGCTAATACTTCAGCCACATGCTGATTGCATTTTGAATCAAGGTCAAGGCCATATCAGCATAAGTATTCATATTTTGGAGTGTTGATTTTGGCATAAGCCAGTTGGATACAACAACATTTTGTGAAATCCAGTTATTACGTATAAGAGGCATCAGTAACACTCATGAGCTGGAAAATCCTTACTCCTATTTGTCAGAGAAAGAAACTAAAAAGCATCAGGATCAAAGAATGAAGAATTCTGTTTTTCTAGGCATAAAAAGAAAACTTATATCTGACTAACTACAGCAGAAATAAGACCTACTTGTCATATAAATCCAGTAATGCAGAAGCTGTTGACAGGGACTACCCTATAACATTGCATCTTTGTGAATGGGCAAGGGAATTCTATATATTACCCCATAAAGTCAAACTGAGACAACCAGTTGCAATACTCATTCCAGGAACTGAAAATCACAGCATATTTTGATTTTGTTTGTTTTTTTCTTTAATGAAGATTTAAAAAAAAATAAAAATGGGGGGGGGGAAGAGGTAGATATTTTTTTTCTTTTCCTTTTCTTTTTCCATTTAATGTCTTCATTCATGTTGTGATTAATTTATTATGCTGAGATATCCAGTTACTGAAGTTATATTGTTGAGTAGGGATCAAAGAATAAACAAATTCTTCAAAGCAACAACCTCACCCAAAGACTACATGAATGTCACGTTCAGAACTGTGCAGCATACTTAGAGACCGAAATTAATCTTCTGATCTGCTCCAGCTTCCTGCATTGTATTGCACAAATTCATCTATGATTCAAAATAATACTACTAATAATTAGTATTTAACAACAACCATCCGTAAGGTATGTTTTATATTATGGCGGTGATAAAAAAGATCATTTACTTTTAGTTAGGTTACTCCATAATTTTCTAATAGTGAAATCATATACTAGGTTATATACAGAGCAGATAAGCCACTAAAGGAAAGGTAATACAACAAAAAAAAGAACTTAGTAGTTGTAAAATTCTTGTATTTAAAATACAGAAGTTATTTTTTTTCTTTTTTTTAATCCAATATTTTACTGACTGTGTGTGCACTTTCATTTCCTTATTACTTTTGGTCTTGTTTGATTTACATTTTCAGATTGATAATCAATACAAAGTGCCTTCCTTGAAAGCAAGTCAAAGTATTGTTCTCAGAATTTTTTGGAGGAAGAAAAAAATCTCTCACACAGATATTTTGTCTTGTTTTTGTTAATCTGAAATTGATAACCCATCTGGATCTGAAGCTAAGTTAAAGATGTCCTCATTAAGAGTAAGATGGGAGGCCATCATGTGAAACATGCTTTATAGTGATTCACTGAAAAAAAAAAAATAGCAGGGAGGGACAGGAAACCCTCCTAGCTCTTACCCACCCAAGAAGCTAGAAAGAGCTCATGAGGAAATGTATCTTTTGTCATGTTGGTACACATGAACATGCACCACACTTGGGCTTTCCATGCTGGGTTCCTAAGTCCTGTGGGGATGGCTCTCCCCTTGGCTGCTGCCCAACCAGCCTTTGCCTGCTTCAGGAAGCCCACAGGCTCAGCAAGCTCTCCTCCGTGTCTCCCCTCCTGGGCTCTGGCTCCCCCACGCTCACATTTGGCTGAACATGGCACAACAACATGCCACACTGCCAGGCATATAGCTCAGCACAAGCAAAGCCCTCAGCAGCCTTGAGCAGGGCCTGCCCCAGCTCCCCTTGTCAGCCATGTCCCAGCCCTGTGGCTTCCCTTGCCCTGGCCTCTGTACACTGCCTGGTGGTATCCTCCTGCTGATCCCCAGAGCAATGGTTCAAGCTTTTGTTCAACAGCAGTTAATTGACATTGTAAGACAGAAGGCTTATTTAATGCAAGGCTTTTCTGAGGTGCTGAGCACTCTCATTTTCCCTCTGCTAAAAATCAGACATGCTGTGCTATGCACTGCACATTATGTTCAGACTAATTAGGAAAAAAATAAAAAATAAAAAAATCTTCCAAGCTTTCCTATTGCCAATGTGTCCATTTTACAATCAAATCACTTTTCAAACACTTCAGTGGGAAAAGCAAAACTCACACTTTACCAAAAAGACCCTTTATTTTAACAGACAACTGGGCTCTTGTCAGCATAAGCAGATCATGGCATGTGGACTGCTGTCAGATGGCCTGACACCATTTGCAAATAAAAGGAACATTTCTAGATTCTTGGACTAAAATAACTAAAAATTATAACCACAACAACGGCTTTACGGTAATTAGGCTTTTCTGTATCCACTTTTTATTGTAACTGCTAGGTTAAATACACTAACAAATTGACTTTTAAACACCCTCAAGTGATACAGAGTGGTGGCACCCTCCTTTAGCTGGCCCTAAGGGAGAGGAACATCAAGTGACTTGTTGCATTTCATACAAAAGACCAGTAGCAGAGCCAGATATATCAGCAGGCAGCCTCACTGACAGTCTGCCAGTCTGAAATGGGCACTTGAAAATTTTACATTCTGTTAATGACAACAAACATAGCAACTCTGCATCCTTATTAGAGGTGATTTCAGATTAAACTATCTCACAGAAACAACACTACTTGGTTAATAAACAAGGAAATGCTATGTGTGCCTATAACTCCTGTTTCTCTGTATCCTTAAGCTCTTGTTGGAAGCCATACCCTTTTTCTCAAATAAATATGTCAGGGCTAGGCAATGGAGTCTCTCCATCATTGAGACCAACAAAATATCAGTGATTTATTTTTTTTTTCAGAATGTATGAATTATCATCTTTAAGAACTGAAAATTATCCAGTTTTCATCGTTGCTGGCTTAAAGCACAGATATTGTTCACTCACTGCTTGCTATCCCAAAAAAGCTGCTAATAAAAATGGTGCCTTGGGACATATCAGAGCTAGCTCCAGCTGGGATGCAACACAGTCAGTTTAATCTAGTACCAAAGTTGAGCTTTCAGATGGCTTGGAATACAAGCAGATAAACTTTATACCTGATTAGGACATGGTCATATCTATATGAAGTGCCATGTAAGTTTGTCTTCCTAGAATATACAATATAGACATATTCTTCCTGAGGTGCATCATCCATCCTCTTACATTTTTTTTCAGGCTTCTAATTCTTTCTAAGCTCTCTAATCTTCCTCCCTGCTAGTTTCTAAATTCCTTCAAGTAAATACTACAAATGGTAGATTATTTCTCTCTTATCAGAACACAGTTTATTTTATCCACACTTTCTCATCTACTCTTTGCTTCAGGCTATAATTCCTCTGCCCTTCCTGCCAACTGCAACCTTCAAAACACGTGCCTGATTACACGTCTGTGATGAGGCAGGAGTGAACTATAAACAAAGAGGATCATATTCACACACATTCTACAGATAAACCAAATGGCATGGCCAAGTATTTCACGGGGCATAAATCTGTGCCTGCACAGTAGAAGTTAAGGTTGAGTACCCTTTAAAAATATATTCAGAAGAGATCTGGAAGCTGGAAAATAGTAAGAGAATCTTTAAAGTGTCATTAGAAATAAATACTCTAAAACTTTCAGAAATATCTAGTATTATCAGGGGCATTCAACATTGCTAGCTTAAGTAATGTAGACATATGTCTTCACACAGGCTTCCCTTTTGCCACCTTCTGTGTTTGCACAAATCTCTCATATAGGACTGCAAAATACACTGTCACTCTGGTAAATGATAAGTGTCATTAATGCTAAGCACACCCAGGTAGTATGTGTGCATAAATCCTAGAAATAGGTTTTCTCCTCTAATAGATTATAAAAGTAGCATGCCCAAATGCTTATGCACACAGAATTACAGATGCTGATTTTTTTTTTTTTTAAACTGAGTCTTTAAAAGTGATGCAAACAGGTAGAGAATAAGTCAAAAGATGAAAACTTAAGGTCACACACACTTTATCTGCAGTTTTATCTACTGAAACACAACCTGGTGTTAATGACTATGTCTGCGTTTCTGTATTTTGTTGATTATAAATTACAGATACTCATTTTTAACGTTCCTTTTTAACTAGTTATTGGGAGGACATGACCATACATGCAGACTCTTCTGTTACCTGAACATGCAAGCACTGAATTCTCTCCGTGTTCACATTAAAAATTCAGGTACTCCCATACTACAAACCCATGATTTGAACAACAAATTTCAATTATAGACACATCTTGAACAAGATGTCTTCTACATATTTAGGTGAGCTGTTATTTCTCATTAATTCAATTTCATGTAATGAAACTTAATCTAACCTGAGTATAATAAGAGTAGCTTTTTAGATGGATTCCCCTTAGTAATTGAAGAAAAATCATTAGGTTTAAAAATGAGAATTTTAAGTTGATTATTTGTTACCAGCAGAATACACATTTATAATTCAATCCTATTCATAATTCACTCCTTAAACTACTCTCATTTGTACTATAATAGACTATGAGAACCATATTCCCTGCTTTTATTTAGGTTTTGATACAAAATGCCCAATTTCTGGCACAGTCATGAACTCTCTATGAACCAGATTCTCCTCCCTTTTCTTTCCATGTGTTGTGGTTTAACCCGGCTGGCAGCTAAACACCACACAGCCGTTCGCTCACCCTCCCCCCTCCCTCTCTGGGACGGGGGAGAGAAACGGGAAAGTGAAGCCTGTGAGTTGAGATAAAGACAGTTTATTAAGACAGGAATATAACAATAACAATAATAATAATAGTGATAATGATAATAGTATTAATAATAATAAAGTGTAAGAAACAAGTGATGCACAACGCAATTGCTCACCACCCGCTGACCGATGCCCAGCCTATCCCCGAGCAGCCGGCCCCCACCCCGGCCAGCCACCCCTATATATTGTTTAGCATGACGTCAGATGGTATGGAATACCCCTTTGGCCAGTTTGGGTCAGCTGTCCTGGGTCTGTCCCCTCCCAGCTCCTGCTGCACCCCTAGCCTGCTCGCTGGCAGGACAGAGCGAGAAGCTGAAAAGTCCTTGGCCTGGTGTAAGCACTGCTCTGCAACAATTAAAACATCAACATGTTATCAGCGCTCTTCTCATCCTAATCCAAAACATAGCACCCTACCAGCTACTATGAGGAGAATTAACTCTGTCCTAACTGGAACCAGGACACCATGTTAGATCATTTCTGCATGGGAAAAACTATTTTCAGATCAATATTTGTTGAGTAGCATTTCTGTCTTGCTCTGTTCTCATTATGAAGCTAAGCTGCTTACAGAATTTTGTTGTTGTTAAAAACACATTTCATGAGCCTAACAATGCTAATCCCTGTGTAAAACAGTAGATGGGTATAAGAGTATCTATTTAAGGAGTTCAATAGCTTTCAATAAGATTAGGTCCACTGACTTTATGGATATCAAAGGAGATTACAACATCCCCTGAAGTAAGCAGACAACTTAAAGTCCATCAAGTAGATAGAAAATGCAAGATGGCAAGGCAGAGACTACCCCTGCTCATGCCAGAAGCTAAGTCACAGCCAACAGGCCAAACTCAGATGCCTGAAATTTGCTTTTAACACTTGATGCAATAAAACCAGGGCCATTCTATGGACATGTGATGAGATTCTCTTGAATAAATTTTAGTACACATTAAACATGGTAGAATGGGAGAACACAACTTTATGCTCCTTACCACTCACATGTATTCGCTCTCTATAGGTACCTTAAAGGAGGCTGTAGCGAGGTAGAGGTTGGTCTATTCTTCCACGTCCCTGGTGACAGGACGACGGGGAACGGGCTAAAGTTGCACCAGGGGAGGTTTAGGTTGGATATTAGGAAGAAATTCTTTACTGAAAGGGTTGTTAGGCATTGGAATGGGCTGCCCAGGGAAGCGGTTGGGTCACCATCCCTGGAGGTCTTTAAGAGATGTTTAGATGTTGAACTTAGTGATATGGTTTAGTGGAAGACTTGTTAGTGTTAGGTCAGAGGTTGGACTAGGTGATCTTGGAGGTCTCTTCCAGCCTAGACGATTCTGTGATTCTGTATTTTTTTCATTGCAATATATAATATGTGTAGAGTTACTATATGTGACTTTTACTTCAAATTTCTCTTTCTTATAGTATTTAGTGTTTAGCACAGAAAATTCTTTTGGACAATCACAGACTCAATTATCATTTCTATAAATTGCTAACTTGTGTCTGCCTTTGTCTTGTTTATCATTATTTTATTCTTATTGGAAACCTCCTAGTTGATATATCTGTAAAATTATGTTATAGAAATATTCAGCATATATATATATATTTATAATAAATGATTAGTGTGGGCACTGGAATCTTTTGTGGCTTCCAACTACTGGTGCTAAAAATGTGCATTTAATTCCAAAAAGTCAATAAGGTGCTTTTACTTAAAACCTATCTTGTATCAAGAGTTGGTCTGGTACATGAAATGTCCAACTTTTGAAAGAAGATAATGGAGAAGTGCTTTTCAAGATGCAAATAAACATGTATCTCACCAGCTGAAGGCAACTGCATTAATGGTACACCACCAAGGCTTGACCTTTGACGTGAAAAAAGATGTTTGACATTGATTAACATAAGTTGCAGATGACAGGCTTAACACAACTTTTCACATTAAGATTATTTTCACATAAAGATTAACACAACTACTGTGTTAATAAGGTAATGAGGTTATTGTATATTCTTTTCTTTATTGTGTGGGTGCAACTACAATAGTTTCCATTCTAATTCAGACTAATTCTAATTCAAAATAATCCCCTGAAACAGTACACAAGATAGTGGCAGAGGCCTTAGCACCAACTAGTTTGATCTCCTGATCCATTTCTCCCATGTAAGACTTGCTGATGCAGACATAGCCACTACCAGAAAAGTTAACCTGTTTGGCAGTTATATGGTCTGAAATTACTGCATCAAAAGAAAGAAAAATGAAAGAAATATTAATCATTTAGGTCATTTAGGTGAAAGTCAGAGCAAATACCCAAATAATTTACCTAAGCCTAAAACTTAAGTCTTAAAGTATTCTACAATATTAATTATAATGTGAGGTGGGGAAGTGAATTACAATTCCTTAACTTTCCAGAACTGCAGCATCAGCTACTGAAAGTTTTGCTTTTTTTTTTTTTTTTAACGTGCTTTCTCTTTTGCATATTCTGAAAGTCCTCTACTATTACTAATACTGAAAGGAAAACAAAGTAACAGTTTTCATCCCTAAGTACACAATAAAAATATGCAGACCAACAAAGCAGCAAAAATGAATTCAATGCTACTCTGTTTACTGTCATAATAGTAATCATAATAGCAGTTATTAGAGTAGGTTTAAAAAAAGTATTTTATTTCTTTTTTTACCTCAAAGTTAATAAGGGACTAACTTACAACTCAGAAAGCTAAAGCAATCTTACACTTTACAGAAAGTTGTAAAATCTGCACCCAGTGCATCTTCTTTAATTGTACAATTTTCTAAAAACATAACAAAAAATCCCCAAAACAATTCTTTTAAGGCTATTTTTAAATACATGGATAATGTTTTTGCCTTTGTTTGGAGTAGATCAGAGTTGCACTCAACCAGCCTAAGTAAGCCCTATTTCAATAAAGTGTTTAAGCATTTCAGTAAAATGTTTAAGCACCTGCATAATCTTAAGCAAGTCCACAGCAGAGTCAACAAATGATTTTGCATACTTAAAGTAAAATATGCTGATGGTACTTTGTTGAATCAAAATCTTAGTAGTTTTTTAAGGATTCAATAGGGTTTTGGCAGAGCAATAAGATGTAATATCTTATTTCTGGATGTAAAAATCATAGAAAAGGAAAGATGAGGTGCAACCTAGGAAATATGTTCTACACACACATTAATTCATCAGTACATTGCTATCAACTTAAATATATTTGTCATAATAAAAATGGGAACTCTCTTTACAAACCTATTCAGAGATATTTTTTTTTCCTGTTCTGATGATTTAAAGTTGATTTTGATGTCATTAATTTTCCCTTCTTTATACCTACATGGGTAAATCATCATGGTGGTGTTAATTAGTACCATTGGGTATTTTGGGATTTAAAAAAAAAAAAAAGAGAGAGAGAGAGAAAGAGAAAAATTAATGTGAGTCATCCCCACTTACAGCAAGTAAGTTAGATTCATTAAGAAAAATAAATTTAGTATGCAAAATTTTTCTGAGCATCCTAAAATTGGTGGTTCCCTGCTTTATCATCCATGTATCTTTCCAGGACAGTCTGTATAACTAACAGCAATTCCTTCAGGCTGGCTAAAGCACAGTTTCACAATAAACAAGTGTGGCAGCACCGAGGATAGAGTGAACTTCACAGTTCTAAAGCTAAGACTTGAAAGGTTTGTTTTCTCCTACTTGAAATTGAGCCTGCTTTTTGTTTGTTTGTTTTTTAATCTAAACATTTTTTTTCCTGATTTTTCAGGTTGGTAAGCATTGTTCACACAATTGTGATGTCCTATAAACACTGGCTGTAATTACTTTCTATAACAGCTATTCTTCAAATGTATGTGATAGATGTAAGAAGGTAGACAGCTCTGAGAAGTTTATCACTGAAATTTGTTAATGATTGTACAGATGAAGATAATGACAGTCACATATGCAAAGACTGCCAAAAATGTAGTGCAATATAAACTCAGAGAGAGCAGTAAATATATTTTGATTAAGAAATTCCTAGGTGTTCTTATATTCTATACTCCTATAGTACTCTACACTTTAAGGATAAGCTCAAAATCCTCAAAGTTCAAGCTGGATCTTACGGAATCACACAAACTCATTCACTCAGCAAATAGGAAGGAAAAAAAAAAAAAAAAAGCTTGTGGAAAGTAGAAAAAAGCCTTTAGTTTCATTTAGTTGTAAAACTAATAAGCCAATGACCTAACACGCTCTTATTCACTTTCCACTTATTTATTTATTTATTATAGAATGTGTTTTAAATATTGGTGTAGTGGGTTTATGTGGCAAGGTTTTGGTAGCAGGGGGCTGCAGTGGTGTCTTCTGTGAGAACAGTCCAGAAGCTGTCCCATGTTCAGTAAGGGCCAGTTTCAGCCAGTCCCAAAGGAACCTGCTGCTGCCCAGAACCAAGCCAATAAGCCATGTTGTTTGCGCCTCTGTGAGAGCAGATGTAAGAAATGGAAAAAAAAAAAAAAAAAAAAAAAAAAAAGCTGCACAACAGCAGCTGGGAGAGTGAGGAATGAAAAACAGCCCTGCAGACACCAAGGTCAGTAAAGAAGGAGGAGAAGGTGCTGCAGGCACCAGGGCAGAAGTTTCCCTGCGCCCTGTGGAGAGGACCATGGTGGAGCAGGCTGTCCCCCTGCAGCCCATGGTGTACCACGGTAGAGCAGGTTTCCACGCTGCAGCCCATGGAGAAGTCCACAGTGGAGCAGGTAGGTGGATGTGGCCTGAAGGAGGCTGCGGCTTGTGTAGAATCCCTGCCAGAGCAGATTCCAGCCCATGGTGAGGGGACCATGCAGGAGCAGGTGACCTGGAAGGAGCCACTGCCCGTGGGAGATCCATGTTGGAGGATTTTTCTCCTGACAGATGGACCCCGTGGTAGAGATCCATATGGGAGCAGTTCTTGAAGAGCTGCTGCCTGTGGGAAGCTCACACAGGATTGACGCACGGAAATTCTTCCCCGTGTCAGGATCAGTTTGGGAAGGACGGCATCCCCTGGGAGGGACCCGACATGGAGCAGGGGCAGAGAGTGACCGTGAAGGAGTGGTGGAGAAAAAGTGCCATAGACTGACCACAACACCATTCCCTGTTCTCCTGCACCACCTGGGGGGAAGTGGAAGATGGTGGATGGGGGGAAGGCATTTTTAGTTTCTTTCCTTTGTTTCTCACTTCTCTAGCTTGTTAGTAATAGGCAATAAATTTCACTACTCTCCCTCTGCTGAGCCTGTTTTGCCTGTGACAATAATTGCTAAGTGATCTCTCTGTCCTTGTCTCAACCCTTGAGCCCATTTGTTCTATTTTCTCCCCTTTCCCTTTGAGGAGGGAGAGTGAGAGAACAGCTGTGATGGAGCTCAACTGCCCACATGAGCAAAACCACCACAATTGGATAATAGAAAAACCCTCTCACCAGCTGCAGTTCACTGTTGCTATTGATTTGAGAGTATTTTCTACAGTTTATTGCATAAACTATTAGAGTTTCTTTGTTCAGATAATAGCATTCATAACATTGTAATATCTTTTTACTTTCACTCCTTTGTTTAGTGATTTAATACAAAGCATGTAAATTTATTTTTTTTTCCAAAAATCATACAAGACTGTATTAATACTTGCAATTCAATGTAAGCAAGATAAAACGAGCTAAGTCACCTAAGCTTAGGTCTCACTTCATTCTTCCAATTAGAGGGATTCAAGGCCAGTGTATCACTGCTAAATTTGGTGGCCTTGCAGTAAAAGGACACTTCAAGAGAACTTCCCAAGCACACTTAATAACCATCCAGATGAAGTTTAGAACTTCCCAAGATATTTACCCATCTATGAAACTAACATGTGTCTTAAATCTAGGCACATTCTTTTCTGTTCCTGTGTATATTAAATTCCCAGGGAGACTTATCTAAAATATTAGCATAAAATATGCGATTATAACAAAAATACTTCATACAAATAAGCATCGCTGTCTACCCCGACTGACTAACAAAAAGAAAAGGAGTTTGTCTTTTTTTTCTTGATCACCTCTTTGTAGCAGAATTCCCTCCTGAATCAGTCTTCATAAAATTTATTCCTTTCTTTTCTTTTGTCATACTGAAATACAAGTATTACATTTTTCACATAAGTTATTACCCACAACACTCCCCATCTATTGAAAACAAAGAAAGCATTTATATTGATGATTCAATACCATAAGAACAGAACAAAATCTTTTATGCAGCATTAAAGATTTTTTTTCATGTGATAATTTTTTACATAGCTCAATATTTTGAATTCAGCTGAGGAATCACTTTGGTATTTATTCAATAGTTTTCTGTTTTCTTTAAGGAACAAAAGCCTTCTGTTTCCATGATTGAATACCAATAAATTCAACTGCTACAAAAAGCAATATAATCCAATTGTGAAAACGTTTACTTTGTGTCTTGAAGACAGCAGTATACTCTAAAAATAATGCATATTACTTTATATCATTTTTAATATCAATATAAAACCAGTACTTATTTCATCATGTGGAGATCAGTTTAGAACTTGCTAATTGGATAAACTTCACTACATTCGAATTAATTCTGTAATTTTACCTGGAAAAAAAAAAAAAAGAAAAAAAAAAGAAAAAAAAAAAGAATCTTTGTGCCTTATGCTGGAAAGCATTGTACACGTAAACGTACAGATACTCAGTGAAGTGCGTTGTCACATTGGGCTATCCATACATAAATGAGCCTGAGCTCAGAGTCTCAGGGGAAGAAGGGAAGCACTGTGAGTAACTGAACTAGGATGTAGGATGCTGTGTCCCATGTCTGATCTAGCATGTCAGCTCTTTAAAAAGCATAACTGACTCATAACCAGATTCTTCTACACCAAGAAAGATCCTTAAAACCTGTCACTGAAACTGTTAGGAAAATCACAGAAATATGAGAGATCTCTAATTCTACACAAGATTGTCAAGTGTAAACATCAGCCTGACCCTCCAAGCCCCATTACTAAACCATGTCCCTAAATGCCACGTCCAAATGTCTCAAATATCTCCACCACTCCACCACTTCCCTGGACAGCCTGTTCCAGTGCTTGACCACCCTCTCTGTGAAGAAATTCTTCCTATTATCCAATTAAAATCTCCTCTGGTGCAATTTGAGATTGGTTCCTCACATTCTATCACTTCTCACCTGAGAAAAGAGAACAGCACCCTCCTCACTGCAACCTCCTTTCAGGTAGTTGTAGAAAGACGTGAGGTCCCCTCTCAGATTCCATTTCTCCAGACTAAACAACCCCAATTCCCTCAGCCATTCCTCATAACTCTTATATTCTAATCCTTTCAACATCTTTGTTGCTGTTCTCTGCACAAGATCAAGCAACTCAATAGAATTCTTGTAGTAAGGGGCTCAAAACTGAACACAGTACTAGAGGTGTGGTCTCACCAGTGCCACATACAAGGGGACAATCATTTCCCTAGTCCTGCTGCCCACACTATTTCTGATGCAGGCCTTCTTGGCCATCTGGGCATGCTGCTGGCTCACGCTCAGCTGGCTGTTAACCTACACCTCCAGGACCTTTTCTGTTGGACAACTTTCCAGCCACTCTTCCCCACACCTATACCACTGCATACAGTAGTTATGACCCAAGTGCAGTCAGGATCCTGCACTACCCTTCTTGAATGTCATGCAGTTGGTCTTGGCCCATTGACCAGATCCCTCTGCAAAGCCTTTCTACCTTCAAGCAGATCAGCAGTCCTGGTTCATTTGGTATCATCTGCAAACTTACTGAGGGTGCGCTAGATCTCCTCATTCAGGTAGATCATTGATGAACATGTTAAACAAAGCTGACCCCAATCCAGAGCCCTGAGGAACACCACTGGTGACTGGCCACCAATGGGATTGAACTCTGTTGATGATAACTCTTTGAGCCCAGCCACCCAGCCAGTTCTTCACCCAGCAAACTGTACACCTGGCCAAGCCATGAGTAGGCAGGTCCTCCAGGAGAATACTGTGGAAAACAGTGCCAAGTGCTTTATTAAAATCCAGATAGACAACATCCACAGCTTTTCCCTCATCTACTAAGCAAGTCATCTTGTCGTAGAAGGAGATCAGGCTAGTCAGGCAAGATCTGCCTTTCATAAACACCTGCTGGCTGCATTTTACCACTCGATTGTCCTGTATGTGCTTTATGTGATGACATTCAAGATGATCTGCTCCATAGTACATTTGCAGGAAAGTCTCAAATGAAGTATTCTAATCTAAAACTTAGTTCTTCTCTAACCTTTATCTGTGAGCTGCCTCCAGCTGGATATGCTCCTAGATTTTGGTTATAATGTCCTTCTCTGCTGGTTCTCTTCTCTCTTCTAAATTTAACATTTCTTTTAATGGATATTTCTCGTTTCTCAATCCAGTTTTCTCAGACAACCGCCTATGATTTTTCCTATGTTCAGAGAATAATGATGAACAAGAGGGGAATACCTATGGGGATAAAGGGTGAAACACATCTAATGAGGTGAAATTCTGTCTGATCTTGATCTAGATATATGAAGAGGAGGGTAAACAGATTCTTATGAGGTACCAGTCTCTTACAAAGATGGAAAATCATAGTACATGTAGTCTTCTTACAGCATTCAATCCTGAAAGACATTTTAGCAATTAACAAGATTATATATATCACCTATTATACACACCTCTCCATCTTCCAGTCCACTAGAAACTTAAATTAGGCTAGGACTATTAGGCCTCATGCTCCCCAGTTTAATTAGAAGATGACTACATAACATTTATTTAGAGTAACTTTTTTTTTTTTTTTACCATTTTCATGTAGACTGGAGTTTCTAATCATTTTCAAACACTCTGAAGAAAGCAGCAGTTTTACCATCATAGACACTTAAACAAGCAGCAAACTATATTGGGTGATGGGAGGGACTGTTTTAACAAATCGCATTTCCTTTTTTTTTTTCAAAGAAAAAACAGTTAATGACAAAACCCACTTCATAAATTACTAGAACTGGATAACATAAAAAAAAAAAAAAAAACACTCAGCACATAAAGAATTGCACTTCTGTCTACTACCCTGCAAAATTTTCTTCTCCTTTTCTTCGCCTTAAAGAGAAGTGGTAGAAATTAGGTAACAGTGGTAAATGATGTAACTTCACCATTTCAGTGATTAAGTGATATAATAGAATTTTATTTACTTTCTTGTTATAAATCATGGCAGTTCTGGAGTTCTTCAACATCAAAAAAAGAAACAAGCAACTTTTAAATGAAGATATACCTGAAAGACAGCTGAAAATATGATATGTGATCTCATCTCAACACATTCAGTGTTCAAGAAATATCTGGATAGGGGTAAATTCTTTATATTCTTGAGGCACAGACATCCCTGGACATTCTGGATGACACGGGATGAGGAAACCCTTGGGTGGCAGAGCTTAAACTGACGCCATCAAGAGATGCTAAGATGAAAGTGAAGCTTTATATAGCACTCTGACCACTCAAACATACATCACCACCACCACTACCCACAAAAATTATGTAAGGAAAATAATGATCTATTTTATTAATATTAATAATGCCTTATTACACTAACAAAGGTATAAATGAAATCGGTATTAGCTCAACAAATTCTGAACATACTTTTTTTTTCTTATTCATCTCCACTTTTTTCCTCACTTTCAAACTCAAGTTGCCCCCTGAAATCTGTTCTATGTATTTATAACACAGTTTTAAAAAGGAAAAGATATCCACTTTTGGTGAAGAAGTATACGAGTAGAAATCATAAAATCACAGAATAGTTTGGGTCGGAAGAGACCTTAAAAATCACCTAATTCTAAGCCCCCTGTCATGGGTAGGGACAGTTTTCACTATACCAGGTTGCTCAAAACCCCATCCAACCTAGCCTTAAACACTTCCAGAACAATAGGACAATAGTAGAACAACAGGCAAATACGACAATATTTCTCTCTCAGTATCTAAGCACCAGAAATGCTACAAAGTCTGTTGCCTCATTCATATGAATTGGCCTACTGAAGCCAATAGAATTATCTGTACAAGGAGGGAAAGCAGATTTTATTAATAATAATAAAGAGACTTCAGAAGCAGAACATGATCTCTCAAATTGAGGGAAAAATGCAAAATTTATTGCACGTACTGAAGATGATCCTGGACTAAAAAAATACATTACCTAAAGCTAACTGAAATAGTTCACATAAAACTGTAATATTTTACCCTTGCCCTGAATTCTGTGTATTTTCCACAATCAGTTGTATCTTTTTACAGCATAAAATAATTGTACTTTCCTAGTGCCCTACTGACTTGTCATTAATGTTGCTAGCCAAAGATCGTCACCTACACAGGCTGAAGAATCTGTTTGATTTAGAGATGTATGATTCCCTCATGGCAAATTAGTAGTTTGGACTCTCCCCTAGATGATTAGTATGAATGCACAAAGCTAAATAACAGTCATACAGGATTCATAGTTGGTGACTCACTTTATTTAGATATGCATAACTGCATTAGTATCTGAATACCACACAAGCTTCAATGTATTTATTTTCTCAACAGTCCTAAAAGAGAAAAGTGTTGTTTTCCTCCATTTTATAAATGGGAACTAGAGAGAAATACTAAAACCTAAAACTGCAAAGGGTCTCTATCACCAACCAAAATGCACAGCCTGAAGGTAGATTTGTTGCCCCCCATGGAGATAAGTACAGGCTTCCCCGAACCCAGAAAGCTGGCAGGAAACTAGCTGTGCTTGTTAAGAAAGAAAGAAATGCTTGCAAGTGTTTGGTCTTTGCTGGAGTGTCTCCCTCATTACCCTCCCCACCCCGCTAGAGCTACTTACACCATATCAGAAAAAAAAAAAAAATGCAGATGACCACCCCATGAAGAAAAGGCAACGGAGTACTCACCTTGGAGATGGTCACACCGAGTGCCCCCTTCCTGCTTGATGGGAAACAGCATTTGATTTCAGATTTTACAACCCAGGAGAGTACAAAACTGCAGAGCATTCCTATGGAAAAAATTCCCGTGAAGTTGGTTCTTGCATATAAAAAAGTGAACTTTATTGCTCAAATAGATCTCTTAGACTAAAAGCCACAACAATAGTTTTAGAGCTTTATATTTATCTGCCTCAGTGAATCATTATTAATATAAAGTAAAATAGTTTCAACCAGAAATGCTGAGTCATTCAGTCTCCAATATCTTAAGAATCTGGGACCAAGTCAAAATGAGCATAAATGAAGTCAACAGCAAGCCCTCTAGTATAGCCAGACAGCTATTGACTCTCAGAGCTAGTTAGAGGCCAAGTGTGATACAAGGTACCTCTTACATTGATTCCTCCATCCAAGATACAGGGACTGATTCCTCTAAGCAAGATCTAGTTTTAGGAAAAATTTCAGTATAAGGTAGGGTTCAAGGTGGCAGCAGGTTATGCAGCCACATGAGCATTTAGAAATGAATTTTGACTGACAAAAGCGTGGAGTATGTTTCTTCATAGCACTTTACTCTGTGCCAGAAACAGCACAACTTCTGCAGGGCAATATAAGTGAAGCAGAACACTGAGGAAATATAACTTTTCTCTAAGATTCCAGTCAGTACGTTAAGAATGAGCTTGAATATCTCTGCATAATACTCACAAGTATTTTTTCCCTATGTTTATCCTCTGGAAAAGACAGCAAGACACACTCAACAGCCAACCTACAATGGATCTATTTAACTCAAAATCTTAAGGACCATACATACTAAAAGAGAAAATAAAAAGCCATAGTTCATTATGAGGCATTAGAAGTGACACTGAAACACTACGTTTTGTTTTGTTGATTCTCTACCCACCCCTCCCTTAGCTTTCACATTATTTTAGGTCATTTTATCTGAAATCTAATAAAAAAAAAATCTGTTTTCTAACCAACAGATGTATATTGTGTTTGTGATTTAATCAGAAATAATGAATACAAAAATGCAATATTAAAAATCCGACTTATCCCCATTAAATCATTTTCTGATATCATACAAACCATCAACTACCTTTTTCTCTTTTAACCAAAACTGCAGGTGGCACTGACATTTTTTCTTGTTCTAAGATGCTCAGTGCCAATGATTCAGCCCTTGCATAATGTTAGTTAGTAAGGAGAATGTACACTTTCAAAAGTCTGTGCCATGAAAAGATTCCAGATTATTTGAACCTCTTCCAAACCAGGTAGACATCTGAAAAAGTGGTCAGTTCCACCTCTGAGGTAGCAATTGAAGTGTCCCTTCTGTAATCAAGCAGCTGCTGATTTTTTTTTAAACATAAATGTCCTGCCAAGATTATAACTGGGCACAGAAAGTATAGCCATCTGCCAATGCATGTTCACTTCTTGAAATGAATGAACATTAACAAAATAATCAAAAAATTAAACATACTGTTAAAGCAAGTATTTCTGTGTTTGACACTTGACCTGTGAATGCATCATTTCTCTTGACCACAATCATCACTGAAACATTTCACCTTTTTTTCTTAGTTTCTTCAATGGAAACACCTAATTAATATTCAGAGAAGTATTCACTGATAAAATGAAAAGACATTAATCAAGGAATTCAATGATTATATAATACAGAATAAAGAAAACCCCTCACCCTTTCAAATCTTTGCTGTGATTCACTAGCAGAAAGGGAATTGAGAAATATCTCTGTTTAGTCTTAGCCCACGAAAGTGCAAATGCATACATATGATTACTGATTTATTAAGGTTTATTATAAGCTTCTCCCACAGGGCACTTTCTGAACTTTAGCTGTAGGGTACTTTTTAAGTCACAACCAATACAAAGAACCAATATATACAAATCCCTTTCCTTGGCCCTCTCTGTACATATGTCATTCAAAAATCATAGAACTCTTCAGAAAAGGAGTAACTGAGGGAAGAATGGTTAGCAACAAATTCCCATCTTTGTTAAAATTCATAGTAAAATATATTGATTTCAAAAAGTTCTAGATTTCTCCCCTGCAGCCCAAATGTAAATATTTTTGTAGGAAGGGAAACCAAAATTTTGGAACTTTGGGAAACTCTAAAATGATGATGCTGTCTGAATTAATCTGTTTTGCTTACCTTGACAAGGGAAAAAGCATCATTTGCAAGAGCACTCTGACTTACTGCAGTACTTCAAGTGGACAGTGTATTGGTGTAATGAAGACAGGACTCCTGTGTGAATCAGAATTAGAAAGCAGAGCAGTACATGAAGCATTCCTTAGATTTTCAGATCCCCAGTTCAAAATATACAGCACTTATTCCCATCCCATGGGTGAAGGCCAATCTAGAACACAGCAGGCACATCCTTTTGAGCAAATTGGCCAGTGCCAGCCACATGTCAGAGATGATTAGTGAGGCAGATATGCCAGCCACCTCCTCTGACATCAGAGGTCAAATAAAGGAGAGTGCGACAAAAGCTGAAAAGCATCAACCCTCAGATGACGATATGGCTGATCTGGCACATCTGCTATTCCCATCACTTCTCAGTACTTTTATTGGCATTATCTGCTGTGAGAAGAGTCTTTTTAGAACTGGCAGCTTGATTTTGGTTTGAGGAATATAATCATAATATGGTAGGAGAGAACCAGTCTGCCAACTGCTGCCTTTCTAGTACTGAATTAAATGCACTGCAAAAAGTCAGATAATATTTAGCTTGCACCTTTTACACGTGGAGTGAACACTCCAGATTGCCATAAACCATACAGGTTCAGTCTGCCATATTAAAAGCACTTTTTTTTTAACTGTTCTTTGTGAATAACAGCCTGTAAAAAAGAAAAAAAAGGAAAAAAAATCTTTTTTTTTTTTTTGGAGGCTAAAGAAAAATTACAGAAAAAAGTTGCAGTAGGGCTGCTGAGCTACCAAATACTCTTGCCAAGCAATCAGGCTATCTGATTTTCAAGTTACAAGAAAGCTGCTTCTCTACTAAGCTGTTCTCCTACTGTCAAGAACATCTTTATACAAATGTAAGTAATGCATGTGTTTTGTCCTAGTAGTCCTTTTTCATGGATATATTCACTGTCAATAAAAATCAATTACATTGATTCTTAGGCATCTCAAGATGAAAGTTTATCAATCATTGTGGTATATCAGAGAGATGTTTTTCCTAAAGAGATGATAATCTGTTGTAGACTCTTCCATCTAATTCCTCCAGAGTCCAGTTATCTTTGGATAGATATTCCGCAGGGCACAATTAGAGTCCATCAGACATTTTAAAACTTAGCAATTATTCCAGAGGGGAGAAGGAGAAGGACATTCCTTCTTGGACTTTGTATTCATGCAGTAACATGGTCACAGCTTTCTGATATTTCATCCTTCTTATTACCCATACCTGAGATTCAAGTACCAAAAATGGAGGCACTTGAAGTCTCCTTTTGCTTTTCATTTTCTTCAAAACTCACAGTGTAAAAGTATCTTCTCTGTAACCAGAGAGGACTCTGAGCAGAGATCATCACTGATGAAATTCTTCTCCTTCATTAACTGCTCATTTTTCTTAACTCCATCATATTAGTTATCTTCCAGCAACAGTATAAAGGCATTTAATCAACATGTTTTTATAAATACATTAATTTTTTTCAACATTATTTTGAACTTAGAGGAGAATGAGATAAAAGGAATTGGCTGGACATTGCATATCTATTTTTAATTAACCCACTGCAGTGTTATTTAAACCAAGTAAGGTTTTCTTGCTCTATTTTGTTGAGCTCACAGAAACAAGAAGTGCTTTGTGCTCTTTACTGCCTCTGTAGAATTAGTCCGTTATCAAGTACTATTTCTTCCAATTGTGCCAACCTCACCAGTGCTGTTGGTCAAGAACACTCTTTCACCATATATCTGTGCTGTTGTTTATGAAGACAATCATTTTCATAGCAGCTCCATTCAGATTATAGAAAAAAAGGTTACATGTGAATATGTCTCAAACGGATATATATGTTTTCTTACATGTTAATTTATCTGTTTCAGAGTGAACAAAGAATACAAAAAGTTGTAGGTTTCGTCTTCTAAGATGCAATAGGTCCTCATAGTTACTCTGCATTGTAAAAGTAGGATGCATAACCCAGTTTTACTTAAAATGTTTATCATACATTAAAATAATTAATTTTGCAGACCTTATATATTCTTGGATTTTAGTCTACTGGCTAAACTTTTCTGTTACAGGTCATCTCTGGAATCCTTCCTAAATACTACGCTCACGATTACCAGCTCACCAGTTCTACAATTTCCTTTCTCCATTTGGTCTTGTCAGTCTCAAAACTCTCTGAGGTTGCACATATCAAGAACATTCATAGAACTGCAACAGTGCATTTGTAACACATAATTGCACTTCTTTTCTAAGGTACACTTAGCTCCATTCAGCTCCATTTTTCCACATCCATACTGGCTTTACTTCCCTAACCCTGCTGCTGAGACACAAAAAGCTTTCTTTGAACTGTGGAACTGAAATATATTGGCATAAGAAATAAAATCAAAATTACGTTGATTGTACATGCTCAGCAAGAGTTCATGTAACAACTCAGTAAAATTGCTTGTATTATATATAAGAAAGATTATGACAACACAGTTGTGACTTTTAAAGGAAATACAATTATACCCTTAAAATGTTATAATGACAGCAGGTATAATGATGGTTATCTCCTGTGATAAGTACCTCACTATGAAACTCCTAATTCTCCCTCTGTAATTATATAAACAAATTAAATCATTTTACTTAGTTGTCTTTTTTATATGATTAAATTAATTTCAGACAAGGTGGTACTGATGTGATAAAAATAAAAACACACAGAGAATAAGCATGAGCTACTCTGGTTTTATCACATCATGGAAACAAGAGGTTGTTATCTCGGAGGAAATGGCTATTGCTAGGTTGCAGCTTATTTTCCCAACACCATTTATAAACATCAGTGCCATTTTATGTTTTGCATTCCTCTGTATTAATCAGCTGGGAACACTTTTATTTTTTTTTTCCTCAGTGTATATGCATCTGCAGTTGTGCACATGTATTATATATTTTTCCTACACCAGTGAATAAAGACAAAGGAAAAAAAAGACATACAAGCAAATAATCGGAGTTAGGAAACACTCCTAGAACATTAAGTATACAAGATTCATAACCCTGAGGGGAAAATAAAAGGATGGGTTTTCAAGGTTAGGAGGTTTTTATTTGTTTGTTTTAGAAATGTCTGGAACAATATATTCTTCTCTTAATCCTATCCTCTGACATAGCTAAAGAATTTTTAAGCAAAGAAAAAAATAGGGAAAGGGATACCCAGAGGAAGATGAAAGAAAACTAGCTTAGAAAATCCTTATCCAAATGTTAAAGACAGCAAAGTTATATCTGATGAAAAAGGAATTTCATGATTGTCACCATATATTTAATTAGAATTTGTATTCAGTGTTGTGAATACCAAGAAGATCTAATTTTCCATGGTAAAAGCACTTCCAAACAACCTGAAACCATAGAGTTTTCTCTGTGCAAGAATATATTGTAGTTTACAGCAATTAGCACTTGTGATAACCACATGGAACTATTTATGTTTATCTGTGGCTCCTTTTAATTATTTGTGGAAAAGGTGTACTATGCTAAAAGAGTTCCTATCTACCAGAAATTAGATTTTTTTTGTTCAGTATTGTCATCTTGCAGGGATGTCCTAATACACAACAGGAGGTTCTTAGCTGCTATCACAGTTTCTGTAAATAACCATGATGTCTGCAGCTGGTAAAAACTCTATAATAGCTTCATATAATTAAATGCCAATGAAGGCAAACTGCAGCAGCATAAAACTCAGGTTTTCTCTTTCTGCATAAAAGAACTCAGTTTTGGCTCTGGTTTTATAAACTTGAATATTTCATCCTGAATTATGGCCCACTAATATTTTACAAGAATATCATTCAGAAGTCCATTTCTTCCTTGATGTGTCCAGTAATTACTTAAAATCCCCAAAAAAAAAAAAAAAGTGAGCTGTTTTCTTAGCTATACCATCACCTTCATATAATTTCATATTTATGGTGAACCCTGAACAAATCCTTATCACTCCTTGTTTCTGCTTACACAGATGCCATGAATGTCTATTTTTTTATTGCCATTCTTACTTGGAGATTTACCCACAGAGAGCAACTTTGGGTGCCTCAAGCATTATCTTTTGGGCTTTATATTTGGAAAAAAAAAATAAAATGAAATGAAATGTTTCTCCACAGTTACTGGTGTGGAAGAATTTTTTTCTGCAATGGATATGTGAAGGTTGAAACTCCAACCAGCTTGTTTTGAGAAGTTTCCAGAAAATACAACTTGCTTTTTAGAAACCTCGAAACACAGTGTCATATAATCAATGCTACCAAGGAAAGAGATTCATCAGGGAGATAACATGGTCTAACAAACTGAAGGCTTTATAAATCAATACAAGAATCCTGCAGTAGACCTGCTAGTGCAAGGGGAATGAACAGGTCACCAAATAATGATGTAAAGCACTCTGCATGGGACACGCTAAGCCAGCAGTTGGGTTCATTGGCTGAACCAGGTCAGCTCAACAGCATCTTCCTGGAGGAGAAGAGAAATGTCAGTTCAAAGAGGAAATGCCGCGCCAAGAGCTCGATGCCTTCTCACAGAAACAGCAAGAATAGATCCAGAAGCTGCTGTCTCTCCCAGCAAGTGGGAAGATAAGGATGTATATTACCATCTGGACAACGCAGTATCCAGCTAAAATGCAAAAAGGGGAAAAGGGACATCCTCATCTTGTTTGCCACTCCATCCAAATATTAAAGATATAGAAAATAAACTAGACAGTGTGAGGAGGAAGAACTTTCCTGCTGCTGTTGCAGCCAGGCCTTAAGATACACCCAAACTGCTTCCAAATCTAAACTACTCTGAATCAGCTTTTCCATTCTCAAAGTAGGTTTCTATAATAATAATTATATGGTTTCTTTAAAAGCATTTATTATTTTCACACATAATAAGAGCAGTAATTGCTGACCGAATAAAGTTCTACATCTACATGTATCTCTGGTATGTAGATAATAATTACTCTGCTGCTCTACTATATGAGCAAAATGAATCATTAAGAACTAGGACAGGAAAAAAACACTAAGACTTTAGAAAGTAACACAAAATACCTATTCCCCTTCTATATCACCATACAGCATGTATAATAATTTCCATTATCTGGTAACAAATTTATGATACTTCCTGTGCAAGCTATAGTCTTCTGTAAAAGATTTCCTCAAGAGAAACCTTCAGAAAAATGTTCTAAAGTTTACTTATGATTCCGCAGATAGATTAACACATCTGAGAAGGGGAGGGAAACATGAGAGAGGAGGAAAAAAAAAAGGGGGGACAGGGCGCAGAAGTAAAGGTGCTACAGAGAAGGGAATGTTGGGATTCTAATGTTGGGAAGTTGCATGTTTTCTCCATACATAAAATCTCTGTATGCAATAATGTAACAACTCTTGTAGCATGTTGCTCAGAAACAGAGGACAATGTAGGCACACAAATAAGCCAGCCAGGCAGATTTGCACAGATGGATAGAGATTTAACTTGAATAAGTTTATTAAAGTGTTGCGTTTACAGGTGTTTGCAAATAAAATTAGCCCAAATTAAATCAAAACCTGTAGGAATTAGAAGCAATCTGTCATTAATAACTCAGTGCTTTTCAAATGTGGAAGACAGCATTAAGTCTCAAAGTGAGGCTATGAAGTACAGACAATACATGAAATATCTGAATCCATCTCCAAATACCTTCATATGAGATGGAAGGATGAAGAGTAAAAACTCCATCATTTTTAAAGTCATACCTGTAACTTCATTAAATGTTAATATTCAGTAAGAACTTAAAAGACCATTGAAAATATGGCAATTTGTATGTGCTCAGAAGAGAAAATTTGTTTTAACAGACAACCCTAATGGCTCATGATGAATCACTCTTCTTCTACAACCATAATTTCTTCAGAGGGTTATAACCAGCCTTATGGCTTTTTTCTTGTGGAATAAAGCTTTCCTTGGGAAACCTGTAGTTACAGTTGATTGGTAATACTAAAATAACCTCTGTTATCTAACTCCTTTGGCCTCATTAAACTATTTAAAGTATCTGGACTGAGCTTTTATTAATGACTGTGGCATCCTTTGGAATCTGTTCCCTGAGGCAGATTCATGGCTAGAGCTTAGAGCTATTTCTCACACACACACATTCCCTTTACCTTGGAGGTTGCTTTTTTTTCACTTCATGATCAATTGGGAAATTACTATGAAATATTTATTTAGTTGATAATCTGTATTGACACATGATCACAGGTGTAATTTAACCCCTGTGCAAAAGAAGAATTCAAAGCTTACATCTCCAGAGCTTGCAACTTTGTCAATGAGAAATGAATTATATTAAATAATTCTAGAAGAGTAAATATTATCAAAAAAAATAACAAGGGAATATAATGTGTGGTATATCTAGAATTTTCTTCAACCTACAGGCTTCTATTACCAAGGATCATTGGTAAATAGGGAAAAAATATTTCCTCCCATACTTAAAAAACTAAAACTAAACTAAATCTATGTGTACAGAACAATATTGACCTTGACAACTAAAAATTCCATTGTGAATGGAGCCACTAAGCCTATCTTGCATGGGATCTTGCTTAAGATACCCTCAAAACACAGCACAGTAAGTCCTAATATGCATTCACTTTTGAAAAATTATTTTTATTACTGAATATATTTGTATCTTGTTCCTGAATTATCTGGGAATTCAGTTTAAATTAAAGGAAAAAATCTTATGCAAAGAATGTGTCAAGTCAAAGAATTATATAGGTACTCTTTCAGTAAAATGTATGTTTTCACAGTTTTGGTTTTAAATATATGCTTTTATGTAAACTGTATTTGGGCTTAGCACTTCATGAAAGCATCTGATGCATATTTTTGGAGTACTAATGAAATGTATGGACTTCTTTTATTGAGTCTGGGTCTACAGAGAAATTACATAACAGATTTAAAAGTAATCAGCAATATTATAATTAGAAATTAGGTTCTGCAGGGATAGCTACTGGGTTATTTGGTGCATATAGTGTGCAAATACCATCTGGCAGGAACCGAATCACATATTTTAAATATCTAACACACTTCAATATTACTGCCACTGTGTTCCTCTGGGCCTTTCTATAATTTCCATATTTAGCCATTAATTAGCAGGGTAGAAGCCTCTGTGTTCACTTAGATGAAGTTCACCATAACGCAAAATGAACAAAGCCACCATTTCTATGTTAATACTTCCTTGAAATACCTCAGAGACATCATGAGAAGCTCTCCTCAGATAAACTAAATTCTACTTACTTCAGGGACAGATGCATCATATCATGAAGACTGCTGCAGCATAAAAGGTTAAAAGCCAACAGCTCTAAAGAATAACCTGTGAAGTTCAAACACATCAACACTGATGTTTTAAGGAGTATCTTCATCACAGCTAATTTTAGATGTTCCAGTAGCTTCCCTGAGCTACTATGTGTATTGTATCGTCAACTCTTTCAAAATGAGACAAGTCTTCCACAATACCCAGGTCAAACCTACTTTATCCATCTCCACTATTTTTTTTTAACTAGAACTCAAATACTTATCACTTCTTACCTGGTTTGACCCTAAGTTTCCTTTCTTTTATAGTATTTCAAATTTTGACAGGCATTTTGACACACACTGTGTTTACCCCCTCCTGAATCTCTGAACTCTTGCACTCTGTTCATCCTGCTTTTAAACAATCTCATAAAAGAATGCAACGGGTCACCTGCTGGAAAAGGCTGAAGCCTGGCCAGCTCTGTGTCTTACACACTTTGATGTAAAGAGCCGGTAGAGAACACCTGTTTCATGAGTAATTATGTGGGATCTAGTGGTCCCAGGGTGTCAGGAATAGTATAAATACTAGCGTTCTGGTTGTCTTCACAAGATAGCTTCCTGGACAGATCTTACAGTTTCTAACACCACGCCAAGGCAACGGTAGAGAGAACATTGAAATATGCTGACTATTTTTCAATTAAAACTGCATAATATTAATGTTATTCTTGGCATTAACACAAAGTCCATGTAATTTCTATAGGATTGTTCCCCACTTCACTGCCAGATCTCTAAAAAGAGCACAGAAAAAACAGAGAAAACCTTTTGCAGCAATGCACCCAGCTAGGGTAACTTAACTAAGGTAATATGTAACAATGTAAAGGAAGTTATAGGAATTTGTAGTTTTCAGAATATAAAAATCATGAATGTTGCTCCCATAGAACAGATGGGAAAGATAAGAATTAAGTTTGGAAGAAAGTTTAAAAAAAAATCAACAGAAACAGAACAAAAACATTTTTGTAGCTAAATTGGAAAAAATAAATAGAAAGCTTAATAACCTAATTTTCAGACGTGGCCACCTACATTAGTATTTTAATTCTGTAATGGGGGGAAGTAATCACAATGGGGCTTTAATTACATGTATCATTTGCTCTTAATTCCCTTTCATTTTACCCTGTACTTGAAAGGCAGTTGGAAAGTAGTACAGACCTCCAGCAAACTGGAGGTAATACACCCAATGGCAGTAAACCAGATTTTTACCTCTAAAATACTGGGCTTAATCTAGCTTTATGGCAATTACTCTAAGTTAGTCAATGTGAAATAAGAAAATGGTATCTGTCTGTTTCCTCTAATGAAACACCTTTAGAAAGTTAGCAGCCTAGATGACAGACACAACATGAAAATCAGCGATTAAACAGCCCTAAACACTGAACAATATCTTCAGCCATCACAGATTACTATATAGCTTTTGAGAAGAAAGAAACTTGCACTGTCCTCATATGTGCTCTTCCTACTCTGCAGAAGCAAAAAAGCTTCAGCCTGAGGTATTGTCTGCTTTCATTACTACAAACGTAAGCTGTTTAACAAGTATAGACATATGCTTGTATATATCAATACACAATAGAGAGAGAGTGGGAAAGATAAGAAACTACTCTTCATTTTACAATTCTATTAATATTTGTGCCTACAACCAAAGTGAAGTTCAGTATGACATGAAACGTGAGAGGTTGTGCCTGGGGAATCCAGACACACTATCTGGGAATGAAAGCAAATCCAAATGTTGGGGTGACAAAGTGCATAGGGTAAGAGCACTAAATTATTCTGAACAGTATGTTCAATTTACTCCTAGAAAAGTTGAATGATTAATTTCTCCATAAAAGAATACAAATCACAGGCTATATAACTGGTAAAGTAACTATAAAAAAAAAAATTTAAAATGGAGGGGTAGGCTGGAGGAAGTAGCAACAAATATCAACAGACTCTTCTTGGTCCAAAAAATTGTCACCTGCAGGCCTTTCCAGAGCCTGAACAATGAAGTCAAAAACATTGGTCAAGATATGTGGCTGGTGACTTTACAGCGAATGTACCACACTGACTCAACAGGAGATATGTCCGATTACCATAATAGTTGTAGACATCATTAAAGATGTGGTTTCTAACTCTAGTGCTCCATTTGGAAGTAAAGCAGTATCTGTTTTCATTAGTACTTAGGAAGAAAACCACTGTATGGGTGAGTCCAGGAAAACTAAGGAAACACTGGTAAACCACTGCCACTCTTTCTTCATTGTCTCCATTCTCCTTTTAATAATAAACTACCTTAAAATTTAGATGAGTTAGAAAAACTAGACTGTTAATGTTTGTCAAAACAAAAGCTTAGTTAGGAGTGGTAGCCCCAATTTTGTTTCTAAACTGGGATTCAAGTCATTACTCTCTGCTTAATTAAATTCCTGTCGTAGTTTCAGTTAGAAAAGCTATTACTCATTTTATGTGCTAAAGAAGAGCTCATATCAATGACCATGAATGAAGCCATACAACAAAGAGTAATTTAGTAACCCATAGAAAAAAAAAAAAGGCATATTGTTGCCTAATTTTATCAACATAAAGGCAATTTAAATTCACAGCTATAACTCTCTTGTTTGAATAGGCTTAATAAAAAGTTGAAAATCATACCAATTGGTTATGGCTGTAGGTGTCAAGGTTTTGCCAGTGGGAAGCTGCAGGGGTGGCGTCTGTGACAAGAGGCCGGGTTGTGTCCTGTTCTGCAATGGGCCCACCACAGCATGCAGCTGGGACAATCAGCCTATCTGCTGGTGCCCCTGGGAAAACATATTTAAGAAAGGACAAAAATGACAGAGGGAAGAAAGAAATTATGCATGCATGCATGAGAAACAACCCTGCAAACTCCAAGGTCAGAGAAAAAGAAGGGGAAGAAAGTGCCTCAAGCACCAGAGCAGATATTCACCTGCAGCAAGTGGAGAGGATAATGGTGGATCAGATATTTCCTTGCAGCCCATGGAGGAGACTATGATGGAGCAGGTATTTTCTTGCAGCCTGTAGAGAGGACCCTTGCTATCGCAGACATCAACACAGCAGGATTCCACACCAGAGTAGGTGGATATACCCTGAAGGAGCTATAGCCTATAGACAGCCCAATCTGGATCAGATTTATCCTGAAGGACTGTGGAAAAGAGCCACACTGGAGCAGATTTATTGTGAAAGACTGCAGCCCATGAAAGCCCACACAAGAACAGAAGAGAAGTGTGAGTAAGAACAAGTGGCAGCGAAAAACTTTTAAGGACTGCCTGCAGCCCCTACTCCCCATCTCCCCTGCACCATACAATAGAGAGAAGGAGGTAGAAGTGTCAGGAATAAAGGAGTGAGTTTGAACAGCTGTCCAAGGTCAACCTCCCACAACCTTAAAACTTCCTCTGTAAAAAAATGTTAGTGAATCAAATATTGCCTTTATATTAAGTTACACTTTTATTAACACTGACATTCATGTATATAAGAATTTATACTCTGGATACCTGTTTTATTCAGGGAATAAAATCTGCCAAACTATGGTTATTTTTATGAACCATTCTGCTACCTTTTGTTTGGAGCTCAGATCATTAGCAACATCTTTAACGCATGTGTTTTTTCACTCTATGGCTTTCAGACTATGGTTGTATGAGAAGTATTTCTTACAGGTGTTTTTAATCGTAGTCTCCAAAATATCTTCTTATTAAGTAAACAGACATATACTCAGACCTAAAGTGTAAAAAAGAATGGAATCTATTGACTTAAATGTGAACAAAAAAACAAATTTGCAAACAATTTTGTTGTGTGCAAGCAGAAAATCTTTATACTTTTAATGCAAAACATTATTATGTGTATTGATAATTTAGCACAATTTCCAACAAGCAGAACTTAAAATTGTGAGAAGTTCAAGGATGAAAGTATTACTTACCTCCTCTTCTTGATTAAAAAGAAAACAAACCTACCATGTGGTTAATGTATAGGCTTAATGCACACTAAGTTAGATGATTAGGAGGTAGTTTCTTCAAATGACATGAGAAAAGTCACTGTTAGTACTGGATTTAGTTCTGAACTATTTGGTCTATCTATTATTTGTAACTATTTACATGCAAGTAAGCATGCTGGGTGTGTGCAGTGTATGGAGACAAGTGTATGAAAACTCTTTTATTGTATATATTCTGTGCCTACGTTTTTACAAGTATTCAGTCGTAACTATTTCCCAAATATAGATTTTGTTGTTGTTCATGTTGTTCCTATACAGTCTAAGGGAAAATTCAGAGAAGCAGCATTTAAGATTTCCAAGTTTCTAGGTAGTACTTAAACTAAGCTACCATGTTCATCAAGAAGAACTATAAACATATTGCCCTTGGCTATTGCTGAAAAACACTTGTCTGAAAGGTTATCAATACTAAAATGCTTTATAAAGCACATCTTGGATGACTGCTGTTTAAAAGTGCTCTGAAAACATCACAGAACAGTCTTGTGGTTTTCACAGATAAGGCATTTCTAGAGCCAGATTATTTTTATGAACCCTGAGAATGTCATTTCTACCAAGAACACTGAAGAGCACACTGAAGGGAATACAGTCGAAGGCAAGAAAATTTCCTGCATTTAATGGAATAATCTTTAAAGAAACTCCTGTGGACCACTGCTTGTATATTAGCACTTCACATTACCAAATCTGTCACTGAAAGTGAGAAGCATTTGTGATACGCAAAAATAAGAAAAAGGCCTACGTCTCTTGGAACTTCAGTTTTCTCCTTACAGTTCTTTGACAACATTTAGGAATACTCAGCATTCTTCAGCATCAAACTTCTTTCTCTTCTTTCTTTTTCAGCAAAGAGGCTTATGGACTTCAAACTGTGTCATTTACATTTTAACAAAAATATATATACATATATTCAACAGAAACTCACATGAAGCAGAGAGTCCTGAGAAATCTTACAAAGGAAAAATAAATTGCTTCATTGCAATGACGAGCCCCTATTGTATGCAGTTTATGAAAAGCCAACTGTCATGAAAATTCTTAATTTATAGTGTTCAACAAACTGCTACTAACTGAAAAGCATTAATCAACATCACCAACTTAATGTGCTTTGTCAAACTTCTCAGTCTCTTCTGCCAAAGAAGAGCATTTTTGACAAGCAGATTGATTAGTGAGCTAATTGTGTTTGACTGAGGGGAGAGTGTGTGACAAGAATCTTAAAAGATGCTAAGAGTGATTTAATTTGCTCATACATAAGCTGTGTACAATACTATTGTTTTTCAAAATGCATGTCAATAAGACTGATAAGTTATTATGCAGTTTTAAGAAATTATATCAAACCTGACCTCATTCTCCTTTTGAAATAATTTATGAGTGAAAATGTGCAGCTGATCAGAAAGATGCCCATTAGATATGAATAATTATCAACTACAGAGTGCTTTGCTAGCTCAACTGTATATAAAAGGTAACAGATTCTTGCTTTGGAGCTCAAATAAGCATAACAAAAGATAACATACTTGGCCAACAGCATCCTGGCTTACATCAGGAATTGTGTGGCCAGCAGGACTAGAGAATTGACTGTCCCTCTGCACTCAGCTCTAGTGAGACTGCACCTCAAATACTGTGTTCAGTTTTGGGACCCTCACTACAAGGACATCGAGATGCTGGAGTACGTCCAAAGAAAGGCAAGAAAGCTGGTGAAGTGTCTAGAGAACAGGTCTTAGGACCTGCGGCTGAGGGAGCTGGGGTTGTTTAGCATGGAGAAAAGGATGCTCAGGGGAGATCTTATCATGCTCTACAATTACCTTAAAGGAGGCTATAGTGAGGTGGGGATCAGTCTCTTCTCCCAAGCACCAAGTGCTAAGACAAGAAGAAATGGCATTAAGTTCCACCAGGAGAGGTTTAGGTTGGATATTAGGTAAAAATTCTTCACTGAAAGGTTTGTGAGGTATTAGAACAGGGTGCCCAGGGAAGTAGTTGAGTCACCATCCCTGGAGGTCTTCAAAAAGCATGTAGATGTAGAGCTTACGGAGGTGGTTTAATGGTGAACTTGCCAGTGCTAGGTTAAAGGTTGGACTTGGTGATCTTAGAGGTCTTTTCCAACCTAAATAATTCTATGATTTTATAATTCTACTTTTTCAAGTGTAATAGCTACTCCAGAATTAAGGTAGAAATCAGCTTCTCTAAAAAAGAAAGCTTAACATGGAATCCCACAGAGCAGGAATCCCACTGCACTATTTTGTTTTTCCTAATTTTCAGATATTTGAGCTATTGCCAACAAGATTTTATTTTATTTTTTTCTGAAAGGTGTTGGGGGAAATGCAAAGGAGTTTTAACACAAGAGGCTTATAAACAAGAGAACATACCTGACCTTTCATGCAATGCCAGTGCTGTTTGCAGAAGACCTGCCCACAAGCATTTTCCAAGTCTGAGGCATCCCAAGCAGTACAGATTTGACATAGGCAATTCTGTTACATCCACTCATCTATTCAAGTATTTGTTAGTATGGGAAGCATGGGAGAGTGTGGCACTGGTGTGTGCTATACTCTGCTCATCCTGGGCCAAAAGAGCAGGACAAGGAAAAGCTGTCTTAAATTATTCTAATCAAGTATTCTAAGTATCTTCCAAAAGTCAAAACAACAAAAAAGGATAAAACCAAGGGTCTGTTCAGCCTGTTCTGCTTCTGTTAGTAGCCATGAGCAGATATCTAGGGAAGAGTAGGAGCAGAGTAAACCTATGTAATTCTTTATTACGCTTTCATGTACTCTGGTCAGTTTTAGTTCAGGAGACTTCCTGAGCATGTTGAAATTCTTCTACTTAGTAACCCACAATGATCTCTCACTCCAAGTGTTTGTTCAGTCAATCCCTTGAGCCAAACATAAAGTTTTGCACCTCTGTGACATCTTTTGGGAAGGTATTGCACAGATAAACACTAGTGAGAAGAACCACTTCTTACTAGATTTCTCAGGTATCACTCCCTAGTGATGGTGACTAGCACTGAGCCTTTCTCTCTGAGGACAGGGTTCTTTCTCTGGTTGTGCCCTATTTTATATAGATCCACACTGCATTTCATCTGCCATTTTATTGCCAATTCTTTCTGTTTCCTAGTGTCCTTCTGCAATATTTTGGTCTCGGTCCTCATCCTACCTACCCTAAAAAACCTTGTACCATCATCAGATCTTGTAATTTCACTGCTAACCAATTTTTTCAGGTAGTCTGTGAACATGCTTGCCCTAGCACAGAGCCCTCCTACCACCACTGATCTTTCAAAAAAAAAAAAAAAACAAAAAAAAAAAACATTAAAAAGAAAAATCTGTTTCCCATTTTTCACTTTCTTTCTTTTCTATGTCATTTTTCCCCTCTTGTGCCATGGCCACTTAATTGCCTTACAAGCTTTAGGTAAGGAATTTTGTCATTGTTTTTTGGAAAGCCACAGACTACATCAACCAGGTCATCCCTAGTCACAATCTTGTTGACTTCCTGAAAGAATGACCAGAAGTTGTAAAGATGACCTTGTCTTTTCAGAAGTTATTTTCCAAAGCAGCTTATGTTTACTCAGGTACTAATAGTCTTCTACTGTAGCCTCTTCTAGTTTGCCTGGTACAGACATTAGGCTTACAGGACTGGAGTTTCTAAATTAGAATTAAACTTGCCGCACTCTATCATAGAATCTATCATAGAATGGTTTGTGTTGGAAGGGACGATAAAGATCATCTGATTCCAACCCCACTGCCATGGGCAGGGACACCTCCCACTAGACCAGGTTGATCAAAGCCCCATCCATCCAACTGGGACTTAAACACTTCCAGAAAGAGTCCAGAGGAGGGCCATGAAGATGATCAAAGGGCTAGAGCACCTCTCCTATGAAGACAGACTGAGAGAGTTGGGGTTGTTCATCCTGGAGAACAGAAGGCTCCAGGAAGACCTTACAGCAGCCTTCCAGTACCTGAAGGGGGTTTACAGGAAAGCTGGGGAGGGACTCCTTGTCAGGGAGTGTAGGGATAGGTCAAGGAGTAATGGTTTTAAGCTAAAAAAAAGGTGGCTTTAGATTAAATATTGGGAAGAAATTGTTTACAGTGAGGGTGGAGAAGCACTGGAACAGGTTGCCCAGAGAAGCTGTGGCTGCCCCACCCCTGGCAGTGTTCAAGACCAGATTGGATGGGGCTTTGGGCTACCCCGAAGTCTAGTGGAAGGAGTCCCTGCCTATGGCAGGGGGGATTGGAATTAGATGATCTTTAAGGTCCCTTCCAATCCAAACCATTCTATAATTCTATAACCTGTGCCAGGATTTTTACTGCTTTTGTGCTGAAAGAAGGATTTAGCTCTAGCTTGATTCCTTTAGGATACAATTTCTGTGTTGTTCACTGAGGCATTAATTCAGTTTGACTATCAGGTCTCTGCAGCATAAAATCCATCTCTATTGCCTACACAGCTTACTCTGTCTTTCACATATGTTTTGAATCCTGTTAGCAAAATACCCTACTAACTGCCTTTTTTTTCCACTAGATCTCCATCTACAGCCAGACATTCAGACTGCCTGCTCTTGCTTCCAAAGCCTTTCTGCACTGCACAGAGCCATTTTATTCCTTTTTGGGGGTATTTGGTTCCCATAAGGCTCAGATGAAATCCATTCCTCCCATACAGTTTCACTTTATATCACAGGTAAGGGCCAACCCTGGGTGAAGCTGGAGCTTGTTTTCTTACATCTTCTCAGGCATAAAAACTCTGCTTTACCTTCCTCTCTTCCTGCTCCTTCATATGGTACCACGATCATTCCAGAGGATATTTCCAAAGATTTCCCTTTCCTCTTCTTCCTTCCCAAGTGCCTCAAGCAGCAGATTGCTTTCTCTGAGGGATGTAAATTGCCTACACTATTCATATACATACGTTACCCTCCGACAAGAAAGGTATAAGACAACTCGGCACAACTGTCTTGACAGCCCACACTGTGCAAGAGTGAGCTCCCAAATTAGGAATAAATTTCTGCGCTTTTGCTGCTGCTAGATTGCTAGATCAACAGAAAAGAGCAGTTTGGCCATGGAGGAAAAAAAAAAAAAAAAAGAAAGAAATGAATTCTTTAAAGGTTCATTCCAGTCATTGCAAACTATAGATATTTTTGGCAGTGCAGAGTGACCTTCAACTAAGAAGCTACATTTTGATTTATAATTCTTTTTCTGAAAGAGGGAAGCATTTCTGAAACTTAACAAGGTGTTGTGTAGTCAAGTACAGACCCAAGATAGCTTCCTCTGAATTTCACAAAAGAAATATAAATATAAGTGGAGCTCCAAAATCATAGTTTCAAGATTTGCAATAGGGAGACTGAAACGGTTGAAAGAAAACCATACAACCGTAACTATTAAAAACCAATATCACAAGAGTTGCAAAAGATATTATGGAGATAGGGCAGAGTATTAACTAACTTCATCTTCCATCGCACTTGTAAGACTCATTTGCCTGAATATCAGTCAACAGCTATCCAGATTCACACAGTTTCACATCTGCAATAGCCAATTCTTATATAAGAAGAAATTTGGATGAACTATTTTATACCAAGCCCTACTTAAGTATAAAACAAATCTAAACTTTTCCTGCCTGAAACAGTTTTTCTCCTGTTTGGTGTCCTGTGTAGGGAAACATTTGCTGCTTCTTTTGTTTCTACCTTACATGGGATAAACTAAGTGAACTCTTAATGCTCAGTAATGTCAATAATAGCATTCTCAATATTTTACAAAGTTATCAAGCATGCAATGTGTCTTATAAGTCACTGACTTGGATTAGAATTTGAAGCAACAATGTCTTATGTTAGCAATACCATAACACTAACAGGTCAAATGAGGCAACGTATTACTGGACTTAGTTTGCCTTCCTCTAGCCACAATATTTGCATGATGTGGTGTTTTGTTTTTGTTTGTTTGAATGGTTTGGTTTGGTTTTTTTTTGTTTTATTTTGCTTTCTGTAATACAGCATAAGTTAAAACAGTTTTTTTTATCATTTATTTAGCTATTTATTCAGCCTCTATCAGAATGCCATGCTACTTTTCTGTCTGATAAGAATTTACTTTTTTTTCTTTTTGCTTTTTGACTCATTATTTAAATTTTAAATATCAGTACACTTATTGAGAAGTGTACACTTCTCACTTATCTATTTTTGGTATTTAAAATTTCCCCAAAACTTAACTGCATTCTTTCTTATCACTTATACACCATATCTTAAAATGGAAACAATAACATCTTCCCATGTTTTAGCTACAACACCTAACATGTCCACCTGCAGGGTGCTAAATATTCAGCACCACAACACAAGAGACCACTCATGTCAGTTGGCAGCAGCATAAATCTAATTCCCTTAAGGGCCAGAGTGGGCACTTGAGAAATGCAAGAGTCACGGGCTAAGGGGAGACACTGCTGTCAGGAGGGGGAGGCTCAGTCCACTTGATCATCAGAGCTGTGCCAGCAGCTATCAAATATTCCTAAGATTGTGCATACTTGGGCAATTTAAATAGCAGAGCAGAATAGCTCCTTAGAGATTTTCTACACTTGGTCCCTTTGGGAGGAAAATGCAAGACATAAAATTAAAACCAGACAAATGATTTTACACAGCTAAATGAGTCAATCGTGTGTATGAGGCAACAAACCGTTGGCCACCATATGGTTTATCTATACCATTGTGTATGTTTTATCAAGTTATCTTTCCTTAAGGAAATCAAAATTATTTTACTTTTGCTCTGGGCTAAGATGCACCGTTATTGTGGGCCAGCTGACTCACATAACCTTGTTAACCTGTAATGAATTATTTACATGGCTCTGTCCTCAGTCAAACCCAGCAGAAGTTCCCAGGAAGAGAGCACACTCCACTTCTAGCTCTCAGCATCTCACTCCACCAAATTGAAGAGGACTGATGCTAATAATGGAAATGTCAAAGCTACTCAAGAGGAAGAGAAACATCTTTCACAGAAGAAAATGGTAGGCAAGTTCCTAACGTGGGTTCGTACACAGAAGCTTAAAATAATGGAAGAAGAGTAAAGGAGATTATTATGGCAAAATAGATATGCATGTCTCCTGTTTTTTCATGTTCCACTGCTGCCAATTTTCACAGTTCTCACAAGTTTCACCTAACTGATTGTTTTATTTGTTTATCTTAAAGACCTTTTCCAACCTAAATTATTTTATGATTCTACAATAAAAATTCCCTGCTCCTAGAACCAATATTAAGTCTGAGATCATTCAGAAGTATAAATAAATAAATAAATAAAAATCATAATAAAAGGAAAATATCATAAAACAAGTCTTCTCCTGAACAGTTAAAAGCAAATAATTTTATTTTTTTCAGTCAATATTGGAAGAGAGGGTAATTTGAATTATGAGTTATGAAAGCTATATTTTTTGTTGTTTTTTAAGCTTATGTGTATTTTTAATCAGAAGTCTTTCATACAAATCAGTTGGTCCCTCTGCTTCATTCTCTAGTAGTAATCAATCATATTCCCTCTTTCATTTGGGAAGAAATCAAGTATGTGAAATTCAGCACTGTGGCAATTGCTACTCAAAACTCTTAACTTTTTGTCTGAATGACTCTCTAATAATGGGAAATATATCCTCATATTTTCCTGAGTAAAAAGTAATGACAGGACATCACATACATGAATATGCCAATGAGGTATTAAATTTCTTTAATAATAATAATAATAAATGTTTAGCTTCAATATCATAATCAAAGCAATTTCTGCAGTCAAAGAGAGATGGGTACGTGGGTTATGAGGAACCCCATGGTTTTCACACACACGCAGCTTTTTCTTTGTATTAGTTATATACAAAATTAGTTATATACTGGCAAAATCACAGTAATGATTGGAAATAAAAGAAATTGTTATTTTACTGCATAATAACACCCCAAAAATCCATCAAGAGAATATTTTCGTGAAACATTTTGCCTTTATCACTACATACATATTATTACTCTACATATTTTATATTTCATATAGTAACTTAGGCAACTCAGTAACAATAAAAAACAAGCATAATATCCTTCACAAAAATAAATAAATAAATAAATAAAAAGTACAACCAGGTAGTGAGTTAAAAGTAGCAGCAAAGACTTCCTTCTTCAATTTTATTTTTAAATAAAGACACCAAGTGGGCAGCAGGAAAGGATCCTGCAATATCTTTAAAAGGGTAGAGCTACAAAAATTTCATGACTCACAGCTTAGTAAATTACAGTACATATAGAAAAAAAATAAAAGTAACCTTATGATTCATACTGTAATTAGCAGCTTAGAAAATGCAGAACAGAAAATTAGTCAAATACCATAGCCACTCAGGGCTTTGGAAATAAGGACAAGAACTTTAAAATCACTGCATACATTTTAGAAAGCCAGCAATGAAGAGATTTTGAAAAGAAGACATTTATAGAAAAGAAATCATGCATCAATTAGAGATGAAAGATTTTCCATTGCAGAAAAATTCTCTTCCTAGTAATAATGCAAGCAGGAACTTCAGAAAATAAAGTGATCCTTTCACTGATCAACAAGTCCAATTTGGTTAGAGTCAGACAATAAAATCAAGTATCAATTAAGTTTTTCCAGAAAGAATATTTAAATGCAAATGAGTACCATTAGGCTGCACTGAAAGTACAATGCAAGAGCATCATAATTTCCAACAAAAATAAGTAATTGTTCAAAAAAGAAGTATACCTGTCATTATAAGTCTGCCTCGGTGTGGTGGGTTAACCAGATGCCCACCCAGCCACTCCCACTCCCCCTTCTCAATAGGAGGGAAGGGAGAGAGACAAGATGAAAAAACTCATGGATCAAGATAAGAACACTCTCCAATTACCATCAATGCCAAAACAGGCTCAATTTAAGAAAGATTATCACCAATTAGAAATTGAGTTGGATACTGAGAAACAAAACCAAAACTAAAAAACCTTTTCCCCAGACGTCTTCTTCCCAGACTAATCTTCCCTCCTTCACTTCTTACTCATCTTCCAGTTCTTCCTCCGAGTAGCACAGGGGGATTGGGAATGGGGGGTTGTGATCAGTCCATAACACTGTCTCTGCAGCTCCTTCCTACTCACTCTTTACCCCTGCTCCAGTGTGGGGTCCTTCCCATGGGACATTGTGGATATCTCCTCCACCATGGTCCTCCATGGTCTGCAGGGGGACAATTTGCTTCACCATGGCCTTCTCCAGAGGCTACAGGGCCTCTGCTCCAACCCCTGGAGCACCTCTCCACCCTTCTTTATTGACTGTGGTGTTTGCAGGGTTGTTCCTATTGTATTTTTTCCTCACTCCTCTCTCACATAGCTGCTTCACAGCATTTTTTTTTTTACCTTTCTATTTTATTTATTTATTTTTTTTATCTTTTCTTGACACCACTGGCATTACTCATTGGCTCAGCTTTGGCCAGCAGCAGGTTCCTTTTAGAGCTGGCTAGAATCGGCTCTGTCTAGCACAGGGGCAGGTCCTCGTGTCTTCACAGAGACCAACTCCACAGCCACTCTGCCACATAAACTCTTTCCACTCAGTAACACAATGGGGTCTAAACAGGAAAGTAGAGTATTTTGCAGCTCAAGAGATGTGATAGCTCAGCTTTGTGTCTGAGGCTGAGAAGATAGAAAGTTTCTTTTGAATACTGGTTTTAAATCCTCAGTCTTGGGAGGAGAGAGGAAACCAAGGCCTAATTTGGATGTCTGCCTCACTCAAGAGCAGCTAAACAAATGCTCTCTCATAACACAGTAGCAGCTCCCTCAAGGCCTTTCACACCAGGACCCTGAATATCTACACAGATAGAAAGAGGCTGTCAGAAAGAAAACTAATAAAAATATATCCTGCAAGCTATCTCCCGTTGACTTCTAGGGCAAACCTAGATCCTTCTCTTTAACTAATCAAAGCCGCACATCTTTATTCCTGCAAAACTTTCCTCAGTCTTTCTATACTGTTAAATCATCTGTCCCTGAGGTCTTCTGTAGAGCTCCCAACTGCTTTCAAAGTAGTTTCTAGCAAGTGGTGAAGAGCACCAATCACATCAAGTGAACAGGGGATGATGGCAGACTCTTATGCACTCATACAATTACTCATAATACACTTATAAACTCATGCGGGTATTTTCAGGAACATGTAGGTGTTTATAGGACAGGAAAACCACTTCCTACTCAGTTCTGACTTCTCTACACTTACTGACATTTTTTTTTCTATGTCATGCATCGTCTTTGGTACTAAAATATGCACATATGCAGCAGGAGTCTTTCTCAGGTTTTCTGAGGGGTGCTCATTCTCTGCAACCAAAAAGAACCAGCATGGAAGACAAAAATAAGCAACCAACACAGTACATTTTTTTTTTTTTAAGTGAAAGACCTCCAAAATATTGTCTCATATGCACTGAGCTAGTAACACCTGTCAATGCTGTTCTGGTGTATTCTACGTAGTGACAGAATAGAGTAATGTTTTCTTGAGAGCAGACATTTCTCTAAAATCATAGTGGTCTTTTTGTTTGTGTTTTTTTTTGTTTTGTTTTGTTTTTCCCTCAGGTGACCAGGGTAACTTAATGTAGCACTGTTATATGAAAAGGAAATAAAAAATAGGAGTTTTTTACAGCATTAGACCTAAAAAAAAAAAAAAAATCTATCAAGGAAAGGACATTCAAATGTACACAAAATTTTCAGTGGGGATCTAGGAAGGGGATATAATACAAGATAAATTTAATTAGCTTCAAGGAAATGACAATAAGAGATCAGAGGACTGAGTAGAATAGTTAATCTACATGGACTTCAAAAGCTTTTCAGCAGAAAAACACAGGAAAAAACTAATGAAGAAAATTAGAAAGTGTAATATAGATAGCAAAGTTCAAAGTGGATTCCAGAATGCCATTGTTAGATTAATGATTTGTTGTATAGTACATGCAAGAAACTAGGCTTTTTTTTCTTTTTTTTTTTAATATGAAAGGCCTAGCATTTAGCCCACCGCTGTTGTCATTATATCACATGTATACTACTTATTCCCTTATGCTCTATTGTAACAGGGGTGTGAATTCATCTGACCTTTTTTCTGTACATGCTTTTCAGCTGTATTCTAGTAATTATTAAGTCAAAACTGCACCCTGGCATTTATAAAACTTACAAAATCCTGAGGAACCTGAAGAACATTACAGTAATTTAATGGAAATTCTACAAACCCATTAGAGAGTAATGGTAATGAACCGTGGGACAGTGGAAGTTGGAGAACAGTCAATCATGGAAGGAGCCCATAGGAAAGAGGCAAAAGTAAAGTGAAACAAAAATGATATTGCTGCAAGTTCTCCCTGAAAGAAAGTGAATCTTATTAAAATTACTTTCAGACTACTAATGAAGGAATATAGGCAAAGGAGACAGAATAAGCTGGGTAAAAATAATTAGGTTCAGTGACTCTTACTTCTAAAATTAAGAAAAACACAAACTGTTTCATTATAAAGTTATCATGAGGACTTCTCTACAGCCATTACTTTGCAACATATAGCCACTACTGTAGGTCATGCCATATAACATGAGTCCATGGCAATGCATCAAAGTATCACTGTGGTTACTCTCTTATCAACAACAAAAACTGACCTTTCTGTTTTAGAATACAACTGGTTTACAATGCATGTGATCTTTATTTCATGTTAATTTAGTCCAAGTAGTACCTAGAAAATATTATTCAGTCACCTGAATTTGAATTAACACACAATATCACTTAAGTTCATCATGATCATTCCTAAAGTAGCAGTATGCTTACGTCAGGAGCAGTCAATTCAAATCATGTTTGAAAGTGATTTTTTTTTTTTTAATGGTCTGTGAACAGCATTAAGTTATACACATTTTGCATGTTCTATACAAATCACATGACCAGCTTTCCAGGAAGCGTTGCATATAGAGGCAAAACAAGCTAAGCATAGGGTAACATAATAGTAAAAGCCACAATGAGATGCAAGGAAAACAGACTCAAAATCCTACAGGTGGGTCTCTCTTCTATAGGTGCTGGATAGCGCACAGAATTAATAAGCTAACTTAATTTTTGGTACCTGAAAACAGTCCAACATATTTAATATACCAAATTAAAAGACCACCTGAATAAATTATTATTCAAGATTCTCTTTCACATCAAAATCAAACATAACCAGACTCTTGGAATGAAATTTTCACCCTTCGCTAGTGGCAAAGAGCAGAATACTGTAACAGCTTATCCTGAAGAACATTTCCTTTTCGTACCAGAAAAGACAGAGCAGATTATCAGACCTACATAGGAAGATGCATATGATATGATTTAAAGATTATAAAATCCTTAAAGCAGAAGTAAATGAGTAATGATGATTCATAACTGTCCCAGAAGAGCAATTTAGAAACAACAAAAAGAAATAACACCTTTCAGAGTGAGATCCAATTAATCTTTAATCTATATACACATTTTTCACCCTAAGTAATTTTCTTATAGAAATACAGAAAGATCTAAAGCCTCAAATGTATTCTCTATTTTAATAATACAATATTAAATATCAGATACAGAGAATATTGATTCAGTGTATGAACCATGAAACATCCCATAAAACCATAGCATAATTGTATGTGAACTCTGTAAAGACGTCAATCAAACAAATCCTTTGGAAGTTAACAGAAAAGCTCTCTCAAATGTGCTATTAGACGTCTTCAAGCATTAAGAAGCCACTAAGCCACTCAACCAAAAACCTGCTATGCTTGAAAAATGACAACAAGCACAGTAATATGTATACGGTTTTCTGAGGCTGTTTGGCAGAGTACAAGATACTTCAGAATTCTTTTCTCTGAATGATAAATCTCGTACTGCATTGTAGACTAGTTATAGCACTCACAAAACAAAGAAATTGCAATTTAAGGACCTATGTTTTCCACACAAGTCCATTAGCAAAGAACAGATGGGGAAAGAGGTGATGGACTCTCCATCTAGGTAAAAAGCAGTTATATGGGTAGTACTAATAGTATAAAACAATGAATAAGGTAAAGATAGTTCTTAATTGTGTCATTTTGCATTTTCAGAACACCGCATACCATAAACTAATTAATCTTCACAGTTATCTTCTCAAATTGTTTGGGGGATGTTATCACTACATTATAAACACAGAGCAGAGATATACTGAAGACAATACTAGCAACAGATCTGGGAAAGGATCTCAAATTAAAGATTTTTAAGACATTATGAAGAGTTCAGAAACATGAATGTCAGTGAAAGACAGTCCCTTTGATTGTTTGTCCACTGCACTGTGGGGTGTCTAGCTCACAGATACTCTATTTACTTATCTGGGTATATCCTTTTGGGACTCTGAAAGGTTTATTAAAAGAGCAAGTCATCTTACACTTGTGACCACACAGTATATTTCCTTTTCAGATACTACATTATTTATAATGCTGGCCTTAATAAATCATGTATGTCACCAAATATAATGCAACTGAATAGCCATCTCTTACAGTTTCAGTCAAACGCCTTGGGTCCTTAACATTGCCTATTAATTTAGAAGTTACTAAAATCTGTCTCCCATGAAAGATAAATCCTAACATCAGATTATATCTAATAAACACTAATTGTGTACATCACTGAAGAGTGCTATACAAAGACATACAGTCAATCTATATCCCAAGGTTCTTTAGTTTACAGTTCCTTCTGCCATTATGTCAGTTGCTCTGCAATCACAGAAGTGAATCTGTTGGTGCAAGAGAAGCCTGAGGAATATGCATACCGCATCTGTCTGCAGGATTGCTTAGAATTTGTTTGCACATATGATAGCAAGATTAAAATTAGATTGCTGCCCTTTACAGATATTTCCATTAGCATAAAACATTAGTGTAACTATTTTCTCTCCCAGTCTACCAGTACATGGTGTGTAGTATATATACAAAACCCAAGCAAATGTAGAATCCAAGAAAAGAAGTTTGAATCACTCCTGTCAGTAATATATACTTCATGTTGTAAATAAGAAAATGAACTTTTCCAGCATGAAATTTTCTCCTTTACAACAAGGCTTTTTATCATTTTTGTTATTAGTTCTTGTAGTCTGGAATTGTTGATATAGATTAATCAAATATTTCAGAGAAACCAGCTGCAGATACATAACCTTCCAATAATGTGTCCATTGTTGAAACAAAATGTTTGAAGTGAGACTACTTTGTCATTAGTCAATTCTACACATTAAGATTGAATTCTGGTATTTCACCTACTTACACTTCTTTTTTCTTTTCCTTTTCTTTTTTCTTTTCCTTTTTCTCCTTTTCCTTTTCCTTTCTCTTTTTCTTCTTCTTCTTCCAATGTAACCTGTGAGTAAAATCAGTAAAACCAGATATCTGACTCAGGTTAAAAAGTAGATATAGATATATCTATACCTGAGTTATTTACGCTATGGTGATTAACTTCTTATATATAAATATTCAGGTTATATGAAGAAACTTTGACATGTTAGGCTAGTGGCATGGGGATCTGCTAGAGATGGAAAAGACCCAGGTATAAAACATTGCTCAAATTAATATAGCCAATATATAAGTCTAACAGGAAGACGGGATCTATTATCTGGTTACTACAGCATTTAGCAGGAGAGTAAGTACCTCATCCTTACCCATAATCTTATTCAGGTAGTACAGGGAATTCAGTCTGGATCTCCTGTGTCCTATAAAAAACTTTAAGGTTACTTTATTTCCTCTCGGTATGGTTAATAGAAAGTGCTTCTACTTAGCTCTGTTTGTAACAAAAATCCCCACAGATATAAATTAATGCTTTAGCGATTTTAATTATTATTCCCAAGCAAACAGTTAGGACTAATTTGGCTCATTAAATATATCAATTTCAGATTAGTTCAAACACAGTACAATAAAGAATTCAATCCACTGGAACAGAGCTACCACAGAAAACTCTGGCACTATGATACTATGAACTCAACCCTGCATCTTTTTCTGGTCTTCAAGATAATATGTTCAAGGCTTCTTAATTAGAATAACCAAATTTGTATTGACTTGAATGGTTTTCAAGCTACCAGACACAATATTCTTATGTTTGATAGCAACATTAACTTTGTATCTAATTTTGTATTCCTCAGAACATAGTCATCAATGACATATTTCCATTGAAGTTCATAAATAAGTTTTTAAACTTTTGAAAAACAACATTCAACACAGCCATTTCATTTGCTGAAACATTATCTCACACAATTCTTGCAGCTTTAATCTAGAACATGGTATGCCCTCATTTCTACTAACTCTTAGCAATACAACATTACTAAAGAGTAACAACTAGCAAAGAAAATGAGCCGTGAAATATACTTTATAGAATTTTAGAAGGAGGAAGGGGGCAGGGAGTTTCCAAATGACATGAAAATTCAACTCTCCTAGGTAGTGATGCAAATCTAAATCTAAGCTCACTCTTTTCAAACACATTCCCCAACAGTTTAGCACATTTCTCCAAAATGTCATCATTCATCAGAGCTTTTGTATACACAAAAGTTAGTGATGTATGCCAGTAATGAACTGTATTTTAAACTGACATGGAAGTTTATGGATTAAGGAACCTTCCTACTGTATGTATACTATATATTACATCCTGAAAATCAGAAGTGATTTCTGTTTCTTTGTGTCTGTGAAATGCTAGTAATAGATAGTTAATAGGTGGCTAATTTTAAAAGAATTTCTGCAGAGACCAATAATTACATCAGATGCAGTCTGTGGAAATTTCAGAATACATACAGAACATCAGTGCTTTTCTTCTCAGATTGTTTTCAATCATGTATTAGAAAAAAAAAAAAGTTCTAAAATAAACTCAGAGGGCTTAAAGCCAAATCTTAGTCTAACTACAGAATTCCTGCTCATATTCTCACTTTGAATGCCATTAAAAACACATCTATATTGGTGTTGTTTGCTTTGCTCTTTATTGATGTTTACCTCAAAAGAATAACATTTATTTTCACCATGTATTTGATTCCCTTTTTTCTTTTACTTCTTTTCAAAAATTTTATACAAAATTCATGATCATTTGTCTTTTACATTTTAAATCATACTTTGATTTTTTTTTGTTGCATTTTAAAATCTGTTCTTTGTAATACACCCTTAAGAGTCAGCACTGAGCCATTTACACATAAAATTTCTCATACATTTCAAAATAGAAAACATAACAGTCCATGTTTATCGTGGCCTTCCAGCAGCTCTCACAGGAGATCATACAAAAACTGCATGACAGCTATGAAATGATGCTGTATCATTAATGAATAACTTACCATAAAAGTCAAAATCCCTTGGCTTCTAAGGACTTCTTTAGTAATTACGTTATATATAATATTAAAACAGTGATATTCTGCCCTTTCTTTCTTCTTTCCTGAAACTCCATTTGGTGGAATATCTCCTACATAGCAGCAATTTATTATGAATGAAACTACAGAGCTTTAAAATTGTTAATGCAAATCAAGTCACTTGATAGTTTTGGAGTGAACAAACACAAATACTTTTTTCTAATTACCTAATATATTCTCTTGAATAACTTGCAAACATTTAATACACATTTCTATCATTAGCATAATATAATCATAATGTTCCCATTTAATTACAATTTATTTGAATGACTAATCACAAGTTTCACATTTTAAAATAATGGGAACATTTTACAAACTGCAATGTACTATCTGCCTATCAATTCATTAGTATAAATAGAAGTTGCAAGACACATAGCTAATACTTTTTTATTAGTTAATTCTCTTTCAAAAATATTTCCTACCCCTTTTGCAACCTTTATGATGGAGTAGCAGAAAGTGAGTCTGCTGGATACCTGTGGACTATGCAAAGAGAACTGTGTCCAAAGAATTATATTCCCAAACTACTGTTGTTTTTTGTTTGTTTGTTTGTTTGTTTTCAGCCTATGCCACTAATAATCTCAGTTACAGGCATTAATCCAATAAAAATGAGTCGTCTTATTTCTGAAGGATGTCAACTGTATTTTTATAGGTGTGTTAAAAATAAAGGACTCTATAGTCAAATAATCAACTAATTCTTTTGTACTTTCATGAAATAATGGAAGAGCAGAAAGTAGAACACCACCTAGGAGAAATCAAGGAAAAAATGTTACAATCACCCTTCTGTACTTTTCATTCAAGCTGTCAAACCTCTGTCTCCTCTAATGTGCACATCTGGGCTCATTAGCAATAAAGCCTGCCTATTTTGTCACATGCTCTCCATGCACATTTCCACATGCACATAAGAAAACATTGAGCATAACAAGTCAGCAGTTTTTCCTTGCACCACCTTTCTGTGTAAGATTCTCTCTTCTACATGCACAGTTTCTTTTTTCTTTATCTATATGTATGCTGCTTTGATATTTACCTAACTATGAATGCTTACCTTCCTCATTGCAGTGATAGGTTTTCAATCACAGGGAGCTCTTAAAAGCAGTATTATAATTACTTAACACATGCAACCACTTTACTCTATTTGGCCAACCTAAAGCATCCAAAGCGTGAGTTGGTACTTTAGTCCCCTGGCGATGTAGAACAGGCCAGGCTGCCAAATGTGCCTGTCCTGCACGGTGAGAGACTATGTCAGTACCTTTTTGAAAGTGAGCTCATCATCACATCTGTGATGGGACAGGTATTGAGGAACTATCAGCAAGTTTCTTGCTAAGAGGTAATGTAGTTTGTAGCCTTGTTTTAGAACTGAGATGCATAGCAACATTTTACCATTATGAGTATGGAAAGATGGGATCACATTTGATTTACTTACCAAAGGTGTATGCATCCAAGAAAGAATGATTTAGCATAATACCATAAAGTGGTGACAAAACTCTCTCTCGGTAGTAAATATACTCATGCCCAAACCTAAAATGTGTACTCAAGGTATTTGCTAAAAGTGACTCTCCCTGAACTTAACACAGGCTGAACAGCCTGATGGTTATTCAAGCAGCTTCTGAAACCTACAGTAAAACAAAGGCACATTTCTACTATAGTTTTAAAAATTACTTAAAAAAAAAAAAAAAAAAGATTAATTGGCAATAAAAACTCTCTGTGCTGATGTGTGACTTCAATGCTCATTCTTTCAAGTGCTTATGCTATCAAAATACCTTTCTTACTAAAAACGATTATGAAATTATTAATGGGTGAACAGATGGAAAATTAAAGCAATTTAAATATCTGAAATATTTAGGTCGTTAATCACTTTATGTTGTTCTGTTGTGAATTTGCTCATTCCCAAATAGAGGTTGTAGTATTACAAAACAGATTTCCTTAGTGCGTTCTCCACTAGTAATCCAGAATATGCCCAAATTGCAGGCATTAGTACAAGCTCTTTTAATAAATCTGCCAGTTCCATATGGCTTCTGTAGGGGAATATCTGTCTCTGCTTGAACACCATCGAGAAACTTTAACTGATTTCAGAAAGTTACCATAAATTTGTTCCTGAAGGGTCTTTTTATTGGCAGTAAGATTTCTCCCAACTTCATTTTTTCCTGGACAGGATGATTCTTCAGTCTATTTCTTTGTTAAGATAACATTATTTATTGTTCCTTTGTGACATGAATGGATGAACAGAGCTCCTCTGTTTTGCTATTGATCTTTGTTCTAAATTGTCAACATAATTAGTTTTTGTTGTTGTTGTTGTTTGTTTTTGTTTTTATTTTCAAAAATTTTTTTCAATATATTTTTTCAAAATATATTTCAAAATAAAATCAAAAATTTTATTTTTGATCATCATGAAAACTACCTAGATTTTGATTTTCTATTCAGGACATTTTAAATGTGTTTGCACTACCTGTTGTAACCCACTGTTTAAGTGTTTCTCTGCACTGGGTGTTCTTAACTAGATCCTTTTTTCTGACTGATTACAGAGCCTTCTCTTGATGGGGATGTCTCCCTCCCTACTGATCCCGTCACAAAGCTCAACTTTGTGGCTAATTTTGAATCACATCTTTTTATCACTTGATTTCAATGTTTATCCTTAATCTCCAGGAATACTTATCCTGACACAGGGTGCATTTAAGTCTCTACCCTTAAAAGTTAATAGCAATGTGTGGTAGTCAAAGTAGCCAAATATAATTCTCCTCTGAGTACATATAGTACCTGTCCTAAATGAGTGAGTATCTCTTTTTATACCTTTGATTCCTCTGATTTGCTCTTTTCTGGCTGTTTAGAGATGGGGAACCAAACACTGTTGATCACATTCTCCTTTGTAGTGACATTCACTCTAATAGCTTTTATCCATGGTTTTGCCATATTTGACTTCAAAAGATAATTACATTATACACATGGAAAGCTGCTACCAAGCTTCCTTCATTTCCCTTCCTTAAAGATCGAATCAAACCACAGGCATTAGTAATATAATTTTGAAACACGCTGCTTGCAAGAAATGATAGAAGAAAATCACCTCTTTGCTATAACAACAAGCACATCTTCTTGTAAAGATTACTGAAAAGCCAAACAAAATCTTAAATAAATCTACAGGCACCATGACAGGGCTCTGCTTTAACACAAACCCTCAAATTCTAACCCATCTGACTTCTTGTACAATTTGTCTTTCATGTAGTCGCTGTGCTCACTGTATTTCCATAGTTACCTCCTAAACCTGTGGTTCTGGCTAGTTTGTCAGAACTAGAAGAAACAATTTACACATAGCTTTTCTCCTCCTGACTTAAATCCCAGGCACAATTATATATACTGAGAGTGGGGCAAAAATAATGTACATTATAGGGATTTGGACTCAGAAGAAAAGGATTAATTTGATTTTTGGAGCAAAGTAAGTTACTTTCATTTAATTCATAGTCACTTCTGTCTACCCTTGCCTCTCAGTCACCTCTCTTCATCTCTAAACTACAGTGAGGAGGACTGAATTACAATATAAATATTTCACTGTATTTTTTAAACTTTTCTGGTTGCAAGTACAAATCTCTAGTTTGTTAGAAGTGGCATTTGAGGTGAAATATCACTTCTAAAGATAGAAAATATCTGTCATAGCCATTAGATAAAAGTCAAAGACTAAAGGCTTATAATACATCTGTTCCAGTAAAATCCCTTATTTAATATGGAAACTAAAATGGTATTTCCTTCCTGAAAGAGGGAAGAAGGAAGACGGGAGGAGGAAAAAGGAAGTTGGTGCAGATCTACCCTCCTACAAAACTTTCATAGTCACTGCATAAGAGATCAAGAGCTCTGAAAAACAGTATTACCCACACAGGAATAAACCCACGCTAGTAGAAGTGCTATACAGAGAAATTTTCATATTGTTTCTCTCCTTACAGACACAGGGATTACAGAAATGATATAAAGTACAAAACAACATTAGATGTGCCATTTTTCCCACAAAATGTATAGCACTATGATGATTTCTAATAACTGATCAGAAATAACCAGGCAATAATTAAGAACTATAATTGCTTTTATTGTTTTATCTTGCAATAGTATGAAAAGAGGATTACAACCTGCAGAACAGCTAATGAGCCAAAAATTTGTTAAAAGACACCCCAAAAAGAGTAAAAAGCTGTCCAGCAATGAAATATTGCATTAAAATTTTCAGGTTTAGAAGTACAAAAAGCAGAAAGAGGAATGAACATCAAGTAATTCAATCTAGAATCCAGAGATTTAAATTGTCAAGCCATCAGCAAAAAGATTGTGTTTTCCATTATACAGTTTTACAAGTGAAATTTGAAAATTTCGCAGAAAGAAAAAGAATATTTTGAATTCTCAAGTTTTCATCAAATTACTTAGGCAGAAGAAAATTAATCCTATGACTTGTTCAAGTAAAGAATTTGTTTAAGCTGTCTAGCCTAACAACATAACTGTAAAGACAGCAGTATACTGTGTTTGGCACAGGAACAACAAAAAGGTTGCAGAAGTTGAATCAGAAGTCCAATCAAAATACAAAGAATTTGATAATGTTCTATGACCATCAGTGGACTGTTTTCTTGGAGAAAAAAAAAATTGTGTTTTGGTGCTTTAATAAGCTATTTTTATAGCCTAGTCTCCATCTAAGATCTCATCTGTGCTACATAAATGAAGCCTATTTTCACACACTACTGTTGCTCTAACAGTTTTGAGAACAAACACACAGAGTTCACCTGCCTGTGAAATTTCTGCCAAAGAAACCAACAGTGACAACTCCTTGTTATTGTCAAAGACCAAGTCAAGGGCCCTACTATAAAATGATTACAGGTCATGTACCATGCTATAGAATGACAGTTATTGCAGGATCCTTCTGATCATTGTAAATAAATGCGGGGTTTCTGCAAACTGCTCCATATTTGCCAGTGCTTACTTTCAGTTGAGGTAGCATTAGATCAACAACAAGGGCTTTTGAAAATCTAATTGGAAGCATGCATCAATATTTCATAGTTTAACTCACTCTTTGCTCTGATAAATCCTCTAAAAATCCTGCACTTTTCTGCTCATGTACTTTGTCCACCTTTCTCTCCCCTTCATGCCCATTCTTGATTTCTGCCAACAATGCATACACGCTCTGAAATCAGAGATATAATTATATAACTGTCAAAGTTGACTGCATTCTTGGGAGTTCAACAGTGTAATAGAAGAGTCATGAAACATGGAATTCATATTCAGACACACAGACAATGCTGAGCTGTGTTCTGTGTCTTTCCTTCTTACTATAAGAAAAGAAGCTCAATTAAAATTGGATTTAAATTGTCCTGACAATTGCAGCACAAGCCTATCTGTAGTGAAAACAAAAAGTAGTTGTTTCCAAGGTGGTCTTTCTATTCATTGAGGTAGTGGAGCTGAAGCTTTCCAGATAGAGGCCATGCTACATCTTATTTCTCCCACTCTCCAGAGTAAACTAATACTTAGTAGGAATATATTGATATCTTCTTATCCTTCAGGTGACCACAACCGCTGTATGTGATCCTGCTGTTCATGGCATGTTGGTCATATTTTGCATCTTATTAACAACTTAGGAGAAGAAGCCCACAGTTTCTGGATTCCAGTTAGACTAAGGCATAAATCAGGAACTTGATTATGCATCACTGCTAGTATTACTGTTGTTCTGCAAATACTTAGAGAAACAGCACTTGGCATCTGGGAAACTATTGGCTTCTGGTTTTAAATGCTAACTGAGGAAACTGTTTCTAGAATTGGTTTTAGTCATAGACATCTACAACCCATAAAAGTTCTGCTTCAGCCGTCTATTTCCTATACCACAAGTTTGACTTCCAAGGCATGAACACAGCATTATATACAAAGTAATGTGTTTGGGAGAATATGGCTTTCCACTAACACCAATGAGTAAGATCATAAAGAATAAGCTTTCTTCATTGAGCTGTAATTTCAAGACATAGTAAATAGGACCAAAGTTACAGCCATTCTATTCCTAAATATATATATATATATATATCAATCTACATCATCTGATAAATGTGAATGCACAATTTACAATGTGGTGTTAAAACTTTACTGCAAAGAAAATGTATTTAAATGAAATATACATGATTTTAAAGCAGTGTACTTAGAATTATGCGTATTCATATCCATTATCATTAGCATATATTTAGCAAATATTTATGAGCTAATCAGTAGTATAACAATGCTGGGCATTTTTACAGGATTTAAATGTGAAAATATTGACTAATGGTTAACAAAGAGATCCCAATTAACTGGCACGAAAATGATTAATTACATATATAATAAATACCCATTTGGGAAACTTAACACAACACCTACCCATATTTATCTGACTTACACAACACTTATGGTACCTGGAACTATGGAGCAAAAAACAGATAAAAGCTTATGACTTATAATAAAAATATCAGTTATATCAATGTTTTTTCATTCATAAACAATTTGCTGGATCAATTGCACTTAAACCTGGATTTATTATATATTCTTTATCTGCCCATGGTATATTGGAAAGTACATATACTCAGGAAAGAATGGTTACAGGTACTATTACTCCTTTTTTCTTTTTTTTTTCTTCTTCAATATTTACCTATCATTTTCCCCTCATTAAAGAAAATCTTTTAAAGAACAAGTAACATGAGGAAAGGAGTTACTGTCATTGTCTAAAAATGCATTTCTAGGAATGCCAATCAAAAATAAATAAAAATGTTAGAAAAAAATACAGATAATTATATTTAGAGAATGAAATACATCTCTTTATATGTGACATCCTCATTTTCAAGGAATCTTCATTTTCATTAGAGAATGACATAGAAGGGAGAGGTTCTTTTTTATAAGTTTCTTTTTAAATATCATCATCCATGCCCTTTTTCAAAAATATTAATTTTCCTCACAGCATGCTATTTGCTGTCCTCATTTATATACTGTCTCTCTGATTGCATTCATACTTGCTTTGTTTTAAGCATGTGAGTAATAGAATTTATTTCTGTGAGTCTACTTAAATAGCTAAAAAAAAATAAAAAAAAAGACTCTTAATGACTGCTATGAGAAAACTAATAAAAGTAATGTTGTTGAAAAAAATATATTTATCTAGTACTACTGTGGGCAGAGATTTGGCTCAGCGTTTCATTTTAGTATTTATTAGTCTTAAAGGAACATAAATAGAATGTGAAAAATTAGTGGGAAAAACTCCAGTCATGTAAATAACCAACATAATAAGACTTACTGTAGAAAATATACACTGGGGCTAGAGTTAATTTTCCAGCAAACAACCCAGCCACCTCTTCCACAATTGAGGTGGAAGATCCAAGGGATTGACATTTTCAGGAACCTCAGCCAGAGCTCAATGAGTGCAATAATGAAATTGTTTTACAGTAGCATGGTAACACTTGTACAATAACACATATCACTTCAGTGTTTTGTGCTGCCTCAGAGACTATCGTCAGGTCCAGTTCCTTTCCCTTCTTTACCAAGAAACAATGTGATTTGCACAAATAGCAATAATAGCCGTGCTACTTCCAAGTTGCAGCTCAAGAGTAAGGTCTCGATTACCCAGCAATAGCATAATTCTGCTCCCAGTGTGCTGTCAGTACCTTGCTTTTCCTGGAACTGCCAGAACAAATGTGTTGTGTTGGCAATACAAACTTCAGTCTTCAGATAAAACACAACTCTACATAAATCCGGAAAATATTATTGTGTTCTTACAGAAACAAGAACTACCCATAATTGCCAAACTGGACTCTGATTTCAGAAAACCCAAAACAAATCTAAGTGCGAGAGTTTTAAAAACACAGCCTTTGTGTATATCAAAATGCAAAGATCAGGCTGTTATAGCCAACCCTATGAAAATGAATTGGTGTCTCATATCAAATACTTTAGATCAGAAGGAAAAGCTCAGGCTATGTTTAAAATGCTTTGAGATGTTCATACAACATACCATCTTGTTTTTCATAATTCTGTAGTGATTTAAGTAATCGGTTCTACACAGTAAAATGTCAGAGAAACCACAAGCCTCATATTGTCATTAATGGGGAATACAGAGTGATAAAAGGTGGTCTTACATGGCATAAATAGTGAAACTGTTCCCTAATCCCAGGATACCTGACAATCTCCAGCTTTAAAAGGGCTTTATACAGATCAGTTTGCATGGACTATCTGTAAGAGACTACAGTTCAGCCATGTTTTCTTTATATTTTACACGCATGTCAAAAATAAACAGGAGGAGGAAATAAATCCTTGACTTTAAGTACTTTCATGATTATGTAAATTATTTCAGTGTAGGACCATATAATAAACTGCAGAATTCCTAACAAAAGTATAAGAAATTACTTACATGTCGGGAAATCTATTTTAAATACTACTTCATATCCTATGTGATCTGCCATTCGGAATATTGAATTGACTAACTAGTAAACCATTCATGGAACTATTTTATAACTAGTTAACTATCTTTACTGATATAAAATTAATTTTGCACTAAATCTTAGTTGAAAAGCCTAGTAAAGATCTCAAACAATCCAATAGTCCAGACAATATATACTATAATATAACATATTTGGCAGACTTTCAATGAATCTTGTTTCCTTGTGTGGAGTGACACATTTATCAAACATGATACATGCATTTTGTGTCAGTGTCATAAAATTTGATCTTCTCTATTTGCTTTTGCTTCTAAGTACCTTAAGTATATGCAGAATTAAAAGCTGAGAGAAAAATCGAAATATATACTTTTCTGCCTCAGAATTGAAAACACAAACGCCAAGTTCACTCTATTAAGAAATGAAAGGAAATATATATATATATTAATACATAAGAGATATTTAGTACTGTGGTTTTTAACTGCAAAGCTGAAACCACTGAGAAAAATAACAGAGATTTGGAAAGACAAAAACCACTGCACACATAATCTTCTTCTTTATGCCAGACAAATACCTGCTGAAATTTTGATGAACCTGAATAATATTACTTACAAAAACTATTAAAATAAATTATTTTCAATGTTCCTCACTGTCTTCAAAACTTCTATAACTTATAAGCACTGGAGAACTTAAAAAATCATCCCAATTTATCTATATAGTGAATTTAAATAATAGACAGACTGCAAGATTGCTCAAACACCTACCAAATGTTCTTCAGTTTTAGTCTGTGTCCTTGGGCATCACTACCCTTGCCATGTCAGTTCGTTACAATGAGGGCATTTGTCAACTTATTCATGGGGCAAAAAGGATGCTTCTAAGTACGTGTTATTTTTGCCATTAAAGGAACTGTTAAGAAACAGAGATAACAAGATGCATCCCGTGGTAAAAATAAATAAACAGATAAATAAAAATAATAATAATAATTTAAAAAGTAAAAATCAAGCCTTTAAGTCGTTGTCCTTGAAATCACATTGCAAATTTTATAGAAATTCACAGGAAACATGAGTGTTCAGATAAATTGTATTCTCTATCTCACAGTGTGTTTTTACAAATAACCATCCGTGTTTACCCAGATTAATCTCAAACTTCCTCAGTTATCTCAGTTATTTAACAAGCTTTCTGTTAATCAAACTATTACCAGGTGAAGTTTTAAAACATTACATGATTACACATTTTCCAATATTACCAACTCTTTTACAAAGCATAGAAAATACACTGCTCAGGGCTCCACTGAAATTGCATCTAAGACCCTGAGAACTGCAAATTTCAACAGTCTCTCAGAATTGGCACACAATCCATCCAAAATCCCTCAAGTTATAAAACCTATGCTGAGAAAGTCCATGCTGGTCATAAGCAGAGTTAAGCAAGAAGAAACTCTGGACTTATCTTATGGAGTATAGAAAGCCAAATAGTTCAAGTTTACCTTTTCTATTTTTTCTTTCCTTTTTTTTTTTTTTTCCTTAACAAAGTAACTATCTATGGGGAAAAAAAAAAAAAAAAAAAGACCTATGTGTAATATATATGGAGAGACATACATATATGCCATATATGCATATTTACATATGAAGTGTAAAAGTAATTTTCACTTTAGATAGAGATTCAGAAGTTTATTTTACATATGTAATTGATAGCACAAATGAAAGCTAATTAAAACAGGTTTAAGTAGGAAGAGGAGTTCCCACAGAAGACATTACACTAATTTTGTACATTCTGTTTGACATCCTGTATTTAATTAAACTATAGATGTCTTATGTTCAGAATAAAAAGGGTAGCCAACGGCATGTGTAGACAGGAAAAAAAAAAAAATTGAAAGTAATATTGCATTTGTCGTTTGTTCACATTCATGTTGTTCAAACATAGGAACAACAGAGCTGCCCGGTAGGAAATAAATAAATAAATAAATGGCAAAACGGAACACTTCTGTTACAGATAATCCATTCTTTGTCATTGGCAAAATTCATACTTACCTCCAGGACAGATGACAGCACTAGCTGAATAAGTAATCAAAAGACTGTAAGTGGGTAAGTCAAACTTGATGGCTGTTCTTGCATTGCTTTGTAAAGTTTATAGTCAGTATGCAAGCCAGTTCATTGAAAGCAATGCAACCAACTCAAATGCTTGAAATGGAAATGCTTCTATGGGTGCCAGTGCTGGCTGACTTATATTTCACACTTCCATGGCCCAGACATAAATGATTTCTTGTGGTACAAGGCAATGGAGAATCGGGATTTCTAATAACTGAGTAGTTACTCAGTTAAATGAAAATACAACAAAGTTTGTTTAACTGACAATCCAACATGCATATGTTGCTTCTGGGGTGGAGATAGGATGTACTGCCAAAGGGACAGTTCTGTGGGGTCTTTTTTTTTAAAAAAAAAAAAAAAAAAAAGGGTTGCTTCTGAGAAAATGCAAGCAGAATAGCATGTGATTGACTCTGAGCTACTAAGCTTGAAGCCATATAAAAACAATATAAAACTCTATGATTCTATTATTCTATGATACAAGGTTTCACCTCAAGTTGAGTGATGAATCGGGCTGAGTCTGGCCGGGATCTCCAATCTGCATGCATGGGAGAGTGTGTATTCGTTCTGCAGAGCTTTGTTGTTGTTTCAACACAGATCCAGCCTCAGACACGAAGGAAAGACAGAGTTGTGAACTGTCAGATTTGTATCTCCTGATTATGCACTCAGACACCAGGTGGTATCTTGAGGCAGACAAGACTTGTTATTACACAAAAGGTGTCAGAGGACATAAAAGACAGAATGCTCACTTGTCTCATGTCCCTGGCTCAAAGATGTATCTTGTTTCCTCTTGTGTACTCACGTGGACATCACATGTAACTTCTGATATCCATTCAATCTGTCCCAGTATGTGCAAGAAAAACACGTGTTCCAGGTTAGTACTGGTAGCAGTAAAAGTAGCAACACTAAGCAGAAATAGTATACTATGTCTTTTCCAGAACACACACAAAAAGAATCCAGTCCTTATCTCTGGAGGTGTGTAATTAAAGTTGCTAACCCTGCACTTAGCTTTATAGAGATAATTCTAAAAAACAGTAGAAAATCTCTTTTAAGTCAAGAACGCTCCTTGAACCTGTGCAGTTCCAACTATCTCAAAATTGCTGCAGGTTAAGGGGATAGAGTGAAGAGACTTCAAAAATCACTGAAACAGCACAAAAGAGATGATATTCAGTCATGTGACAAGGAATTACAGAGTAGGATTTGACTGAGAGAGAAGAACAAGTAAGACGTTAGACGTCAGTAGCCAAAAGAATAGGCAAAATATTGTTGGATGATCCCAAGGAGAAAAGACAGAAGATGAAAGCTCCAGGGCATAGGAGATCATCCTAAGAAAGTGAAAATGTGAGCCATAATGCTGAGATACTACAGTGCAATGATGTCAGGAATAGAAAGAGAAATGCAAAGCTCAAATTGACTGGTGAAGCTGTAAAAGACCTGGAGGGGTTCTAAAACGGCAGCAACCAGATTAGGCATCAGCGGGAACTGGTGATGGAGAAGGACTGCTAGGCACTGTTTGCATCATGATGCTGCTGTGATAAACCCTAGAAAAGGGAAGCCTGCAGGGAAACCCTAGAATGCCACATCAAGTTGTGATGTTGTTCCTAATGTTTCATGCATTTCTATTATAAAGCAGCAGCAGCAGTGCCAGAACTGCTGAGGACAGGCACAAACGACAACAACATTTCACTGAATCTAAGCCCATGGACTGAAGCTACACCAGGAAAGGAAAGATCCTTGATTCATTCAGTGGTTCCCCCCAGCATCATTTCTGTTTAATCTGCCAGACAGCACAGCTCAACATAGCTGTGCTCTTTCAGTAACTGATATTTCTTTTCCTTCCTTCCTTCCTTCCTTCCTTCCTTCCTTCCTTCCTTCCTTCCTTCCTTCCTTCCTTCCTTCCTTCCTTCCTTCCTTCCATCACAGCTTATTTTTTAAACAACTAAAAGGCGCAGGACATAGGCAAAGTGCAATTAAAAATCACAGCAGTGATCAAAAGGAAGGTTTTGAAATGGGGGAAAATTCAAGCTCCCCCACCTTTCATAAGCTTCTTGAAGCAGAAATTAATGAGCTGAGCCTATGTTTAAAGCATCTTTGGCAAATATTTTCAAAATGCAACTCACTGATTGAGTGGACTCAACTGGATTGATGAAACTGAAAAAAATGTTTCAAAAATTTAAAAAGAGCTGAGATAAAATGCTTTTAGTGTTAGGACTATTTTCATTAGAATTTTACACAGACTAGAAAAGGAATGAACAATATGAAGAAGAGACAAAAGGGAAATATCTTTTTCCTCAAAAGGTCATTATGATATTTTTTTATTTCATTATACAGAAGCAATTATCTGAGCAAATAATAAGTTCTTCACGTCAACTCCTTAGTAAATTGAATTAAAGCGCCTTGTGTAAATGTGGTTATTCACATCAAGTCAACTCATCGAAAAGATGGCCAAAGGGTTTCCCCAGTAATGAAAATCACTTACAATGTAGTCTGCCATACAGCTTACATATGTGATTTAGGCTCAGCACACAGTCATTCTGCCACAAGTCACCCTAAGTCAGATGTATTTGTATTTCTGTATGGACACTATCATGTTCTTTTACTACCTAATGGTCAGTATTTGTACCATTAAATTTTACTTTTTCTATACACTATAGTTGAAAGCAGATTTTGTTCATTCTTAAACCATGTAATAATGAACAGATTGATAATATGACTTCTATAAATTGCAAGCAATATCTGATGTCAGGACACTAACAGATGATCGGATTTTGTTACAGCAATACAGGTTGTTTCAGCTCTTGGCTTTCTGTCGTCACACCTAATCTTTCTACTACTGTTGCACAGAAGAAGCAAACACACTGCAGCTGCTCAACCTACTGAGCCTCTCATAGGTCAAAGCAGCATCTGAGGGACTAACACTTAAGCTGGAAATTAAAGGCCAAGAGATGGGTTGGACCAAGCTTTATCTTGTGGAGTTCAATGTGGTATAATGAATACTCAGCAGAGTGGACTGAAGTGCATGTTTGTCAATTTGAACTGCAGCAGATTGTACTAATAGATACCTGAGGAGAAAATAAAGCGTCTTAACAAATTTCTCAACAAAAGGTTAATCCTACAAAACTGTAAATATTCTGTAACACACCATTGGGATTATATTCATGCTCTGACTGGAAATCCCAGTACTCGAACATCTGAAACAAGCAGGGGGCTTACCAGGGGCATCTCGGGGATGACTGAACCTTAGACAACTGCAACTACAGTCCAAAAACATACAGCCAGGAGAAAAAAATACTTCTGCAGGAACGAAAGGAGACTGGTCTGAAGGAAGAGAGAAACATTTGATGACAGTGTGTGGGATAATCCACAGGAAGCCTGAGGAAGAGTTTTAGTAGTGACACAGAGGGGAGACCAAGCTCAATACTGTGGAGTCTTTAAGTTCTGGGGAGGATCCTCACTGTTTACTATGCAACCTTGCACACTTACTTACCAATAGATAATCCACTCTGTTCTTTCCATGCACTCTGCATAAACCCAGGTTAGATGCAAACTGGTTAGTTTACCAAGGTGCTGCTTCACCTATATAATCTGTTCTTGGTAGTTGCTTCATTTTAGTACAAATGGCTACTCTGCACTACTGCTACTTTTTCTCGGGTCTCATTTATAGCCTCTGTTCCAAGAACCTCCTGCTTGCTGAACCATGTCTCTAAAAAGATAACAACTTTGGTACTTTTGTGTTCCATAGGTGTTGTAATTTATACAAGAAACAAAGGCTTGTTAGCAGGAGAGTTGACACAACATTCTGTCAATTTAATTTCAGTAAGACTGTTATACCAGACCTGTTACTGTAGTTCACTCTACATCTGTGCCTTTTCTGTATGTAATATTGCCAGTTCACACAGATATCATATAAAGCTGTACAGTAAAATGAAACTTTCTTCAACTTCTTGTTGCATACACAGAACTGTTTTACCTTCTCCTTCCATACCTTTTTCAAGATATATATGACCTAAATCCATCCGTTTCTGCCCTTTTCTCTTGTGACAGCTATTCTCATGGTCACAAATAAACAGATTAAGATTACTTTTTTTGGCTTAAATGGACCAAAAGTTATACTGCTATCTGAAGGGAATGAACAAAAATGCTTTATATGGCTTGTTCTGTTTGCTGACTCTGGGCTATTTTATCACAGAATGGTTGGGGATGGAAGGGACCTTAAAGATCATCCAGTTCCAGTCCGCCTGCCATGGCAGGGACACTTCAAAAGCAGATTCCTCAAAGCCCCATCCAACCTGGCCTTGAATGCTTCCAGGGATGGAGCATCCACAGCTTCTCAGGGCAACCTGTGACAGTGCCTCACCACCCTCTGAGTGAAAAATTTCCTCCTAACATTTAATCTCCCCTCTTTTCGTTTAAAACCATTCCCCCTTGTCCTATCATTATCTGCCCAAGCAAAAAGTTGCTCTCCATGTTTTTTTATAAGCCCCCTTTAAGTACTGAAAGGCCACAGTGAGGTCTCCCTGGACCTTCTGTCCTCCAGGATGAATAACCCCGGCTCTCTCAGCCTGTCTTCATAGGAGAAGTGCTCCAGCCCACTGACCATCTTCATGGCCCTCCTCTGGACCCACTCTAACAGCTTGACATCCTTCTTGTGCTGGAGGCCCCAGCCTGGACGCAGCACTCCAAGTCGGGACTCACAATGGCAGAGCAGAGGGGGATAGTCACCTTCCTCCACTTGCTGGCCACCCCTCTGTTGATACAGCCCAGGACACAGTTGGCCTTCTGGGCTATGAGCGCACACTGCTGGCTCATGTCAAGGTTTTCGTCCACCAGAACCCCCAAGTCCCTCTCTGCAGGGCTGCTCTCAGTGAGTTCTTCACCCAGTCTGCAGTCTTGTCTAGGATTGCCTCAACCCACGTGCAGCACCTTTTACTTAAATTTTTTTTACTGCACCATTTTACTATAATCATATTTAAGACGAGCTTATTTTTTCTGTTTCCTTCAACTAGTGTTTTTCTACTTCTGTTCTAGGCTTATCTTTTTGTTTTCATGTTTTTGTTTTGTTTTAAATAAGGTAGCTAACTATCCATGTTTATGAAGTAGTATGCTATTTCATTACAGTCTCCTTACAAAATTTTCTTTCTAGTGAATACAGACCTCTGTCATAAAAGTTCCTGAAAAGAACTTTTATAGTATTTTCATTAAACTTCAATTCTCACATTATTTCAAAGTTCTTGTGATTCTCTTTCCAACTGCAAAGTTTCTGTCAGTTTCTTCTAACTGGTCATACCATCTGATAAAGTTTTGTTTTAAGGAACACTGTTTACCCTGAAAATTCTAATAATTTTATTGAGGATTCTTCATAAAAAGGACCACAGAAGGATATCACAGCACCAAAGCATATTGCACTGTGTTTCCCACTAGACATGCCATTTATTTTACAATAGAGCTGAGTGTGCCATATTTTCTGTTTTTGCCTGTTTAAGCTCACAAAAATTTGTTACAGAAATCTCAGGGCTCAGATCCCTGCAGAAATAAGCTATTTTAATTTATTTTCTATCTGACAGATGAAAGCACTATGCAATGTGGCCACATAGTCACAGATATTGAATTAAAACTGCTTCTGCCAAATTTTCTGAATAAGTAATCAAACACAGATTAAAGCTCACATTTTCCATCACACCATGAAATCATTGCACCAGAAATACCACTACCAGGTTTCATTAAGGCATAAAAGCAGAGCACAAGGACAGTATTTCCTATTATTTCAATGATATACCAAATTTTCAGATTAAGGTATGCAAACACCAAAATAGCAACAAGATATGTTGCATATCTGCTAACTGTTGTCTAAAGGTCAACATTTTTCTGATGTCCTCGAGGTGCTTCCCTGCTCTCTGCTACTCTGTCAGCAAGTGGTCCTCTGTCTGAGCACTGTGCAAATAGAGCTAAAAAAAGAAAGAATCAGAAGTGCTCCTGCTGTACAAAGTAAATTAAGTCAAGAGGATATTGATGAGATTACTAATTTATTTAACACATACATTGAATTCAGAATGGGAGTAAAACTTCATCTGTCTCCATTCGTCAGCTACACGTTGCCTAGGGCCATGAGCCTGCTGCTATCTTGTTCTTCATTCTCCTTGGTTTTACCCAATTTAGTTTTGTTCTTTGCTCTTGTCCCACACTTCATTTGTGACAAACAATTTAAAAAATAAATGTTCTGTTTTCTCACAGTCAACATGCTGTCACCTCACAATCTTTAAAATGACAGACACCAACATTTTTATAGTAGAATCAGGTTTGCTATTCTTTCTAAAAGCTCTCTATACTGAATTAAAAAAATCTGAAAAGTAACTGTGAGAAAATAAATTTTCACCAGCAGCTGGTCCTCCTTACTGCCTAGATTACCTTCTACAAGGACAGGAGAGATCTATATGTATATCCCAAGCTACAACAGACTAAGCACTCCTTACCACAGGATTTTCTGTTTCATCAGGTGTACTGGAAATGACTCTAAAGAGAACCATACCAAGAAAACCAAAGCATCAACAAATGCCTTCCCTTATCTCTCTCTCTCTCTGCCTCTCCCTCCCTCTATACCCCCCTCCCTCACTCTCTCTCCCTCTCCCCTTCCCTCTCCCTCTTTCAGAGATCTGCAGAATAAATGGCCATTTGAATTTGTAGAGTGGTTTTCAGTTACAGGCTCCAAGAAACAACTTATTAGTTCCCTCAAAGACTACTGTAGGGACACCTCAAATGTTGTTCAACCTGGAAGCCCTGGAGAACATGCAGTACACAGCCAAAGCAGCGAAAAGGTGCAGAGGACTGGCATTTTCAAGAGAAATGATAGGAACCAGCTCAGACCCACCTCCTTCTCTCCCAGATTAGATATTACTCTACAACACACTATTGCCATTCTTAATGGGATCACACAGTGTTTGTACTGCCCTAATCTCTTGTCATTGCTCTCATAAGACAAACCACAGAAGAAAACATCAATCAATGGGTGCCCCTCTACTCAGACCAACACATAATTTTCTGTTGGACAGAAAAGGGATATCAAACTAAAAGAGAGGAAACAAGATGGATGACTGAAAAGTAAAAAAAAAAAAAAATTTAGAAAAGTGTAAAGGGACACAGAATAGGAAACAGACATGAAAAATAAAAAGTAAACAACTGAATGGAATCATGGCAAAAAAGCAAGGGCACACAGCCATCTGCCAGTACCATCAGGGATACTGAGATGAGAAGAGAAGAAGGCCTGAGCAGCCCTTCTATTGCCACATGCTTACTCCCTTAGCCATGAGCTGAAAAAAAAATAAGTTTTGCTCCCTAATCTTACTGCTACTAGAAAGGTCTTCAGCAAATCAATGTGAATGTAGTACCACTAACTATTTCTAGAAGGAAAAAAAAACTAAAACACTTCATTCTGAGTGTTTCCTACATCTTTCTTACCCTCAGCCCCTGCAAGGTTTAATTTCTCTCAAGAAAGACTTTTTCTGACCAACTTTTCAATGTTTTCTTTTCCTTTATTCCCTTCCCACCTGCTTCATCTCAACCCTTTCAACCCTTCCACTCCTCTTCCTTTTTTTTTTTTTTTTTTAGTCTTTCCATGCTTATTCCAGTGCTGCTACATCTCACCCACCCTGCTTCAGACTAGTACTAGTGAAACTTATCTTGAAATACACACACACATAGTTGTGATGACTCTAGGGAGAAGAGAAAAAGTATAGCATTGGCTTTAAAAGAGGCTCAGAACACAAGCACATTACCAATTCACTGAAGAGTTTTCCAATTAAAAGGTAAGTTAATGAAGGTAATATTAGCAGGAAACACACTGAAAACAGAAGCCAAATCCCTGAGTTCTGATTATTGTTTTTTATGCTAAGTTCTGAGCAGACTAATTAAACCAAGATGACCATGGCTAACAAAATGTCTATGTGATTCAGTTCAAGGAAAGAACAATGAAAGGAAAAGGTGCTCTGTGTGTGTGAGCACGCATGTGTGTGAGTTCATTTTTGCTTGTGGGATCAGAACATGAGAATAGAGCAAATCAGTAAGACAAATATCCTGATTTTTCTAAAAGTCTCCTTTGGTAAAATTCCAATATTTAAATGTTCATCTTAATAAAATTTACCTAAAATTTGTATTTGAGGGCAGCTGAAATGTTTTTTGTCTGTAGCATTTCCTTTTTTTTTTTGTGCTTCAGTGTAAGTATCTTAATGAGTAATTAGCAATATTTATGCTTCCACCCAAAATCTTCCATATCTATTCAACATATTCAGATATATTTGCAGTGTTGTCATCTCTACATTTTCAAAATGCACACCATTTCAGCCATACTGGTTTGTCTTCTTTTGCTTGGATGGTTGGGAGTGGCTTGGAGGGGGTATTTCTTTGTTCTTTGTGTGTTTTTCAGGGTCTTGTTTGTTTGTTTGTTTGGACAACTTCATAAGAAAAATAAAATAGATTTTGGAAAAAAAAAACCACTATATTTCTCAATTAGAAATCATTGCATAGATTATATCCACTTTCACCCAAGAGTTCTAATTTTAGCTCTTAGCCCTGGATCATATCGTAAGATATGATTTGTGCAAACCACTTACTCTTTCTGCAGAACCTGCACTGAAATAGACTGTTTCAGATGATGATAGAGAACATCTCCCTCTCATTATCTATTAACCGTGTAGACCCTACTAACTGTAATCCAGGAAGACTACAGATATCTACAGCTGGATGATATGTGTCCTCTCCCTCTTCACTCATTGAATCAGAACATTAAAATGTCATTTGTCCATCTCATTGATTTATGTCAGCAATACTCTGTAATAACAAAGGCCTTGCTGTAAAAGTCTCCAATCTTGAAAACAGATAAATGTTTAACATTACTAGTGGTATAACTGATAACTAGTGAAATTTCTCAGGACAGGAACACTTAATGCCTAACACAGAGAAGTCCTGATCTTGGCTGATGCTTTCAGTGCTATATCTCTACTAATAAAAACAGTTACCAAACCAAGTTTAACTGGGGACTTTCTGTCATAACACCTATACACAACTTCATACCACTATTGCAATATTATCATTTTAATAGATTAAATTCTGGAATTGTCACACACATTTACTCACTCAGTGATATTTAACTATTGCCTTTGTGATTTCAGATAAGAAACTGTGCACTATTCAAATGCAGTAAATGATTAAAATTCGATCCTTTTGCTTCCTCCCAAGATATTAAATGTTATTTTACATAAAGACAAGACCTCAGGCTAGCTCAGTGATTGCCTTTGTACCTGCCCATAATTGGGAGAACAGAAGTTTTTCCTGATTGTTTGCTTTCCCAGTGCTTACACTGTTGAGGTGAGACCACATCCAGTTTGGCAATGAGACAGCAGGCAAGCATCTGTACGGAGTCCCAGAACAGATGCACTGTTGAATGTAAACTGATACCAACAAACAAATAAATAAATAATATTAAACCATCAGATTAAAAACTCCTCCACCTGCCAAGGTTTTGAAGTATAAATGGAATGTTCAGTGGGCTGCACTAGTATGATTAATCATCATTATAAAAGTACACTGACTTGGCATCTCCATTTTTTTAATCTGATTTTTCCTAGTACATTGACATCTCCATCTGACTTCTGCATTCCCACTTGTAATAACAAAGGTTCTTTGTCTCTCAAACTTTAAAATCTTAAAGGAAAAGGAATATTCATATTCTCATAAGCTTCAAAGTTCTCTTTTCTTCAGGAAGAGTATGATTAGTAGGACAAAAAGTAAATGCTTTGCTCTTTGCTTTTCACTGCAAGTTACAGAAGAAAAAGTCTAGTAACATATGCAAACTGGTAGCCTTCTATCCTCCTCTTAAAACAGTTAATTCAACTGGATTTCATGGGTACGTTCCCCCTAGATAGATTTCCCTCATTAACTTAAATAACAGCGGACATAAATCTTGACATAATCTTCTCCCTGAACTTTACTGTCCATAAAGCATATGGAGTCTTCCTTGCCAGAGAGAAACTCGGTCATTTTTACTCTCCTGGTGTGGAGCCAAGGGATTATGTCAGTCTTGCTGGCAGGATGAATCAGCGAAATAACTGTACCTCTCTTTTTTTGTTGAATCCTATCAGATTACCAAGTATTTATTGGTTACGGAAAAGGCTCCCAAACTGAGATGTACACTTATGACTTTAGATAAACAGACTCTCAGTCACCATCAATGCCAAAATCCATACTAGGTTACAGATGTGGATCTAACATGATGAACATCATCAAGATCAAATGGTCTCTCTCTTCCCATTCGTACACCTGGACCAGGGGCACTAGAGCTGCTGCAGCCAAATGATTTATTTCCTACTGTATGTCCTTGCTATGAGTTGAATACCAGCACATGTAACTCATTTGTCAATTCCCTTCCACCTTGTTCACAGCAAGGAGCAAAGGTTTCCTGTCAGAACTGGGAAGGAATTTTGCCTTCCATGTGTGTCCTGAGGTTAGGGATAGGGGGAAGATAATGAAGGATAAGGCCAGACTGAAAATTCGAATAGCTGAGGGAAGTTGCAGCATTTATTTTAGTCATGAATTTGTTGCACTGTGGGAATGTTAGTAACAGTTCGAGGAGAAAAGGTATTTAGGACCACATTAAAGGGTAGGAAAATGCTGAAAAAAAAAAGACAAGGATCCAGGCCAAAAAAAAAAAAAAAAAAAAAAAAGGAGAGAGAGAGGGTAAGAAAGAGATCCTACCCAAAGAAGGCTGGAAAAATATGCAAAACAGTGGAGCACTTCAGTAATTCAGCATTCTCTCCACCATAACAAACCATCTCAATAGAATAAAAGACTGCTAATCGATAGTCTGATGGTTAAGACACTGAGGGCTCAATAATCCAAATGCCCCTAAAAGCTGGAGGAAGACATGCAACATAGGGCTGTACAAATGACCTAAGCATCATGAAGAAAAAAACATCTGTCTATATACCACAACGGAGTCTTTCATAGCACAGGTAAGACTCCAGTCCTTCAATTCTACCTGGTTTAGGTGGAAGTCCTTTGTTCCAACTGCTCCACATTATCAAACAGATGTAAATTGTCCTCTCTAGTAGATAACTGCAAACTCAGGAGTATTATAACTGCCTTTAATTCTAGTATTTGCCATTTATTCTTCTTGCCTTGGTTGAAAAGTTGTTTCCTTTCTTTCTGTAGTTTTCTGTGGGCCAATCTCTGCTTTCATTTACTTTGTTGCAGACCTTTATTTCAAGCTGGAGAAATCAGCAACGTTCTTGCTTAAGGATATGGTTTCAAATGAAGCTACACTGCGTGCATATATGATTTTAAAAAATAATTAAATATAGCTGGAATATGCGTGCATGTAAAATGTCACAAGGATCACATTCAGGGTGCAATTTTCAAGATATAATTGTACATTGCATGGGCTATTTGTAAAATCATTGATCCTCTGACTATACTAAATGCTCTGCTTTCATTTTGAGAGTAAAGGGATCGGGAACCAAAAGCATCAGGATGACATTACTTCAAAATTATTTTCCTTCTAAAATTTAGCTTTGTAAACATGAGAAAAGTTTAAGAGGAAAAAAGTAATTCATATATCATGAGACTAGCTAACTGAAAATACTTCTAAACCTATCAAGTAAAATCCAATCCAGCAGCATCCAATGTACCCATTTCTGTAGACAGTTGTTTCCCACAACTAGTTTACAGATAAGACCATGTTCACTAAAGTGAAACAACGGGACAGAACTACAACTCAGGGAGACATTAGTGCGAATAACAGTGATGGAGGAAACACAGTCAGTTTCTCATTAAAAAGACTTTCAATATTATTTTCCTTGGCAGCAACTCTTTGATATTCTGTTTCTTAACTGTTAGCTTGTACAAAATTCAGAGACAGGAAAGAAATAGTTCCAGTAGAAAACTTTAGCTTTGGTCTGTGATGGTGTGCTCCCCTGCCTCCACACTTCTTGCCTTCAGTCTGGCCGATGCTTTGCTCAAACAATGGCCGATGCTCAGGCAGATTCAGATGCGTGCTGGAGAAACTGACAGACAGACATATTGCTCAGCAGCTGAGGGCCAATGGAGCCCTTCTGTAGGGCAGCTGGCTGCATGACAGGATCTCCCCTTGAGTTGGGACACCTCTCAAGGTCATGCCTGCTGCAGAGATCCTGCACTCTTCACAAGAGATAATTTGCCACAACAGATCCTCGGTAAGTGATTTATCACTTGTTAAACTCTGTAAACTTCACTAAGATTATAGCTTAGATTGATTGTGCACATATATTCATCAAACCCTCAGACATAATCCATTGACCAAATCTGGGTATAAGAGGAGATGCAGCCAAACCTAGGCTCTTTACTTCAAGGAGTTTAGAAAGCAACGAGGTCCACTTTGAACCTCACGACTCAACAGGAGGGTCTCCCTGACACGTCTGAGTTACCCTGTCCACTATCCAGTAAATAATCAAGTGTGCCTCTAATCTTATTAAGTCATAGGCTTATTTATGGTTAAGCTTTGTTAGATAACTGTACTATATCAATAAATATATTGCTGCTTCTCTTTTACAAGTGAAGTATACAATTTCATCTGAGACAGGTCTTGTGATAGGCTGTTATGATTTTAGACAAATTCTGCTGAACTGGTCTTAAAACATATTTATTTTTTGCTTTCAGAATTCCCCATGCTTCCCAGATATTTTACCCTTTGCACAGACACATTGATATGTAAACTCCAGATACAAATTCACATACAATTTGCTACCCACCTTATTCATTATATGGGAGATGGACTCAAAAATAGCATAACTAAGATTACATGTGTATATTTACTATGTCTCAATTTTTGCCTAATCAGCAGAATAGGCAAAAGCAGCATTCTTTCATATGCCATAGATATGTACATATTGTAATTTACATTTTCTCATAAATATTCCACTTCAAATTAATTTAATTTTTCAAATTTTCTCATTAATATTCTATATCATTTCCCCACACGTTTACAGATTAATCCTTATTATTTTTAATCTGGCACTCAATTTTCACAATTATAATACTGTGTATTTCACAGATAATATTGTCTAGGACTTATAGGAGAGATTTACAGAAACTTCTGGAGATAGCTATCATTGGAAAAATAAAATAACTGTGAATAGAAAGTGAAAAATAAAAATGTAATTTAAAAAAAAAAAGTCTCATCTTTTATCAGTTTGCCCCGATTAAGGTTTCAGGAGTAAAAAACCTATGTTAACTTCAGCTCAGAAGCCAAGTTCTCCACAACAGAATTGAAAGAAACTCTGAATCAAGCTATTACCTAAATCTCTGTAACAGGCCAGCATTTGATTTTGTCTCTTATTTCTCCAAGGTTAACCGAAGAAACTTTAAAAGGGCTTTCTGAATTAAATATTAAAATGTATGACAGTCCAAACCGTACGTAAGTTTCAATCATTTGAATATTTAATTCAGCACCAAAACTATGTTGCTGACTTACTTCATTCTGCCACAGGAATTCCAGCACACTATGGTGTTAAGACTGGACAAGACATCATTCCACTGTAGCACTCATCCAAGAAGAAGAAAGTCACAGTGCTAGGTGGAATATCGAGTTTGTGACATAAGAGCAGGAGTTATCTGGGATTTTTTATTATTAGGTTGGAGTAGGACTGCCTGGATGGATCTCTGCTGAGGAGACAGCAGACTTAGACCACAGATGTTTGGAATGAAATAGTTTCTGTGGCAGTTCTGCTCTGAACTTGAATAAATCCCTTATTATTCCTTGTCTTGATTCTGCTCTCTATAGGTTAAGTAGGCCATAGTAACTCTCAATATTACCAGAATTTTAAAAATATCAAACACTCATTGTACTTTTTAACATCAATGAGAGTGATATTCAGCCTGAAATAGCAACAGCTGTTTATATCACACAAAATGGAAGAGCAGTGCCACTGTGAGCAATTCCAGGTTTATCATTTGCCATCCCCTTCACACTGCTTCTTAAATTTACTGCAAAGCCCTTCAAAAGCAGACAGCTTCAAAACTTTAGCAAAAGTTCAAAAAATGGCAGGAGTATGCAAGCTGTTGAGGCTAACGTGTGGGAAGCACATGTTCTCTGGTTCTTTCTTACACCAGGAACTCAACCTCCATAGCTATTTGTACTCTCCTATTCCCTCATTTGCTTTCCTTCTTCTTTTATTTTTATTTCCTTCTTTTTCTCCTTTTTATCCCCTGAAACTCTGTAGAAAGGCAATCTCCAAGTCTTCTTGTTTATATTTATGTTAGATTGGTGAGGCAGCCTTGGCCTCTGCCTTGGCCCGCAGCACTGTGCAGACATGCAGTCAACCAGATAGCTAGCTGCAGGCACCTCAGAGCCATGGCAAAATTGGGTTAATTTACCCAGGCACACTTCCTATCTTTTCTGCCTTCACCATTACATTTGTCTTTTCTCTTCTTTAATGACTTGTACCCACAATCTGTCCTCTTTTCTCTTTGTATCTTTGTTCTATTGCCATTTAGCTGTTCTATTTTCCTTTCAGCCTTTTGTTTGTTTGTTTGTTTTATTAGTATTATTACTACTATTTTTGACCTTCTCTACACTGCAGTCTTTCTGAGCAGGAGGCTGAATACCTGAAGGTGTGAACATGACCCACAAAAGTAATAATGTTTTTCAAGAGGAAGTCAGCACTTCAGATTCCTAGTGCCACTAGCCACTACAATATGGATGGGTTGAAAACTACAGGTTTCCTTCTCATTTTATACTTATGGAGCTTGCTTTCTGCTGCTTCTTTCCTGGAAAGTGAGTCTTAAAGGAAGAACAGGAGAAAGTCCTAATACTAGTCCTACTGCCTCCCAGCACTTGAAGTATTTCTAGGCTGGAAAGACAAAGATTTCTATTCCCTGTTACCTCACGGTATCTCTCTTTCACAGAGAGAAAAACAAGGCTGCTGGCAGCTGCTTCCTGTGTTTGCACCAGCTCTTGGCAGTTCTCTCCTCCCGTGGGGTGTTAGTTGCATGTATCACTCTCTACACACTCTCTGGTGATAGAAGAACACTGCCAAAAGCACAGCAAAGAAAGTTGTCTCTTAGGGCCTCATGCATCCAATAGCTAAAGGACTGTCTATGGCTCCTTTTATGGCTGTTGAATTAAGAAATTCAGATAACAGTGACCTATCCTAGTAATTTCCATTCTACTTGTGCTAAGCTACCTACAAAATTATGACTGCACACGCAAATACATGGGAAACAGATGATTTTTTTTTTTTTCTTTTCTGGTTTTGCACAGAGATTTGTAATAGAAATGTTAAGGTTGCTAGGAATAGAGAGTGCATGTGTATGAAACACCAGAAGGAATAAGAAGAGAAAGGGGAAACAGATGGCAGGTTCAGATGACACCTAGCCTGTTGTGAAGATCCCAGCACATCTATACATGGTTTCTCAGTAACACCCAGTAAGTAGGAAAACAAAGGACAATCTAAAACAAAGGGTAGACTAGAGTCATTTAGAGATGATGACAGGAAGATAAGGAACTGTTGTGAAGCTCTTAGTCAAACACAAAGAGGAAAGACAACGAGCAAGTCTGCAATGCTGCCTAAAGGTTCTGGAGGTGGGACAGGAGGGAGACAAAAGACGGCAATCAGCATCAGATTACAATGCATATCAAAGAAACCAGCCCACGGTTGCCAACCATGTCAGCCAAATGTTAGTCTCTCTTTCTCCAGCACACTTCACACAAGAGGACGGCAGTCATCCTCTGTAGAGACTACTTGTCCACAGTGTTCAGCTGTCTTAACCTTATTGGAAAAGATCTGTGTATTTTAAGGAAAACAATCTATCAACGCCTAATTCCAGAGACAGTAATTTGAATCTAAGCTTTTACATACACATGACTGACACCTCCCAAAGCTTAGTCCCAGTGGAACAAATACTAAAAGCAGAATGTCACTGTCTGAAGGAAAATTAAATAAAACTATGTGTTTTCCAAACAGAAGGCTGTAACTGTAACTGGAGCAGCACAATAAGAAATAAAGCCCAGCTCTGAACACAGATAAAAGAAACTGTCCCAAATACAAAAACTTAGAGAATATGAAATAATTCTATGAGGCATTCATAGAGGTGTTTTTTTGTTTGTTTGTTTGTTTGTTTGTTTACTTGTGGTTTTTTTTTAAGAAATCATGCATTCAATCATTTATAAAAATATGCCACAGTGTCAGCAAAAATGAATATGGTTGGCCAACAACGTCTGATGTAGCATTTACCCTTCAATGAAAAACTTTCTTTAAACTGTTGCTTACTTGATAGATAACATTCCTCTGCACAAAGACTTTGTAGATTTGTTTTGTTTGTTTTTTTTGTTTTTGTTTTAACACCATCTTCTGAAGCTGATTTCAAAAATTTCTATCAGAGTGAAAGACATTAAAAATCCTTCTAACAAAGGTTTGAATGCAATGTTTTTAAAAGTTTTACAGCAAGTGGCCAAAACTAATAGTCATCCTGTTTTTAGTAATTTAGTAATTAACTCTGCTGCATTTCCGTTTAGGCAAAAACTCTTGTTATGTAATAAATTGGTCTTAGGCAGATATCTGATGATAGAGTTCTGTCTGGGATTGTTTCCCTAAAGGATGCTAAACTAGGATTGCTTTGCAATAGTCCTCAGTTCTAAGTCAACTTCCCTGAAAATATATTGCACATAACACTAATTTCCCAGTTGCTATATAACTACCATTACAGTGGAAGCTGTTGATGGGTCTAGAGAAAACCTGCATCAGACAGTACTGTGAGAATGCCTCAGAATCAAAGTAACCTGAAAAAAACTGCATGCATACATTCCCCAAAAGCCCAATTACTCTGCAACATCAAAATCAAAATTAATTCTCTTATATATGTTGGCTGATTCACTGTTTTCAGGGTTAGAACCAAGACTCTAAATTAACCAGAAGCTTGGAACCAATCAAAAATAAAAGAAAATGTAAAGTACAAAAATGATATTGCAGGAAAGGGCATAGAACAGCAACAAATGAAGATCTTAGAGTTAAGTATCTATCAAAGCTCTAAAGATGTGGTGCAGTGAAGGAAAATTGCAAATTACTAAGATATTACAGCTGGATCTCAGAAACCAGAATTCATCTTCCTAAAATAGTTCTCTAAGACATGTTAAAAAAAAAAAAAAAATCACTAAGGAAATACAACACACTATCAGTCAGGTGCTGTGCTTAAATAAATATAGTAACAACGCAAGTCCACCACTAACAAAAATACTGAGAAGGCAGTGCAACTTGCATCTCTCTAGGTTACAGTCATTTTGCTTTTTCTGAAGTTTTTATGAATAAAACCATCTAATAGAAACTGAAAAACTACCCTCCCCACCAAGTCCTCAGTTTCTAAATGCATTGGTACCAATACAGATCTGTAGAGAAAAACTCCTTGCATATGCATTGTTCAAGGGTAAAAGCCTACTGCTCTATACACTTTGGAAATCACCTTGCTAATCTGTTGGGGCACTAAAAGATGAAAGCTGCACAGCACAAAGAAAAATTGCTAAATGGGATCCACTCCATTGCAAACATTCATTACAGGTAAGTTTTACATCCCATTGGCTTCTCTCCTTTTCTCTAATAACAAAGACCCGGGCATTTCAGAAGATAACATTTACAACACAACTAAAAAAGGGCTTCTGTTAGATATTTTACACAGGGGTATTATTACATTATCAAGCTCCTTACATCAATCTACCGGTGAGCAAGCTGCAGCCATGGAACTGCATACATGGGTGCCTCAGACTTCTCATGAAACTTAAATATATACTTTGGCTCACTAGATATATAATTTTAATGAGGAAAATATCCTTAATCCCATTTGCATAAAGTGTTCCCAAAAGATGTGTTATCATCGAATGCCAATTGACTGATAACTTCTAGGTAAATCTTAGTCTTCTAGGATAATTTGGAGAGGGTACTGTTTCTGAAAATTAAGATTGCAAAGCAATGTTTTTTTTTTATTTTATTTTTTTCCTCCCAAGACTGAGGAGTCAAAGGGAAGAAGATAAATGAACTGGACTGAGTTCTTATTGAGTTATACATCACAACTGACCCTAAAAAGTGGATACCTCCACATGGATTTGGCAGTCTCAGGGTGAAGTGGTACGATCTGACTGAATTCATTTGGAAAGAGCATTGTGAAAAATACCGGTTAACAAGAAATCACTTTCAAAGGGAGCTTTCTCATTCACTATCTCTGTAGAGACATAAACATTATTTACAAGTCCAGATGGCAAAGTAATATAATATCCAAATATACAAGCAGTTACAGCCTGTATCCTTAATATGAAAACTACCCAATAACTTGTACATTTTTCTGCAGAATAAATACTTTATATAAGTACTCATAATAGTCACCTAGAATGTTATCTCCTGTATAAAAACACTATAAACACTAGATTAACAGAAAATGCAGTTCCTCACTTTATTTCAGGAGTTGTAGATCTGTTTGAAATTTTAATTTGTACTTTTTTATCCTCCATGTAAATCTCTGGTATTTCCCTATTTTCTTTTTTTTTTTTTTTTTTTTTAATTTTCATAACTAGTTGCTTTTTTTTTTTTTTTGGTTGGTTGGTTGACATCAGCACAATCCAAATCAATTGGAATATCAAGGGAAAAAGCAAGGTTATTGGGTGAGGATTTATTTCCAGCTGGTTACTGCAACAGATTAATATATCCCTGAAACTTGCATTTTTATTTAAGACTGCTAGAGCAGACATGTTAAAACTCACCAAATTACACACAACATAGTCACAAAACTGTTTGATAACCTTCTAAGTTCTATTCCTTTCCGTATACTTATCCACCTTAAATTCATGTGGAAATTGTTGATATCAGTAATAAGAGAACAAAATATAGATTAAAGCATTTTACCAAGTTTTTATACTACTCATAGTATGATAATAATAATGGAGGGGAAATGTCAAGTCTAAACCTAATAAATATTTTCCCTTTATCTAGTCCACTGATAAAGTTCCATAGTTAGTTATTAGCTTCTTATCATATCTCCATGGAGTCTTTGGTAAGTTATTTTTTGACATAAATGCTGACTGCAATGGCTATATACCTGCAATCATCCCACACAAGTCATTCTGTGTTCTGAATTATTGAACATACTGTTCTCATTACAAAGGATATGTCAGTAGTTTTAACTAAACAGAGCTTATCTTGAAAGGGAAGAAACATATTCAGAGCTGTGAATAAGAAAAATCCCAGTAAGGTAGGGCAAGAAGTCTACAAGTCTGCTCTCCAGCAGTAAAGGAAAGGCATCTCTAAACAATATACAGACTGCTGACCTCCTCCAGCATGAACTGAAGGAGGTTCCACACGTTTCCTTGGTAGGCTGTTTTACTAGTCTCACCATTTAATAGCATTTATTTCATTTATTCACATAATCTACAAATTATTTCTATTTTCTTCTGGTATTACTGGGGCATAGTGAAGTAATCTTTTTATTAGGGATTAAAAAAGGTTCTCTTTTTAAATGTATCATATCTAAATCATTTCACTGTTCTTGAAGTTTTCCAAACCAGATCTTTCATTTTCTTCTGGACATCCTTCACTTTGTTTATACAGTACTTCAAGGGCTTCAAAACTTCATACACTATTCAATTTGAGGGTTTCATTCACATCAAAGAATAATAAACTCCCATGTTTTACAGGAAAACCTCTTGCTACTTCACTTCAATGTAAAATATGTGATTTTAATTCTACACCAAAAAGAAATGTTTATTTGACCTTTTCTTGTTCTAGACATGTGGTTAACCATCTGTTACAAGCCCTAGGATCCTCCACTGCAGTAGCATGGATTAGCCAACTCATCATTTCTCCTTTTATTAATCATTTCATTTTTTCTTCTTAAGTTTGAACAATTATACATCACGTCTTCATTAAAAAAAAAAAGCTTATTCCAGTATTTTCTGTGTTATTAAAAATATTCCTAATACAATGAAATCCAGAAATGTTCTAAGTATATGCTCTATTTTAGCAGCAAAAATGAACTTGAAAATGTTAGATAGAGCTGCACCAAAGAAAAACTTGCAGGTCCCTGCTAAATGCCCTTTCCAATTGAGAGAAAAAGTAGTTAGGGGAGTTGTGGAGGGGCCAGGAGACCAGCCAGTTGCACATATATTGCATAGTAGTTTCATCTGATGATTTCACTAGTTCATTTGCTGATGTCACATAGGATGGCATCAAAATCCTCATCAAGGTACGGTATTACAGGCTGCTTTCCCTTTCTTTCCTATTCACTAGAACATGATTTCAGAACACAGAAATTTTGGTTCCAACACAGAAATTTTGTTTTTTTTTGACCATGGGGCGCTTTACTTGGCACCCAGCCTGATGGCCGCAGACGGGTCCCTATCTCTAAGGGCAAAACGGATCCTAGCCCAGGAGCTGGCAGGGCTCAGTGAAAGGGCTTTAACCTAGGTAAGAAGGGAGATGGGGCTGAAATAAGGCTTGTTGGAGCTGTGCCAGAGGGAACAATGGCAAGGCCGGGGGAGAAGGCAATGGCCCAAATGAAGTGCAGCTACACTAAAGCACGCAGCATGGGTAACAAACAAGAGGAGCTGGAAGCCATCGTGCAGCAGGCAGGCTATGACGTGGTTGCCATCACGGAAACGTGGTGGGACCACTCATGACTGGAGTGCTGCAATGTCTGGCTATAGGCTCTTCAGAAGGGACAGGCAGCACAGAAGGGGTGGTGGTGTGGCTCTCTATATTAGTGTTTTGATGTTGTGGGACTTGAGGCTGGGAATGATAAGGTTGAGTCCCTATGGGTTAGGATCAGCGGGAAGGCCAACAAGGCAAACATCCTAGTGGGGGTCTGTTATAGACCATCAAACCAGGATGAGGAGACGGATGGGGAGTTCTACAGGCAGCTGGCAGAAGCTGCGAAATCGTCAGCGCTCATTCTCGTGGGGGACTTCAACTTCCCAGACATACCCTGGAAGCACAACACAGCCCAGAGAAAGCAGTCTAGGAGGTTTCTGGAGAGCGTGGAAGATAGCTTCCTGACGCAGCTGGTTAGAGAGCCTACCAGGGGAGGTGCCCCGCTAGACCTTCTGTTCACAAACAGTGATGGACTGGTGGGAGATGTGGTGGTCGGGAACTGTCTTGGGCAGAGTGACCACGAAATAGTAGAGTTCTCTATTCTTGGCGAAGTCAGGAAGGGGACCAGTAAAATCGCTGTATTGGACTTCCGGAGGGCTGACTTTGAGCTGTTCAGGACACTGTTTGGCAGAGTCCCTTGGGAGGTGGTTCTGAAGGGCAGAGGAGTCCAGGAAGGCTGGGCAATCTTCAAGAAGGAAATCTTAATGGCTCAGGAGCGGTCTGTCCCCACATGCCCAAAGATGAGCCAGCACGGAAGACCAGTCTGGCTGAACAGAGAGTTTTGGCTTGAGCTTAGGAGAAAAAAGAGGGTTTATAATCTTTGGAAAAGAGGGCGGGCCACTCACAAGGACTATAAGGATGTTGCGAGGCTGTGCAGGGACAAAATTAGAAAGGCCAAAGCTCATCTGGAGCTCAATCTGGCTACTGCCGTTAAAGATAACAAAAAATGTTTTTATAAATACATCAACACAAAAAGGAGGACTAAGGAGAATCTCCATCCTTTACTGGATGCGGGGGGAAACTTAGTTACAAGAGATGAGGAAAAAGCTGAGGTGCTTAATGCCTTCTTTGCCTCAGTCTTTAGTGGCAAAACCAGTTGTTCTCTGGATACCCAGTACCCTGAGCTGGTGGAAGGGGATGGGGAGCAGGATGTGGCCCTCACTATCCGCAAGGAAATGGTTGGCGACCTGCTACAGCAATTGGATGTATGCAAGTCGATGGGGCCGGATGGGATCCACCCGAGGGGACTGAGAGAACTGGCGGAAGAGCTGGCCAAGCCACTTTCCATCATTTATCGGCAGTCCTGGCTATCAGGGGAGGTCCCAGTCGACTGGCGGCTAGCAAACGTGACGCCCATATACAAGAAGGGCCGGAGGGTAGACCCGGGGAACTATAGGCCTGTTAGTTTGACATCAGTGACAGGGAAGCTCATGGAGCAGATTATCTTGAGGGTCATCACGCAGCACTTGCAGGGCAACCAGGCGATCAGGCCCAGTCAGCATGGGTTTATGAAACACAGGTCCTGCTTGACGAACCTGATCTCCTTCTATGACAGAGTGACACACTTAGTGGATGAGGGAAAGCTGTGGATGTGGTCTACCTTGACTTCAGTAAGGCTTTTGATACTGTTTCCCACAACATTCTCCTCAGGAAACTGGCTGCTCGTGGCTTGGACTGGCGTACGCTTCATTGGGTTAAAAACTGGCTGGATAGCCGGGCCCAAAGAGTTGTGGTGAATGGAGTCAAATCCAGTTGGAGGCCGGTCACTAGTGGAGTCCCCCAGGGCTCAGTACTGGGACCAGTCCTCTTCAATATCTTTATCGATGGTCTGGATGAGGGGATTCAGTGCACCTTCAGTAAGTCTGCAGACGACACCAAGTTAGGTGCGTGTGTTGATCTGCTCGAGGGAAGGAAGGCTCTGCAGGAGGATCTGGATAGGCTGGAGCGATGGGCTGAGGTCAACTGTATGAAGTTCAACAAGGCCAAGTGCCGGGTCCTGCACCTGGGGCACAACAACCCCAAGCAGAGCTACAGGCTGGGAGATGAGTGGCTGGAAAGCTGCCTGGCAGAGAAGGACCTGGGAGTACTGGTTGATAGTCGACTGAATATGAGCCAGCAGTGTGCTCAGGTGGCCAAGTAGGCCAACAGCATCCTGGTTTGTATAAGAAGCAGTGTGGCCAGCAGGTCTAGGGAAATGATTGTCCCCCTGTACTCAGCTCTGGTGACGCCGCACCTCGAGTACTGTGTTCAGTTTTGGGCCCCTCGCTACAAGAAGGACATGGAGGTGCTTGAGAAAGTCCAGAGAAGGGCTACAAAGCTGGTAAGGGGTCTGGAGAACAAGGCTTACAAGGAGCGGCTGAGGGAGCTGGGATTGTTCAGCCTGGAAAAGAGGAGGCTCAGGAGCGACCTTATCACTCTCTATAGGTACTTTAAAGGAGGCTGTAGTGAGGTAGGGGTTGGTCTATTCTTCCACGTGCCTGGTGACAGGATGAGGGGGAATGGGCTAAAGTTGCGCCAGGGGAGGTTTAGGTTGGATATTAGGAAGAACTTCTTTACGGAAAGGGTTGTTAGGCATTGGAATGGGCTGCCCAGGGAAGTGGTTGAGTCACCATCCCTGGAGGTCTTTAAGAGACGTTTAGATGTAGAGCTTAGTGATATGGTTTAGTGTAGGACTTGTTAGTGTTAGGACAGAGGTTGGACTAGGTGATCTTGGAGGTCTCTTCCAACCTAGACGATTCTGTGATTCTGTGATTCTGTGATTTTCCACTGAAGAAAGTAAATGGATTGGTTTGACACAATTTGTTCTCATCAAATTCATCTGGTTTCTTTCTTCTTATTTAATTATCCTCTAGGTCTTATAAATTGATTCATAATTCATTTAGAATTCCCCCAGTACTGCCTATTGTGCTCATTTTTTCCTCACCCTTAAACTACATTTGCTATATACTGTTTGTTCTGTTTCAGTCCCTTAGGATCTAACCTGTCCTCTATCATTTCTCAAAAGTAATTAATGATTCAAAAAGTGCCTCTTTTTTTTTTTTCAAGCCCTTGAGGGAAAAAAAAAAAAAAAAAAGATATTTTAGAGTTTGCAAATTAAAAAACATCCTAGTTAATAAAATGCTCTTAAACCCACTGTTTCCTTCCTGCTCTGTGCTTATATTAAAAATTAATGTATTAGTATTAGATATCCAGTTACAAAGTATCTCTGTTCTGAAAGCCAAAATAAAAGGTTTAATGTCATCATTCACTCTTCCAGTTTGAAGAGACATTATACTTTCCTTTATTTCTCCGCTTTTTCCAAGACATTTTCATCTTCCTTGTCTGTTAGGCATTTTACAGGCTAGCCTGCTTTCCTATACTATCTGTTTGCTTATACCATCTGTTTATTGTTGTCCTTAGCCATTCTTCCACCCCTCTTTCTAATACAACCCTGATGCAGAAAAATTATCCTTGAACACATCAGAAGTAATGGAAGCACCTTTTCAATCATTAGTGATTACATTAGAGAAATGGTGGAGGAAAGTAAGCTGCCAGGAATTCAAAAAGAACACACAAAATATATAACTGAGAAAAAAAGTACCATAGGCAGCACTAGGGAAATACTAAGCAAAACCTCTTCATATGCTTCATATCCCATCTTCTGCACCAGGATAGCTTGCTACTGTTTTTTTTTGTTGTTGTTGTTGTTTGTTTTTTGGTTTGTTTGTTTGTTTGTTTTAACACAGTCCGTTTTCTCATAACTTATTTACAGAAAGTATGAAGCTTTATTACTTTGATGATTTTCCTAACAGACCCAGTTTGCCTTTTCCCAAAGACTGATTTTTCCTCAGTTTTTTAACTTTACTCTGCTACTCTATTCCTTTCTGTAGAGTTGTAAGTGTTGTTAATTCATGAACACTTCCAATGAATTAATAGGTCACTTCAAATTCTCCAAGCATTCTCCCTATGGAGAAAGAACATAATCTAAAATAGTCACATTCACAACTTCCTTCACCTTCTGAAACTAAAGAAAAGCTGTCAGTGTGGCTTCACAATGCCATTCAGACTTGCTGTGACCTGTCTTGCTGTTTTTCCTCAGTAACTGAAGTCTATTATTATCATGAGCTTCTCTTCTTTGGATACCTATTTAAATTTCTCAGAAACAGATTTTTGACAAATAGGTGAAGTTTCTGATCTTCTCATTCTTAATCAATGACATTGTGTACTTGAATAAGCTTAAAAAACACAGGGAAAGATCTTGATGAACCATTCAATACATCAAGTGGAGACACTTACACTGCCAGAACAGCCAGATTTTTCCATCTTTACTCATGCTGATAGTACTTTAATTCATAAGTAATTACACCAATTTAGTTAATTACTCCAAGTTTAAGTGTAAATAATACCTGAAATAAAACTTTGGCTGAAATAATGGGTACAAAATTAGTGGAATAACACTTGACTCCACATTTCTTAATTAAACAGTTCTCTCTCTAGCTGCAGTTGTATGATTCACAGTCAGAGACTGGAAAATCCTCCTAATGATTTTTTTCATGTCCAATGAGAAATTTAAACTGGCTTGATTAAGTATCTTTAATAAAATACAAGTCTAGGGTGCAAACATATGCAGATAAGGCAAACTAAGTTGGATAACTACTGCTACCTACATAAAAGTACGCAACAGTGCAGTTAGTAAACACGAATACAGTATAATGTTTAATTAACAGTTTTAATAGGGGAATACTAACTTAAACAAGCGAATTCAAAGATAGCTTTTTCTTCCGTATGACTTTCATAAAAATAAAAAGTAAGAAAATAGAGATCAGCTAGGGACAGGAATGACATATAATCAGATATACGGGAGACATTTATGCCCTTCACTATCCAATTTCTACTAGATATTTTATACCAAATAGAAAAGAAATAGAACATTCTCAAGAATGTTCATCTAAAATGGCAAATGAATTCTGAAGTGCTCATTTCTCTTCACTTCCTATAAAGGAGTCTAAGCTAGTTTTAGTGCAGATATATACAGAAAAGACCTCTAAATTATGATGAAGTTAATCCTCTGCTAAGTAGTGGCTCTGTTGTTGCCCTCCTCAAAACTCTCACATAACTGGAATAATTGTTTCAGCTGCAGAAGAATAATTTCAATTGCAGACATGACATAAAACAATATCTGTTTAAGTAGAAGTCCATGTAACTTGAAGGAGCTCCTGGCAAAACAGAAAAAGTATGTATACAGAATGTGGAAAAAGGGACAGGCCACTTGGGAGCAATATAGGAATATTGTCAGTGTATGCAGGGCTGCAATGAGGAAGGCTAAGGCCCATTTGGAATTAAATCTGGCAAGGGATGTCAAGGACAAAAAGAGAGGCTTCTTCAAACACATGTAGCAAAAGAAAGGCTAGTGAAAATGTGGGCCTACTGCTGAATGGTGTGAGTGCCCTGGTGATGACTGATATAGAGAAAGAAGAGTTACTGAATGTCTTTGTTGCTTCAGCTTCTACTGCTAGGGACATCCCTCAGGAATCCCAGACCCTGGAGACAAGAGAGAAAGTCTGGAGAAAGGAAGACTTTCCCTTGGTCAAGAAGGATCAGGTTAGAGATCATTTAGCCAAACCTAACACCCACAAATCCAGGGGCTCCAATGGGATACACCCACGAGTTCTGAGGGAGCTTGTGGACATTATATCTAGGCCACTCTTGACCACCTCTGAAAGGTCCTAGACAAAAAAAAAAAAAAAGTGCCTGAGGAAAGAAGAAAGCCAGTGTCACTCTAATCTTCAAAAAGGGCAAGAAAAGGGACCTAGGAAACTACAGGGCAGTCAGCCTCACCTCCATCCCTGGAAAGGTGATGGAACAGCTCATCCTGGAGGTCATCCCTAAGCACACAGAGGATAAAAAAGATGATCAGGAGTAGTAAGCATGCATTCACCAAGGGGAAGTTGTGCTTAACCTATCTGATGGCCTTCTATGATGGAATAACTGGCTAGGTAGATGAGGGGAGAGCAGTGGATGTTGTCTACTTTGACTTCAGTAAGGCTTTTTCACACTCTCTCCCACAACATCCTCAAAGGTAAGTTCAGGAATTGTGGTTTAGATGAGCGGACAGTGAGGTGGATTGAGAACTGGATGGATGACATAGCTCATAGGGCTGTGATCAGCAACACAGTTTACTTGGAGGCCTGGAGCTAGCAGTGTCCCCCAGAGGTCAGCACTGAGTCCAGTCTTGTTCAACTTGTTCATCAATGACCTGGATGAAGGGACAGAGTGAACCCTCAGCAAGTGTGCTGATGATACGAAACTGGCAGGAGTAGCTGATACACCAGAGAGATGTGCTTCCATCCAGAAAGACCTGAACAGGCTGGAGAGTTGGGTGGACAGGAACCTCATTAAGTTCAACAAAAGCAAGTGAAGGGTCCTGCACCTAGGGGGGAATAACCCCACGCACCAGCACAAGTTGGGGGCTACCTTGTTGGAAAGAAGATCAGCAGAGAAGGACCTGGGAGTCCTGGCTGACAAGTTAACCATGAGTCAGCAATTTGCTCTTGTGGCCAAGCAGGCCAGTAACGGTATTCTGGGGTACACAGGGGCAAGGGTTGTCAGCAAGTCAAAGGAGGTTATCCACTGCATCTACTCAGTCATGATGAGACCACACCTGGAGTACTGTGTCCAGTTCTGGGCTCCCCACTACAAGAGAGACATTGAGCTCCTGGGGAGGGTCCTGTAGAGGGCTACTAAGGGCTACTAAGATGATTAGGGGACTGAAGAATCTCTCTTATGAGTGGCTGGAAAGCTGTGCAGAGGAAAAGAATCTGGGCGTGTTGGTCAATGCTTGCCTGAACATGATCCAGCAGTGTGCCCAGGTGGCCAAGAAGGCCAATGACATCCTGGCTTGTATCAGGAATAGTATAGCCAGCAGGACCAGGGAGGGGATCATTCCCCTGCACTCAGCTCTGGTGAGGCCACACCTCGAGTACTGTGTTCAGCTTTGGGCCCCTTGGTACAAGAAGGACATCGAGGCCCTGGAAGGTGTCCAGAGAAGGGCTACGAAGCTGGTGAAGGGCCTGGAACACAAGTCCTATGAGGAGCGGCTAAGGGAACTGGGGTTGTTTAGTCTGAAAAAGAGGAGGTTCAGGGGAGACCTTATTGCTCTCTACAACTACCCAAAAGGAAGTGGTGGGGAGCTGGGAGTTGGCCTCTTCTCACAGGTAACTTATGATAAGACAAGAGGGAATGGCCTCAAGTTGCACCAAGTGAGGTTTAGTTTGGAAATTAGGAGAAATTTATTCTCAGAAAGAGTAGTCAGGCATTGGAACGGCTTGCCCAGGGAGGTGGTGGAGTCACTGTCCCTAGGGGTGTTTAAGGACAGGTTGGATATGATGCTTAGGGACATGGCTTAGTGAGTGACATTGGTGGCAGGGGGACGTTTGGACCAGATGATCTTGGAGGTCTTTTCCAACCTTGATGATTCTATGATTCTATAAAAGGCTGAAAGAGATGGGCCTGTTTAGCCTGGAGAAGACTGAGAGGGGATCTTATCAATGTATACAAATATCTTAAGGGAGGGTGTCAAGAGGATGGGATCAGACTCTTTTCAGTGGTGCCCAGCAACAGGATAAAAGTCAATGGGCATGAATTGAAATGCAGGAAGTTCCATCTGAATATGAGGAGAAGCTTCTTTACTGTGAGGGTGACAGAGCATTGGCACTGGTTGCCTGGAGAAGTTGTGGAGTCTCCTCTGGAGACATTCAAAGCCTGCTTGGACGCAATCCTGTACAATGTGCTCTAGGTGACCTTGCTTGAGCAGGGGGGTTGGACCAAATAGCCTCCAGAGGTCCCTTTAAACCTCAACCACTCTGTGACTCTGTAAGCCTTGAGTGTAAAGAGTCCCAGTGAGTGAGCAGCACTGACATCTGAAGTAAAAGGCTGAGCTGAACATGTCAGTAAAGGCATCTGATTGAGAAAGAGAAAAAAGGAAAAAAAAAAATTGTCAACCTTATGAGTCATGCAGGACACTTCGTGTGAAGCTAGATGTCTATATCAAGTCTAACCAGGACAGTCTGCAGTTTCCTGAAGTGTCTGTTAACTCTACCAAAGGGGTTGTGCCATCCCTTGGAGTATGAAGATGACACACCTATATCCTGTGTCCTATTTCCTAGCAAACATTTCACCATAATCAGCCTAGATTATTTCAGCGTAACCCTTGTAACAGAGATGCCAAGTACTATGTTCAAGTAGCTTTACTATTAGTATGCACCACAGAGACCCAAACTCCCTGCTACAGCAACTTTAAAGCCCAGTTTTCTGCCACTGCAAGATGTTAAACTGCATAAAACAGGATAATTTGATCTGCATACAGAGTAAACTCAGTGCATTCATAAACTGCATGTGTACAGCTCCAACTGAACTACACTTGCATCTGAAGCTTTTGCTCACACACAGCAGGCAGTAAGTCTTTGCTTTTTGGACATTTAACAGTGGTCAACGTCCATCTTTCAGTTGTCTTCTTGCCTGTGGACCTAAATGAAGGCTAGGATCTATCCCGACCAAGAGTGCTAGCAATGACAACCCAACCCTGTATGGCATTGTTGGCAGGGGAAAATCCCTAGTAAATGTATATACATCATCAAGAGAAACCACAGGTATCCCAGGAAAGTTGGAAGCTACCTTCCCAGGCTCTTCACAAAAGGAGAAAACTGGGTGAAATATTTGGGGCTAGAAATAGCCTATGGACAGACAGCTGGTCCTCCCTGTTCTCTACATGCAGTAATATATTAAAGCAATTTTAATGAGCCATCCATCTGTTCAAGGCACTGTGTTACATATAAGAAACACCTATTACAAGATGTTAATTGGATCCCAGAGGTTAGTAGGGTTAAACCTATGTGAATAAAGGATTAAACAAAGACGACAACAGAGAGAAACTCTCTGTACCTGAACAGGTCTGAGAACAAAAACCTTGTGATTGCATTTCAAACATATTATCAGTCTTCATATTTTATTAGTTTTAAGCTAGGGCAGAGAATAATAGTGGGATGTTTTTATGGCAAATCTAATTAATCAGCAACATCATTTTGGAGACTCCTCATGTTCATTTTCAACTGTTCTCATCTTTTTGAGACATTTTTAGCTATTTTCTTCATTAAGCACTGGAATGTAGAACTAAAAACAAAATAATAATAAAAAATTAAATCCCTAGTTCTTGTGTGCAGCTAACAGCTTAAGAGAAATTAACCTCAGTTTGATATTTCAACTCCCTCACATTATAATTACAGAGTACTTCATGAGGGCACTTTCCAGGAGTTAGTGTAAATGTTAAAGGAAAGAATGCTACTTAGTCTGTGAGGAGTTCTATTTTTTGTAACCCTTGCTAAGCGACGGAGAATACAAATTGATGTTTTACTAATAGCTAATAAAAAAGGCTGACAACATTGAACAAAGTGTTCTCCATAATCATTTAAAAATAATGTAATGTCAAGTCATGCAATATATGCCTGTTTTTTCCTACCCCATGGTACTTATTTCCCTCCAGCTTTCTATTTTTATATCTGCCTCCTCATTTCTGTAACCTTTTAAATTGCTTTGAAAACAACAGGTTTGGCAAACACATATACTTCAAAGCCAGACCCTACATCATTTACTGTGTTTATAAATCGCCTGGTAAACACCTGCAATGGATTTTCCACTGCCTTGTCAGTCTGACCACAAAAAAATGAAAGGTGTTTGATTCAGACAGAAAATGACCATACCAGTAGATTTAGTACATCAGGTACATCAGAACCAGAATCTGAGCAACCGTGTGTGTGTGCGCGTGTGTATATATATATATATATATATACACACGCGCGCACACACACACACACAAACCCATATGAATAATATGAAAAAGCCACTGTACTGACAGTGTCAGACAGACTGGACAGATGATTATGGAAAACTAACAGCAATTTGACATGACAGACTTGACAGTTTCCAAACTACTGTAAGAAGGGAAAACAGTGACAGAAAGCATATGGAGATCAAAGTCAGAATATATATATATGTTATATACATATAAAAGAATATATACCAGCAACACTTCAGAGAGCCTTGTGTGAAGAAAACTGCATAGGCCAATATAAAACTTTGAACTAGCTATCAAAAGTAAAAAAAAACTTGTTTTCAGTCCTGGGCAGCAGGACTTAGAAGAGATGATATTCAGAGCATAAAGGAGTGAGCTAATCCTCATTAAGGGTACACTCAAATGAGGGGCAAGGGAGCAAAGCAATTGCCGGAGAATTTATAAATATCTTCCATAGGTTAATGAAGCTATTGAAAGTTACATGGCAAAAACAAAGTATAAGTTAAACCTTTTTATTTTTTAAGGTCCTACCTAGAAGAACATTATTATTCAGAGTCATTTGAAGAATAGTGGGGTTATTTAAGTAAATATTTCCTTACAATTCATACATACAGAAAACAGTTGTGCATTATATATGAAAGAACACAGTCATGAACTAAGCTGTTTGATATTTCTGACAGCTATCAACTTTCATTGATACAAACAAATGTTAAAACTGGATTTCAGCATATGAAAAATAACTCAGCCCATAGTATGGCACGTCATCATATTGACACCACATGATCAATTATATTGCAGAGATCACTGAATTAGCAGAGAAGCAAGAGTATAGTGTTTTTAACGATTCAGAGAGACATTTGTAAGAATCTGTATTCAAATTAATTATCCCTTTAAGAGGCAATAGCGCTTCTGACACATTGGACAGTAGGTGTTTTGTTAGTAAACTTGGAACCAAGTGTCCTCAACACATGATACCAACAATTTCAACAGGCAAAAATAAAAGATCCATAGAAAACAAGAAGCTTAAGTACTTTTCACCTGCTACTTTATGCTACATTCAAAGCATGATTAAAGTGCAGACTGTGTTTTTTAGCCTTAGCTAAATTCTACCTTATAGTAAGAGGTATACTAAGAGATTTTCAAATAAAGCACTGCATTTTCAATAAATTTAAACAGCATAAATTTAAACAGCATAAATTTAGAATCCTATAAATTCTGACTACTGACAGATTATTCAGAGTAACAAGAAAAAAGAAAACCAAGACCAGATAAGGGACATTAGTGCAGTATTCCTGCACATACACCTAACAGACATAAATACACTCTTTCAGTTTTACTAATAAGGAAAGTCTGATAGCAGCTAACATCCTAATTGTTGGACTTCGCTCAAGGCTTGAATTCTGAAAAACTGATTGCTCACCTTAGCCTTTCTCCCACAAGAGTTCTATGCTTAGAACACTAGCCCAGAGGCTAGCATGAGTTGGTGGATTTTACACATAATCCAGCCTCCTCCATTTCTTCTGTTTCTAAGGCTAGAGGTGTGGGCCGTTATTGCTATGTTTAGAATAAAGCAGACAACTTCTAGCGTCTTCTAAACACAGAAGCTAACACACAGACCAGAAGACTTAGCTCCCTCTCTTCCCATTCTCCCTTCCCCCACACTTGCAGGTAGATGACAGCAGAGAAGCTCAAGATAAACACAATTATCCATCCAGCAGGAATTAGGTTTCAGCCTTAAAGCTTGGTTGGAATACAGTTCAGTAGATTACCATCTAAACAGATGAGCGTTACTAGGAGAAAACCCCATAAAGACGACCTAAATTCCAGTAGTTGGGTTAGTTTGTTTTAGCCTCCAGAATATCCTTACTAAGGAAAGTCTGTACTGCATTAATTTATTTTCCTCATATAAGCAGAGCACAAAATTTTCCTTACTAGATATTGTGTTATTTTATGCTCTTAGAAACTCACATTAGTAATTTGTCTCATTTTACCAGGTGTTACAGAGAGAGCAGAATCCAACCATATAGTTTACTGGGCTTTCAAACCCATTCATTATCGTATATTTAAAGTTTTTACATTCTAATCACTCTTCTCTGAATGGGAATGACTAAAGGGGCACACCCAAAATCTGGCATGGTTAACAGCCACTGCAGAGATAAGGTAGGTGTTAAATACTTAAAGAGAAGATAGCAGAAAACACCTATAAGGCTCTAGATGCAAAGATAAATACAGAGAATGGTGAGAAATGACGGAAGTGTTTGTTTGCTTTTTTTTGTGTGTGTGTTTGTTTCAAAATGAAAGCTATCTGATCATCCTCTACTCTGGATATTTTGTGTGCCTTGCCTAAATATGTCCTGCACCTGAGGGCAAGAAAGAAGGTATGTGAACCACAGACAACCTCTGTGTGTAATCAGCTTGAACATTTTTTTCCTATTGTCCATAAGGTCTCTTCAAACTTCCTTGAGGCCTGACAGCAAATACAGGGAAGTTGAAATGCACACATTGGTGCTTGCATTGCTTCAATGGATGAATGAACACACGTTCCATATCCTTTCAGTCACCTTCGAAAAGTCACTTCAAAAATGTGAGAAAAAAACCTTCAGTAATGGCAGAGTTGGACTCAATGATTCTCTGTTTCCCTACCATTTTTAAGTTTCACACCAGTGTGAATGGAACAGCCAGCCTCTGTGGAGAAAGCAGTCACCATTCCCCATTTACCTACAAAGATCTGGTGTCTCTGAATGCTCACATGCAGACCACATTATTAAAACATATTTTGGATGGCTATAAGTCAAAACAAATGCACTGGTTATATTTTTTCTAGTTTGTCATTTATGAAAACATTCATACATCTAATTGCTTACATGGCATCCTCCATAGCCATTCAACAGTACTGTCTTTTGCTGGTGGGTACATCAGAGTTTAACCGGTGTGGATACTCACCTGCAAAGTGGCTTCCTACCAAACAATGCTAATAAATCTTCAGAGTTTTGATCTGACATCACATTTCTCTAACAGGAAAAAAAAATGCTCCAAGGTGTTAGATGTAAAAGTCTTATGCATTACAAAATCTACAGCAAGCTTTGCAATATGGTAATACAGTTAGTTTGTTTTCTTCCCTCTGTGATCTGCTCTTCACATATTGTCTTGCATTCTAGAGGCAATCGTAGTAGCAAAAGAACTCATTTTTGCCCACTGGCACAAAGCAGCAATGGAAACACATTTTGCTTTGTTCTTCTTCTGAAAGCAATTTATTCCTCTACCACAAATTCACAGCTGAATTTCTCTCTTTTATTCATAACAGGACCACACCAGCAAATGGCAGAAAATGGCATGGTTCCATGAAGCTTGATTAAAAGATGGACTAAATTTATCATTAAGCTCCTGATGCAAAAAATGCAAAAACATAGGAAAAATGTGGAGAAGCCTCTGAGTCAGGCCTAACATACAGTTTTGGTGTATCTTCTGGAGCAGTTTGGATGCTTCAGTAATACAACACCAGTTTAATTTATTAAACATGAATACGTCAGTTTTCATATTACATGCTAATAATAGAGGAAAAAGCAAGATTAAACAAACCTAAACAAACAGTAATAAATTAACCAGGAGTTCAGAAAATATTTGGTGAATTTCTTAAATAAAGTATGAAATATTACATACTATTTCTATACCAACAATCTATCAGCCACAACAATAACTGATACATCATGTACCACATTCCACTTGGGCCCTGTTTCACAAGTATAACTCTCTCATGGGATCAAAACCACTCACTTTCCTATTGGTCTTAAACTGTAATTTGCTGCATGCATATTTTTAATCTGGATTTTTATGGAATGCAGCAAAACGGTTTTCACAAATGACAAATTTTCTAAGATGCCACCTGAACAAAACATTTTTGCTTTATCCAGAATATCAAAAGGTGTTCTTACCACGTGCCTTAATAATTTTTGTCCTAATGTAGTCATTGACCATGTAAAACATCAGTTAGGAGGATAAAAAAAAAAGGATCTTCATATCTTTATCAAATGCACTGTCACATTTCAGTACTCCTCTGTAGGAGACAACTTCTCTGTCCATCACAGACACTCCTTCCCCATCTGTCTCTTTCTCTCCACAAAATTGCAAGGTATCTGAGAAGTTGAATAAGGCAAGCGCTACTCTTTAGAAATAACTCATACTGAATTTTACAAATACCTTCTCTGCATACTATATAATGCATACTACCGAAAAATAACTTTCACCATGCAAAGGTAGGTCACAAGTGTATGATGAAAGTACATTTAACACACATGGGATGAAATAGTTAAGCTATCAAGGCAAAGCTAGTTGGTCATATTCCCTTTCCCAGTGAACAGATATCTTCAGGTGTAATTCAATGTCTAAAAGATGCTGGATAAAACTCACATCAGCGCCCTTTTATTCCTGCACTGATATAAAGCAAGCCTTGGACAGCTTGCTTAGACTACCTTTTTAGATATCCAAAGTGTATGTTCCTACTTTTTGTGACTCTACCTTCTTCACCTCGGAGTACTGTGTGCAGTTCTGGGCACCACAGTACAAAAAGGACATTAAACTCTTGGAGAGTGTCCAGAGGCGGACGACGAAGATGGTGAAGGGCCTAGAAGGGAAGACATATGAGGAGCAGCTGAGGTCACTGGGCCTGTTCAGCCTGGAGAAGAGGAGGCTGAGGGGGGACCTCATCGCAGTCTACAACTTCCTCGCGAGGGGGAGTGGAGAGGCAGGTGACCTATTCTCCATTATCACCAGTGATAGGACCTGCGGGAACGCTGTTAAGCTGAGGCAGGGGAAGTTTAGGCTAAACATGAGGAAGAGATTCTTCACCGAGAGGGTGGTTGCACACCTCTCGGAACAGGTGGAACAGGCTCCCCAGTGAAGTAGTCACTGCACCGAGCCTGTCTGAATTTAAGAAGAGATTGGACTGTGCACTTAGTCACATGGTCTAAAATTTTGGGCAGACCTGTGCGGTGGCAGGAGTTGGACTTGATGATCTTTATGGGTCCCTTCCAACTCGGGATATTCTATGATTCTATGATTCTTTATGTGTCTTTTTGCTATGTTCAAGATCCAGCCCTATTCCTATTAGCCTAAATCATTCTAGACCTATAATTCAGTGATAGCACGTCTGCAGACTATAGGTCTTCCTTCCTCTCACCTTCCTTTCCCAAAGTGCCAATTAAGACATCTGAAAGATAAACTGCTGAGACAAATCACCTCTAGTGCATATAAACAACATTAACATTTTGTGTTTCCCGCTGAAGCAGAATATTCATTTAAATGAACTAGGAAATATTCATGTAAATATGCTGAATATTCATTGAAATATGAAATATTAAAATAATATTCTGACCACATTATTTTAGAATACTAACACAGAAGACTTTTTAAAACTTTTTAAAATAAAGTTTAATAGAAAGGAAGTTTCCACTGGCAGGAAGTTACAAGGAGTTTAATAGTAAAGTCATTTATCAGTGTCTGTGTCCCTAAACTGTTCCTTCCTGCACTTGCTCAAATAAAAAGTGGAATTAAATGTAGAATTGTTTCTGTGCCACTCTTGTTATTAGAAGTTGAGATTGGTATCTCAAAATGAGAAACCTCTCTATTACTTCATGACCTGGCTGAAAGCTTTCAAGGAACATTTTACCCTCTTTAGAAGAAATGAATCTTTTAGCTGAATGTGCATCTTTTAACATTCTTTAAGAGTTGCCTTCTTTTCCAGTACATCTAGTTATCAACTTTTAAATCTTGTCCATCAAGTCTGGTATTGCAGCTCGCAAAGGTTTTGGTTCAAATAGTTATAGAAAATGTGTGTACTTCTGAATGTTTGAAGTGTACATTTATGAATGTTTCTGTGCTGTTGATATTTGTAAGAATACCACTATCTTTTTAAAAAGTCAGTGATGCTTAGGCTGGTTTTGTTTTTCAGGCAAAACAGAAGCAAATCTTAGACTATCTAAGTGAACAGTGAAACAATGCTCATTTTATAACTTTTATATCACACATTTATTTATTTGAGAGAGCACTTCAAACTCTTGTACTTATAAAAGCTGATAACACAACACAGATAAAGCCTATGAAAGAGTTAATTATACACTTGACAAGCACTGCTAGTTCTACAGTAAAACGCTTCAAATAATGGGAAAGTTTAACAAGAAGACAGGAATCAATAGATTTCCTCAGAGACTAGAAAAGACACTTACAGGGATGAGCTGTTAAGAGCTCCTTCACGGATTCCCACTGTTGCTCTCTCGATATTTTCATTTCCCCTCATTTCTCTCACTAGAGAATTAACTGTATTGTTCTCATTCCTCTGTGGAATGATTGTTGTCCTTGCACATCCTTGTAAAGCAGAAAACATGGTTCTCACTGCTACACAAAGCAATACCTCCATTCAAGCTTCATTACTAGCTCAAAATTTAAGCCAAATTTATCAGCATATTAGCCAAGGTTAATGAACAATTCTGGGCCCATTTACAGTTTGAGTGTCAGTGAGAAAGGCATGCAAAGACCCAAGAGGAAGCTTGACTCTATGTGAAACTTCAATAGGTCCTGAATTGTGTGCTTTTCTCAACTTTCTAGACATGGTATGTTCCTTACACACAATAAAATTATTATTAAAAAAATGTAGAAATACTCTTAATTATGGCGCATCATAAATCGTTCTATTGTTGGCATTTCAAATTGTAAGAAGAGAGCACTGAACTAGTCAGTGTGTATCAAAAACCTTCCTTCCTGTCTCTGGTGCTCAGTTGTCACTGTTATTGGAAAGTCAGGGCAAGTCCCTGAAACAGGTCTTTTTACAGAAAATGCATTACTGGAAACTTACTATGCCACTAGTTGCCACAAAGAATCAGATGATGGCTTTGAGTGCTCACAAGATAACTACAGTATGGCTGTTTTAAAAGGGGATTTTCAATCACAGAGCAATCAAAGAAAAAGAGTGGCTTTTTAGGGTAATGCATACCTGAGCAGGCTTTTCTGAAGGCATCTTGTGAGGAGTTGTAGTATCTGCAAGGATATCATCAGTTCCACACTGCATTTAGTTTTCAGCCTTTTTCACAAGACTCTTCGCTCCTCTGTGAAACTATTTTCTATCAAATTAACTCGTATATTTCTGGCTGCAAGTGAAACATTCCTTTTAAAGTCATCTAACAGTCTTCTCAATTATAGCAAAATAAAAAAAATATAAGTCCATATGGTTACACAGTTCATTTCTTTTTTCCTTCATTAAAGTCATGGATATTTTGCAGAAGTTTTGTACAAGTAGAATATGTGTGTCAAATTGTAACTTGGCTGGTTTGAACAAAATACTGTTAAAGGCATTTCTAGGGCCCACTGTAGTACTCAGCTTGATCATTGATGGAGTCTGAAGTGCAAGCCTCCCAGGAGACACACTATTCAACATGTGAGTTAATTCTGTGCTATTTTGGGTAGAACACTTGATATAGGAGGGCAGCAAGAGGGTAGAGGGCAAGAGGAAGGCAAATGAGAAGGTAGTGAAAGAAGAGACAGAAGAAAAGGAAAAAAGTTAACTTTTGAAATATTTGAAAAGATTGAACAGCAAACACTTTCTTCACATGAAAGTTTTGAATTCAGTTCTCTTTTAGTTCCACCCACTCTGACATAATATTCTCTGACATTATAAAATGACTGTCACACCTCCGCAACAGGACTTGAGTAAGTCTAAAGGAAAGAAACTGCTTTTTAGCAAAGTTAAAATTTGTCAGAGCCAGGATATCATTGGGCAGATCCTAATATAACATTTTTAAACCCCTTAAAAAAAAATAAAAAAATCTATAACCAGTAAAAATATTCCTTGTTTTGATCCAAACCAACCAACCAAACCAAATGTATTGTATTGATGACTAACTAGAATACAAAGAGTAACATAAAAAGAAAGTGAAAGATTCTGAAAGTTAACTGGTTCCTTTTAAACATCTACACATTTGTCATTACACTCCATTAAATTAAGACAGCTGCATTAAAGTTGACCCTTTAAGAGTTATAGTACAAAAATTTCAAAATAAAAATAAACTGAGAAATTATATAAACCCATTGTCTACTTCACATATTTATTTCAGTATAAGGAATAGTGACAGTGTTCTATCTAAAAAAGAAAACCTCTACAAATATAGAACAAAATTAAACCATATTAAGTTAGGCTAAATATTCCAGCCAGGAAGGAAGGGAAGAAAATGTATTTTCCAACATGCACTCCTAAATAACTTAGCATTTCATTACAAGAAATAGACGACACCTTGCAAATCTGCTCAAAACTATGACTGTTCTGACATTCAGGTTCATATCTTCATTTTAGAATGAGATAAGTATGTTTAAGGTGCTTTCCTTGAAATTAGAGTTTAAGTGTATTGCAGTGATCAATGTCTGAAAAACAGACCTTTGTTTCCAAAAAATAAAAAATAATAAAAAAAAATCTTTACATATATATTTAATCCCTGACAATGGAAATCATGAGATGAGAGTAACTGGGATTTTCTTCTCACTATGTAAAGTAGCTCCTCCTCCTTACTCAGTCCAATCATGAAGGCTCTGGACTATGTGTTAAGCAGTCCCAAATGCAGTCTTCTCCTCTTGAAGGATTTCAATGGAATGAAATTACAAACTCCTTTCACGTAATTTCCTTAAAAATATTTACTAACCTTGTGCCAAGATGTACCAGTATCCACGAGGTAAGTGGGTATATACACCTATATCAAGCTGTGTAAATTCAATACGCATTGCCTAGTTATAAAGCCTTAAGGGATGAACAAACTATTCTTTGGGATTACTATTGACACATCATTTAAAAAGGAATGGTGATAGATCAGTCTCCCGTAATTATAGAGACACCTGACTTTAATCAATAGCAGGCAAATTTTATCCAGACTAATGCTGAAGTTACTATTCAATCATAAGAGCTGTCATTTCATTTGAAAACAACTATGGATTCCTTGATAAATGAAACATCATGGAGAAGATCCATTAAACTTGACAAATTCAAGAGGAGTGCCAAGAAAACAACACAAATCAATATATGATATTTATCAGTTTGACAAAAAGCATTTGATGTGCAGAAGACGCACATGCACACTCATGACTTGATCTGTTTTGTTCTTAAAAACATAGTTGTATAATACCTCAACTTCCCACTATCATGTACAAAAATATAATTTTAGAGAGGCGAATCTAAATGACATGGCCTGTCCTCAGCAGTGCTAGGTATGTCTGTGCTACTGCTCAGTGTTTAATATCTTTCCAGTTTTGGCAAATAGCAGGGAGATCAGACCTCAGTGCATCTGCTGTCTATGATTCAGATGGCAGACTACATGAACTTTGCAAAGGGCAAGTCAAAGCCAAACACTACAGCATCTATTAACAATGTTCTGTTGATGACTGTGGAGTACAAATAGCTTATTCGTAGACAAGAGTGTCCTTAATCACTCCTCTGAAAATGCAAAGCACTTAGCAATTTATGGGCCAAATCGTGACTGGTTTGTAAGTAGCATGGGGGCACAAAAGCTCCAAAGGCTAAATAAACCAGCTTTGCTTTCAGTTTTGTGATCCTGAATATAGTCAAGAACAGTGAGTAATGTCTGAAGAATAAAAGTGAAAATTGATTAGAAGCCAAAGATTTTATCATATAACCTTCCTTTGTATCAGTTTCCCATTTTTCTTCCTACCAGTGTCCTAAGCTTCAACAAACACTTCTGTGGCTTCTTCAAACACATAAAAGGGAATATAGAGATCCCCCTCTACCTGAACATAAAACAAGGGTAGTTTGGCCCAGTGGGCTGATGAACAAATCCAACATTGGCCTTGATAGAGATATTTCACACATTAGGATGATGGAAACTAGTATGATGAGTGTGCAGTGCCGTGCATACAGTGAGCCCTCATTACTCAGCTGCATGGTCAGCAGTCCACTGATGCAGTGACAGAAATATGAAGGACAGTCACTATTGTTGCCGTCATCAGTTTTTGTCCTTCCTCATCGGGATGTAGAATGACCAACACTACTTCATAACTGCATACAACAATATGTTGCAGTTGATTTCTCAGAGAAGGGTCTAATAAAGGGTGTAAATGCATGTAATATACACACATGGTTGTTTTATATAAGCAGCCTGCTTGTCTGATGAATTTTCGTATGCTTAGGCCAGGAGATATAGTATTTCAGCACCTCAGTTTGGTAGCTACACAGCCTCAGTGCCACAATAATCACACCACAGGACTTTCGTGCCTACTCTAAAACAAGATTACATAGTCCTGCCTTTGTCCACTGTACATTTTCATAATTAGTATGTATGCTTGTTACACAAATATGTTTATCAGATCACTTACCAACACAATACTGTAGGATTTAGTCCTGCAATTACTGCAGGACTAAAAATGGTTCCCTGCCTATTCCAGAAATGTAAAAGACTTATAGTCTAAAAGGTAAATTTCAAACAACTAGAAAAGTCTTATTTCTACTGACTATATCAGAGCATTGGCTGAAGGGCTTTCAGCATTATAGACTCTTTCCAGGCCAAATTGATCTCTTTCTAGAGGTGTAGGACATTAGGCTCAATCAGACAACAGCCAGGTCACACAAACACCAGAAAATCTATTTCTCATTTCAGCTTAAACAGCCTCTCTTGACTGTTCCCCCAATCAGCAAGTCCTCAACACTATAGCTTTGGTGCAGAGAAAGGATTGCAACATTGGTATGTTGAGAAAAAAGCACCAATGCCCCATATAAGCATTCTCAAGTTCTGAGCATCAGAGCTGTGCAAATCCTATCTTTAGCCAACACACACACTAGCAGTAAAATCTCAGAATCACTTAAAATATATACTCATATACATTTTTTCCATAAAGCTACAAAGGATGATAAATAAATCTAAACAGTCACAACAATAGCCAACAGAATTTTCTGATTTTAACTTTGAAGAACTATTAAGTGAGAAAGAATACTTTCCATTATACAGTAAGTAACCCCCTAGACTAAAATTCAAGCCCAAACATGAGATGATCATCCTGATGTAGATAGCACAAGAGAAAGGTCTTTTTGATCTAGATTAATGTAGGCTGAGCCAGAAAAGTACTAGTAAATCACAAGCTAGACTGATGGAAGGTCAGGTGGGGGCATCACTGAAAGTTATTCTATTGATGTTTTTTCATTCAAGATTTTCTCTGAAACTTTAGGGAGAAAGAACATTTTACGTGAAGAATGACATAGTGAAAAAGTGAATGAAAACACACACACAGAACAACAACAACAACAAAAAAGAAAACAGGGAAAGATAAGAAATAAAAGGGATAGCTCATTAACAGCTTGGAATTAGGGCAGTGGCTACAGCAGCTGCAGGAAGCATTATTGATGGTTTTCTCCTATTTCCACTACTTTCTGATTTTCAGCTTTTTATTAGAGCCAACATCTGAGTGAAAGTTTACCTTTCATAGGAGCTTCAAGTCTACTTGATTTAGTAAACTTTGTTTGACCTAGCAAACAAAAAGGCAAAAGATTTTGGGAAAAAGCGTGCATTTAACAGGTTTGACAAAGTCTCTGAAAGGAAACTAACCTGTTTTGAGTGTTGGTTTTTTTCCTCATTAATTCATTTCAGACATCTGTCAGTACAAACCCCAACTGAAGATCTCCTAGGCTAAATTGGAAAACACACATTAACTTTATGATTTGAAAACAATAAAAAGATTAGGAGCTACGAAGGATAGCATTGAGGGGTGAAAGAAGTGAAGGAAATCTCTTTTCAGATGAATGAAAATACCTGAAGCTTGTAAAAACCTCATTTTGCAGTAGATCAAAACTTCTTTTTAAACTAAATCCCATTTGATTTTAGTCCAAACCAATATTATTTCTTTCATTAGGGCAACAATTTCTTTCATTTAGGGTAACGAAGCTGGTGAGGGGTCTGGAGAACAAGTCTTACGAGGAGCGGCTGAGGGAGCTGGGATTGTTCAGCCTGGAAAAGAGGAGGCTGAGGGGCGACCTTATCGCTCTCTGTAGGTACCTTAAAGGAGGCTGTAGCGAAGTGGGGGTTGGTCTGTTCTCCCACGTTCCTGGTGACAGGATGAGGGGGAATGGGCTAAAATTGCACCAGGGGAGGTTTAGGTTGGATATTAGGAAGAACTTCTTTACGGAAAGGGTTGTTAGGCATTGGAATAGGCTGCCCAGGGAAGTGGTTGAGTCACCATCCCTGGAGGTCTTTAAGAGATGTTTAGATGTAGAGCTTAGTGATATGGTTTAGTGGAGGACTTGTTAGTGTTAGGACAGAGGTTGGACGAGGTGATCTTGGAGGTCTCTTCCAACCTAGACGATTCTGTGATTATTTTCAAATGTTTAATTTCTAATATCACCACTTTTTATTCAAAAATAAATAAGTAAATAAATTATAGCAATTATTTCCTCTGTTCAAGGCAAAAATATGAAACTTCTAAAACTTTTTTAAAAACCAAAGCCTTTCTCAAGCTCAACCTCTTTCTGTCATAAGTTTTATTCTTGATGAGTCACAATCATCTAAGACAAGTGCATAGCAAAAACTGTTGCCAGCTCCAGAACCACTTTGCTGAGAAAGTTTGCCACCTAAGAAAACTGACTGACTAAAGACTGGAGGAATTCTTCTGTTCCTTATGCCTTTGAGGAAAAAAAACACACTGCCAATAATAAAATGTGTATGGTCAAACTGTAGTAAAAAATCAGCTTTCCCCTTGCTTTATTCTACATATGGTCAGAAACTGATCCAAATGAGAGGAACCTCTTACATCATTAGGTGATCTGTATGCAGATTTTTAACTGTCCTACAGGGGGGTGGGGGGAGGAGGGAGGCTGTAATTAAGGTTTGCTTCCATTTGTCAAGTATATTGATACCCAAATGTTCAAGCAAGAATTTTTACAGTGTCAGGTGTTTCTTTGCAAATTTGAAATGTCCTAAATAGGTCAATTTTTCTGAAACTCTTGCTTTTTCAAAGCACAGTCCATAAGAAAAAGCAAAATTGCTAGGAGCTTGGAAGAAATTTGGGGTGCTGCATTTGAAACAGTTGATTTCCCAAAGCTTAACAGGCCTAAAGAGAAGTTCTGCAGACAGACATCAGATGAACAACGAAAGACAATTTAGGCAGCAATTAGCAGTTCTGTTTCCTTTCTTTCTTCAGTGCCAGTCCTCCACAGAACCACTACTTTCGTCTTCATTAGACCATGAAAGCCTGTTCATAATTGGGCTTGGAGAAGAGAAAGGAAGATAAACTTAAAAATAACCTGCTAGTTAAATTAAAGAGGAACATTGTCAGGTGTTTTGATTTTTGCAACGGTTTCAAGAGGACAAAACTAAAGTAAAAGTTTTGGAAATAACTGGAAAAAAACATTTGACTACAATCAAAATAATTTTAATTTCAATGTTGATAAAAAATAATTTAAAGCTTATTTATCTTAGTTGCGGATAGAATATTTTTCTCACCGTTCTTGAGTTTTCTTATGGGATGTGGAGCACGCTAAATATTACTGCTGAAATTCAAAATCCTTTTCCCTTGAAATTCATTAGCCTTATAATAGGCTATATCAATTGCAACCAACCTGCTCATCTATTAAACCAACAGGAACTTTTAGCTCCCTCTCTCCTTTTAAGAGTACATCTTAAGTATCCTGCTAGGCTCCACATCCTATTTAGCCAGCTAATCTTACAGCTTGCACTGTTTTCTCAAATCCAGCCCTCGTTCAGCAAGAGCTCCGAAGCGTGACACTATTTCTGGCAATTGAACATATGCACATGCTGCTCTGCTGAGCTTAAAGCCCTCAAATAGATCCAAAGAACAAGAAGTAGTAAAAAATAGAGGTCTTGGACTTGGCTATCCACCAGCAACAAGCTTCTGAGTTTTGCTGAGACACAGCACAAATCCTATTTCAAAATGTTCAAGGTTTCTGAACTAAACACTGACAGTATTAATCTTTGTACGTTGTTGCTTAGAAAACAATTAAGTAAATGTCTCAGGGAAGAATTTTTTTCTTTTTCCTGGCTGACTCCTTTTAAATTTTCCTCTCCTCCTCAGTTTTATCCTTTACCCATTGTAATTTGGAGAAAGTCAGGAAAGAAGAAAACAAAACACTATTAATCTTGTAGCGAATCTCCAAGAATGGGAATAAGCCTTTGTAAAAGTTAAATATGCTATTTATATTAATAGAAAATTAATAGCAAAGTCTATTAAAAATAATATGATTATACATAATGTTTTAGAAGTTTATGCATAGTGTGTTTCTGCTGCACAGTTAGAAAATATTCTTTTATTGAATACTGCAGAGCAAACATTTTGCTGACTGAAAAATCAACAGAAGACAATGGTCAGAGTTCAAATGGACATGGTGACAACAACATGTCTACAAATCCTGCTGCCTTTTTCAAAATCACATCACAGGAAGCTCTACTCCCTTTCCAAAATGTTGCCTTGTATCAGGAGCACCAGGTTCCCATACAGCAAGATGTCTTATTTGGCATTCCTATAATTTAAGACAGAATATTTGCAAAACATGACAACAGTAACCCTCTGCAGAACAGTCTATAACCAAAGGAGCTGATCTTTAGTGATAATTTTACTTTGAAGTTTTCATCTGGTGAAAGCACATCAAACCCAGTGCAACCTTAGGAACACCAGATATGAAATTAAGAACAGAATTGTTATTTGGAACTTTAAAGATTTTCTGTGTGTGTGTTGAAAGTTATCCAGATCTTGGATGATCATGGATTAGTGGTTGACTTTTGCCTCATCAGCATGTCTCTCTTTAGAACTTCTCATGGCTTCCTCAGACAGCTGGGCCAAAATGTTCCTTTACTAAAATGATATATTACATGTCATTCTAAATATCCGAGTAAGAGATTCTGTTGGAAGCATTTCCAGCAATATCTGCAGTTCTTCCATCTTCTGAAAGTCATTAATTGCTCATGACTTTCCAGTTCTCAAAGTTCCCTCGAAAGTGTAATATCAGCACATCTTGACCATGAACTTGAACTGCATTGCAAGACAGGAAAGTAGATGGTTGTTTATCATCATTTGACCAATCTCAGAGTATAAATTAGGAGCTGAATTTCTCCTATTTGCTACCTCTTTTTCTATCCTAGCATACAAAAACAAATCATTTACAGTAATATTTAACAACAACACAAACACAATGTAAAACAGAAGAGAATTCCTGTTTGCTACCATTGGTTTACTGCCAATAAGAATAGAATGTTTTATATGGAATTGGCAGTTAGCTTTCCTACACACAGATTTGAAAAATATTTGAGGAAAATAGCTCAAAAAATGGAACTCAAATACTGACTATCAGGCAGAAGAAAACTGCCATAAAGAATATCCTGATGAGAAGAACAGTGTCTCAATAAAGTTCACGTTCTATAGCTTCTATTTGCTCATTCTGTCCAAAAAGTGTAGATCTGTATTAGACCAATGACAAACTGATATCAGATAAACTAAGCAATAAATCTTCTAGTCTATGAATCACATGAATCATAAGGCTCTAATGCTTAATGGACCAACTTGAAAACAGACATTTTGCCTAAAGATGCCTATCTGAAAATTCCTGAGAGCGGGGGTGGACTCTATCAAGATTTAGTTGTTATGAACCTTAAGACCTTAAAAACATTTAGAGAAAATGTCTATTTAAAGTTTCTTAATCCTTGATACTTCATAATTGTAAATCTGCTCAATTAATCAAAAGGGACATCGAATGTTCATTTATATTATCTTTCCTGGAAAATGTCCTGACTGTGCATACAAACCTCTGCACAATTTTAGTATTTGTGATACAAGGTGTAAAAATGATTACATTCTTCAAAACTGCAAAGTCATTTTTAATGAGACAGTTCTGCTTACGTATCTCCATCACAGTTAAAGCAGGAAAGAATGGAAGGGGGGAAAAAAGAAAAAAAAAAGACCTTACACACAACCATTATCCACACTAATTATATACTTTATTGAACATTGAGATGCTTTATTTAATCTGAGATTCTCTGGGTAACAAAATGCCAAATTTTCACAACAAACACCACTGAAGTTTTCAAAATAAAATGCTTGGCATATTCATCATGAATCATAAAATAAATAAATAAACAAAAGCTACATTGCCATTTCCAGCACCTAAAGGGACTCTTGTAATATTCATGTTGAAAAACATTCACACAGCATACTTCCTGTATGAAGCAAAATATTTCTCTAAGTGCTTTTACAAAAGACTCTTGAGCACAAACAATGAAGAATATAAAATCCATATCACAGCATTTTATGAATCATAGAATATGATTGGAAGGAATCCACAAGGATCATTGAATCCAACTCCTGGGTCCCCAAAGGACCACCCAAAAATCAGACCATATGTCTGAGACCATTGTCCAAATGCTTCTAGAACTCCGGCCGGCTCGGTGCCATGACCACTGCCCTGGGGAGCCTGTCCCAGTGCCCGACCACCCTCTGGGTGAAGAACCTTTTCCTGATACCCAGTCTGAACCTCCCCCTTCACAGCTTCAAGACATTCCCTCGGGTCCTAAGCTAGAGATATTTCTAAACTGAGACCTTCTTTCTTTAGTGTGACTCTGTCCTTAAAATATTCACTCCATATTATTACTTTCCATTACAAAATTGAATCAAAATCAGGATATATGATATTAACAGTAGAGATGTCACGCATCTCATCACAAGTCTGTGTTTACAGAAAGCTAATGCATATGACTTAAAGGGCAAATTAATGGATGATGTGAAAGCTTTCACATAAGGATTGTAATGTATATAAGTGCTTATTGCTTCTATAGTATCTGAAAATGTTTGTGTAGCAAATTTGAAAGAGATTTGCCAGTTGGCAGACTTGCAGCTTTACTCTTTTTTTTTTTTTTAATTTAATGTAATTTTAAATTAATGTAATATTAACTGTTTATCGAAGAGTCATTTGGAGGTCAAACAACAGTGAGTGACTAGAAATAAAGTGGAATTAAGCACTGAAAGGTGCAAGAATAGAAAAAATACTTTCGAGTATAGCAAAACCACATCTGTATGATTATAGTAGCATCCCCACAATGCACAATACATAAGTATTTAAAGTGTAACATTTACAAGGAAATCAAAACAGTTTGGACAACATCTATGTGACTAATGTGTCATGCTCTTTGAAGCCTATTAAAAAACACTTGACCTTCACCCTGAAGTTTCTTCAGGTTCTATAGAACTCTGAAAATGTTGAGCAAATACTAAACACCAGCACAGCACAGCATTTATTAACACACAGATATAAATAGACAAATAGGCAGATATAAAACTCAGAACTAAAGATATGAAGAAAATCATCTAATCATGTTGTATTCATATGCTAGTCAGTGGTAAAGCCATGTTAAAGTATTTTGAGAATTCTTTGTGTACTTTCTTTGACCTGAAAACAACCCAAATTCTTACCTTTGCTTCTTAAGTTATTTCCAGAGGCTATCTGACTTTCATCTTTTTCTGACTTTAGAAGTATTGACAATTATTTATCTGTCCAACCAAAGCAGAATTTAAAAATGTAATGGCTAGCCTCTTCCATAACATTTATTCACAGGTGATGCTAGCGTCTCTAGGGACAAGCAGCAGGTTCATTCTCATTATTCTGGCATGCAAAATCACTATGGTTCACCAAGAAGATTGGAAACTTTCTAACTAACCTCCCACAATGTGGATATAGAGTGGACAGGTCAGAAATGTCCAAGATTGAAAAAAAAAAAAAAAGATAACTACCACACTTTTTAAAAAAAACAGGGTGGAAGGGAAAGTAAGGGTATGGTGAATTTTATGGGAATTTCACCCAGAAGTCTTCAGAGCAGTTGGCTTAAAATGATTAGGAAAACTAATGGTGTAGAATATGTGCGGGGATTTCATCGTGCTTGTCAGAGGAGACAGTATTGTCGCTTTGGGATTAAATCCTAATAATCCGTAAATATACAAAGCACATTAACCAGGTATCTAATTATCACTAGCTTGAGAAAACTGCCTTTTGGAGAGTGGTGAACATTCAAAAGAAGACTAGAATGGATATTAATTTTGTGATCTGAAAACAACAAACAAGTCTGAAAGCTGCATGCTGTATCCATGTTGACATAGCATTTGTTTAACCTAAGTGATGTAACAGTAAATGCAAGTGTGACAGGTGAGAAAAATCCATTCTGTAAGGGTTAGACCTGTCTTGAGGAAGGTATTGGACAACATCCAAGGATAGCAAGTTCACAGCTTTATGCTCATTTTAATCACAGTACAAAAAAAAAAAAAAAAAGGCATAACAATAATTCATTAGACACAGTTTTAAAGTGGAATGATTAGAAGGAACAAAGAGCAGCCCCTGTCTAAGCTGCTAGGTTTGTCTATGGAAACTAAGCTACAGCAAGGGGCTGGCAAGATGAGCTGGAGAGGATGGAAACTATTAGGCAAAATTCAGGTAACAGACTTCTAAGAAAAACGTCAGAAATGCCTAATACCCTCCTATTATTTATTTGCAGACAGAACCAGTAAGATATCTTTCCCATCATTAGCACTCTTATGTATTATATAACCTAAATCTCATAAGTGGGTTCATCAGGCTGTTAGATACAACTTGTCAACTCTGAAAAAAAACTATTGATTCCAGATGAGATTTTCAAGAGAAGCACTTCTCGCTCTCTCTGGCATATGACTGAATATAGCCCAGGAAATCCTGACAAGAAATTAGAGAAGCTGTTACATACCAGAAACTATATGCAAAGAAAATCAAACATTAATGGAGATTAAAGAGGGAGAGGCAGAGAGAGAGAATAAAATAATGCTTTCTGCCTAATTGTGCCCCTCTGCCAGAACTTTAAAAAACAGCAGAGGATTTTTCAAATGTAAATCCCTCATAGAAACTCAAAAAACAAGTGTTGGCCAACACTGGCATTTACTAAACAACTCCATTTTTTCTTTCTTCTTCCAGTGGAAGCAAAGCATATTGATTGTGCTAATGATTAAATGATCTTTATAATCTCTTCTAGACTTAAAGTCTTATGAATTTATGGACTGGCTCAGAAAAGAAAGCACAAAGCGGAACAAAAAATACTACATATTTTTGTTTGCTCAATCCTTTCTGATTGATAGTGTTCTAGTGTATTTTTAAATGGCCTTCCCTGTGTTTGAAATTGATGTCATTCAGGAGCTAGCCAGTTCTGTTGAGAAGCATTTTACATCACTGGGACTGTGTCTCTACAAACCAACTGGTGGGGGGATGGGGAACAGGTAAAAAAAATATTCTCAGTGAATATGAAGCAGACATAATTTAACTCATAACTGGAAATGGTTACATTAAGGGGAAAGGTGCCAAAAGCATGTAGCAGCACATTCACTGCAATTTATCAGTATTTACACTTTTCTATCAAAATCAGGTAGACAATATATCATCTTGCCCAGTAAGGACTCCACCTAACTACTAGATACACTCAGACCCTACACATGCACTAGAAAGCATTGGGAACAGCGTTATTGCAGCCCCTATTCAGAAGCTGTACAAGAATTATGTAAACTGCAGCTCTCAACTGCTACTCAGTATTCAGGGATGCTTATGTATTTCACAGGAGACAAAATAAAAAGAAAGTAATAGAACAAGAGAAAATCTTTCAGCGTGGATGTGTAAACTAGTACACTACCTAGATGAGAAGCAGAAAGGTGTCAGTGTTTCAGCTGACTGTGACAGAACAGGGAAGAAAATAAAAAGGAGCAGGAGGAGTGTGCTAAGTCTAAGGCATCAGGAAGCCTGTGGCCAAGTCTGCTGTTATGGCTTTAAAGATCATAACCTTGGATTTAATTCAGAGGTCCCTTCTTAATTTGTGTCCATTATAGTTCTGTGAGTTCAACTAAGGTTTACTCCCAGTTGAATGAAGTACACAATAAACACTGCAAAACTTTCAGTTATCTATCTTATCACCTAATACAGCTTCTCCTTGTTCCCTTTTCCATACTGAGTGATAGAAACAAAGCCTACAAATAAGGACAAAATAATCAATTTAGAGAAGGAAACTAATGTTAACTTTTTTTTTTTTTTAATAAATATTGTTCTGAACATCTCATTTTTCTCAGATGTTTACTGTTAATACTACAGTTTAAGCAATACTGAGTAGGATGTTAGAAAGCCATGCCAATCTGCAAAAGAAAATTAAAAAATAAAAATAAATCTAAATCAATTTTAGAGGCTTTGGATTCCAAGATTAGACATAAGCCCTGATATATGTGAAGGAAAAACAGAAGGATTATTTCTCAATAAAAATCAATTCCCAGGGGAAAAAAAAAAAACAAACCACACTTAAGGTCACATTTTCTTCAGAATATTTAACCTTTTAATATGAGAAATAATCAGAAAGACAAAGGAATCTGCTTTCCAGGACATTAAAAAAAAAAAAAAAAAAACAAGAACAGAAGAAAAAAAATAGGTATTTGAGTATAGCTCATTAACGCTCAAATCTTACATTTACACAGATTTCTAAAAAATAGTTGGATAAAAGATTAAATTAGAGATTTAAACAGAAGACAGGTTATGTACCCAAATTATGACTTGTGGAATCCATTCTTATACTCTTCTTAGGATCAAGGACATATCAGTTCAAACACACACACACACACACAAAAATCATCTCTAACAAAATACAAGTAGGTGTATATAGGTGTAGGTTTTTTCCTACATGTATGAGCTGTTTGCAGGGCAAAGCTTCTCACTCTCTCTCCTTTTCTTCCAAGATAAGACAATTACCTGAATAAGAGTTCACAGCACAGGAACACAAGCAAACTACTGAAGGCTTGGAAGCCCTATGCTCCACCACTGCACACTAGCACTGCAAGTCACAAAACAGCATGAACAGCATGAGGGGAATTTTACAGAAGAGAATTTGCTTCTTTCCAGACATTAATGTTCACCTCAATACAAAAAATTAAAAGGCATTTTGATGTATCGAATTCTCTCTCTCTTCTTTTTTTTTTTTTTTTAATGCCAAAGTGTAGAGTATGGCAGCAGTGAGTAGCCAACAACAGGAGAACTGTTTGGGGAAGGGTCTTATCCAGAAGAAACTCCCCCATTTTCCCTTCATCTCAGCCACTGTGATTTTGGATGGCCTGACCAATACCAGCAACATCAGGCGATCAGGTGAAAAGGTATTCTGCCTACACAAGCAGAAGCAAGATCTATAAATTCATGAATTTTTATGAAGTCAAATTTCTTTTACCTATATATTCATCCAACAAATATAGTATTGTGTACAGTCAATAAAAAGTCTATAATCAGCAGGATATATTTTTTTTGTACTTCAGGAAAAATGCATCAAAGATGAAATAAATTTGGTTTGGTATTTTAATGCACTCTCTACCTAGACACTCTTCAAATAGCTGATACAGAAATTCAGTGACCTATCACTGATAAAAATGTTAATTAAAATTAGGAATAACTCAGGATCTGTGCGTGCACGTGTATTTGATCGACTGTACCGGCACAAGCTAACTAATGCCAGTTAAAGTACATCAAGGAAGGCTAGCTATATGCCTAGGTTGACCTTTGACCAACAATGGATGCACAGGAAACAAGAAGTTCAGTGGTCAGCTTCATAGCAGTGGTTAAAGAAGCAGCTGTCAAAATCCACTTATTACACCATTCTAGAAAAGTTAGAGAGCCTTCCCCACCAGAATGAAGTGATAAGAATATCACAGAGTAAGGATACAAACTTTATCTTGACAGCTGATACCCCAGTTTTATATGCCTTTGGATAGCTTTCTCCATAGTCTCTTGGCCTGACAACATATTAGGGATATGGTCCTACTTCGGGAGAGACTGAAAGTTTCTCCAAAGGCTTTCTGCATACTTAATGAAGGGGAATTATTACTGATTTAAAAAAAAAAAAAGTTGCACGTGGACTGGAGGAGAGTGAAAAAAGTAAGCGAACTTGCCTTTGTACCAAGTATGACAGGCAGTCATATCAGCAGATTCCTGCTTACTGCTTGGAGATATTACCAGTGCTTCACTCCTATCAGTAACTGTCTGTTGTGACCACAGAGGTCGCCGGCTGTCTTTCAGCAAATGATAAGTCATCTCAGACAGAAAGCAACTATTCTCTAAGATTGGTCTTTTAATGCTATAACTTTTGGTACATTAGGGTTTTCTGAGTATATTGAGGATTATTAGACAGTTACACTTCTATTTAAAATAACAAAGAAATGTTTTCTGATTAAAACAAAAGCAAGCAAGCAAACAAAAACATACAAGCAAAAAAACCGTACCTTTCCTTCATAAACAGGAAACAAAAATGTCAAAAGATTCCTTCTGTAATTATGGGGCTGCTCTGCAGAATATTTTATTTTGGCACAGATTAGCATGACTCTGACATTTTGTGGAATCAAGTTCCAATGTTAACCTAATTTTAACACAAAGAATTCCTGTTGCATAAATAATGCCTTGTAATCTTTCCTTGGCCACAGATCAAATATTCCCCATACACACTGCTATTTCATATACCATTGGAGGCTGTACCATCATTAGCCACAATACTTCAAACTACTTTCCAATAACCTCTCTGCTGCTACAATCAAAATACAGTTTTATTTTTTAAGGAAAAAAAATGTTAAGGAAAGGTAAGTGATGATACATTCCCTATTGAAGCATTATTCCAGAACTAGTGAGTAAATGAAAAGGTAATTCTTATACATGGGTGGCATATGCTTTGAGAAAAGGACAGAAGGACGTGAGGAAGGAAGGACACGAGGCTGTAATTTCAGAATCACTTTAAACCTACCTGAGTGGTGACAAATAGAAAAGTACCAGCTGTCTCACTTCTGATTTTCCCAGTTTCCTCCTTCCTCCTCCTTCCCTTGTCATATACATATGTCAGATAAAAGAACAGATTCAGCTGACCAAACCCAGTACCCTTTTCTGCCAAAGCAGCTTTTTCAACTTCATGAACATCAGCACTAAGAGAAGGAAAGTGATAGAAATGTCAAAACTACCTTTTTGCATCCTGGTCAAATTTAGATCTACTTTAACCAATCAGGAGACTTCAGTTTTACAGCAGAAATCTTAGAAATGTTGGTGGTTTTCCTCCAACTGAATTAGTTTAAAATTGTTTGTGTTTACTGAGACTATGGTATAACAAGCATTGCATACATATCACAAAAGATGTATGAGCATCTACCCATTTACAAACCTACCTATTCACATTAATTCAGATAAATAAAATGTAATTTGGCCCATGATGAGTCTAATTGACATTCTTTAGAATTTTGTATGTAAGTAAGCTAAAAATAATTGGAAGGAAAACAGGGAACCATGCAGTTGAAATAGTTTAAATAGCGAGATATCTATCTTGAGTAAATGTTTCAATATGGAATCCACAGCAGAGCTCTCACTCAGAATATTTCAAGTGGAAGCACAAAAAAATGGCAGACACACCAAAATCTTCCAATGTGTTTATGAAGTGAATCTGGAAGACCTAAGGATACTTTTTCTCTTTTCAGTCTTAGCTTCCAGAAACAGAGCTAAACAGGAATTGTTCTCATTAAAGCAAATAAAACTTTGATGTGAAAAACATTAACTCTGTTTTTTATTGCTTATGAAAAAAATCCAAATAAATAAATTGTTAACAAATGTAACAATATAACTAAAGTAGTGAAACACTTTCTTAGATTTAGTATAAAAATATTTATATATATTTATATATAATATATATTTAGTATAAAAATATTTTCCAGTGAAAAATTACAGCCAAATGTAAAAATAGTGCCAAATAATTCATTAATATAAGACCTAGAAAAAAGCACTGCATAGAAAAACCTAGAATAAAAGTTCAAGTGAACTTCTTCCTAAAAGTATAAGTTAATATGAAGTCTTTAATACCATTCTAGCTTTGGCAGCAGTCAAATACTTTCAATATTTGACATTTATGTCAAAAGAAAGTAAATTATTTTTGCTATTGGTTGGTCCATTCTTGTCAAAATCCAACTAACTTTCCATTTTTCTTCATTCTGGGAACATCATTCCTGCAGTTGTCAAGTAAAGATACAGCTAAATGGAAAAAATGAGGTTATTGGAGCACAAAGCACAAAGTGTTTAAAAATAAATAAATAAATAAATTTCAACTTTTATACATTCACTGAAAGTTACATAACATTAAAGAGAACCTGATAGAAAGTAATTGTCTTCAAGATAAGTAATTAGGAGTTTTGATTGAAATCTTTGCTAAAATAAATCAATAATTAAAACAATAACAAACTAACAATGAATCAAAACCAATGGGCATTTTCTTGACTTGCTAGAAATGGATTATGTATTGCCTAATAAATTGACCTCTCTCTTGAGTTGACCAAAAGAACTATGTTAGGAAAAAAATAGACCCATTTGTGTTTTCTTTTACTCACTTCAAATAGAGCTACCAGTGCTACCATTAAAAACTTGCTAGAAAACAATACTCTGCTAGCACAGCTAGAGCCAATTCTGTGAATGAAGACACAGTAAGATCTAAACCTTACAACTGACATGTACCTGGAGTCTCCTGAAGGAAAATTATTACTAAAAATATGTACTAAATGCATTACTACAGAATGTTCTCTACTATTAAAAAAAGCTAAAAATAAGCCATATATAAAGATTGTTCTTCAGTAGCACGAAAGACATAGTATACTGGAAACTATTTTCAGCTTGTAATTGCCACCCCGTTGGAAGCTTCCACAAGCACTTATTCAGAACATGTTAGCTAGTGTAAATACATACAAAAACAGATGACTTCACTTTTTCATTGCTATTAACTAGACTCTTTTCACAAACAGTTAAAAAAAAAAGATATAGTTTTTATTAAAAATATACTTATTCCATGAACCAGAACACTTTTGCCTTTGAATGAGGTAATCTGACAAACTGCTTTTGACTTCTTTAAAATTCCTCTGCCCAGTGACAGTGTTGCTTTGAAATGTAGCCGATATATGCTGTTTCTTCTCTTGTACAATTTAGAAGTAGAAACTTCACAATAGTTTATGATTTGAAAAACTGTGATAAGAGTCTCAAGATAATTTTGTGAAGGAAAATTATTAGAGTCAATGTCGGCATATGTTACACAAATTTAAAATAATTTGTAATGATAGGTATATGCCAAATACTTCCTTTAAATTTCCCATATACTTCAGTCACAGCATCAGTGTTCGGTGTATTCCATCCTGGAACAGCGACCTCACTCTGAACTAAAAGGAAAGCAAGAAGTTACTATATTCAGCAACTGAGAACTGTGAAATGGCCAGTTTCCATATGATGATAATATCACATAGCAAGAAATTTTTCTTGGCCTTTGGCAGGAAAGAACAGATGTGAAACTCTATGTTTTGGACACATATCAATATTCAGTTACTGAATACCAAAGTGAGAACAAAGAGGAGAACTTCAGAAGGAGTAGCTGGATATTTAAAAGAAAGGACTACATTGCACCCACCAGTGTGTAGCAGTTTGGGCAAATTTCTTTGCTGAACAAGGCAGAACCAAGAACTCCAAATAGTTTGTCCCATTCTAAGTGGTGTTTAGTGCTATTTAGCTGGCAACCAGCAACATCTCCAGGATGTAAAAAGGACATTATAAACCAATGTTTTCATTTACAAATATGTAGTTATGCATTTATTTGACTAAACATTATGGCTAGAGCAACATTAAAACCATATGCTTACAAAACTGTGTGTATCTAACACAATGGGATTACTATCTGTCACCACAGCTATTAAAATATCTCTGCAATAATAAATAATGAACTACTTCAGTCCCTTCATGCTTATATATGGTACAGTCAAGAACTGAGAATGCTTGACAGTGACTCCTCTAAACTGTGCAAATAATAATAATTAAAAAGAAAAAAAAAGGAGAATAATTTAACTGTTGCCCTATAAGACGAGGATATGAATTCTTCTCCATATTTTTAGCATGTAATTTACATAGTTCACATATGTATTTACTTTCAGAAATTTATTAACTGTTTCTCCCCTCTGTTATTTATGAAAGAAACAGAAGTTTAAGAGAACAAGGAATCAATCAACCTCCAAGTCCCTCCCAACCAAGTGGGGGTTGGGGGGAAATACTTCCCTAGATCATCAATATTCTCTTGATGGTCTACAAGAACCTTGCTTTGAAGAAACCTTAAAATTCTTCCTTGTTCACTTCATGAAGATTCTGAATGCAAGAAAGATGAGGGGAAAAAAAAAAAAAAAAAAAAAAAACAACAAAAAAAAACCACTGGCCTAAAGAAAAGGGTCTACTTTATTTATTTTAATTTTTATCCAAAGAGCACTGGGACATCTTCAGGCCTAAATTCATGTTTGTAATCACATTGTACTGTTGCAATTCAAACCTATGACTAGAAGTCAAGGAGACAAAGATGTACCTATTCTAAAATTAAAATAGGCAAATCTAAGTAAGTTTAGGATAAAATCTAGCAATAGGGCCCAAATAAAGGATACCCCCAAATATGCTTTTGCAGCTCAGCAACAGAAAAAGGGATACCAGGTTAGTATGGAATCCGTATGAGTGGTTAGAAAGTGAGCTCCAACAATTTTGTTTAAAAACTACAATACCTCACTGTGGAAACATAAATACGCTATGCTGGCTTTCCCAGTTTCCCCTACAAGCAATGTCTCTCAGTTAAATATCTCTCAAGATGCATCGCAAAGACTCCTCAGGAAGAGTTCAGTGTATGGTATACATCCTGACTCACACTGTCTAACAGAAGGCACAGTTCCAGCAGAAAGTTAGTCCAGGAAATAAAAAAATATATATATTTTTTTTAAATGAAACATTGTTGTTTTATTTCTCTTGGGATGCTGAATTCTCTTTGCCACTAGATGTTATGGATATTAAAAATTGGGACAGATTCAAAAATCTGTTAGACAAACTCCTGAGAGCTATGAAATACAGACATCAAAACAGAACTGAGTTAAAAATTCTTCAAAACTGAGATATATATTCAGGGAAAGTACACTTACACAATTGCTTTATAAAATTCATTTTTAGATGTATATTCCTGGTCCCAGTCACTGGGCTAGAAAGACATTAGAACTAACCCAGGCCAACCACTTTTACATTAATTCACAGGAAATTATACCAGTTTCTGGTAAATCAATTTTATAAAGAATAACTCAATTTTTCATCAGAACACAAGGGGAAAAATACTTGATGACTAGAAGTCCATGATGACTAGAAAAAAGTCAAATACTACACCTATCTTCAGAACAATAAACCTGGGGGATCTGGGGTGCTACAGGCCACTGACCAGCTCCACTTCAGTCTCTCAGAAAATTGTAGAACAAGCAAACATGGAATCCATTCAAAGGCAAATGGAAGACAAGATGGCAGGGAACAGTTGTCACAGATTTACAAAGGGTAAGTTGTATCTAACCAACCTGTCTTCCTCGATGAAGTGACTGGGTCTGCAGAACAGTGGAAAGCAATGGATGTCTTTTATCCTGATGTCAGCAAGACTTCTAGCACAGTCTATCACAGCATCCTGGTAGACACATCCCAAAGAAATGGACCAAAAAGGATGAATACATAAAGACTGGAAATATAGGTTTCCAAAATATCATTATGAAGAGGCAACTGAGTGAGAAATCAGTTGTGGCCTTCAGCTACCCAATGGGCTGTTAGACAGTTACCTTCTTATAATTCCTCATCAGATGGACACAGCAATTGGACAAGTGGTGATGAGCACACATTACAGCAAGGAAAACTTCAACTAGATATAAGCCAAACAAATTTTCACAGTGTGTGGCATAGTAGCAGATTAAGGTTCCCAGGAAGGTTATGGAAAATTCAGCCTTGGAGATTTTCTGAAGAACAGGGTAGGTGAGAAGTCATCCTTTTTTCAAAGGATTGATCAATTTTTAAAGTTTCCCTGATTTGAAGTGGAAGTTGGAGTAGACCTTTAGACACTCATTCTATGACTTGCAAAATGTAAGACATGCAGTTCCTAACTCTTCAAATGAAAGAAAGTTCTACAAGTCCTTTGGTCCACAATTTTGTTAATGCTATCATCAAGTTGTTTTTAAACAACTGACTTGCTTCCGTAGTTTATTCCACACTCAAATAAAAGCAACAATTAGGAACCTCTTCTTAGTGGTCAACCTAAATGCAGCCTTAACATCCTGCATGGAAGCCAAGCAAAACAAAGAATACTACCACTTCCATATTTTTGGAAATGTGTTGATCCCTAAACTATAATTTCACAAATCTAATGCCTTCAGTACTTTATTCAGGCATCATCTATAAATACATTCATTTTCTATGACCACATGCTACACAATTTTATCAGTGATTAAAATCTTAAGGTTATTTCATGAGAATAAATATATAAGTGGCACCATGTTTTATACAACACTTTCCTGTGTCCTCACTTTTCAGCTATATTTGTTGGTACTACTATCATCCATTAAAGGGTCTAAGTTTTTTGTTTCTTTGTTTTTAATCTGTGAATTATGAATTATTATGCCACAGGTGCAATAGCCTATATTTTTCCACACTGAATCTCATTGATTTCCTGCTCATACTTCAGATCTCTCAAGGCTCCTATTAATTCTGTTCCCATCAATGTTTATCTTGTCATTCTCTGTTTCATATAACTGGCAAATTCATTTACTTATTTCATTAAGTTCATTTCATATTACTTCTATATCCTTAACAAGGATTTATTTTATTTTAATTTAATTTACAAGCAACCACTCCCATGGAAGAAGCTGTTTTTTAAACATATGGGGAACATTATTTTAGGTGACCTTGACTGTTCTTGCAGCCTATGATCTGGTGGCATGACACACAGACTTGGATTTAATATCTTTTTACAGAGCATTGCATTTAATTCTGGATATTAGACTGAGACAGTGCATGCCTAACCTGAGAATTTTTTTTTTTTCGATAGACCAAATACCTGCTCAGTAGGATTCCATTCCAAAGGCCTTTTGCTTGAAAGACATACCTTCTTTCAAAGTCTCTCATAAGTATTTTACATCAGAATCCTTCCACTTTGAGTCAGAACAGCTTGCTTAAACCTCCTAATCCCTGGCTGGTCAGAAGCCCTCAGGCCTCTCCCGCAACTCATACTCCCGATAACTGATCCACTTTTAAGACAAAACACTTGATCCCCAGTCAGGCTGGGTATCTTTCCCCTAAAAGGGTCAACGATTCTGTAACAAACACTAAACGATCTTAAATAGAGATAAAGAGAAACTTAAGAGATAATACGTCTCTCGTTTTCAATTTCTCATTTTCAATTTCTCATTTTTCATCTCTCGTTTCAATTTCATTTTTGTTTCGTTTTCAATAACTGTACATCAATTGCATAGATTAAGTGCAACAAGATATAATACAAGATGACTGAAGGACTCCACAGCAAACTGGAACACAACATAATATGATGGTGAGAATCATTTCTTCACAAAAATAATGTTTGGGAAGATATAAATGGTCTCCTAGCTGCAAATGTTTCAAGTTTGTTACCTACTGCTGTTTTCTGAGCATGATAAATAGCTTGTTGTGCACAGGATGGAGATATAATTCCACTTCCCATGGCAAAATGCAGGCATTCTTATCCTTCTAGCATATATCTGGCCTCCACACATTGCTGTTTTCAATACCCACTAAATCCTAAGAGGGATGAGCTAAGAGCATTCTAGGTAAACAAGCAGATACAATTCTTTCCCAAAGGGACAATAAAGGAAATTATTGCAAAGCATCTTTAGTTCCAGTGACTTGCTGTATGCTAACAATCTTTTAATTCCCTCTCACACCTTCTTGCTTTCAATACCACATTAAAATCTTTCATTTGGATCAGTTAAAGACATTCAACAGAGGAGATCTGTTAAAATGGAATGAAGCAGAATATCAGAATACCCCAAACTGGAAGGGACCCACAAGGATAGAGTCCAATTCCTGGCTCCACACGGGACCACCCTAAAAACAAAACATATGTCTGAGAGCCTTGTCCAAACATTTGTTGAACTCTAGCTGGCTCGGTGCCGTGACTGCTTCCCTAGGGAGCCTACAGAATAACAGAAGAGACATAGAATAGAATCTGCCTATAGAATAAAAGAAGGACATCTATCTAAAGGAAAAGAAAGAATATGCTTTGTTTTTCTTTATAGAGAAAATGAACCATGCTCAACACAAATAAACTATTAAAAAAGCAGGGCAGAAAAGTGTAATTATTCATGGAGATGCACTGGGTTTATGTGGCAAGGGCTTCACAGCAGGAGGGCTGCAGGGGTGGCCTCTGTGAGCAGAGCCCAGCAGCTGTCCCATGTCAGATAAGAGCCAGCTCCAGCCAGCTCCAAAGGGACCCACTGTTGGCCAGAGCCAAGCCAGTGAGGGATGCTCATTGGGCCACTGGGAGAGCAGATTTAAGGAAGGGAAGAAGAACTGCTGCACAACAGCAGCTGGTAGAGAAAGGAGTGAGAAGCAGCCCTGCAGACCCCATAGCCAGTGCAGAAGGAGGGCAGGAGGTGCTCCAGGCCCCTGAGCTGAAGTTCCCCTGCAGCCTGTGGAGAGGCCCCTGGTGGAGCAGGCTGTCCCCCTGCAGCCCATGGGTCCCACATGGAGCAGATCTCCACGCTGCAGCCCGTGGAGGAGCCCCCGGTGGAGCAGGTGGAGGTGGCCTGGAGGAGGCTGCGGCCCATGGAGAGCCCCCGCAGGAGCAGGCCCCGGGCAGGAGCTGCAGCCCGTGGAGAGGAGCCCACGCAGGAGCAGGGGGTCTGGGGGGAGCTGCCGCCTGTGGGGGATCCGTGCTGGAGCAGTTTGCTCCTGACGGAGGGACCCCATGGTATGGATCCATGTTTGAAGCAGTTCTTGAAGAGCTGCTACCTGTGGGAAGCCCACACAGGATCAGTTCGGGAAGGACGGCATCCCGTGGGAGGGACCCCGCATGGAGCAGGGGCCATGAAGTGAGCCAGGAGTGACCGTGAAGGAAAGGTGGAGACGAAGAGTTAGGGACTGACCTCAGTCCCATTCTGGTCCTCTGCACCTCTTGGGGGGAGGATGTAGAAGAGGGTGGATGGGGGGCAGGTGTTTGTAGTTAGCTTTTAGTTTCTCACTGTTCTAGTCTGCTAGTGATAGGCAATAAACTACATTAATCTCCCTATGCTGAGTCTGTTTTGCCTGTTATGATAATTGTAGAGCAATCTCCATCTCTCAGTCCTTATCTCAACCCTTAAGTCCTTTTCCGTCATATTTTCTCCCCCTCTTCCTTTGAGGAGGGGGAGGGGGAGAGCAGTTGTGGTGAGTTTATCTGTCCAGTAAGGTAACACCACCACACGTTCCAGGTATTTGCTAAATTTTAAGTTCTATGATTGAAACCAAAGCAAGTATCCAGTGGTGACAATATAACTTCAAAACAAATAGGAGATAAGCAAATTAAATTCTTCCAAACATTTTCAGAAGAAGCAAAGTTGAATTGATCTAATTAGTTTGATACAGTATCAGAAGTAGACAAGGTGTTAAACCTATAACAGCACCTTCATGCTTTTTAATCAGGGACTAATCTCTAGCTACAAGTCATGGAGTATCACACTGAGGCTCTGAGGCATACAGAGTATCTAAAATGAAGTCTAACCAGAGTTTGCCTGTATAAATCTGAGAAAAATAAGTTTCTTCTCATCCGACATGTCTTAGAGATCTTCTAAAAATGCTATCTTTACTGATAAAAAACCAAATAGCTACTAGTATCTTTTTTTGTGGAAGTGCTGCCACTTTCCCAGAGCGACACATCTCAGCGTTTGCATTCTGCAGTCACTGCCATGGGGAATTCACAACCTACTCAACAGTGCTGCAGAATTCCCCATCTGCACACACGCTAAGAGGGCTCAGCAGCTCCCTTCTTGGCAATATAAACCACGTTTATCTGCAAGACCAAGGCAAGGGGAGCCTTTTGACCAAATGCCCAGAAATCTAAGCAGTTGCTCAGTGTGCAAGTTCTGTACACTTTGAAAGACTGTTTCAAAGGAAATCTCAGCTTGAAAGAAGAGTTTAAGTCACATCTTTCATTTGCAAGATGAAGCCATAATAATTAGGCTTTATTCCAAAGCATTTGCTTTCTCACAGATTTGTTTGCATCTATAATGAAAATCCAGCATTTTTTGGCATAGTTGAAGGAATTGCAAAGATAACTAATTTAGATTAAAACTAACAAAACCATTACCCTCCTAAAAAAAAAAAAAAAAAAAAAAAAAAACTATAACTATACATCAAGGGAAAGAAAGAAAATCTCGTAATAAAAAGAGCCTATTTATTCTATTTATTGAAATAATTTCCTTCTAGCCTACTAAGCTAAAACTACACATGTAATAAAAATCAGCACTGTTACAGAAGACAATGTAAATCATAGCACAGCTAGCTGCAAAGGCCAGTGTGGACTATATGTCAACTCTTTTGGTGTCTCACTAAAAACTGCTTTCTAAATATAATAAATTTTTCATCAACAAGCTAGTCTTGTAGTGTTAATTCCAGCTTCTCAAATCATGAAATTTAAAAGCATTGGTATAAGAGCATACTACTGATTCAGGTCCTCTGTTTGTTTTTCTTCTCCTTTCTAAAGCTAGAGGCCATTTGCAATACCCAAATTTAAAAACTGTACAGGAGACAGGGAAGATGTATATAAGGATACCCTGAGCTGGGATTTTCTTTTGACCCATTTGCTAGGGTGGCCTTGCTGAGTACATGCAATTGAAGGGTGACAAGCTTCATATTTTGTAAAGCAAGCTCTTAAATCACAATCATATCCAAGATGCTATGTCAAATCCTGGCAGTGAATATATAAATGTCTTATATAGTGGTATAAAATGGACTTTTAACCAACAGTGAAATGAATCATTCCTACACTCAGCACAAAGGAAAATAAAAATGTACCCATTGGCATTCATTCCCACAGCTCCCCTAAGTCACAGCATTTTTGAATATTCATCTTTTTTCTAAAGTTATTCCCACTATGTTTTTGGTTGGCTAATTTGCTAGTGCAAAATATTGCAAGAAAACTCAGGGTATTATTTTCTAAGTAAAGCAAAAATTAAAGCAAAGCTGGGGAAAGGGAGAGAAGAAAGTCTACTAAATTATAATAGTAATTAGGGATCAAGGATCATTTTTTCAGAAAAAAAAAAAGTAGAAGAAAAGATAAATCTCTGTGGATTTTGCTGACATCCTCTCAGGGAGTATATGGTTGCTATCCTTAGTGAAAACTACTTTTGCTTATTGAAAAAAAAAAGTCTTTATTTTGAGTTTACTCCATATACAGTATATGAAAACAGATCAGGTTTTGTGGGTAGCTTACCATTTTTCTGTCAGTCTCTGTTTGTTCTGCAGAAACCCACCTGTGACTGGCCACCTCCTCCTCCTTTCCTACACCTGGCAGACAGGAAGGATGTAAACAACAAAATGAGGTTGTTAGTGCCGTGTTAGTGGTAGTTAATGCCACTGCTTTATCAGATACATGTCAGTGTGTTCACATTACAGAGCATAAGATCTCTGAAAGGCATTTCCACTCTGTGAAATGAGATTACATTAAGGAAGTTCAAAGGTGAAAGTGTCTTGGTAAATAACTTTATGTTGGAAAAATGCGTTCCAAGGCTTGTACATGGCCTACTACACTCTCAATAGCATTTTTCCTATCTACAGTCTCATTATAGATTATGTAAAAAGTCGTTCTCACATAGGTTTTGCTTTAATAGGCAAGCACAAAAAATGATTGTGCAAGATTTTCTTTTTAAATAGAACTGTACTCAATATCTTATTTATTTATTTTTTAATTTAATTTTCAGATCTTTTTATAAAAAGAAAACAGAAATGTAGCTTACTGCTTTGCTCTGCATTTTTTTCTTGGCAGGGTGCAGGTTGAAATGGATTCAAAGGATAACTCAATATGAGAACATTAACCAGGAGAAAAAATAACCACACAAGTTAACCATAAATAGTTTTATGCTGGTTTAACTCCCTAAACTGACATATTGTGGGATCAGACAAGAATCTGTATTGGCACAACAGCTGTAGTAGGAGGGCAGTTAGGGGTGGACTGCCTCATTCTGAAGTCACAAAGGGTATCACTGGCTTGGCTGCATCACAAAACCTCACCTTGTAGGCATGTCTACGCTATGCAGGGTAAGGAAGCTTAGAAGGAAGCCCATAAGTCATTTCCCCAGATTGATAAAACTGCAGAGAAGATGGGGTCTGGTGTCTGGTAAGACTTGCCATGACCAAGTTGTGGCCAGACCTGGGAGCTTAAATGCATTTCTAGCTTCACCAGCCTAGAAACAATAACAGTAAAATTTGCTCTTCGTCCTCTCTGTGTCTCACAACAAATCCCAGCCTTATGTCAGGAACCCAGCTAACCTGTAGAATTTAGTATAGCTTTATTTCACAAAAACATACTCTTTAAAATGTAATAAGCTGTGGAAATAATAAGCTCTATGTTACAATACAGACTTTTCGTCTGTAGACACTATCTTTACAAGGTAATTCAATACATAATGCCTTAATAAATTGAAATATATATATATACAGAATAGACTGAATGAGTGACTTTTTCAGCATCCCCCAGCAAATCTCTCAGTGTCTTAGATAAGTTTCTGGTGCATGTTTACCAAGTCCCAGTCCAGAGCTTTATCAAGAAAGCACACTCGCCTATAGAAAGATAGAAAATTAAAGCTCACATCAAGAAACATGTTCCCTAGGCCTAAATCGTCACAGTGTTGGTGGAGGCTGGAGGATTTTATGTTTTCCAGTTTCTCCTCTGGCATTACTTATTCTGTTTGTATATGATTTCTCCTGTCCAGATAATCAACCAATTTTCTGCATTAAGCCCTTAGTAAGAAGAAGCTTCCTTCTGCTCCTGTAGCTTTAGAAAGAAGTTGTATTCTGCTCCTGTAGATTTATTATTAGTGTACACTGGACATCAGTAAAGTGATGACAGAGGGTGCTAAAATGAGGCCAAGACTTGTAACTATCATTACAACAAGATCGCAGTCCCTTCACATGGGAGGTGGGGTGAGGAGAAACATAGATCTTCAGGAGCTTATTGAGTTGGTTTCATGAATGGTGATAATTACACCTACAGCCACAGAAATTCTCCAAGTTACTCAAAGGAACTTGTACATTATTTTTCTTCTTGTAAAGCAATTATTTTGCACCACCCCCTCTCCCCCCACGCTCCCAAATGCTATCACCCAAGTAAACACTACTGATGAAATAAAAGGATCCTCTTCCTTTGCCTTCAGTAAAAGAAAATGGAGAATAAATGGTACTTAACCCCATCACAATAAGGATACAGGCATTACCTTGCTACTACTAGTGGAACTGTGGTATCTTCTACTGATCTTTCTGTACTCAAAGCAAACGTGTCTTCTGCAGCTTTCCAAGAGTTGTTTTAATTTCAAAACTGAAGGAATAGCTTTGTCCTGAGGCATTTTTCTCTAATACCTTTCATTTAACAACTGGCATTACCCAGATAACAAAAATGTTTATGTAAATACTAACATTTTCTTTCCCAGTCTTAGATAAGTAAGAGAAAAACAAAAAATACATATAAGAAAATTCTTAATAGTAAATAGCATTTAAGAGCCTCATCTCTTCAATTTTTCTTTATTACAGAAACATATACTATATGAAAGCTTGACTGGAATTTACTTTCTCTGCTTCTTCAATGAAAACAGACAACATGCATAAAAAAAATTATGGAAGAACACTTTTTTCCTTTTTTTTTCTTTTTTTCTTTTTACCTTTTTTTTTTTTGAATACAAAGCTTTAATCGCATCATGTTACAGCTCTTCCCTAAAATGTCACTCACCAGTGACTGCTATGATATCTGAATACAGAATTAACAATCTATATACAAGATAAATTTCTTGCTTGATGAGGCTGTGCTTCTCACCTGTCTTTCAAAGGGACCCACTGTAAAGCAACTTTCCAGTTTAATTGGATTAGCCTTCAAAAATCTCACACAACATATCCTTTTTATCCCTTCTGTTTCACCAGCAAATCAAAAGGTAAGAAGACTTGTTTTAAAGAGGAAACCTCTCACAAAGATATAGAGGCTAAAAGAAATATAAAAAAAATAAAGTGACTGAGTGGCCCAGTAAAAGGAATCACTGACAATGAACTCATTACCACTAGAAGACTGGATTTACTGAATCATTTTACCCAGTATTTAACAAATACAGAGATTGATATATCCAACAGATTACAGATGCATATTCCTAGGGAAAATGTGAAATGTCAAAGCTTTACCACTTCACCAGAGCAGATAATTAAATAATTAGAACAATTAAACATTGACAGAGCACCAGCGACCCCCAGGTGAATTACAGTCCTGAATTATGAAAACATTAGCAAAGGAAACGGTAAACCTTTGGCATATATAGAGGACAGATTAAAGGCAGTTGTAGGATTGTTTTTGTGATGTGTGCACTTGTTGTCCAGATGTGCTCAGCAGTCCACAACTTTTTGTTGCCAAACTGCTTATTTAGATGCCTGGGGGGAACACATCTAGGTGCATTTTCTCTCTGAAAAGCCACTGAATTAGGAAGTGGGGAATATATAGTCATCAATTCTCTCACTTACACCGCATGAAGAAAATGAAATAGTATGACTGCCCTAAAAGATTTGTGCCCATCCGAGTAAAAAATTTCAGGCTCCAAGGAAAGATGATGTTCAAAAGGCCCTCTGAAAGAAGTGTATATAGGGCATCAACAGCAAAATTATGCCAGAGGCTTTTAACCTTCATAACGTCCTATGTCAAGGATTGTTTGCACTTTAGTAACTGCCCTGACTATGATCCGTGTAGAAATACCCTATTTGCTAAACAAGGAGCACGAGCAGTATAGTTGTAGCATTGACTTCAGGATAAGCTTCCTCTCTTATTATTATTATTAGAACAGGCTCACTTTACTTATTTTTCCACACCATGGAGAATGGTTACAATATGGACTGCCTGCTATGACGAAGCAGCTCCAGATAGAATGAGTTTGCCCTGGGGAATGGACAAGTTGTCTGGATGGCCTGCAGGGACAGCAGTACAGATGCAGGCTCAGAGGTACAGCAGAGATGGGTAACCCATTAAATTCCTGGGAATTGTCACCAGTGACATCCATGACTACCACATCTGGTGCAAACAAGAGAATGGAAGCATTTTATAAGCTAAGTGGAAAATTGTTTAAAAATAGAGAGCAGGGAAAACGTTATATGAATAATCTATGAATACTCAGTAAAAAGTCAATACAAAAATGTTCATGTACATCTTAAAATGGTCACGTTTCTTAAAAGCACATTTAATATTCTGAAATAGTAAGACTTCATTTTGTTGTTCTTACAAAAGGTCAAGAGAAAAGAAGATTAATCAAGTATTTGTTCCTACAATTGATTAAACTATTTTCATAATAAAAAGATAGTAAGAAGACACTATATCCAATAAATTAAATACGACATGCTGTTGAAAACCAAATTACAATCTCTGACATAAAATATAAAATCCATATTTAAAGCACAGACTCAAATCTGAATTTGCAGAATTTTACAACTCCAATCCAGACCACTGAATATATTTCTGATTTAACATAAGTGGCCTCATTAAAAATAAATAAATCTGAATTATCTGATGACATAAAATGGTTAAAACATATCAAATGATATACAGTAAGGAATACAATTTTCAGAATGATTTCTATAGATTAAACATGTGGGTGGCTCAGTAGCTCTCAGAGTTCAGAGCAGAGAACAGAGTAACACTGATGTAATGAAGAGAAGCAGGTGGATGGTTCCAGTTATATGAGAACATCTCCTACTTCATCAGGCAGGGCTGCTAAAAATGATTCATTCTGTGCTACATCATTTTACGTGCCATGGCCATTTAGTAAGTTTGCCATTCCACTTGTCAAAGCCATGCACATATTTGGAGGAGGTGGTAAAGAAAATGATCTTTTGATTATGCTCCAGCACCTTTTGCTTTCATTTAAAAAATATGACTTTGAAAACTAGGAAGAACAGGGAAACTTAACAGGTAAAGGTGCCTAAAAAAGAAGTCATATAAATAGAGGGGGAAAACATGAAATTAAAATATGAAATGTGCCATTGGGGAAAGTAGACTGTGGAAATGTGGAAAAAAATTCAAAGAAGGAAATTCTGAAAAGCAGCATTACTGAGAACATTCATCTTATGCTAATATTTGAGGCCTTAATTAATACTTAGGTTACACAGCTGCATTAATACCCTAGTGAAAGTTCCTCTAAAGGTTTCAACTGTATAAGAGCATCCCTTCTGCATCCATTCCTTGGGAACAGCTAGAATAAATAAAAAAGAAGATGTCCCCCACCCCACCACCAATGCAAACACAGCATCTATGCAGCTCCTGAAGTGATAGTTTCCTCACTGTAAAATACCACCAAATCAATTAATACCATTATTTCATTTAGTATAGTAACCTAGAAACAGGAATCTTCGAATAGTCATACTACTACTTTACTAACATTTAACATTAATGCTTCCACACAGATCATTAGTTTAACAGGAAGTGGAAAATAGATGGAAAGCAAAAAACAGCAATTCATAGCTCCACGAAAGACCTTTCTGAACTTGCAATGACCACTGACAGTACTGAAATACAGCCCATTTACAACTGAACTGACCGTACTTTGCCTCTTACTAAAACTCTCATGATATTTAAACACGTACTGAAATTGATTTTCACTGAACAAGGAACCCAAACACGTTTAATTCTGAGCATATCCTCTGCTAAAGGCAGAAGAACTAAAGCCCATGTCCTATGTAGTAAAGGAGGTTAAGGAGAGTTAAGTGTTTTTCTAGATCATTATCTTCCAACATGCATATCTGCTCAATGACTTACGAATATATGAGTTTGATTAGTATTTTTCAGATCTGGTCTGTGTTGCTATCAACGTTATCTGAAGTTTGATGCATAAGGCTAGCAATACTTTCTTTTGGAATAACTGCAACCACTACTTTTCTGAAAATATTTTTATCCATTAATATTTTGCTGTCTTACAAACTAAGCAGAAAGAATAGAATACACATGCTTTTTAATTGTAGCTGAGAACAAAAAACATAGCTAATGTCTAGAGACAATGCCTAGTGATAGTTGGAAATTAAATGGAAACCTAGGGATTTAATCCAGCCCATTTGGCAGCCACTGCATAGCATGATGCATTGAGTATGGGCTAGGTGAATGAACAAGAGCACTAAACACTATCCATTTAATGAGTCACATGAAAATCTGCCTCCTAATTCATAGGTAACTCTTTACACACCACAACAATCAAAGAATCAGTGTTTTCCTTGGCATTTCAATTTGATGGGGGCAGGAGGGAAAGGGAGGACAGAGAGAAACAAAGGAATTATAGTAAACAGAGCATAAAGATGGGGGCAGGAGGGAAAGGGAGGACAGAGAGAAACAAAGGAATTATAGTAAACAGAGCATAAAGTTCATCTAAAAACATCACTGCCAACACTTAAAGTTATAAAGAAGATACTTATTTACCAGTTCAAAATTTATGCAAATACTGTTTCCTGCATTTGCAGCTTTGATGAACCTACAGTCAGTGGCTAAAGATTAGCAGCAATCAGTACAATCCTTTAGCAAAGAGCAAGTCCTCTATTCGTCATGGCAAGAAAGTCATGTCATTGCTTCTTGGAACAATATTTAGTGATAGTACATGGAGTCCTTTCCTGTAAGAATACTAGCAATGCAATAAATGTGTGGAAATACACACTCCCTCTTCATCACAATCCCACTAAACCAAATAGGAAGAAAAAACAATACATGCATCATTTAATTGCCAAATAGACCAAAAGAACATTCTTAGTTTTGCTTTCATCTTCTTTTACAAAATACTGTTTAATGCATGAGAGCTACTTCTCAGTGCTTTAAAAGTCAAAATGTAACCTCTTTCTGTGTGCATGCATATGATTGCAGTGTGCTTAATTTTGGCATTTGAGGACCCCTCACACCTATTGCAGCCAATTAAATTCAAATCATCAGGCCGGTTTTACAGATGCATCTAAATTTAAGCACAAATAACAAGATAAAAAAATTAATACTCAATCTAAAGCATGTGTTTGCTTCTTCACACTCGCTTGCCTCCTGTTTTTTTTCCAGTTCTGTTGATTTACAGGTTCTAGAAACATTTTACATAAATCAACTAATTTGAGTTATTTACCTAAGATGAGTCTTTATAGAAATCTCCCTTTTGAGGATTAATTTGAACACCCTGAAAGCTCATATAAAGCTTCCTAGGAAGGGTCCTGTATTGCTGGCTTGCAATTATTTCAGAAAAATCACATTATACCATTCATGTCTTCTCAACTTTCTGAAATGTGTACTCTGTACTTAGTAACAAATACGTAGAAATACAAAATTCTTTCTATAGTCCAAAAAGAAAGCTGACCATTTAAAATATTACTAGACTTTTTTTGTTTATCATACAATCATTAAGGTTATCTTTCATTTTGTTTTAAAAGACAATGCACATTTCATCCAGTTTGGAATTTACACTCTCCAGGTGAAATGGCACTTTCTATCATGAAACCAAATCATTTCTGCATATTAGAGCTTTCACCAAGGCAGATTTAAACTTCTGGAATTAACTCAGAAAAAAAAAAAAAAAGAAAAAAATAACTACTGCAAACCTCACTGTTCTCTAAGTGCAAAGCACCTTTTTTGATGCATGACTTCCTGACAGAGGGAATCATGGTACTTGTTTTCTAAAGGACTTTTATCAAAATGAAACCAGCTACAAATAAAAGTTGCCTTCCATGAAGACAATGAGAAGAGTAAACAACAAAAGATAGATGCATTAGTAATACACTACCAGAAGGCTTTTACATACTCCAGAGGAATATATGGGGTATATGGGATTGGGAGTGCAGGGGGTGGGTGGGGAGGACTCAGGTAACTGCCCTATGTGTTAATCAGTAAAATCTTAATTAAAAGAGAAAGAAATGATGTCAAATTACCATCAAAATGGCAAGGTTTCCCAGGTTCTCCTTTAATGGAGACAACCATTTACAGCAGTAAATTCTCCTGCACAAAGCAAGTGTCTTTCTAATACTAGATGTAAAAAAGTAGACATTAAAAATTAGTATTACTAAACATGCACCCCAGAGAATATTAAAGAGAATGTAAAAATATTTTACCAGAAATGGTTTTATCAATTTCAGATTGTTATGCTCCTCCTTAATGAAAGACGAAACAAAACAATTATAAAACTGCAACCCTAGAAGGCTTGCAAAGAAAAATGTCTTTGTTTTTCCTTATTTAAGCACTTAATTCATTTCTCTTTCTGCTGCGAAGTCTCTAACATAAAATTAGTGGGCAGCTTTACCTTGGGGATAGCGGGGATCTATTCTCACCAAAACCTAATAACCCTTGATAAAATCTTTGAGACATTTCTCCCCTCACCTTAAGCAAGGATGGCATATGTGCTAGCGGGCCTGACAGCCCAGGACACAAGGACAAGAAGCATACTATGCCTGCTGAGTGGCCCTCAGAAGGGAGCTCCCTGGCTGTGCAGAAGTTCACAGAGTTGAGCATGTGACAACTCAGACTAAATACAAGTAGAGCAGCTTAGGAGAAAGTGAAAAGGCCCTTCACGAGGTGACAGATGACTTTTCTGCTTCCAGATAAATATTCTTATCTTGTTCACATTATTTTGGTAACGAATAATCTATACTGCTCTTACCTTATATCATCTTACCTTATATCATCATAATATTTAAAATTAAATCAATTAAAATTAAATTTAAATTTAAATTAAATTTAATTTAAAATTAAATTGATATCATCTTAAAATTTTTGCACATTACTAATACAAAATTTTCAGCTGAGACACCCACCAGCTAAAAAGCCTAACCAACACCACTCATTAACAGGATTCTTCAAGACTAGGGAGGATGTATGGACTTAACAAAAGATACACCCTCTTCATTTTTCCTCGTTAGCTAGTCAAATGGCACCTAATAAAGGAAAAGTCATTTCTTAGTTGTGTTAGAAACAGTAGAGCTAACTCTGCCAACGTTCACAAACAATGTACTGGCAGGCTTAGACTAGAAAAAATACAGCAGGAAGAAAGACTTGAGTGGAGTAGCCAAGCTTATGCAATTTTTGTGACATAGGTTAAACACATTCGCCTGCTACAAGTTTTGAAAGTCTTGTTGGTTTCCTTTTAATTCCTGAAAACCCAAGAAACAGAGGCTGCCGAAAAAAATATTTACTATTTGCACAAAGATAAAAAGTTCCTCTTTCTCATCTAGATGCAATTATCACCAGCTTTTTTGAAGCAGCGCAAGCATTTTTTAAATAAAGCTAGATCTTACAACCACTCAAAAATGACAGATATTATCTAAAACATTTTCACTTTCATTAGGTTTTATTCATGTAGGAAATAAATAACCAGACTTTCACTATATAGAAATCCATTTGATTGTCTAGGGTCTTCTATGAAGAGATTTTCTGGTTGGCTGGCAACTCCCTTAGAAACTGTCCTCTTTCACCGCGTTAAAATGAGATGCAATAAACCAAACACTCAAGATAACATCTACCTACCTCAGCAGAATAGGGACAATAACAAATACAGCTTTCATTACAATTGCAGGCTATTTTTCTCCGAAGGACCCTCTCTCACTCAGAGCGTAAGATAAGTACATTCTGAGAATAAGTAAGGAGCACATAGAAAAAGCTTCTATCTGTATACCTTCTGTTCTTTTTTAGAGTTAATAAAAAAATGAACAAGGAGAAACAGGAAAAATTAATGTGCAGCTCCTATAATTTGGTCCCCTCTGAAGAAGCAGATCTTATCCTAGCATCTGCCAGAGAGATTGAAAATGGTGTGGAGCAAATCACTTAAGCTAATTTCACCTTTCATTAGTAGCAATTTTACTATTCACTAGTAGTAATTGACCATGCACTCTTCACACAAGTGTAATATTCACAGGTGACATCTCAAAAAACTCATTCACTCTGTTGACTGATTTTGTGAACTTACTGTGAAGAGCTGGTACATTTGCCAAGACAGAAGATCAAACTGTTCTAGTTGGCCACTTTCAACAGCACAGCATGGCTCCTTAAGGAACTTTGAAAATGTCATTTTAGCCATGTTTTGTCTTGCACAATAGACAATTGCACTAGTTCTCCCAGATGGGAAGAGAAGTAAACTGTGGCCCCCAAAGCAATCTTGCCGTCACTGAAGTCTCAACTTCACCCCTTCATTGCCAACAGAAGGCAGGGAATAAATAAATAAATAAATAAATAAATAAATAAATAAATAAATACAGAGTATAGAAACACTTGAGACTGCTCCATGTTTGTCACAGGGTGCATGGAACCCAAAGTCGATGACTGCCTGCATGGATGTACATACCTCACCAGTCTAGGTGACTCCAATACCTGATCAGGCAAAAACCTTAAACTCTGATGGTTATCAGGAGTTAGAAGAACAATTAAGAGATTCTCCTGTGCTTCAGCAAATAGGTAATCAGCAAAGAGAGGCATAAAGTTACAGAGAGAAAATGACTGATTACTTTACTCATTTGTTTATACGTAAGTTAGCAAGTGAAGTAGCTACAAATAATACAACAAGAACAAACTATAAACAAAACATCACTGGGACATCTGTAGATTTGAGGCTCTTCAATATCCTCTGATCAGCAAGTCTGGAAGTCTTGGAAGTCTTAGAAGCATCTCAGTACAGATATTGACTGATTCTCTTTTTACTAATAAGCACCTGTTCTGTATTAAAAACTTCTGTTCCTGGGACTTTGCAATGAGGTAGCTGAAACCACATGCCTTAGCTGGTAACTGGGAAAGATTCAAAATGCTGTAAAAAGTCTCTTAACTCTGATATATCTCCTGAGTTGCCAGTGAAGAATCCATGTGCTTCTCAGTGTATGTACTACGCCCTTGTGGAAGGAAAATAAATAAATAAATAAATAAATAATAAAAAACTAAAAGAGAGAGAGAGAGAGAAAAAAAATAATATCATTCAAAAGTTTGAAATGTGAAAATTCAAAACACAGTGCAGAGACATACATGACAACATGCAGACTACATGAGGTTACCTCATGTACCAAAATGTTTAAACAGCACCATATGACTATATGGTAAGGGTGGTGAGGCACGGGAACAGGTTGCCAAGAGCAGTTGTGGATGCCCCATCCCTGAAGGCGTTCAAGGCCAGGCTGGATGGTGCCTTGGCCAACCTGATCTAGTGGGTGGCATCCCTGTCGATGGCAGGGGGTTGGAGTTAGATCATCTTTATGGTCCCTTCCAACCCGAGCCATTCTATGATCATAATACATTCTCAATTACATTCTCAATTGTTAAAATGTAGCAAATTTATGGAAACTACCGCTTAGTGATGGCTATAAAAAGCTCTGTCTATGGTTTACTTAACCTTGCTATAAGGTTGGAAGAGACACAGGTAAACAAATCTAACTGCCCACCTTTCTTGACAGGTAGAGGGCTCCACTCCCTCCAGTGCTTTCTCTCCTCAAACCACTCCAGGACGTTTACTATGGTGGGGGGGAAGTGAGAAATACGAGTTTTATACATAACAAGATGAATTGACTCATGAAAAGGCCTAACAATATGGGGGGGGGGGGGGGGGGGGGGGGGGAGAGGAGGGTATGGATATGACAGAATCAAGCAAATAGTACCTCAGCTTAGCTTCTCTGAAGCTGCAGTTTTAGTTTCCCTGTGTCTAATTTCCTTCTCTGTAAAACAGGAATATTCATAATATATTTCAGAGGAGTTTGTCAAAAATGTATTCAAATAAACGTCTCAGAAGCACTAAAAAAAAGCATGATGCACTATATTGAGTACTACAGTAGACTCCATGAGGAAATTAATAATTCCAGCCTCGTTCCATGGTCTTCTAATTTTAAATAAATAAAGTATAAGGCCAAATACTGAATGAAGAAGATAAAAATGAAAAATTAAATAACTGGTCATGAATGGCGAGCACCATTCATCCTGTATGCTTACCCACACACTGGTCCTACTAAACAAAACAAAACAAAAAAAAAAAAACAAACAAAACAACAAACAGATAAGACTATTTAATTAAAGCTTATATTAAAGCCCTATTGTATTCATTTTTCTGCAAATGATGCCAAAGCTCACTGTAAAACTAATAACACTGAGAAGGCTCAGAGTTGGTGATGCTCAGACTGTCCAACCTGGCTGCCTTGCCTTGCTCACCTGAACAACATGCACTTTAGAACCCCCAAAATACAAAGCTAGACACAGTGAAATGAACAATAGGCTACAGTACAGTTCTACAGATAGACTGTATAGATGTAATACAAAGGAGTGCTAGATGATAAGATCAGACTGAGCATAATGCTACAAAAAACAACGGAAAACAAGCCCCCATATGAGACTGTAGCTAGGAGGATAAATGATTTTTTAGTGTATAAATGAGGAGAATGATACATAGAGCAAGGAGGTGACATTGACTGTTGACATAGAATTAATGTATTACTGACCTCATACTTCTATCTGTGAGATTCTGCAATGAAGAGTAAATTTCATGGGTCCACTTCAGCAAGAAACTTTATAAGCTTCTGCAGTTAAGCCCTCTTGCCTTTGCAAAGAAGCTGCTGTTCCCAAGGATAAGATTCCTGCTTATCAGCTATGACTGCAATCAGAAGGGAAGACCAACTCAGCCTGGTTACTTACTGTTGGTGTTTTGTTTGCTACATCAACAAGGTTGAGTATGATTAGTTGGATAACAGAAAAGTAAATAGTAAGTATATGTAGAGAAATTCAGTTTTGAAATTTTGTAGTGAAAGTCAAAAACATTTGGAAAGTACTAATTAAAGTGTTTTGCTGTTGTTCAGACGTAAATACACCGACATTTGTATTACCACCACAAGGATATTTAAACATGACAGGCTCCAGAAAAATCAACAGATAGTAGTAAAGTATAAAGGCAAAAAGGTAGCTGAAGAGAGTCTTATTTCATGCTCTAAGTTTTTCATTTGCAAGGTCTTCTGTGTTTCTGAATGCATATTTCTTTACAAGAAAAAAAAAAAAAGAAAAGGAGGGGGGAGAGAAAGAGAAAACCAAAATAGTATGTTATTTCCTTGCATTTTTGTAAATATACTGGCTTGCATGGAAACAAGGAAGACTTCTTTCACTTATATTTCATGGATACAAGGATGATAACTGTTTCCCAGCTTACAGAAATCACTGCCACATGCCATTAGAAGCTCATTATGTACTTTGGTTCAAAATTTATCGACCAAGATAAATCAGGAATTAATGTGAACCCAGAGGAGCATAAGCCATATAAATTATTCATTTAAAAATAATAGAGAAATGGAGAAAAAATGGTTGTAACAATTACAAAAAAATTAACCTCATGTCAAATGGTAAGAAGTTTTAGATTGAGTAAAGTAAAGGTTGGTAAGGCATAAAAATGCTTTAATGAGTTAAGCTAGTTCAACTGACAGAAAATATAACTCAATCCATTATAATAAAATCCATTATCAATACTATGCTAGAAATCATAGTTTTGCAGACATTTATTTATGCATTGTACAGAAGATGGTCAACAGATAAGAATGTTGACCTGGACTGACATTCGTATTCAGAGACATTGCAGCTATAGAGAAAATGATCTTTCAGAGCAATGAGAAAAAAGATGCATTTTGCCATTTACGCCCATGTGTTTCAGCAGCAAAAGAAACATTCAAGCTGGACAATTTCACTCTTTGAATCCATCTGAGTCTGACTGAACTGACAAAATCAGATTCTGAGATGTATTTGCTGGTTGTGTTCTGACCTACATGTTATTTTTCACTTTTCACAGCTTACTCTCAGATGCTTTTATTTGAAGTGTTAAACCCTGAGAAAGGTTCTAATAATGATGAATTTATCTGCTTAAAGCTCATTGTTATTTTTTTCTTCCATGGCAAAAGCACCACTTCTTAAAAATAAGCCAAATTAACAGCTTATTGGAACTCTTGAGGAACTCAGATAATCAGAGTACTGTGGTTAATAAAAGTATTGTTAGCGTAGCAACCACATAACCACCAAGTGATTATATGAAGGTGCTTTATTCAGCGCTGGAAGCCGGGGCAGGTGCCCAAATCTGGCTTCAAGTCCCGTTACTTCCCAGCCATTATTTATACATTCAACATTACGTAAGGTATACATATTCATTACAGGTTGCAACATCAGCCTCGCATTCCATTCTAATTAGCTCCCCTCCCCTTTGCACATGCGTGGCGCACTCTGGTGGTCGTCCAGATGAAGTAAGGAGTCTTCCTCTCCGCTAAACTTTTCACCTTTCTCACTCGACGCATGCTCCCTCCGCTCCTTGGTTCTGCTTCAACTCATTTCAGCATTTCCAGGCCCTTATCCAAGGTCAGGTTGTACCTGTTTCCTCCCAGGGTTCCCCTTCAACGATTCATTTGAATGTTCAGTGTACTCCCTAAGTTTCCAGTGTACATAGATTAATTGATAATGTAAGTGCATTTGGCAATGCTTAATTATACTGTATGACCCATCACCTAAGAGACAATAGTAAAACATCCATTCAATTCTCCCCAACACTAACAGTATCATTATGCAAAAAGAATAAGTAGAGATGGTTAATCTAATGTACCTACCTAAGGGATTAGGCTTCAGATACAGCAAAGCATTTAAATATACCTTACAAGGTAGTTTTAAATGTCATCCCATCACCAGAAAGTCTTTAGATGCTCTGGAGAAATCAGGCTGAGATAAAGGATGTAGGTAAAGGAAGTGGTTTGACAAATTGAAGCAAATAAAGACAGTGTCTGACAAGACAACAGTACACAGAAGAATGTGTTGCACACAGATTGGTACATGCTGGCTTGGCAGTATACGTGGGCAAAATGTAGGTGCGTTTTCTTACTCATACTGTTTATAGTCGCTGGAAACACAGTGAACAGAAGCACACCAGCACATCCGCATTTTCACAGCCTGACTCGGAAATTTTGTTGCCATCATTACGTAACTGTATGGGTATGATATAATATACAGGAAATACCTACCTATACATGAAACAAGTAGTTGTCAATGGTAAAATGCAATCACACCTTGTACATTGCAAGAACAGTACACATACAGCCCCTTTCGTCTCCCAGTCTGATCAGTACTCAGGACCCTCTTGAAACCAGTAAGGTAACTTGATCATGCAAATGACAAATATATTGCCAAAAATACCAAAAACATCTTATTTGCAAAGCACATAGAGGAAGCCTTATTCCCTTGAGCAGCAAAGGACCTCAGAAGTAACCCTACTTTACAATTTTAAAGATGTCTTTCAGCCAGCGCAGCTCTCTGAGCTGCCCACAACTGTTTCCTGCTTGCCTGCCATCTTGTGGGTGGCATTTTTTCCTGTTTCCAGCTCAGACACCTACAAACACCCTCAGCACCAGTCGCTCAAGCAGTTGAACCCCTGCAGTGTTTGAAGGGTCCCACTGGGGAGCAGCTGGAGGGCACTGCCATGCAGTGTGCAGGGTCCAGGGCGAGGGGACATGGCCGCTGAGGAGAGCTGGGTGGGCCCAGCCATGGTGACCAAGATGCAATTGGCGACAGGGCCGGCCTCAGCTTGAGCCACGGCAGCCATTCGGTGAGGCAAGGCCAGGGTGGTGAGGGAGAGCACAGGCCAAAAGCCCCCATACAGCCCATGCCTGCAATGACCCATGCCTACACTGAGCTGCTTGCCCAGCAGTGTGACACATCAAGGCACCGTGTTCAGCACTGGGGAGCAACAGGGACCCCAAGGACAGGAGGCAAAGAGCAGAAAGAGGCCACAGGGTCTGCTGGAGCCCTCTCCCACTGGGTTTTCAGCTCTGCTCAGCTCAGGTGTTTGCCTGCATATTTGGCTGTCAATTACATCTCAACTGTGGAAAACAGGCAGTGACTGATCCAACACATCCCTTACACAGGTCAGGAAAACTGTCACTTCACAAAATGCTTCATTTGTTTATTTTAAACAATTTTTTCCTTGTAGAAACAATACCTTGGTTGATCAAATGCTTGCCTAAGAATGTTAAAATTTTGTTTTCATCTCCTGCTTGTCTTCCATCTCTTAGAAAGAAGACAGCAGCAGCCATCAGGTGATCAGTCTAAGTTAGGTGCATTCACTTTTCATTTGGAACTGTGCCTCTCCCAGAGGGAAAAAAAAGAAAAAAAAAAAAAAAAAAAGGGTGAAGAGAAAAAAAAGGTGAAGAGAGTAGAATAAGGAACTTGAGTCCGTGTTCTTGTGGTTGGGACACCGACAGGGAGACCAGCATAGGGTGGGGAATTCTGGGTTCTGGTTCATGCTTACAGGACAATCTCCAGGTTCTTCTCAATGGCCACTGAACCTAAAATCTGTAAATGGTTGTGAAAGCAGGACTGGAAACTGAGATTCCCTTCCTTCATCACCCCTCAAGGTATAGGTCTTAATTGCTGGAGTACAGAGCATTTATTAACTTCCTCTGGTCTTTACTGAATGCAGATCATTAGGCAAAACAGGTTACTTGGAGACTGTTCCATTGCATACCCCATTTTGACGGAAAGAAGGAAGACCTGCTCCATTCTTTCACAACAAACACCAATGTGTATCTGTCTTGGGAAGGCTTTTAGTCTCCACACCTGTAAGCAGAACAGTTTCTAACATCTGGAAAGGAGCAAGATTTGAGACGTACTCTTGTGCTTTGTATCTTCTCTGGCTTTTTGCCCAACATTCATGGTTTTCTACTTGCTTTTCAGCAGGGAACATCCAAGTGTGGGCAATATCCAACTCACTGCAGTTTTAGCCATTTTTAAAATTCTTGATCCTAGCAATCTTCTGTCTCCAAGTCTCTTATTCCTTATGTATTTTGTATTCCCATCAGTTTTAGCAAGGTCTAAGACTGTAGATGAAAGTCACTCACATTTTATGTCCTACTAAAGTGTTTGTCTTTTTCACTATGCAAAGGATTGAAATGATCACCAGTAGCAAAATAAAAGTAAAAAATAATAGAATTGGACAAATGTTGCAAATAATATCCATGATAATTTTTGCCTCTTTTGGGATTCTGATGCCATTTTCTAGCAAACAAAATCAAAGTGAATTTGCTACATGTCTGAATGGACTATTTGGCATATATATAGTATTTACCACGCAACATACAGCTGAACAGTAAAACAAAAGTCCCTTTTTCTTTCTATAAACAGCTGATGCCACCTAAGTCCATCTTTTCATATATTATCAAATCTATCCTGCCTGACATACTCGCTCTTTTATCATGCCAAAATAGTCTCCAGTATCAATAAGTTGGGCTATAAACTGACTGGCAGGAGAATCACATTGATGACTATTTCCTCAGGATAAGGCAATTCTCAGGCATTCACTCTGTGTGAGAACAGAGAACTAATGATGGGAATCTGCAGTATTCTCTGCTTGCAAAACAGCTGTTCATATATTTGTAAACAATGTTTTGCACTTTCCCCTTCTATTTAACTCTAATGTCTTATTTGTAAGATAATGAGAGACATCAAGAATATTGTGTTTTTATCTCCATGACAAACATAACTTAGAGGGGAATAATAAATCTAATTTAATTTGGTTTAACTACAAATGGAACTACTCCCTCTGTAGTTTGTCATTACACCTTCATATATATACACTATTTCCTGTACAGATACATGAAAAAAAAAAAAAAAGATTTGCAGCTACTAAAACTATCACAGATCACATCACCCACAGTAACATCATACTACCAGCAAGAGAATCTTTGACAGCACTGAGACACATGAACAGTAACTGCCAAAAAACACAGATTCTAGTTTGTGGTATTACTATTGCCTCAGTCTGTCACAGGGAGAGAAGTTAACGTGAGCTGTATCTTCTCTGAGGTGCTAAGCCTCCCCCAGAATGTATATGAAGCTGAGACAGTCCAGTTGCCTATCTGCAGGGGCACTCCTGGGGGCTTTCACACATCTGTTGGATAGTTATTTTTGGGCCTTCTTTCATGGCATGTGAAATGCAAACTGGCAAAGCAAATAGTTCTGAACCATTGTCACAATATCTCTTAAACCACAAAGATCATCCTAAAATCAGTATTTCTATTTTTTCAGGAACAAACAACTCCTAGCTTTATAAAAAGAAATTACACCAGGAGGTGACAAGTCACTTTCTCTTCCTGAAAAGGAATGAACAATGAGTAAGAAAATGCACTAGGAAAAAAAAAAAAAAAAAAAAGCATGAATAAATCTGAGGTTGATAAATCAGCCTCAGAAACTGACAGATTGCAGTCAAAACATATCAGTTTCTGAAATCAGAATCCAGTAGATTTCTAAATGGATTTCTTATTTCTAAGCAAAACTAATTCAATTATCTGACAGGTGAGAAACTACCACCTTAATTGCATGCATTTAGTTGGTTCTAAATAGAACACTGGTGTAAACATAGGAGAGAATAAAGATATTGATATGAAGGAAACTGGAAAAGCTAGAATGTTAGAAATGCAGTGAGGAAACAGGCAAGTGAAATTTCATTGGGAAATGAAACTCAATGCAAAACTGTGCAGTGAAAGGAGAAGAAATGCTGAGAAGAAAGAGCACTGACAGTAATTTATACATATTTAGAACTCAACATAATGAGGAAGCTAGAAGAAGGAAATGCAGGTGTAAACTGTTATCTAAAAGACATTGCATGTCAGAATCAAAGGGAAGGAAAGCCTTTTAATAGCTAGCAGTAAATGCTGCCCAAGAAGATGACATAACAAAGTCAGTTAGGAAGAGCAACATGTTATTACTGGTAGAGGAAGGTCTCCTCCTGCTGTAAATCTATGTTATTTTTGCTTCCTCCATCACCCAGCCAACCCACTGAATGTTGAACTTCTGTTCACCATGTCTTTTTGAAACAGGATTCTAGGCTGGCTGGGAAAAGCTGCTGTCTTCATACCTCATCAGGGATGCACCAGCTAGGGAAACATACATTGGGCAGTTACTATGCGGTGAGCATGGCCCTTAAGTGTGAATTACCATGCATAATGTGAAGACTGAACCAGAGATAAAACAAAAAGAAAGAACAAAAAAAAGATCCAAATTAATGGAGAACTTTAAGACAAGTGCTTGTTTTTAAGGTATAATGATCAAGGAGGAGATCACTTGATTACAAGTACAGGAGTGTAAGTTAGAAAATCATAGAAATTTCCTAAATCACAGGTAATTAAAACTAGCTCTATTAGAAAAGAAAATCAATATATGTGCTTTATAGTAGTACAGTATAAATTTCAGAAATGTTCGTAGTATGTTCCCTGAGGAAAACAAAACAATTGGAAAATTCAGTCTTGGCAATATATAGGTTTTATCCAAACAACTTTCCTGCTTCTAAATCATAATTTTCAGTTATACAAGCCCTGCTTTAGCAATATTCTTCCTCTGATGTTTTGCAATATAAAGGCAGACATCTCTGGTTATCTTTAGAGCGGATATGAGTACTGTGCACAATGAAATAGACAATGTTCAACTTCTTTAATTAGATCCTTCTGTATTTAGCTTGTGGATGATGCTAAGAATGGTTCTGTGACCTTCTCATTTTGAAGATTAAAGAATCCACTTGTAAAGCTTTTTTTGGCAAATAATGTTTTGTGCAATTTCTATCAGGACATTTATGCACCGCTGACAAAGCAGATACTAACAACAAAGAGGAGAAATGGGGGCAGCAGTATATCTTCCCATCATCTCCTGCTAGTACTGACAGCTTTTGCTGTGATGAAAAAAGTAATGGGATATGCAGGTAATACTGGATTTCTTGTTTAGATTTTACGTCCTTTACTTGTTCAGTCAAGTGCACTGAAGCCAAGATGAAACAAAATGACTGATCCAGAGAGTTCAAATTTTTTTTTTTTTTCCGAGCCTCAAAGTCCTGATTTCTCCCAAATATCTATGAGAAAAGAGTGGAGCAGAAAAAGAAAATAAGACAATGTTATTTCTTTGCAACAGCCAGTCCCTATATCACAGAATTCTTCTTTGGAAGACAATATTGCTATATTTCATATAGGGTGCAATAAGAAAAACAATTTCTGTAGGCACTTTCATGGATTCGGGTTGAGCTTTGAAATTTCCACTGATGTGAACAGAAGTCATGCCAGTAAATCCCAATAATGTCTACTGGAAAACAGGAAAGAAAACAATAAAAGAGAGTTGAATGAGAGTGAAACAAAACAACTACTCTGAATTCCTGCTCCAACGAACCGAAATACTGCTGCTTCTGTGACAAAGCACTGAAATACTGCTGCTTCTGTCACAGAACCCACATGAAACCACAACCCCTATCACACCTCTTTTGTCCAAAGCTCTAAAGAGATTAAGGGGAAGGGGGGGCGGCGGGGCAGGGAAGTTATGGAGGAGGAGGTTGTAAAAAGCAAGGTTGGACAGCCCTGTGGAAAAGAGGCAAGGAGTTTAAAGAAGCAGATATGTTTATCTATATCATCCCTGGCTAAGTTCAGGCACTCAGTGGACCCCCTGCCCATTGCTCAGTTGATATAATTAACCAAAGTGGCAGAAAACTCATCCACCCAAAGGGAAAGGAATCCATGTCCAACTGGGGTAGCAAGTTGAACCGGTTCGGAGAAGAGCCCGCTGCATTGTCACTGGGGAAGGAGTGTGGCTGCCCCTTCTGGCAACAAAGAACCCTTAGCCTAACTCTGCTGTGCATACTTTCAGTGGGCAATGAACTCACCAGTGATACCCCTAGCAGAGAATGTGTTCTCCAAGGGCCTTTTCATTCATCTTAAGGCTCCTTTACATGGAGAAATGCAGGAGAAGCTGTAAGTCAAATCAAAGTCAAAGAGATTCTACAAACTTTAATCAAAACACAGTAACAAAGGCAACTATTTTGTGTTTAGCTCAGAATACCCTAGGAAATTGGTGGAGCACAGCTATTAAGGACTGAAAAATACCCTTAAGCCCTCTTTACCATGAAATGGGACATCAGTTCTGTGTTTCCCCATCTACATTTAGTAAGCTCTGCAGTACAGAGTGAGGTAGGTGCCTGTATGTCTTTACGATGTAATAATGTTTTATATAATAACAATAATGTCTTTATAATGTAATAATGTGTTTATAATGTAATAATGTTTATAATGTATAATGTTGTAATACAACTCAATTGTATTAAACATTTAAGTAAAATTCCTAAAAACAGCCTGGGTTCAAAATAGGAGAAATTATACTCTACAAAACAAAATTGCTATTTGTTCCTCAAAGCTGTCTTTCAAGATAACTCACTCAGCATATCAAGTGATAGATAAATTGTTGTTTGTGAAACTAATTCCATGGGGTTATTCCACAGCCTAATACTGCACGTTCTTTACTCACACATTTGGGAACAACAACCAAAAGACAAAGGAGCTGAGACTTTAAAACAAAATTAATTTTAAGAGTTAAAATTAAAGAAAAAAATAGCTAAAAAAGAACAAAATATAAAAGATATACAGTGATTTACATAATATATAATGTAACAGTGTGGTTGAAAAAAAAAATAAGAGAAGGAAAAGAGAAAACTTCAAAACATTACTGGTATTACAAAGATCATTAAAGGCTCTTTGAGATGTTTCTTTTACCACCATTTAAGGATCCTTTCTAGAACACAACATAATTTTCTTCTATGAGAAGAAATAATGTATTAATTATTTTATTTTTACAATACAAGTCATGGAAATCCTAAAATCTCTTAGATAAGATCACATTAATAAAATCGTTTAAAAACAGATAAACAGTGTCATCACTACGTTAAAGTCTGGCAACCAAGACAAGATTTTTCCTAAGAACTGTGCAAAGAATCTGCACACTAATTCATAGATCAGAGAGATTCATATACGCAAATATTGTCAACAAGTACATAGGAACACAGTCTGAATGCTTGCTGAACTAAAGGATAAAGAAACACACAGATGTAGAGTTCAGGGATGAAGGATGACATTCCAAGTAACTCACCTGAATACATCAAAGCCCGGCCCCCAAAGCGTCTACGTTTTCACATACATCAATGGAGCAGTAACTCTTTCTATACTGTTAGCAAAGCATACAGCAATTAGCACCAGTTGCACCATTGACATTTTCTTGCATATTTCTATTTCATGAAATAGTTTGCTATCATTTCTATTCATGCCAGCACTTAAGCATGTACACTGAGTTCAGCAAATGCTAAAATATTCTCTTGAATTGAAATCTGGAATCACTTTCCTGTTATTCTGTTAAAATCATCACAGAAAACTAAGCAAGATTTCAGCACAGATTATACATACATAAACATTTCATTTATTTAAAAACTAGATAAATCTCATTGAGGCAACACCCATGGGTACTAAAAGCCGTACACACACGTAGCCAAATGGAGAATGCAAAAATTCACACCACCAGACAAGGGAGTGGAATCACTAAAGAAAGCTGCCATAAGAATTATCTTGCCATTGCTCTTCTTAAAAGTCATGCTCCAAATGGCCTATGACAGCTGCGGGGAGGTAATCCGATTATTCAATCTAAAATAAGTTGCTCCTGTTACTGTGAGAAATACTTTGCATAAGAAAGGTTTGTGAGAATGGTAAATAAAATGCAGAATGGCCTTGGAAAGTATCAGCAGAGTTACAGCCTACCATGAGGGAAATGGCTCTGAATGCAGAGACTTTAGATTCTGCAGTATTCAAATATAGCTCCTCACTATTCCTCCTCACACAGCACTATTGCTGTCAAGGTCCAATCAGTTAATGGATAAAGAACATCCATTTGAAGGACAAGAGGAAAATTTTGCCAGTAGACAGAGAAAAATGCTTGCTGTAGCACTTTCAGACCTCATGAAGTTTACTGTAGTTGAACCAAACTCCAAATCTGGAGTTTAGAAGTGTTCCTGGATTCCCCTCCCACACTAAGCTAACACATCCCCCAGATATGCTTTCTGCTATATTTGACTGGCTGAAAAATCTATCCCATACAACTTATCAGTCTTTAACCATGTGATGACAGAAGTGTTTTCCTGCTCGGCTTTAGAAATGAATCAGTATCACAAAAAGTTGGAGGCATTCATCTACAGGAATTAAAAGTTGTGCAGGAGGCATGGAGACAGTAAGGAAAGAAGTTGCAGGTAAAGGAGCCTCAGGTCCTCCCTGCTGAATAGAAATGTTGTTACAGTGGGTTTGTGTGCACAAGCCTACAGGAAAGCCTTGGTTTGCATTCCAGCATCACCTCTTTGAGAGCTGTGAAGCTGCAAAGACACAGGGTCTTGGCAAACTCTAGTTAACAGTCAGAGGAAAGCCATCCTACTGCCCCAGTCACTTGTGTGAAGTGGGGTAAGAAAGAGTGATTTAGGAAGCCGATCATTATTGCCTGTGAATTCTTAGTTGCTGCTTTTCAGATCCACTCTTTCTCCACGCTGTGTTTCTGGGCAATAGCAGACTGCTGCCAGTCATACAATAGCTGCCTTTCCCCTCTAGACCTCTGGGTCCTAGCACTTCAAAGCTGTACATTGGAATGAAAGATTAGTATATCAAGATGCATATATTTTTATGTGACACCAATGCTTTTAAACATTCAGAACAGTACTGAAGACCCCTTTCAGCTGCTGATTGCATATTTATGATTGTAAAGACGTGTCATTGTGATTTTCGTTGTAGCGTGTACCACAAAGATATAACATGTTTTGTTATAAATCTGCTTACACTATACTGTAGACAATTTATATCATTTATCTTTTTGCAAATTTACGCAAGGTGCTACTGTGAAAAACAAGCTCACTGACCAGTGTCCCTGACCCTTTTATATAAGACCATTTTTATCCTTCCACATAGCTTCCAATTTAATATCAGAAAAAAAGAAGGAAAAAAAAAAAAAGATATATGCAGTTGCCATTGTCCAGATAAGGCAATGTTTTCCTGACCCTCAAAGTCATAGTTTGTTTGATAGATTAACATTTCAATCTAAAACATTTTTTCTCTGTGCTGGCCTGAAAAGATATTTGATACAGAATTGAACAGACAACACATCTTGTCTTTATCCTCATGAAATTTTCTTATACAATCTCCAAAATTCTGATCTAAGGTTCTATTCAAATACTGTAGGTGATATAGATGAAACGGCTTATGCTGCTGAATTATGCTTCATAAATGTTTTCTTTGTTATCTTCATACCCACTTCACTTTTGGCTCCATACGCCTCAGGATTAGTCAGGCTACATTAATTCCAGATATGGAGGCATTAGGCTTCCTACTAAGATAGGAAAGTTCTGTGATTACAGTGTAAGAATGTGATCATGAAATCTGCTTCAACAGGCAATGATGCTATAGATTTTCTGTCAATTACAGTCTTAGCTCTTAAAAGATAAAATCAGCTGCTCAAAGATAGGTATTTGCTTTAGCATTTTCCCACATGAGGCTTCATATCAGTTCTCTTCATCTGTAAAATGGAGGCAACATAATTTCTTCACAGTTACAAGGGTAAATTTGTAGAGTCTTGTTCTCATTTATATGGTTATTTCATGTTTCTTTAGCAAAATTGAGAGTGTATGTGTTATTTCCATGCCCTTTTCAGACTGCTGCACACCACTTGTGCATAGTGGTGTATTAAGAGGCTATTGTTGTATAGATTAACTGGGTTCTAACAAATATGACCTCATGATACCTTCATAAAGCAAAGTAAATTGTATCCATCTCCAAGAAGGAATATAACATGAGTCTTCAGACTATTAGGCTGATGACTTCTGAAAAGCTATGAGTGGTTGCTCTTTTAAGGCATTTCAGAGTGTCCTCTAAAGTTCTTAAAATCCTAGTATTCCATTAGCCTTGCAGGAGAATTTTAGCACTGAAATGCTTGAGTGTGACATGTTCTTGGAACAGGCATGAACATGGACTGCATTTGGAGTAGCACCTTTTACACATTTAGAGATATGAATTTGGATATACAGATAAATAGAGCATACAGATATGTCAAAGGCATGTGTTCACATAACACATACACACAATTGTCCCAGTGTAGAAAAGCCAGTGGGGACTTCATTTCAGATTTTGTATCAGCTGTAATTGTGAGAAAAATCAGGTCATTCTGAGTTCATTCCTTACCAGTTTACATGCTAACTGTGAGCTAAGGAGATCTTCAGCTACTAAAACATTACCAGGTATATTACAGATTTCATCTGATATTTTGAAAGTCTCCAGCAACATTACTTAAAGATAAACATTCACACAGTATCACAGATTTCTAGGTTGGAAGAGACCTCAAGATCATCGAGTCCAACCTCCAACCTAACACTAAGTACTCCACTAAACCATATCGCTAAGCTCTACATTCAAGAAAGTACTTTCCAAATCTTTCTTCTCTTTATAGAGGGACATTATAAGTGAGCACACTTTCTGTAGCAGATTCACATCTGAGCAATCCATATATACTCATTCTATTTGTTATGGTGTCTGTTGCTCCAAATCAAAAGAATATAAAGAACACAAGAGAAGACGTGGGCCATCAGGCTCAGTCCTCCAGAATCATAGAATGGTTTGGGTTGGAAGGGACCTTAAAGACCATCTATTTCCAACCTCCCTGCCATGGGCACCTCCCACTAGACCAGGTTGCTGAAAGCCCCATCCAACCTGGTCTTGAACACCTCCACGGATGGGGCAGCCACAACTTATCTGGACAAAAGAAGCTTGAGATCCAGAATCTTGTGAATGGAACTAATTTTTAATACAGAGACTACAGAGAATCTGTTTCACCTCCAGAACACTTTCCATCACTCAAAAACAAACATAAAATTTATAATAGACCATAAACAGACATTTGCTACACCAGTATGCCAGGAAAGATCACAGGCACTGTTGTGTCTTCTATCCCTGCAATACAATGTGCAAAACTATGGTCCAAGTGAAGTTAAGGAAAAATCAGATAAATCATTATACATAATGTCACTGTCCATGAATAATGGCCTGAGAAGTTAATGACATCAGTTTTGCATCATAGGATGTATACAGACTCTCAATGTATAACATAGTCTATATAAAGACTTTCAATGTATAACACTGTTCTACAGTGATGTGACAAATCTTGCCATTGTCTGCTCTATTTCAGCTGGAAAAGCCCACTTTACTCAAACTTCCATTGTCTTTTGATCTGTGAACTTTTCTGTTTTTTCTACTGCAGAAATACGGATCAGTTTGGACATGTAGAAGGAACGAGAGAGATATATGCATCATAAAATTAGCTCATATCTGACAACCCAACAAATATTATGACTTTAAAAAAAAAAAAAGTTGATTATGGAAAATGATGTGTCACCATTGATATGTAACAGACAAATTATGAAATGCATGAATTAAAGCAGCAAGGAAATGCTGGCTTGTGATAAGTTCTAGATAACACAGCTGCTTTGCCTCTGTCCCTTAACTTCAGCTGCTTTATTTCACACTACCAAAAAAGCAACATTATTTAGGTTCCTTTTTTTTTTCCACTGTTATTTGCAACCTTATTCCATAAGTCAGCTCCTGTAGATTTAGATCCAGCTATGTGTACAATCACTATAAGGAAGGTTGGATTTTATCATGACATTATACAAGGCACAAAGTGATGTTTTGTAAGAGATAAAGAGAAACATCACAAATGAGATATACAGAAAGAAATATTCTCTTTTACAGATACAGAATTCCTGATCAATGATGAAGGATTAAAGTATACTATCTTCAAAAAAATGCCAGCTTAAGTAATACTCCCACTGTGCAATAAAGAAAAAATACTGCCTGAAACAGTAATAGTTTCTCCTTTTAACTGGTATTTGCCGTACCATTTCAAGAAAAGAAAAAAATATATATATATATAGGTAAACTGCACCACTCCAATCAAAATATATCATTAAGATGCATATATACCAAGAAGCAAGAAGTGAAGAACATCTTACATATTGCATGTTGTTGCAGAATTCATCTCTACCATACAAAGAATGCAGTACTGTAAATGCATTTTAGGATATTAGGAAGACCTGATATTGAAAGGGAAAGAAAATATCTTACTAAAAATTTACAATGCTTTATTTTCACTTATAAAGATGGATTGAAATACAGCTATAACTGATGTGATATATGCAGAATATTCTTTCAAGAGCTACCTGTAATACTATTGCACTAGAATTGGAACCATGATGAATAAAAGTGGACCAAAATCACCCAAATAATGATTGAAGTGATGAATGCAGCACTGAAATTAAAACAAACCAAAACATACTGTTAATATCTTGGATAGTAGTTATTTTCTAGGATACAGGGCAAACATAAAGCTTGTGCACTAGGAGACCATGTCATGTCACAAATAAGAACTGGAGACCATTCTACCATCTTAAGTCCTTTAGGAAGGTTAGAATTGTAGGTCTGCCTTCTCATCAGAAAAGCATACATTAATTTGTTTCAATGCCACTTTCCAAAAATACTAAGGAGAAATGGCACAGCTCACTCAAGGTACTATCCTGAGCTAAGAACTAAGTTGCCCAAGCCAGTGGCAGTTGTTGAGTCCTACAAGCATTAACCTTATTTCCTTTTTTTTTTTTTAATTTTATTTTTTTACTGCAACCCTAAGTAACTAAATGTTTCTCATGTCTTTCTCTTCTTTCTCTAAAAAAAATAGTTAGTGGAGAAAAACAGTATTTGTCTTAAAAGTTAGTCTTGCCTTCTCTCGTACTCTAGAAACTTCAGGCGAAGCCTCTGATTCAAGACAGTATACTGCATAGGTATACAGAGAAGCACCAGGCCAACCTTTTTACCACCCTTGTTTAGTATTTTTATTTCAAGAATGTTTTACATTATGTTGATAAAGCTCATTGACTTTTTCCAGTCTTGCAGAAAAAAAGATAATAGTAATCCTATTTTTGATGTATTTGATTACAGCTATCCATTCACTGGGAACATAAATTAAGGAGAAGTAAGGTGAGCCAAGTAAACCAGTCAAATCCTGTTCTCCTAAATCCAGTGAATAGAATACTTCAGTATTACACAGTTTCCTTATTTGATCTAAATATATATATATATATATATATTATCTGGAGTTGCCCCTATAAATTTATCTTTGAACTGCTAATTTAGAGAAGTCAGTTTGAACAGACTGAAATATTTATACAGGATGAGCATGTTCCAAAACATGTGATTGACTAAGAGCTCCTTCACACCCACTGTATACTCAGATGGTGTCTTTTCTTATCTACTTAACTCTCTTCCTATTTTTCCTTTTTATTCAGATTCTTCACACGCTCTCACTAATCATTAGAGCATTAAAACATTACCAGGTCATAAGCAACTTTGTAAGTAGAGTTACTTGTAGGGCAGACTCCAGGGATAAAAATGAGCCAGAAATGTCCGCTGAAGTCATATGAGAGTCTTCAGCTGACAAAAGAATAGGCATTTTTTATTAACATGTGTCCTCCTACAAGCCTCTTTCCTGGAACAGTCAGAAAAGATATGCAAAGGAAGTCCCAAATGATGGATGCCCTGCAGGGACTCAGGGACCAGTTTTCAGCATTATGTTCTCAAACTATTTTTCAATGCTGAACTGAACTTCTCTATCATAGCATTCACCTTCCCCTAAGGAAGGACGTGTGTTTATATCACGTATTGCTAGGTAAGAACATGGCTAGTAGAGATCATTCATCCCATTTTACCACAGCAGAGTCCAAATTTCTGTTTGCACAAATGAAAAGTTAGAGCTCTTTGTACAGTTGGAACCCATTTCTATCAAGTGGTAGAGAGGAAAAACTTTAAAAGATAAAAGAATGTTTTTCCTCAGTTTGAGTAACCAGAAAGTACAATACCAGCATGCAATCAGAGTGAAAAAGAGCCGAAAGAGAGAGCTGCTGGTAGCAGCTCAAATACCCTGTATGTTGCTGACGTGGGCACCAAGGAGAGCCTGGCAGAAAGCTAAGATGTATTATTTTTTCTTTATGGAGAAGTTTAAAAACAACAACAACAAATAAAAATAAATAATAAAATAAATAATAATAATAATACAAGCAACAGCATTTATTCACATGGGAAGACTACTGGAGCAGCATTCCTGCCCACTCTTGGTGAATCAAGAGCTGGATTTGATCCTCAGTCCTGAAAGCCCTCCATATACAGAACCTCCATGCATATTAAAAGATGGTTTAAAAAGACACACAAAGTTTGAAAAAGAAGACTTGAGACTGACTTGTTTATAAAATGACATGCTTCAGAAAAGCCTTCATATAACTGAAGTGGAATTCCTTGGTTGCCTCTGTTTTTCACAAACAGGATGTTACTCAGATGCTGCTAAGTGGTAAGATCGCAATTCATCAATTAAAAGGAGTCAGTGCCATCAACCTGAGTGTTATTTTGCAATGCGTGAGCAGCCACTCTGCTCTAGTTGATTACAGAAGCTGAAGATTTTGCCACGATATTGACTCTCCAATTCCAGCATTTCAGCCTTAAGTGAATATTGAGTCATTTCTCAGGAACTACAAGAAACAGCTAAGCAGATGTGCTCAGTCAGCCTTGTCAGCTTTTCCCTCATGCAAATCCAAATGTATCAAAGTTTGATTAGCACTGCAGAGGAAAAAAAAGAAAAAAGACCATCTGCTAACAAACCAAATGTATGTCCCACTGGAGAAAAAAAAAAAAAAAAAGGAGCAACGATCTACTAGATACCCCATAAAGGGAATCACAGAGTTTTTGTTGTTTCTCCATTAAATAAATGTACACCCTAAATCATATGGAAAGCTGTGAAAACAATGTATCAAAGGTGAAATCATATAATCAGAACACTTTTTCTTACAACCTACTTTTGCCACATGTAAAAATACAGCAAGTACTGCTGTTGCATCTAGTTTTCAAATCAGATTAAAGAAATCCATTATTCACTGGATAAAATGATCATGATTATTTTTTGTAGTTAATCCTAAACAATTTAGATTAAATTCCTAAGCCTGTGTATCCTTAAATTCCTGTGGAAAGACTTTTGGAACACACTTTATAGCCATCTGCTTAAGTGGATGATGTAAGGTCACATTCAGTAGAAGTCTTCAATGAAAGATTAAAAAAAAAATAAAAAATTCACAAGTCTTGAAGTCTTGATGCTTTTGAAATGTTGATTTGGGGTTGACAGGGAAAAGTAAAAGGGGCCCTCGCATCATTTTTTTTTTTCTGTTTATTCAACAGCTATTGCTCCAAAAAGACCGCTAGCAAAACACAGAAGTTCAAGTGATATTTCATTCATGCTTGCAATATCCATTACTTCATGAAATAAATGACCCTGAGAAATGTCAGTTTATACCTTTTAAAACAAGTTTTAATTTAGGCCTGTTGTCACAGTACAGAGCAATATCATAATTAATGATGTGAAACTGGTAGCTAAGATGTCATTACACATGAGGATGTCACAGTGAATCAAGTTAAACTAGCTACTAAAAAAAATCAGCACTGGAATATTAGTTGTTATACACACAGTATATCAAATAAATCTTTGACAAGTTACAAAAAAGGGTATGGATTAAATATGATATGGGATGAGCAAATTTGGTACAAAGCTGGCCCAGAATCTCAAAATGCCAGCAAATCAAGGCCTGTGGATAAGTCAGGCTATTTATTTGCCAGCCTGACCTACTTCTATTACACTTATCATTCTTTGGAATACCATTCACAAAAGTCTCTGTCAGAGCAAAAGACACTGTTAATTCATCAGAGTTCTGATGTAATTTCTAACAAGGCTGCGTACCTCCTGGAAATATATTTATGAACATTTTTAGGAAGTGCTCTGAGCTGCTCAAAACACCTTTGTCCTCGTAAAAGACAGCTTTTTCTAGATCAAATTAGCATTTACACCTAGGAAAAGACAGATTTAAAAATACTTGCAGTTGCTATTTTTCATTACAGAAACACATTTTAACTGCATACGTTATTTCTTATCTAAGTATCCGTGAACAATACTAAGTTTTAAGAGAGCATTACATAACTTAAACTGTATAACAGACTGGAGATATAGTACTTGCTGGGCCCGATTAAGAGCCACACAGTCCATTGCTTTGTCATCCTGTGGGTTAGCAGGAGGCAATGAGCACACTTAACCAACAGAAAGTCCCAGCCCTAGGGATAAAGGTGGAATTTACACTTGGAATCTGTTACTTCCATAAAAATAATTTGTGGTTTGCCATTATTCCACTGCATTCAGTTTATCTTCACTCAAACAATACACATTATTCATTGACTGACTGGAACAGAAGAAAGCCATTTAAAAACAAACAACCCCAAAACCTCCAAGTCTGCCTTGTTGTACATGTATTAACTTATGGCAGGAGACAATTATCTGCCTTCACTTGCACATTCTAATACACAGACCTTTCCTTTTCAAGAAATAAGCATATATATGAGCTATTATTGCTCTCATACATATTTTTTGTTCCATTTCATGGATATCTTTTTCTTTAATAATCCTCCATTACTAATCTTCTTAAACTTGATTTCTACTTTTGAATACAATTTTTTCCCCTTAACTAAGGACTGTACTCCTGTGGACAGTTTCAGCAGTCACTCATGCTCAAGAGTTTTGTACCATCAGACACTACAGCTACTGGAGTGCCTGACTGGAAGCTACAGGTATGCCCAAGCTAATTTTGAACTGGCTTGTTCAGACAATAACTTGAGTGAAGATTTGGCACTGAGGGCTTTATCCTGCCTCCCCCACCCTCATATTTAGAATCCCACAGTGCTGCCATTACAAGCCGCAGACCCTTTAACTGGGGGGGGGGGGGGGGGGAACAAAAAAAAAAGCAAAAACAAGCGTAACTATTCCCACAGGGTACTTTAGGAGCATCCTTATGGATAGTGCTTTCTCTGCCTCTCTCTTCACTACCATACATTTCACTTTCCTCTCACGTAATCCTGGCTATCTGCATCTTACTCCCAGTGTATATCTTTAATGTGCTCTTTTGTACATGCACTCAGCCTGGTGCACCTGTATGGAACATATTTACTACTCTCTTTGAGGACTCCTGGCTCAGTGAATACCTGAAAGAGTATCATGTATTCCCTTGTACTGCAGGGGTATTTTCTCTTGTTCTCTCTTTCTACAAGAACCAGCAGTTAAAATCACCTTGGCTCTGATTTTAGGATACTAGCACCAAAAAAAAAAAAAATAGAGAAAGAGATATGGCAACACCTCACCATTAATCCTATCTGCAAGGAAGACTTGGTGAATTATTGTTGCTTTGATCTTACCACTAGGACTGTAAGAAACATACATTTATACAAGAAGGGCTTACCCAAACTTACTGGGATGTGTTTGCAGATAGGAAGCCAGCCTCAGGTGATGTTCCCTCCTCTCTATCATTTCTTGGAGGGAGGGAGGAACGGGAGGCACGTACCACCACTACAATAGCTTTCATGCCTTAAAGGGGTGTTGGACCAGCAAGGCAGGCTTTTAGGATATTTAATAATTCTGTACCTAAAGACTCTCAATATGGAGCAGAAAAATGCACTCTGACCTCTCTTTACTTCATGACTGAAGGCAGAAAACTAAAAATTTCACTATTGACTGCCATAAAGACAGTAAAGAGAGCCTAACAAATTCACCAAAGTTTCTAGGGCGTGCCAGGGATGAGATCTTAAAAGCATACTATTTGTTATGCAGTATGCCTTTTCCTCAGGTACCTTAGGGGTGTTGGATATAGCAGAGGGTAAACCGAGGTTCATTTGGTTCAAGTGACTCGATGGAAGGTCACCTTGCCTATCCAAATGCATTTATGGTAAAATAGTGGCAATGCAGTTTTGAAGGTGAGAGAGGAAAAGGAAGTGAACAAATACCCTTTGAAATTCAACCCTGTTAAACTCAAATACCCAAGAGAACATGGTCACTGTATAGAGGTCAGCTTTCTGCCAACCATGGAAAACTGCAACTTGTTTAGAAATCAAATCCTTCTTTTTGTATGCTGAGATGCAAAACCTATGAGGAAATATTTAAGAGTAATAATGTGAGTAAGGTTTGAAATAATATCATCTGAAAATCTCAACTATTTCAAAGTGCAGTTGCTGGCCAAAGAAGTCATGTTTGAATACCACCTTACCAAAAAAAAAAACAAAAAAAAAAAACACAAAACACCACAGCAAATCATGGCAGGAGATAAAAGCAAGCACTTAGTAGAGTGTGTGACAGGTATATTATTGCTGTTCGTAAATAGTACTGTAGCCCCAGCAGCATAGTAGGCAGTTTACAGACAGACTGAATAACAAGATCTGTGCTGTGAAGAGCCTCCAGTCTAAGCTGACAGTTACATAAACGGGGAAGAGGAAGTGGAATAACAAGTAGGTGCAAGGATACACATTTGCATGAATCCATTTCAAGAAACAGGAGAAGTCCACCTACAGTTTGCTGCTGCTGAAAGTCCTTCTCCAGTCCCACCCATTCCTAGCCCCTTGCCTGCCATCCCTGAACCCAGATGCAGCTCCTTCATCAAATTCTTCTCTGCCTCAAACAATGGTTGAGGCATGGAAAGACCCCTGGAAATCACCTAGTCCAGCCCAGGTCTAAGCCAAACCATGAGCCAATTTGACTTACTAGAAGATCTAAAAACTACTAAAAAGACCCTAAACCACTTGGTACTGTCAAATGAGCTAGATCAGGTCCCAAAAGGGGCCAGTGAGATCAGATCTAGCATAAGGGGCAAGATTCATCTCTCTTATGGCAGCCACTATTTTAGTTCGACTGCACACAGTCATCCCATATTCTCAGCTCCATCAAATATTGCTACTTTTTTTTTTCCCCAGTAAACTAGCTGAGTATGTGCAGGGAGGTAGTCCATTGCATCTCTTTCTGAGAGTGTGCTTTCAGGAGCATTTTTATTCTGCTTTGCCATAGGAATACTTGTCTGGCAAGTGAAACATCTCAGCTGCATTTACGGAAGCTGCCAAGGGCACTGCAAATGAGAGATTAAAGATCCATGGGATTTATCCCCCTAAATCCCATAGGTATTTTCAAAAACCCTGTAGCAGGATTCTCGAGGTTATTTTCCTCTAGTACACATTTTTACATCTAACCTCACTACCCTTTGAGTGACCTCAGCAGAGGAACTTCAAGGAATTCAGCCGGATGTTGTGCTTCTGATGTAGCAAAACCATAAGGGATTTCACTGGGAGCCAAGCCAAAGTAGGTGCTATGGCATTTGATACTGTATGATTACACAGTCATCTCTGAGGGTTTCTTTTCATTAGTTTGCTTTTACACATGTGTGAATGTTTAGTGGTTTGGTTTGGTTTGGCTTGTTGCTTTTCTGTGTGTGGTTTTTAATCAATTCTCACTACACTCTTTTTTTGTTCTTCATAACCAAAATATATTTTAAAGGAAGTGGAATTTTAGCCAAATAAATTTCCTTCTGCTTTACCCGATTCAATGATTATTTATCCCCTTCCTTAAGCACACAACACTGTGTTCTCAATTCCATTTTCAAGCCAATCTCAGACAAGTGACAGTTCTTACCCTTCCACAGACAGGTGGCCAGCAGAGAGATTTTGCAGCATTACTGCTCAACTCATTTAGACTTACACCAAGACTGGGTGATCCCTGGGAGGGGACTCAACCTCTGTGACCTCCCACTGCACTGTGCTCTGCTGCTAATCACTCTTCCATCAGTCCCTGAAAAGCAGTTTTACATAATCTTCACCAGGCAAAAGGAATTAAAAGTATTCTGCCTGCTACTCTACTGCTCTCATCAAGTTACAATTCTAACCAAGTATTTGCATCTGCCTTTATATATATACATATATATCTGTACATGCATATGGACTGAAAAGGCAACTCAGTTAACAGACTATGGTGCTAGCTACAGAAGCTTAGGCAAAGAACGCTAAAATAAACCAAGACAATCGTGTACTGGAAAGTTCAATTTTGAGCTGGCTATATTCATTTTTTATTCAACATCACATATATTAATCTATAATAACTGTAACAGCACAAGGTAAGAATAGAGCAGTGACTTGGATGGATACTGCACTGACCTCTGACTCCTGTTGTGATAGGTCCCAATTATAAACCAAACGCAGTAATTTCTGCAGGCTTGTTGAAGACGTGGGCTCCTTCTATCAAAATTATCTCAGGTCCCTTGCAAAAGCAGCAATAGAGAACACATTGGTGCCTCAGTCGCCTCCAGCATCTAGAGCACATTGCCACCTGCAACACAACCACTACAGAGTCTAAATTACAGCGGGTGAACACTGGACACACATTACGTCGGCTGCTCCTGCCAGAGAGGCAGTAGCTCTTAGCTGATTTCTCCAACCGCAATAAAATTGACTGTAGCTTTTGATGGCATTACTTTATAGTGGGTGACCACTGATATTCAGGTCCATCAAATCCATATCTTCAATTAAGAACATCAGTGGATTACATAGAAAATTTCAGTGGTAAAATACATCACAAACAGCTGCATTTGAGGATACATCCACTTTTCAAATCTAACACAGTGAACTCTTCTCTGCCAGAAAAGCTGAAAGATCAAACAGGATCAACCCTTCCTCAAAAGCTTTACATGTCTCCCTTGCCCATTACCCTTTAGCAGAGCTGAGCAGTTCTGCACACAGCCATCAGGCTGAAGCTGGGTCTGCCTGGGAAAGGAACGGAGGAAGCAGTGGATATTAGGTGTAGCTTGTAAATGAAAAAGCAAGTGACTGAAGAATAAGTGAGAAAGTCAGCAAGGAAGAACAACAAGCTGTCAAAGGATGTTTTTTTGATTGTGAGTGCTAGTATTTCCACCAGCTTCACTGTGATAACTCATGAATGGCAAGTAGGAATGGTTCCCTCTCAGTTGCTGGCACACAGCTAAACTCAGGATTCCAACACAGCGCTATGGTGAAAAAGCAAGCTCACCCTCGGTCTAAGCATGGCATTCATATTCCAAACACCTCCTTTCACAAGGGAAGAAAACAGGTGTCTGACTTGAGTTCAAGAGTCTGACAGTCAGTTACGCTTAAGTGCTTACAAGAAAAGCACTGTGCAGTTAACGCTGAAAAGGAAATACTGGGATTATCACTCAATATTGGGCCAGCAGCAGTGGAGAGCGCAAGTAGACTTCTATTCTGGCATTTCACAAACCTAACAGAGAAAGGCGAGGAAGTGAGAGCCTCTCACCTTTTTGGAAAGGCACAACTAGAGAAGAGGATTACCACTCAGGAGAAAGTGATAAAAAAAATCTTGTAATATATGCTGGTAATTGAAGAGCTACTGCTTAATCCTGTTCATAGGTTTAATAGCTTCTGAGGGAATTTAAATAAGTTAAAGAGGTTTAACATTCCCTTGAGAGATGAGTCCATGTATAACCTTGTATTTCATAATTAAAAATCTCTTTGATCTGTATGACCCAGAAAATTGATTATAGTAAATTATAATCTGAGCAACCAACTACTTGATGCTATGAATAATGCAGGAAAACTTCAGGACCAGCTTTAGTATGTCTGGACAGTCTACCAAGGATGTGGGGCAATAGAGGACTTACCTGCACAAAAGACAAGCATGTGCTTTTTAACAAGAAGAATAACATCATAATCTGCTTCCCCTCACTCCTCATTAGCACTATTCATAGAATAGGAAAATGTGCATAATTTTAGCAGTGATGTAAGGGTATAAAAGAACCCGTAATCCCTGAGCTGGGCTGAATGCCTTAATAAAACAAAATTAAAATTAAAAAAAAAAAAAACACTTTACTGTGACCAAGAAATATAAACTGAGTCAAAGGAAGCGCAATGCAAATAAAATAACAGCTTGACCTAGGGACAGATTGTCATGAGCTAGTTTGACTTCTATAAAAATTGTATTCATTTATTTAGATTAAATATTGGACATGTCAATTTAGTAACTAAGCTAGACATAAACAAATGTAGGAGAATACAAATCGAAAGCATATTAATATTTAAAAACAAAAACCAGAATCATTCCCTTGCCTTAAGTCTCCATCTTGCTCTCCCTCATCAACCTGCTTCCAAAAATCATTCCTTTTTCCCAGGAAACTGTATTTGGAATTAGCAAACAGGAAATATGTCATTAAGGTCATAAAGACAAAGACCAAAGACCAACCATGGGAAATAAAGATGAGGAATACAGAAAGGGGTTTTTCAAAGGCAGTGGCAATATGGAACTATTTTAAAGCAAGAACGTTTCAAAGGAAAGGAAAGCATAAAATTCCTACTTCTCAGACTATTCTGAACTCTACCAAGGCAATTGTTGTCCTTTACATTCAAACTGTGATCCCATAGACAATACAATATTGTCAGTCTTTTCCCTATAACTGAGCCATTCCAAACCAAAGAGCTATGCCATAATTTATTCCATATGGGAAAATTATAAAAATAACTTCATTCAGCAATCTGTCCATCCCCAGGTAGTTTTCCTATGAAACCGCATGGGAAATGTATGCTACAAATCAAAGCCTTGTGCAAAATTTGCATAGATAATCATTATGAGGTGTGAAAGAAGCACTATCCACGGGAGTCACACCTTTATTAGCTTTGATTTTTCTTTTTTCCTTAAACAGGTTTTATTTGGGGATGCTTGTAATTTTTTCTCTACAAAGATGAAACCCTTAAAGATGAGCTTTTTGATCTCAGATCTAGGTCCTAAGAAGAAAGCTCCTTAAATACCTTGTTTGTTGGTGACAGATCATAAATTGTTGGAATACAGCTTACATTTTGCCAGCAACTGAATGTTGACTGAATTTCAGTTGTAACAGATTACAGCTGGAAAGAGCAAGTTATTTCTATAGAAATTCAACCAATTGAATTAGTCCCTAATTTCTTTGGCATAAAGAATATAATTAGAATATAATTAAGTTTTGTTGTTGTTGTTTTTTGTTGTTGTTGCTTTTCCCATTTAGATAACATCATACAATTCTGTAACTGCTTAAATAACTTTTGGACTGTTTCAAATTCACCATTTTCAAAACATATTCCAAAATATGTACTTAAATTTCAATAATACGGGTCATCCTATTTAGTCTTATTCTTTGGACTAAAGACATAAGTTTATGCCAGTGTAACTATTAAAGGTAAAATTGGTAGGAGACATATGCTAATCTTAACTAGACTAAGATGAAAACTCGCCTCATTTTTTCTTCAGTAGGATTTTATACTTGGATAACTATGTTCAACTGTGCCTCTCAAAGGAAACATCCTCTTGCATTGAAGACATACAACTTTTTTACTCAGCAGTTCAGCATGCAAAATAGTTTCATAATCTCTACAGCAGCTTGTACTCAATGAGACAGAAGTCTCTTTCCATGCACCTCATTTCAATGTTGATTCCAAAAATTATGACAGATAAATACTTTCAGAATTTTCTACTATTCTTTCTTCCCTCCTCAGTCAATCTTGTAATATTTTTGTTTAATTTCTACTGAGATGCAACTCTATAAATTAAATGCATTCCATAAAATAATAATAAAAAATAAAAATCACTTTCTTAAGACAGTATCACTTCTCAGTGATTAGATATCTTTAACAGATGAAAGGCATACCATTCATGATCCCCCAAAATAACAGTAAGTCATCACATAGGTGTTAAACAAAACACATTCACAAAACATCTACTTCAACCAAAATCACCTGGTATCCTATCCTGCAGGCACGTAGTCTGCACTAAAGTCCATACTGCATTCTAGCAAGAATACAAACATATACTGTAGGTAATTTTGATTGAATCTGATAAAGCCTATCCTATATTCACCAATTAGAAGAATTTTCTGTATACTTGACTATAACTTTCCATTGTGGGGTTGAGACTTCAAGGTCAAACTTCTACTGTAGCCCTGCCTTTTCTTTTAAGTATCTGTTGCAGTCATTTGATTGCAGCATACACAGCACACAGCCAAATAAATAAGAAAAGCATTAAGCAAAAGCCAGATAAGAGGTGATTGCTGAGAGCTGTGAACTAATGATAATGCTTTTTCCTCTTTTTTTTTTTTTAGTGATGTACCCAGCAGTATACCTGCAATAACTAAAGTAGCAGATAATCCCCCTATCTTCTTGTAGAATCCCAATGATACCAATTATTGTCAGAGGACTACATTTTTAGTCTTACAAATAGCATCCACTGGCTTCAATTTTTCCCTCTTAAGAATGCTCAAAATAGCAGCAGCCCTTTTACACTTTGGTTGACACTGCAAATCTATGTCTGCTCATACTATGTCTATGTGATAGTTCTTCTAATTGGATCTATTTGTGGGAGGAGGAAGGATCAGTAACAGAAAGCCACACAGAGGTATATTTTCAGAGATGAGCTAGGAAAAATATTGAAGCAGAATTTTCATCAGTATGACAGGAGCTCTGCATCTAATTTCCATGAATTTGAAAAATAGAAAATTTTTCCTTACAAACATGATTTTAAAATAGACTTACATTCAACTAAATCAGATGTTGCTTTTTTTTTTTTTTTTTTTTTTAAGTAAGTCTCAAAATATCCATTCAGAACATTTAGGTAAATCTCTGAAATAAATCACCTGTAAAAAACAATGGAGATTCTGAGATACAGTCCTTGATGGACATCAGCAGTGGTACAGGCAGAGGCTGAACTCTTCATAGCCTACAGGTAATTTACATTAAGATAAAAATAAATTACCATACCAGTGAAAAGTATAGTAACCTTGCCATAAATAGAGCTTCTATGCTGCCTTATTACATCAGATATTGTACGAAGAAAAGTGTTCAACTCCTTAACATCTTTTAACAGAGTAATGTCAATGGCCTTTTTCTCACATATGGATTCACAGGAGATACAGATGTTTGGTAAGGAACCACAGCAATTGTTCTGTTCATGACATGAAAACTGTACCACTCATGGACATGGATCTCTGCCAGTACCTTAAAAAAAATTAAATTAAAATAAAATAAATTAAAATAAATGAATAAATAAAATAAATAAAATAAAATAAAATAAAATAATAAAATAAAATAAAATAAAATAAAATAAAATAAAATAAAATAAAATAAAATAAAATAAAATAAAATAAAATAAAATAAAATAAAATAAAATAAAATAAAATAAAATAAAATAAAATAAAATAAAATAAAATGTGGTATATAGTTTTTTGCCTTGTATTAGTACAGGAAAATGCTAATAGTAGAGGCTGGCAAAAAGGAAGGAGAGAAGTGGAGGGGAGGGGAGTATGAGAGTGAGAGAAGTGTGATGGTGAGGGAAGAAAAGAGGAAAGAAAAAGGGGGAGAGAGGAGAAGAGAAAGAGGGAGAAAAAGAGGGAGGGAAAAGGAAGGGGGGGGGCGGGGAGAAAAAGAGGGAGAGAAGGAGTATGGGGCAGGACAGGAAATGTCAAGTCAGTTGAAATGGCTTATTACTTTACCCCAGATACATAATGAGCTTCAAGCTAGAAGAAAAAACAAACAACAACAAGAATTAGGGTTGTTTTGCCAAAGGAAGTAGCACTTAATAGCTCAGCAGTTTTAACTCTATACGAGAATATAGGAGACCGAGATCCTATTTACTGCTCAGCCTGAGGGAGAAAGGATTCAAAGCTCATACTTTTCACTGTCCAAGAGGTGTCTTGGCCATTAGCTAAGGGGGATGAGCTCCACCTCTTGCTGTGAAACCTAATCCATTTTGTAAAAGCTATAAGTTCAGTGGCAGCAGGAATGGTGCCCAAGTGTCCCAGCTTCCACAGAATTGTCTTACTGGGATATTTTTAGACCACTCTCAACACCTGTCAGATTACATAACACAAATTTTCACAATAAAACCCCACAGTTTTTGGCCTATCATCTTAACAACAGGACTTTGATTAAGTCTTGTAGCACTGGAGAACAAATTGATTGAAGCCAAAATCTCTCTCCTTTTCCCACCAAACTGCATAAATTAAAAATTTCAAAGCCCACTGTAGTGTGTACAAATAAGGTCATTTTCAGTATTTATATAGTATTTTTCTAGCATGTTCTTCATCACATTTTGGGGAGGCCTGGAGGCAGGGGACCAAAAAAGCAACAGCACCTAGAAAGGTTAGTCACAAGTTATTAACAAGTGATTATTATTGTTTCAGGTGTTTCCAGCACAGACTTTGTAAGGTCAGCATGAGCACAGAAGTATTGTTTAGATGATAATAGCATTTCCATGAGAGTGTCATTCTGTTCTCCTAGTGACTTCCCCCAATCCAGAGGGATATGTTACAATTCTTGCTTCACTGCCTTTAGTTCTGCTTCATGCTAAATTGATCCCATGCTGTGGCATTCTTGCCAATAGCACTTTTTTCTTACAATAAACAACTCTAAACTTAAGAGTTAAAGCCTCTGGTTGCTGCTGCAGTGCTCCCCGAATTTCTGCTTCAGATAAGAAACTTCTGAATCAGCAAGAGATTTAGTATGTAAATATCGGCATCAAGTTTCAGGGGAATGTCTGTATTCCCTTTCACAGAATTATTTTTTGTTGCTTTGATTCTTACAGCTTATACTTCAAGATGAGGATAGCTTAACATTCAAATTCTCCTCTAGAAACTCCAGAGTATTTTTTTGTTAACTGCAAGAATTTCCATTGTTGAACTTTAAACATAAATAAGTCATACCGGTACAGCTGTCAACTTCCTTTTGTCTCTCTGTTCCCACCCCAGTGAAACTGTGCATATCAGCTCACTTCAAGACAGGCATATACCTACATTTCACATCCAACACGGACCACCAAATCTCTCCAGGATGTTTACAAGAGGGCACATTTTGAGAATGACGCTCTCTGCCTTGAAGCAAAGCAGTACAGATGCACACACTGTACTTCTGACAAACACAAGGGGAGCAAGAAACAGCACTTTGTCCCTGGCTGCCCAGAGAGAGACAGCGAGAGTAGTGGTGTGGCAGTTCTTTCCAAAGCTGCTTTCCAAGCTGCATCCTGAAGGTCTCAGGAAACAGTCCAGAGGAGGTTCAGAAAGCAACATAGCCCAAGAGTTCTTTATAAGATTGGCCCATAAGGATGATATATGGTTAAGAAATAGTGGGTCTTAACTACATTCCTTCTGGCACAAGCCTCTCTATTGTAAAATCTCCCAGGAGATAGCTCCAGAGGGGCTCTGGGGCTCTCAGGCCACTGGGGTTCTGACTCCTCACGGTTGGTGGGACAGGACTGCAAGTTGGTGAGAGGAAGAAGCTCTCCGAGATGTGGGATATACACAAATATTTCATCTTGTAGAAACTGATCTGTGTCTGTTGTACTGCAGTTAATTAGAGAGAAACTTATTTAGCAAATGAAAATATCCCTTTTTTTTTGAATCTGTTCAACAGAATCAAAATAGCATTATAATAGAAAAGCTGTTCCCTTTTTAATCGTTCCATCAGAATGAGCCTGCAACAAACACTTTATAATTGAATTACTCAAATGAATAAATATAGCAGTGTAAATCCAGGTACTTTCCCTTATTAAAGAATTCTGATTATCTTCATTATCTTTAATATGAATTCTGGACAGAAAAAAAGAAATAGAATATGCAAATTAATTACGTGCTTTCCCTTTGTGAAATTAACTATTCATAATATAAATGTTTCAAACATCCAATTATTAAATATCTTGTCTTAAAATAATAATTCCAGGAAAATTCAAACCATGCAGAAACCATCAGAAACTCTTCCATTAACTTTAGTTCACTCAAATATCATTGTAAAAAAAATAGCTCCTTTCTTTTTCTCACTCAGCATTACTTTTTAGAAATGAGTTTCAACAGCAAGACAAATACCTCTGACAGCATCACAGAACATACATACTTGAGAGAAAAGAGCAAAAATCTGTATAAAAATAACGTTTATTTAGGGCTAGGTATGGTAGCTCTTTTTGCATACAGCATTGTAGTAAAACCAAAAGAAATGTTTGATCTTGCTATTTGTATGACAGAAAAGAAAATCTGGGGAGTAGGGAGCAAGTTACCACACAAATAACTGGAAATTCTGCTTGGAGTGTTTCACCTGTTCTTTCTCTTTCTATGGATGTTCACACCTCGTGTGTAAAATAACAATGAAGCTTGGCGCATTATGTCATGTATCTTACAAAAGGTGCTGTATATTTGTTGCTTCCATCAAAAAAACACTTATGTCTTGTTTCCTGGAAGAGCTCAATACATGACCAAATGGTGACATAAGCTTCATTTTTTTTCAGGTCACATTGCTTAAATACACGATATCTTTTTTCTTCCCAACATCACAGCACTGATCAACTAGTTGAACATATGGCATTTGAGAATTTATGTTGTGTCTAAATGGACTTGTCACATTAACTTTCAACAGATATTTTATTAAAAAAGACCATTTATAATCCTAGGGTTTTCTTTACATAGATTTCTTTTTAAAAAATAAAAATGTTTTGCATCGATTCCTGAATTAATTACACACATTAATAACAATATTTAATGCCACACACAAGCACATTGCAGTACTCAAGAGAAGAGAAAGCATTTTACCTTCCATTACATTATTCAGTGTTTGATATATCTCTCATATTGCATTAAAAAGTGGCATGATTACAATTACAAGACATGATATTTGATGTCATTTGATGACCTGGATGACACAGGTTCAAGAAAAATAATTTATGGTGGGACCAACTCATTTAAGGTATGCACACGTGAATTTGAGTTGCCTAAAACTTTCGGAAACAAAACTAGTCAAGATAAAGTGAATCCTAGTAAAATCAATGAAAAGACAGCTGTTTCTGAAGACTGCTATAGGATGGTCCAGTCCAGTAATATTTTTGCACGTGTCACTGATTGTGCAGAGCTGACCAGCTAAGATACTCCTCACTACCTGAGCCAGCTGACGGTAAACTCTCACACCCAGCTATAGAGTGTAAACAGGCAGTGGTAAAATCTCTCCCAATATCCACATGCTTACTAAAGTCAGAAGAAAGCCTGACATGATGCAAAACACCAACTGACACTGAAGTGACTTCCATCTTGTCTCTATTATCAGCTCACAAATCTGTTTTAACAATTATTATTATTCTCTTGTCTATTGAACGTATTTGTCAAAGTAAATTTTATTTGTCTTCACCTACTGAAAATATTCAGATATCACCTTCTCCAGTTTCCTCAAGGAAAACAAAATTTTAAAACAAAATTTAATCTATGCCCAAATAGCTTGGCATAAGTTTATGGTTTCTGGAGTCGTAGTCCTAGTTGGCATCTGGCTAAAGCACTGGTATCTAAGGATTCTACTTAAAATCCATTGATGCTACAGTAACAAATGTCCCTACTGAAAGTATCTCCCTGCTAACGGATACCATACATCTTATTACCCTCTTCTTTACAATGTATGGTACAGGCAGACAGTATAAGTGAATAGCAGGTATTGTCACATCCCTTTCCAAAGTTATTTCACTTTTTGCATCTTACAGAGTGATAAAAAGAAAGGGGACATGGTCTCTCTCATTTCCATCACAAGAGGACAAGTATAAAACTTGAGAAAGAAGATACTGATCTAGGAGACCTATAAAGGAGGTCTTTTTTTAAATCAGCCTCTTCAATAAAACCAGCACTTTTGAGAAGTTCCAACCGCTGCCTAAGAACTGATCTCTGGACTTTTATTCAAGGAATAGCAACATCTAGGAAAGTCTGAGAAAAAGCCCCAGGATGACAAAGTTCTCTGATATCTTACTCCTTTTCCTGTAAATCCAGAAGACTCTTGTAGGAAATCATGATGGCTAACACTGGTATAAGAAACACCATCATTTTTGCTAGTTTTTATTTTTACTCTGAGAATACCTTCTGATGGCAGCTTTCCACAGAACTATGCCCTTTCAAGTTCAGCAGTGGGCTGAAGGAGAAACAAGAACAAAGGCCCATTTTATTTTAATCTTTTGCTTATTGGGTTTCTTTCGGGGGCAAGGGAAGTGACGATATGAGCAGTTTACTTCATTCAAGTGAATTACCTTTATAATCCAGTATTATAAGTTACTTCCCTTATGACTAAGACAAAGTCATTGTCAGTATCACTAGTAATAGGTTTAAGTAGTTCTTGAAAGTGTTTCTAAACTAAATGTAAGAATATCCAGGCTTTATTCCAGCAAAGTTTGTAATCCACTGCAATCTCACCCAAATTTGATCTTTGGCTGTCTTTTTCCTCAGCTGCATCAGATTCTCATTTAAAAAGAAACCTCAAAAAGAAACATAGCATGTGAAAGAGCTAAGTGGAGAGGCCTTTAAAGCCTCCAAATGAAACACCTGCTTCCCACTGCCAGAAGTGGTTACCACCAAGCTTCTAACAGAACAGGAGCAAACCATGTTAACCCCCCAGATACTTGCAGAAGTGGTCACCTCACCTGTGTTCCAAACAAGCTCACTTGCTGAAGGACTGATGCTTTCCCTTTTGCACTGTCCACAGACAAGGGGCAAGGATAAAGACCTCAGGTAACTGGCAAGGATGTAGGATCACTTACCTGCCTGACAGCCCCGACGCCATGCTGATGGGGACCAGCTGCTGATGAGCTGTATCCCTGTTTTTTTTTGTTGTTGTTTTTTTTCTGATGATGATCTGCCATGAACTTGGCAGAAATCCAAACTTTCTGGCATGTTCTGGTTTCATTGCCCCCTAAGCAAAGTTGTGTAAAATGTGTCACACAGACCAGGACAGCAGCAAAGAGACATAAGTAGGTAATGTGTTGACAAATGAAAGAGGTTATTTATAAAAATTACATACATGGAGAACCCAGCACAAAAAAAAAAGCAGAAATGTTCCTAAGTTTCAAAAAAGAAAGGGCATGCTTGGGCTAAGAGCAATGATTACTGCAAGAAAAGCTAAATTTTAAGATCATACTGAAAAAGCACATTCAATTTGGTAATCTTAGTTTAAAGAGAGAGGTAAACCAACAGATTCGTATGCACAAATGGAATTTTAAATCATCCTAGTTTGGTCATGTCACATATATTTATGTCTTTTTAATCTGATCTGATAAAGAAAATCTCTCTTCATCTTAACACAGATCAGACTAAGAAATATTTTTCTACTATTTATTTTTCATTAATAGGTTTCAAATTGAGCATTCATCTTATTTTTTGATTTGTCAGAATCATATCCGAGCTATTTAATTTTAACACAACTTTATGATGGCTGCTGAGAACGTTTCTGCCTGCAATTCATAATCTCAAGAGGTGCGACACCTTCAGACAAAGAATTGTTATAATTAGTTACTATCAGCTGTTAGAAACCAATGCGACAGACCAAATTACAATGTTGAGGCAAACCACGTTTACTGATCAGTGTAAGTTCAATTGCAATAACCGCTGATCCATGTTATAGCTGACTTGTAATACAAGCCAATGTATTTAAAATACAAAATGCCAGCTTTTACCCAAGCTGCTAATGCCTGGGAAGTAAAAATGCTTAGTTGCATGCATCAAGAGAAATAAAAGTTGCTGAGTTAAAAATATCTTCATTTGAGCTCTACAACCTCAGCAATTCTAAAACAAGCGGGGCCCATTTTATGTGTCTTATATAGCTTTCAACTACCATCACTGTTAGGTCAAGTTCTTTAAAATTTCCCAGAGGAACAGAACTAAAGTCAAAAGACAAGATTTGTAGCCAAGAATTTCAAATGCATGTATTTTATTGCATATTATACCACTAAATACATGGCATTTTTTTGTTCGTTTAACTTAAATTGTTTTTTGTTTTTTTCCACTCTTAGAAAGGTACTTATCATCAAGTAAACCCTTTCCTGTAGCAGGCTTCAAATGTCAATGCTTTAAAAATCACTTTGATACCAATAAAATATGTTTTCACATATATAGTTTCCCTCAAGATTAGTATTCCCACTTCTAGCTCATCATCCTTAACTATCTTACCATTCTTGTGCCAACCTCCTAGTATTTTCACTGGATATCAGTACTAGTGGAAATGTTTTTGTGTCCCTTATATCCTCTTGCGTATTGATGCACCAATCTACAATGGCTGCATACAAAATGTTTCCATGAAGGAATTTTCATTGCAAGGCCAAAAGGAAGAGAGATTGTCAAGAGAACACTTTGAGGAAATTAGGAAATTTCCCACATCCGTATTTCTTAAAAACTCTGTGTCTCCCACTACCCAAATCAGATCATTTAGCTTATTACCCAATATCCTGCATGGTCTTTGATGATACAGATGGAAAGCTATATTTAATCTCAACATCTCAACATCCTTTGACTATAGATCTTATTTTTCTAAACAGAATACTCTATGTTTTCTCAGTAAATATAAGATCAAAATGTCCACATTTATGAGATTTCTCCCACACAAGATTTGAATCCTCCATATCAGGATTTGAATTTCCTATCTTCGTTTCACTAGGATCTAAAAAATAATATGGTAAAAGCAGCAGGCTTTCCTAGCTTGTAGCTTTTATCATTCACCCAGTACAAAGGATTACAAACACTCTTAGTATGACAAATGAAGAATGAAAAAAAAAATAAAAAATGAAAAGAATGCTTTGAATCCTATTCACACAGTCTGTTCCAGCCCCTGCAAGGAAATATACACTCATGATCTTTACTGTGGGCAGTAAAGAAAGTAAGTTTTATGTATTTTTCCTTATTCTTGGCTTCAGTAAGTGTGATTTTGTGTTTGGTAAGTCATCTGATTTTTAAGATGAGTAAACAAGATTTATTTTTTTTCTTCTAAATAAGGAACATGATTCTTGGATCAATTAGAAATATTAGCACAACATAAAAAAGGATCATAAAATCATAGACTTATCTAGGTTGGAAAAGACCTTAAAGATCATCAAGTTCAACCATCATATTAGGAAAGGGAATCCACACACAAGCTCCATGAAACTCTGTTAACGAAAGTAACCCACAGCCTTTGAAACTTTTGCTGCTATAAAGTAATATGACTATACCTTTGCTCTGCCAAGTTGCTTATGTAACAAATGCTTGTGATTGTCTGATAGCTCTACAGCTTCTTACAGCATACAAAAAACATATTTGACTATCTCTTTCCATACAGAACCACAACTATATCTGCTTCTCTATACAAATAATGGTTGTTTTTTTTTTTATTCCACGACTGCTTACTGTAAGCTGTAAAGCAAGTGAAATTCCAGTAATAAAAAGATTAGAAATGTCTAGTAACCTTCATCAGCTTTAATCTCAACATGACCTATCTTATCTGCTAGGGGTTATAATCATATCGCTTTGGTCTCCTACTTGATTTTAGTGATTTTTTAAATTACTTGCAGTTAAAAAAAAAAAAAAAGACTTCTACCAGGCATCTCTACCTGTTATCTTTTTTTTTTTTTTCCCTTCAACCTTGAAATTACAAAGACTTCAAGAGAATACAAAACTCGCAGAAATTACATTGTGTAGGAAAAATCCCAAGTTGGCTGAGAAAGAAATGTGGTTTGCTGTTCCCCAATGAAGGGATGGTGAAGTCTGCAGGAAAAAAAAAAAAATCCTAACAAATAAACAACAACAAAACATTCCAGTCAAACATGTTTTAAAATAAATTTTTATTCTGTGCTTTTTTATACTAGAAATACCACTTTACAAGTCTTTTACATATAATTGGTCATTTTCTTTTTTCTTATGAATACCTCAAAAACATTTTTTTCAGACATGTTGAACGGTTCCCAACAAGAACAAGCACTAATATACTCTTTGAGGCATCTTTGGTTCCCTGCAGGAATTCTGTAGCACTCTATCTGCTATCACAGCCCCAAAGTGAAACAGTAAGACAAAGACGCTAACATTGCATGAAACCTAAACATCGCTTGTATCAACCTTCTCTTTCATTTGGGCTGAGAAACTAACAAGACTCTCTGAGTACCACCTGGAGACTATTTTATAGCTATCAGCACTTTGCTCTTGGTGCACAAATGCTTGGTATTTGTTGATATGAAACTATTAAAATATCACAGCACACCCATGCTTTAAATTCATGACTCCCAGAGAGTATGCCATTATGTTCAGACATAAGAAATCATTAACACACTAACAAGGCAGAAAGAATATCACAGGGAAAATAAAATTTGACTTGGTTATTGGCTTCATAAAATGCATCAAAGAGTACAGATAGTATGGCTGTTTCTGTCAGTGCACTTACATGGCACCATTTGTTACTCTTTTCATATTCTTTCACATCATATTTCTTATTAAGTGATTGGCTTAAATCAGAGATCAACAAGCAAGGTATACCCTGAATTTACCAGTTTACGTATCTGGTGATATAAGAATGATACTGTAATGGGTCTGCACGTGGTGTTGTGGCTAAAACAGTGTTGATAATGCATTAATGTTTTGGCAACTGCTAAGCAGAGCCTTGAGGCACAGCCTTGAGGCTTTCTCTTCAGACACCTCCCACCAAAAAATAACAGGCTGGGGTTGGGCAAGAAGTCGGGAGGGAACACAGCCAGGATAGCTGACCCAAACTGACCAAAGGGATATTCTATATTATACAGCATCACGCTCAGTAATAATAGCTCAGGGAAAGGAGGAGGAAGGGGGGACATTTGTGGTTATGTCTTCCTTAAGTAGCTGTTTCTCCAAATAACTCTTAGACATACCAAGGCCCTGCTTTCCTGGAAGTAGTTTAACATATTAACACTACCCAAGGCAGGTAGTGAATAAGCTCCTTATTTTGCTTTGCTAACACATGTGGTTTTTTCTTTCCTTATTAAACTCTCTATATCAAGCCACAAATATCCTCACCTTGCTTCTGATTTCTCCCCAAACCACGGGAGAGGAGAGTGAGCAAGAGGCAGGGTGGGTATTTGATTTCCAGCTGGGGTCAAACCACCACAGTAGCACCCAACATGGGGTTAGAGGATTCAAGATAACCACAGTAACCGGGAGAGGAAACACACAAAATGAACCAATGAACCAGACCTTTGTCAGGGAGTAGAATAATTGCAGGGAATCTTTTTTTTTTTTTTAAAGCAGTGAAGGGGTGAGGGCTGGAGGTTTATTGTCTGTCTATACTATCCATATTTGTTTGTGTCATGACGACTTTACTTTGATATTAGTGTTGGAATCTGATTTTCATGCAAACGAAGTTTGTGAAGAGTATGTGACAAATGTATATTTAAATGACAGCTCATAAATATGGGTGGAGAGAGGTGTTCTGATTTGAATTTGGTAAAACTCTATTTTAATTGGAAATAAATTAATTTTCTCTAAGTCAACCCTATTTTGCCTGTGACAGTAACTGGAAAATGATCTTCTGTCTTCATCTTAACCCATGAGCTTTTATACTGTATTTTTTTCCTCTGTCCTGTTGAGGAGGTGGTGTGAGAGAGCAGCTGGAGGGGGGAGTCTGGTAACAACCTGATGTCAACCCACCACGGCCATTTTAGATACAGGCTTGTCAATCCCAAACTTGCACTGTGGCCTCCATCAGCACCTTTTATGCACATGTCTCTAAGTACAGCTGTGATAAATCTAACAGCAAGAAAACATTGCCATTCCACATTTATTTCCCACTCACAGCTTGAATAATCATTTCACTCTGTTATGAACATACTTTTAAAGGTCTAGATGTCATCAGTAAAGCTTCTTCCTTGCAAACACTGATATTGAATTACAATATTTTTCACTTCATCCAACATTAGAAAGCAATACTTTGTCAGTAATCCAAGCAATTCTAATTGACAAAAAACACGCTCTTAATGTCTGTCATTCAGGCATCATAATTGTAAAAGCAATTTTCACCAGCACTACCCATACAATGTAATGAATATTATTGCCACTTGAACTAAAGTTCCAGAGAACTGTAGAATTACAAATTGACACAGGTAATGCATGAAGCACATGAAAATCTTCACAAAGTGTTTTGGGTTGTGCTGTATAAAGAAAAAGTCACTGAAAAAAAGGCACAGAAATGTGTCTCAGATCAAACCATTATATATATATTCAAATTGTATTCAAACATATTGGTACTGAGGTAAAATTAGGGTCAGATTAAGGTGTTTTAAAATGTAATCTTACCCTTAAATTGAAAAAGACCTCAAAAGAGAGTTGAGGAATATGCATCACATATTAACTGATTGATTAAAAAAGAAAAAAAAATCCTTCATGATATTATCTTCGCAAATTATCATTGCAGAGAGCTAATAAATCTTGCAAATACATGTTTGTGTACCCTAAAGAAATACCTTAGTAAATTAATTAACTGGAGGCTAGGATGAGGTTTTGCATGTCTATAGCCTTGCCCTAGGGCTAATCCTAAATCTTATAACTGCCTAAAATATTGTGCTTGGCTTTAATAGAAAATAGCTGCTTTTGCTCCCTTTAATAGCTGACAGCTCAAAAGCATTCTTTTATATCTCCTGAAATATCTAAACAGTGACAGTAAACGAAAGCTCCTTTTATATATCTCCTAGGTGACACTTAATATGAATTCTATTCAGTTATCCTTGATGCCAGTCAAACAGAGAGAAAGAAAAAAAAAAAAAAAAGCATCTACATTCCTATACTTAAGTTATACTAAAACCTTCAAAAAATCAGTAAGCAGCTTCTTCATATTCCTTCAAATTATGGTGAAAGCAAAATTAAAAAAAAAAAAGCCAAAGACAATATTAGATATTTAGATTAACATTTGGGCTTGTGTGTTAATGGCTTATTCTAACTGATCAGCAACATGTACATTGTACGTAAACACAATCCAACTATAAAACATAGCCATATAGCTAGCTTCTTATTACCGCCTGGGCAATATTGCCTGGAAAATTACCAGCTGGACAATATCTTATTTAGTGCAGCCAGTTCTTGCAGTTTATGACTACGCTATGCTAAGACTGTTCCTCTTTAAGACCACTTTTAAGACCTCTTCCTTTTTTAAATAGGAAGAGTGCTTCTTCATCCCAGTTATTGTTGGCTTACACATTGTATTGTACATGCATCTACTTTAGAATTATTTAAGTAGATCTTTAGAAGACAGCTATTCTCTGTCTTCCCAATTTAAGGTTAATCTATGATTCTGTGATTCTGATCACTAAAATACAGTACATATGATTAGCATGTATTGAGCAAAAAGACTATCTAGAAAATAGTTCTCTTAATATTCAGTTTTGATACTCTATTTGGATCTTGAAAATTGAAAGATTTACTGTAGCCCCATCACATTTTTTTCTCACTCTTTCTGTAAAGTTAAAGCCAAAAATGGAATCTTTTCCAGGACAACCACTACATGAGCTCTGCCACATAGTATATTTATCAATTTTTTACTTGCTTAACATTGAAGGAATTACAAAAAATGGAAGCTTTCATTGCTGATTGAAAATATCTGTTTCTGTAGTCTCTCTTCTTACAAGACCTTTTTGTTCTGTCTTTATTATTTCCCACTGAGAAATGATTCAACACGGATGTTGGTATAACTGCTAGTAATTTTGTTTTCCAAAACATACATTTCAAAATACAGCTGAAAGCTTTGCATTATTATTAACTGTAGCTTTTTTATCAGATATCTTTAGCAATTTTCACTAAAAATTTTTCCCAGCACACATACATTCGTGTCCCTCCTCCAAAAATTCAAAACACTACAAGAGATAAGAAAAACTGGATGAATTTTAAAGTAAAAATAACATTGTTTTTTAGTACTAGCTGTTTTTATATCAATCCTAGATGCACAACTCTTCATAGGCCAAGAATAGAAACATTGTGGAGGATCATTGAATCAAAGCTATAGAACTTAAGAATTTCCTCCAAATTTTATAAAATGCGTTTATTATTATTAATCCAAAGCATTTAAAACATCATTAGCTAAGCAGACAAAACCTTTGTTTAAGGTACAATTATTCTTTTTTCTCTCTGATTGACTACAGTTTGGTCAAGTTTCTCTCAAACAGAAAGACCAGAAACCATTTTGAATTACTAGAGCTATGCTTTAGGATACATTTAGGAGGATGTGTATGCTGAGGCACACTTCTGCTCCACTCACACTCTCCTTCAGATGAAATGGGACCCAGTTCTGCTGTAGTAGTGGAGTACCACTTTGCTAAAACTACAAAATAAATTGAGAATATTAGCCTGATCATGCCTATCTTTAAGGCAGCTTCTTAGTTTCTGCATCAGAATATCCAGGTCCTTTGGAGCACCAACTGGTGTGACCTTCTCTGCCCAAATACCTGGTTTTAAAGTGAAAAAAAAAATAAATAAATAAATCTTTAAAACAAATGCTTGAGTTTCTAGTTTAAAATAAACAAGCCTTAATATCAGGTTGCAAACTTTTACACCTCTAAAACCTCATCTCTAAAAATAGGTAGAGGAAACGTGTTTTCTACTGATAATCAAATAAGAAATCTCAGATTAAGGCTGTATATTAGAAATTCTCTTGCTGCTTTACCACACATCTTTTACTGAGGGATGACAGCTGAGATGAGACCTCAGAGGCTGAGAGTGAAGAAGCACCAGAATCCAAATGAAAACTCCAGCCAGCTTGCTTGAAATCTGGGTGTGCTGACCTACCAAGTAGCTAAAACGTGTTAGAATTAAAGCTTCCAAAAAAAATTCTCAGAAGGAAGTATGTGTAAGGAAAACATTTTAATTTTTCATGACAGATGAAATTACAACATTCTGTTAAAAGCATGTTTTTTCAGTCAATGAAATTCTGTTAAAGGTTTGTTGACAGCTGCACTGAATCAGGATACTAAAACATGCTATAGCTATATGAGGTCTTAAACTCAGTCCAGTGGGTTATCTTAAATGCACACTGGAACTGGAAAATAAGGTTTTCCTCTATTTTTAGCATGCATTTGAGATAACCCTTTTGTTCTGATTACTGGATATTTTTGTCCTTCTGATGGTAATGCAAAATGTTCCATCTTGTTATTGGCATTAATGAACATTGAAATATTTTATCTTCAAGCTCAGAACCTGACAAAAATACTCATATAATAATTGTAGACTGCCACTGCCCCTAATATTTTAGACTGAAAAATGGCCATTTCTGTTAGGTTGTCTAGCCAACACACTGAAAATACTTGCACCAAGTGTATTGTAGCAAACTAGGAAACATACTTTCCCTTTCCCTGCTTTAGCAGAAAGGTGAAAGCCACATTGTTTTTTTTTCTTTTTTTTCTCTCCTGGAACAGGCTTCTTTTCCTGTCAATCCTGTATAAACTTCAGCAAAAAGAAAATATAACTACACATTCAAAGGAAGAAAAAGACAAGGACAGATTTGTTTTGTATCATTTAATACATGACATGAATAACTAAATCTTTTTTCTCTTCAATTTCTATGCACAGATGCCATCGTTCAGAGTGAAAACACTGCCCCCACTCAGACTGTTTACAGGTGTTATTAGACACCATAAAATCAAAATCACATGCCTGAAAGTCTATTCTGAAAATAGTGAGCTTCTGAAGAGTACATATTAATTATGCAACTTGCCTTGGCATGAAGTTTTAACTTTCTCCATTAGGGACAATTAAAATGTTTCTTCTGGTCTAAAACTTGAGTTAATTTTTTCATTAATTAGCTGTGATGTATAATGCTGATGCACCGTAACTGTGTCATGAAACACTGTTGAAGAAAAATGAAGGAACTGCAACATCATATTTTAGCTGTGTGGAGAGGCACACTAAAAATAAATTCTGAATGCTTTAGAAATGAACACTTAACAACCTGTAAATGAATGATTTAGAAAGTTTGTTATAGGTATGTTTGATAATGTGCATTTACACCTGTCTAAGCAGAAAACTATTGCTTAAAACAGTCCCAAGATGCTGATTACCATCAGTACATGAATAATAAAGAGCTAGGCAGCTTTGCTCATAGAGGGAGTTTTGTACATCAAGCAAGAAAAGTTTTGTAATAAAGTGGCTCTGGTAGCTCTGATTCAGAATTGTCCGCAACGCTGTTCAAAGTGATGGGTCACAGTATCACAGATTTCTAGGTTGGAAGAGACCTCAAGATCATCAAGTCCAACCTCCGACCTAACACTAAGCACTCCACTAAACCATATCGCTAAGCTCTACATCTAAACGTCTTTTAAAGACCTCCAGGGATGGTGACTCCACCACCTCCCTGGGCAGCCCGTTCCAATGCTTAATAACCCTTTCGGTAAAGAAGTACTTCCTAACATCCAACCTAAAACTCCCCTGTCGCAACTTTCGCCCATTCCCCCTTGTCCTGTCACCAGGCACGTAGGAGAACAGACCAACCCCCACCTCTTTACAGCCTCAGTCAACCTTCATTACACCAGGAAAATACAGCTCACATATAGAATGTTACAGTTTGACATCTTAATGCAACAGACTCCTACAAAACGCTACAGCTGTAGCCCCACAGCACGAAGTCACCTATTCTTGGCACTCAATAGCTTATTAGGCTGGCACAGCACTGTCCAGCTGGAGACACAGGGGCTGGACCAGGGCCTACAGGATGCTCCTGGTTCCCCACAGGACACTGTGGAGGGAAAGCCAAGCAGTGAGGAAGGGGTTGCCATCACAGGCCAGGCCCCCAGCCAGTGGCAGAGCAGGGATTTGGCAGTGGTGGCTGCTGCTTGCATCCCCGTTGGCACTAGCAGACTACCTGTCTGTGCCAGACAGAGCACGCAGTGACGATCTCTGGCAGTGGCAAGAGGGTCTGGAGAGAGAGAAAAGAGAAGGGAGTTAGGGCAAAGTGGCCCTAACATTCCTGTAGCAAGCAAGGTTGCAACACAGCCTTAAAGGCAGTAAAATCAAGCATGCTGTGTGGATGAAGGCAAGTCCATATCTTCCCTCAGTTCCAAGAAAATATCAGTAGAAAGCGGATTCTTAAGAGCCTGTACATGTAGTCTAGTCTGCTGTGAAATTTACTCATCGCCACTCATTCCTGAGGGTGTTCGTATTTCTGCAGGAAAAAGAAACAAACAAAAAAAAACAGATCCATTTTTTTCACCAGTTTGTGAAAGAGGTCACTGGATGTACACAAATGCAAATGACCTTAATTAATCCCACTTCATCCCCCTACAATCCTGGCAACGAGCACAGGGCAGGGGCACAACATAGCCACTAAAATAAAGTACCAAATGAGTTCACCTGGAGGGGAAAAGAAAGCAAAAAGTGGGAGCAAATCCTGCTAATGTCTCACCTACTGCCATTTTGCCTGCCCTGACATCTCAGCCCTGAGCCATCACTTCAGCTCTTCCTTCCCTTCCTGTTCCATGTAAGACAAGGCTTTTTTTACTTAATGGTTTGCTATATTCAAGCCCAGGATAAATAACAATGAGTGAATTTCAAAAGTTTTCAAGGTTTAATTCAGGGAAACATCTGAACGGGCTTACATCCTCTCAAACTTAATGAGCTGAAGAGCTCACAGGAATCAGGTCTCTGTTGACATTTCCAGTAACCTGTTCTTAACAGCAACTGAAACATTACAACAGCCTCTCCTGGTCCCTCATTATTTCTTTATATTTTCCTATGCAAAATCAGACATAATAGAATATGGGGGGAAACAACAGGGAACAGAATGAAAGAAAAACACCATTCAAAAGTATTTTGAGTTTTGAAAAAAAAAAAAAGGGGGGGGGGGTTAGCTAGCTAGTTGTAACAGAGACCAAAGAAATGATCTGACTTTTGATCATAATAATGTCACACCTTTGGCAAAGTGTGAGCTCTTCTTCAGTACAGTTTAATTTGCAATTTGCTTGTTCAGGCTACCAAATTGTGCTAAATCTGAATTATCATTCATAGATAACATAATCCTTGTCAACAAGGTGTATTCCTTTTTCACAGGTCATTGACTGATACCTAAGATTTAGCATGGATATAATACAAGGTAGGCAGAACTGACACTAAATTTGCTGTATGCAGCCTTGAAATTAACTTACAGATACGGTTTTTAAAATCTGTGAAGATGATGTCATCAAACTCTGTTCAAATACACAACCTTTCTTAATGTAATGTACATTTTTATTGTGTGATAATTTTTAGTCTTTCCAAAGTGTCAGGCTGTATGATTTCCAAGTTACGTGATGGGAGTATTCATTACTGAAATACCTGCATCCTTGATAACTCAACCCCCACAGGGTTAACTTCAGTTTAATATCCAATTTCAGTCCCATGAATTCTCCGTGCAGAAGCTGTCCCCTACAGCCATGGCACTATGTCACCCTATGGCACCATTAAGGGAAAAACGCATTCTGGAACAGATTGTTCCCTGCTGTAATGCCTTTGAAGCCACTTCAGTTTCATCAAGGGTGAACTCAGATCACAGACTTTTAAATTGGACCCCTTAGTATTTATTGAAGGAAATCTAAAGAATGACCTGTTGTTTCAAAAAAATTCTCACGGACCTTTTTCAAGTACTCTTGTGTATCGTTTCTTGACAGGGTCATTTTATGTATGATATTAGTCTAATCTGAAATGTACAATATCTTCTGAATTTTCCAAAACACAATTACCTTTAAAGTACCTGAAATGAAAAGGTCGTAGCAAAGATGTTCTGAGTGGATTTAATAAACTGAGGATAGGTCTGGGTCTCCAGTTCTTAAGTAGGGCTTGTCTATGATTGCTAATATCCCTAGTTTCAAGCATAAAGAAAAGTTTACAAAAGTTACTTCTTCAGTTGTTAAACCAATTATCCCTACTTTTATCTTAAGTATATCATCTTTTTCCATTCCCTTTCATTTTCTCTTGTATTGGCTAAATCTTTTTGACCTCTGAACAAGGATGTCAGGATTTTTTCCTATTGTATTTGTATTCTATGGTCTGGAGGTTCTTCTTCCATGTTTTAACCTGTATCTAAAAAGGCTGGGAGGTTGTATTAGCCTCAGAGATACAGAAGTAGCTAAACCTTTGCGAGCTTCACATCAACTATAACAACAACAATGGAAGAGAAATAGAATTTTATGTGACTTTACCCCAAATAACCATGCCAGTCTGTTTGAACTGGAAGGGGGAAAGTATGCAATTCCATAAAATTAAATAGTCCATGATATGTTCAGTAGTTTGATGAACTCACAAGGAGGCTACAGTCACACAAACTGAAACACATTAACAGAGATCAGATGATTTTTCCCCCATATAAAATGTTAAAATTACAGAACACATTTAAAAAAAAAAATCTAAAACGACACTATCACAAAGGTATATATGGCTAGGTTGTTTTGCTGTTGCTGTTATTTCTTTGTTTTGTTGTTTCTTGAAATCTAAATACTTTATCCCCAGTAACATGATTTTTTTTTGAAAACTTAAAAATGACTAAAAATCATGGAACAAGACACCTATCTCTTTCTGATTTACATTCAAATAGAGTTTTGCCGTTGGTTAGAGGAGTAGGAATTCACTAATTATTTTGAAGCAAAACACAGCACAATCCCCCTCTCACCCATTAAAATAGCGAGAGCCGCACGCCATCTTTTCTCCAGTTATTCCTGCTAAAAAGGCACCCACACTAGGTTTGCCAAATCTTTCTCACCTTCTCGTACTGCTCCCAGTGCAGCTCGTTCCAGGAGGCTGATACAAGCTTCATGTTAGTGGCACTGATTTTGGCAGAGGAGTGGGAGACTAAGAGGTAAATTTCCTTTTACTGTCTCAGCTAAACCTACACCTGTCAGTCATGTTGTAAAGACTGTGAAAGGAGTTGAAAACAGAAAAAACTCCCTACAGATATCCTCTGCTCGTGCACACACTGTTTAACACCTGGACCTGCACAGAATAACATTGTTTTGGACAAGAGCTATGCTTGGTCAGAACAAGCTCTATCTCACCCACTTTCTTCTGGTTCTGATGATTAACAACAGTAAGCACTTAAGTACAAAAACTAAGCAATTATGTAATAATACTTTTCCTGAATATTCTTCCATCCCTTGATTTCAGAAGGAATTTGTCTAGTGAGACAGTGTATCCCATTTCCTCCTTAAATAAAACAAACAAACAAAAAAAAAAAGTACAAAAGAAATTGTTGGTCTTCAGAATTAGAAACTGTATTATTGGGGCAACAAATTGTAATGGACAATATACTATCCATATCGTAAAATATCTTGCCGCATTTTTACTGTCAGTCACATAGCTCCTAGATGTCAATATATAATGTTTATGTATAAACAGGGTCCCAGTAGGATTCCACACCCATTGTAATAATTGGTTGCTTTATTTATTATTTCTTTAATTCAATGGAGAAAAAAAATGTACTTTTGGGGGCACCTGACCAAGGATAAACAATGCATCAAAACATATTTTTTACTTATTTTCTCACAACAGTCCACCATTAGTAAGAAACACTATTAGGAATAAATTTGGTTTCTAATTATTTGGTGCAACCTTAAAATTGCTGACTTCTCAGATAGATATATTCTTCCCAAAGACAAAAATGTATGCATCTTAGAAACACAGCTTGAATTTTGTATTAAGGTTGTAAAAGTAATTAAGTGTCAGGTTTCTTAATAACACTACCACTTACTATGTATAAATAAAACATCTAGAGTCGGTATGCTTAGCATTATTTGGACATATGCCAAAATTCCTGATTGCAGCTGGCTAATTGCTGTATGGTTTTAGATACTATAACATCCGTTTTTAATTTTGTCATTTGTCTACTGTGACAAAATCACTAACAAGAGCAGAAGCTACAATTAAAACTTCTGCAATATGCAAAGAGTGGCAAGAATGTGAATAATATCCATGTAACAGAACTTGACTAGGTCAGTCTTCAGCCTATGCGTTTCCTGAATTCAGTTGATCTTTGGCAAAGCTCCATTGCGTTCTTCTCACAATATCTAAATGTTGTCACCTGTGACTGAATGAGCTTACTCCCCAGAACCAGAAAAGTAAGGAAAGAATCCACCGCTGTGTTATAAAACAGTTAAGTTGCTATACACAAAAAACGTTGTATAAAATCACCAAATCAAGGCAAAGGAAATGCAAAAAGCCTGACAGTGTCACTGCCTTGTAATGCAATCATTCCACTGCATGCTTTTGTATGTCTTCCTCTGAGACCCTATCTACTAGGAGTTAAGTGACTATACGAGAACATCAAGCCCCATTAATTTCTACAGTCTCTGCCTTCATAGCTGAAAAAAACACTTCAAATTACTACAAGAGTACAGCTTGAGAGGTGAGAGTCAGAATCACATGACTCTAAAGAGTAATTTTGGATTTTTAGAATGATCTTGTGGGTTGAGAATTCACCATTTTCAAATGCTCAAATGTTGCAATGTGACATAAAGCCTTTATTTTGCTTCCTAGACACAAGCTCAATTTCTCCCTCCTGCAACTACCACACATCAAAGAGCTCCACCTTTTCCTCTTTAAACAGCCACTCAAATCAGATTATATCCCAGCTTCTTGAATACTCCTGAATGGACAAGAGAGAGAGTTTGCAAATACAGGAAGGCCAGAATCCTTATGTGATTTGTTCTTACTCAAGTTAATTGTAACCTTGCTCTTGAAAGAAGCTGGAGGACAGTATTTATCAACATTTTTATCATCCCGCACCTGGATCAAGGCATTCCAAAACATGAATACAGGCTGAGTAATGGCTGGATTGAGAGCAGCCCTTTGGAGGATTTTGGGGTGTTGGTGAATGAGAAGCTCAACATTAGCCAGCAGTGAGTGCTTGTAGACCAGAAAGCCATCCATATCCTGAGCTGCATCAAAAGTGTGGCCAGCACGTTGAGGGAGGTGATTTTCCCCCTCTACTCTGCTCTCGTGAGACCCCAGCTGCAGTACTGTGTTCAGTTCTGGGGCCCCCACCACAAGAAGGACATGGATGTATTAGAATGAGTCCAGAGAAGGGCCACAAGGATGGTCATAGGGCTAGAGCACCTCTCCTACAAAGACAGGCTGAGGGAGTTGGGGTTGTTCAGCCTGGAGAAGAGAAGGCTCTGGAGAGACCTTATAGCCTTCCAATAGCTGAAGTAGCCTTCAAAGCCTCAAGTAGTCTTCCTCAAGGAAGCCTCAAGTAGCCTTCCAATACCGAAAGGGGGCCTACAAGGAAGCTGGGGAGGGACTCTCTCAGGGAGTATAGGGTTAGGACAAGGAGTAATGGCTTTAAGCTAAAAGAGGGTAGGTTTAGATTAGCTATTAGGAGGAAATTCTATACTCAGAGCGTGGTGAGGCACTGGAAGAGGTTGCCCAGAAAAGCTGTGGATGTCCCATCCCTGGAGGTGTTCAAAGCCAGGCTGGATGGGGCCCTGGCCAATCTGGTCTAGTGGAAGGTGTCCCTGCCCATGGCAGGGGCGTTGAAATTAGATAATCTTTAAGGTCCCTTTCAACCCAAACCATTCTATGACTCTATGATTTGTTATTTAGATAAATAAAACATAAACAAAACCAGCATGGGCCAGCATTTTTAACCTGTCTGTTTGAAAAATAAATAAAAAATAAAACAGGAAAGTCATAGTAATCTATCACTAAGGAAATTATTTGAGAATCAAATATTAAGACCATCTTATGCACTCAGGTAAGAATGGGAAAGATTTCAAGGATCATCAAGGACTGCCCATAATATATTTATATAGAATTCAGGATTACTGTTGGATTTACTACATGTCCCTTTTCACAATTTTAAGTCAGCATAACTGGGAAAGGGAAAGGAAATATCATTATGTTTACTTCCCAGTTAGGATTAGGACACAAATCAATCAAAAAGACCCTGATGGGGATAGCTGCTACAGATCAACAAGAACTGCAGAAGTTAATGTTTCTGAAAATAAGATCTGAGTATCAATAGTTCAACAGTTTAGTATCTAAACATTAATGGTAGAAATACTCTTTAGGAGGAAATTGTTCATTTTCTTTTTGGATGATCACTTCATTACATTAGCAGAAAAGCAGATGGTAATACCCCTCAAGAGATCAGTTGTGCTCTTGTTGAAAAAGACTTAAAATAGCAGGAGAGAGATCAACACTAAGAAACTGTATGTGCCAAAAGCTAACTTTTAGTAGTATATGATTACTATTCTTCACTAGGCTTAGAAGAGAAAATTTCCATTTTCAATTGCTTTTAATGTCAACCATTATCACTTTTGGAGGTGATAATTAGTCAGCTAACACTACATGAGGAACATAAACTGAACACATTATATGTCCTTTTCTAACTAAAATATGAATAATTATTCTCCCATTGCTGCAACATCCTAAAGTCAATAAGAGAATAGGTTCTGAAAGCTGAGATAATATAGGTTAAATAGAAGGCATTCATCAGAAGCAATCTTCTCATTTTAAGTTCTAACTTCCACTAGTGGTTGAATTTCTTCTGAGACATTCAGTTCTACCCACATTCTCCTGTTGAACTCTGTCCCTAACAGGTTCAACAGACTGTTCTGCATAAAAATCCCTTCAGATTATCTCAAAACCACCTCCTCAAAATTTAATCATCAAAAATTTACTCTTACTGTATTTTCAGACTTGCTGTTTTGCCGTAATAAAAGTTACATTTTTCATTAGATCCTACTGTATTTTATACCTATTGCACCTTAAGAAACACTAAAATCAGCTTAATTCTCGTTGCTTTAAAACTGAACTCTCTACTAAGCCTATTTCAGAGATAATTTGCTAGATTTATAGTGAAGTATGTGCTAAATTGATCTAATTACAGTGTCTTGAGAATAAAGGTTGCAAGACCTATTCTGATTAAAGCACCAATATTAGCAATTTATGGTGTGGGTTTTTTTCTGAAACTAACTCCTTTGGGACTGAGGCTGTTTACTGTTTAGTCTCAGCTCCATAACTTGGAGGAGAGGGTATTGTATCAATCAGCTGTCCTTTTGTCTTTAGAAATTAGCTAGAAGCATGACATTTTTGGTGATATTCTGAGTATTCCTAATAAATGTAAGAAATACCAAATACTTCACAGTAATAAAGACGTCTTTTTTAAAGAGACCTTTATTTACTTCTATTTTTAAGAAAGAGATCCCCAAATTACATGCCAAATGTTTAAAAATATATATTTTTTCTTTTTCAGTTTGGAAACGAAATGGCCTTTTTTGTTGTTGTTTTAGAGTGATAACTAAACTGACATGATGCCATATGTCCATGATATGTTTGAGAGGAGGTGTTTAGCAAGGAGGTGGAGGGGGAAAGAGGAAGGCTGTTAGATATTGTATCACTCCAAAGTGGATTATCTTCCCAGGCTTGCTGTGGTACCTCACTTTGCCAGGGACTTAACTCTGCAAGGTGTTGTTTCTTGGGGGCACTATTTCAGCAAAAATACACTTAACATCAAATATGTCCTTAAATATGTCTACATAAAATGCCCTGGTGTAATATTCCACACACCTTTAAACTAGCTGGATTGCAAGGAGCTATCTGCCTACAAAATCATTTTGTTGCATGTAACTTCAGTACAGTACAGAAAAGCACCAGACTATAAATTTATGACACCTGCCCTGATATTCAGAAATACACTCTTCAAGACAAACTAGCCTGAATGCTGCCACTGATAACACCACTACCATGGGTTCAAGTATTTCCAGTTTACACTAGAAGCAAGCCATCAGGTAATAATGTTCATAAGGCCCTCCTTCATAAGTAGGGAGAGAAAAACAAGTAAAAAAACAAAAACTAGATAGACTTTCAAGTGTACAAACCAAAACTTTTCTTTGTCTAAATCCTTAGAGCATTATGCCACAAGGACACTCATATTCCAGCATAAAGAGACTTGTAGTCACATTAAGTGTACCCCTGGGCATTTCAGGATCATTGATCATTAACATCCAACAAACTGCTTCAGCACTCACTCGGCAAAGACCAAAAGCACCAACATGATGCCCAGAATGTTAACAAAGCGATGACAATTTACAATATACATTAACTCCAAAACAAGAAGAAAAAGGGCAAAACATTTTGTGCTTTCTGTGTGAACAGCCACATAAGTCTACTCTACTGGTTGTACCTGTCTTGGTATTTAGTTGGACCAGACACTGTTTTTATTCTTTCAAAAATCAAAACCTTAGAATCAACTGCTGATATTATGTCTGTCAATATGCAAATGTATCTTGCTTAAATTAGAGGATATATATTCAGTTGCAAATGCCAAGACAGAAGATGAATTCATTTCTTTTAAAAGTAGGGACAAAGCTAGAAAGCTAGGCATTTCCAATGATGAAAATGTGGTTTAGGATTATTTGCAGAAAGAGCAGAACTAAAAAACAATTCTAATGCTTTTCTTTCCTTCATCTTTTCCTTATAATCAAAGAAAATCCCTTAATTCTCCATTCTTACCCCTGTATTTCACTGAGGAATGGATTAAATGGATCAGACTAAATACAGAGAAAATCCATGTCATAAATAAATCATCTTGCCCAGGAAGGATGTAAGCAAGAGGCTACAGTATGGGGCACTGGTATCAGCATCCCAGGGCAGGTTCACACTTAAAGTTTGCCAGTATTTTCACAGTCATCACCTTTGGTGAAAATTGGATGATTTGTTCTCTAAAACATAAACAACGACAAACAAATCAAATATTTCTGAGGGTTTTTACTCTCAGCCTTCCTAGTTCTTCAGTAATTAACATTTTAACTATAAAAAACAGGACTTTTGAGATCACAGATCACTTGGGCAGTTCTTTTGTTGGCTGAAGAGAAAACACACTGTGCACAAAGATGTTGTTGGAAAAGCTAAAGTGCAGAGTACATGAGTCTAATATTGGCAAAACTGCTGAGCATTAACCTTATTACCAGATTCACATACTGTCAGTACCCACAATGTAGAGAGGCAGGCATTCTCTATTACTATATCATGAATACAACCCTTCAAAATTATCTTTCCATCCACTGTACCAGTTAGTCCTGAGAAAAGTTAGCAAAGACAAGGAGCAGTTGATAATCTTCTATAGTTCACCTTACCCTCTTTTATCAAAGACCCATTTTAAAGAACATCTTATCGATAAGCTTAAATCATAGAATAATTAGGGTTGAAAGAGACCTCCAAGATCATCTGGTCCAACAATCACACTACTACCAATGTCACCCACTAATCCATGTCCCTAAGCGTCACATCCAACCTTTCCTTAAATACCACCCCCAGGAATGGTGACTCCTCCACTTCCCTAGGCAAGCTGTTCCAATGCCTGACTGCTCTTTCTGAGAATAAATTTCTCCTAATTTCCAAACTAAACCTCCCTTGGTGCAACTTGAAGGCATTCCCTCTTGTCTTACCATAAGTTACCTGTGAGAAGAGACCGACCCCCAGCTCCCCACCACTTCCTTCCGGGTAGTTGTAGAGAGCAATAAGGTCTCCCCTGAGCCTCTTCCTCTCCAGACTAAACAACCCCAGATCCCTCAGCCGCTCCTCATAGGACTTATGTTCCAGGCCCTTCACCAGTTTTGCAGCCCTTCTCTGGACACTTTTCAGGGCCTTGATGTCCTTCCTGTACCAAGAGGCCCAAACCTGAACACAGTACTCGAGGTGTCGCCTCACCAGAGCTGAGTACAGGGGAACGATCGCCTCCCTGGTCCTGCTTGCTACGCTATTCCTGATAGCAAGAAGTATTTAAATCTCAATGAATTTCTCATGATTTTATCTGCTTCCCTAATTAAAAAGGCCCTTTAGTTGCATAATCCTGTAAAGTCTGGTTGATTTTGACACTGTAACCTTGTTTGATTATGCTCATGGCATCTCTCTACCACAGCCCAGATTGCAATTCCAGCTAATGTGGACATACATTAGCTTGGTATCTGTTTGAAAGGTCAGCTTGGGTTTCACAGAGCCAGAAGTTTGTCCAGAGGCCTTAGTCAAAATGTCTCCCATGATCCATAATTCTCTGCAGTGCCAGCAGTACCAAATTGTCTCTTTTAAAGCCAGACAAGTTATACCTATATGAACTCCAGCCACATCTTGGAACCTCAAAGGTGATGGGTTATTTAGAGGACGGATCAGGAGTGTCTCTATTTTGTGCCGCTACAGTAATTTCTACACACCATAGCTTCATCTAGGGAGTATTTTGATATGAGAACAAAGTAACATTTGAACATTTCTTCATATACTTTCTGAAGGACAGACTTTTGCATTGGATAATACAGATGTAATTCTATCAAGATCTTTCAATAAATATTCTATTTCAGGTATAAGAAAGACCTAGCAAGACAAAGACAGAACATCTCAAATAATGCAAAGTATTACCATTTTTTATTGTGTTAGATAAATGCCTGCAGCAACTTCTAATATCAAACTGCTCAGCACATACTACACAGCTTCCATTAATGTTGTTTAGACTCATTCAATATTTTAAAAAAAGCAAGCCCACATATTACAGGTCTTCATGGGGCAAAGTAAATAAAGATATTAGAAAGATATCTCACAACAGTTTATGAACATGGTTTCTAGAAGAGCTCATGTCAGCTTTACTCACCTTCCTACATCAACGACAGTAGACCTCAAGGGCAGCCAACATAAATTTATATTTTTAGAATCCTATCATATACATTTTTATTCTTTTTCTTTTTTCTTTTTTTCTAGAATACAGCTTAAAAGAAGATCTAGTAACAAATAGCAGCTTGGAGATAAATTTGCCTCCACTGAAAATAATGATCTGAATACTGTGGCCATACAGTGTTTTAGAAATTTTCTTGCATTCATTTTCACCTAAGAAACATGCTTTATTTTAGGATGACAAAGTTCATCCCTATTTTTTTTTTTTAACAACATAAAATCACAGGGAAGAAAGAAGGGCCTCTTGGAAGACCTCACACTCTGGTGCACTAACAGTGAATATAGCTAGTCTTAGCAACCTTAGTTTGCAACCACCATGTTGGAAAAAAGGTGACATGCTACACTTTAAGTAGAACTGAGGTACTAATAAAAACAAAATATCATTTTGCTTGAAGAAAAATCATAGGTTCTATTTGCAGTACTCTTTTGAATCACCAGTCAAACCCACTCTAATGAAAAGGTGAGTTTAGACCCTGATTGATTTCTGGGTGCTCTGCTGAAGAGAGAGCATAGGAGCACAGTCCACCCACAATGCACTTAAAGTAATTCAGAACTGACAGGCAATAAAAGAAATATTGTTCCTCCTCTCATTTAGTAGAACGAGAATAGCTGTATGCAATTGCATTTCTGAATTTGATAAGTGAAAAATGACTCATTTTATTAGACAAAGACCATTTAAAAATGTTAAAAAAGCCTGCTGTTATAATTTGCATATTTTAAAATGAAATTGGTTCATCACAGAATGTTTAAATATAGTATTACGAGATATGCAAAAGCCTGCAGGTATTAAAAAAAAAAAAAAAGGCAGTTTTATCATAATACTTTTCAGTTTGGTGCTATGGTAATAGTCATTAAAAGTACACAATAAAAATGGTATGTAACTGTTCAAATGCCATTCAGCTTGTTGGACTATCAAGGTAGGCATGACTGGAAGACCAAATCCAATTGCTCTGAGAGACAAAAGGTACAAGGATGCCTGCCTGACACACAGCAACAAAACAAAAAGAAACGGACTAAAACAGGGATCCTGTTTTAAGTTGTATGCCTCTTTCCTGCATTTACAAATGGATGTGCCCGTCAAAACTGCAACTGCAAATCAGATTATCACACGTGAAGAGTGTACAAGAGGTTGCACATAAATGCATGTTATCTCCCTCTTACAGAAACACATACAGTTTTAACATGTGTTGGTATAGCTGCCTTTTCTCTTTTTGTCCTTTTCACATCTGTGCTATCAAAGTAGAGTGAGTAACATGAATGCAAAATATGGTCACACACAAGCAGAAAACAGTTCAGTGAGGTTGCTTGTGTAGATATTAATATGTAGAGTAAAACCTCAAGACATTTAAAAAAAATCGTTGACACCATTACAGACTCACAACTGGATCACCACTTATAGTCAAAATACATGTTTCCAGTTCCTTAATATAAAATAAATAAAAATAATAATAATAATAAAAAATATAACACACGCCTTAATTTGACAGGAATACTGGAAAAAACTCTAGGAGTCAGAATAGATGACTTAGTAGTTAAGCCATTGGACTGGAATTCAGGACCCGAAGTTCAACCAAGTTCACTACAGACTTTATGTGATTTAAAAACCATCTAATTGAAACTCTCCATAAATCTTTTGTCTACAGTTTATTCAGGTTATGAACTCCTTGGGGAAAGGAGCAGGTTTTTTACTATAGAAACACAGCACCTAGCTCGCAGGGCCTTGCAATGGCCACTTACACTTGGAAAATGAATCACGAGGTTGTAAGACCTTTGTGCTTCCCACATCACCCATGCCAGAGAGGATCCCCCAGTGAACATCAGCAGAGCAAATTGATTAACCTCCCAAAACCTTCTTCCCTTCAGATGCCTACAAGTAAATTCAACAGCAGCTAGAACTGGTGTGTTCAGAAACCTCTACACCAGCCACTATCACCTCATGCTTTGTTTTACTCTCCACATTTTCTCTGTGCTTTTTGGAGGGATATAATCTCTTTGTTATGTCTTTACAGCTTCTATAACAAAGAGAGTCCTGATCCATGACTTGGGATTTTGGTGCTCCTACATTCACTAAAAAAAAAAAAAAAATACACTTCCAATACACTGCCCTGACAGCCTTTAGGGAGCCCCCACTGCTCCCAGCCCCCAGGAAAGCAAGTGCCTTCACAAGCAGTGCCCTGATGATGATTTTGATGCATCACTTTTCTCATTTAAAAAATAACAGTACAGGGTAATCCTGTTTAAGCCACCTAACTTTTAGAATTTCTGATTTTATAACAGAAGTGGTAATAGTAAACACCACAAACAAAAGTCTTAAGCAACAAATTATCTGATACCTTGTCTTCTCTAAGTTTTTCTTGGTCTGTGATCTCTTTACTTCTGTCATGTTCCTTGCTGAAATTCCTGGAACAAGGAGTTCAAGTAGATCATCCTTTGCAAGAAAAAAGAAAAAAAAAAAAAAAAAAAGATTCAGTGCAGCTATCTCCCTCCACTTCTTGTCAGGAGTGGAAGGGAGAAGGAGAACTGTAATCAGAACTGTTATAGCAGTTTTGTATTTTCTTTTAATTTTACATTTCTTTTTAAGTAAAAAATCATTTCAATGCTATCTATCTTAGCTGACAAGAAGTTAGAACTAGTGCAAAAGCAGAAACAGAGAACATGAGCAAACTTAGAAATGAGAAAAGTTGAATATGGAAAAAAAAATCATAAACAAGGTCTGGAACTGGTTTATTTTTTAAAGCAACCTCACTTCCCATTTTCATATTTTGAATCATCATCACATAATGAATCATTTTCATATAATATTAATATCTCACATGGTTTTTTTACTTGTTAGGTGATGCAGTATTACAAACTTTTATTTATGGAAAACAGAAATTAGTGTTAATAACCTTGTAATGTTAAATCCGTTAGTTAAAGAAGAAACTTGTCATAAGTGTTAATAAGTTTCTTTTTTTCCTTGTTATTATTTGGGAAAAGTTGCACGTATTATACCAGGTCAGAGGCAAAAGTGTTTGTAAAAGACAAAAGGAAGAAATAAAACTGCAGCACCCAAAGGACCATTTCAGCATTTCCTGACGTGGGCAGTAACTTTGAGACCATGCTTGGTCTATATAAGAAGTTGGAGAACAGAAAATGAATCAATGTGAGGTCCAGTTTTCATTTGTGCTGTGAGTGTAGTTTCACATGTGATTACTTACAGCCACATCATGACATAAAAAATGTGTAAATTGGTACACTGACACACAGATGAGGTCAGGTTCTGTATTTAACATATGCACAGTAGCCCACACGTTATGGGTTCTGTAGAGAAAAAATTATCTCCTTACGACATTTACAGAAAGTGCAGTAGATTCAAACCCAGTCACATCCAAATTTGGAACACAAAAGTTTGACGGTTTCAGTTTGTGCTCTCTCTACCTAATTACCATTTTAGAGGCTGGAAATGCAGAGAGAGGTTGGGATTGGTACCAATTATTTGAGCAGTATAGCAAGTAATTTTGATTTCAATTTGTAGTTCAGAAGATGGTAACAACTTGAACCATCATGTAAGGATTGCAGGAGGTCAGTAGATAATGAAAGATCCTGTTTACAGAAGCTAAAACATTTAAATCATTTTAATTCTGAGGAAGAAATCATTACCTTGAGTTTAGAAGAAGTGGGGTATTTTTCTTTTGCTTTTTGTAATTTTCTAATTTTACTTTTTGTGATAGTCCAAAGAACCACCTTATGACGTTAGGGATCCAGTTTTGCATCACGGCAGCCTGAGAAGAAAATTGTGCTTTGAGTTACACAGAGAAGAGGTCTGAATGAGGGCTTCCCCCTGCTCACAACGTCTCTATCTACCAAGCTGTCCTTTTTGTCTCTTTCACATTAGTAAATTCTGATTTTGAGAAAAAATCTGAAAGCTTGGAATGAAAAACATAAGTACTGTAGAGCAAAGCTTAGAAAAAATCATGAGAATAGCCATCTCATGCACCCCTGTTCTGGGTATTTGAATGCTGTCAATGAGAACTGTAGGCACAGATGAAGGCAGTAGCTGCTGAAGGCAGGACGCTGCAGAAGGCAGCAAAAGAGCCATGACTACCTGTCTAGTCAGCCTGTGCCAGTCCCCCAACATGCCAGGATTGCTATTGCAGTTATCCAGAAGGTCTTTCCTTTGAAATATATATATATCCCCTTTCTCTTGTTCATTCTTCACCTTAACTGTAGGTTTACATCAAAGGCAAAAGTAGAAAGACAAAATATGTGCTATTCACAGTCAAATATCCAAAAGCTTACACATTAGACAAGCCAATTCTGGATATCCAAAATTGAGTCCCAAACTATTATCAGCACTTGTGAGTTTGGCAGATGTTCAAATAACTGACTTGAACATAAAAATGGCATTTATGTTTATATATCAAAGATACAGGGCACACATACTCTTGTTATACGTTGACAAGATGCTTTTGAATCTCTACTTTCTGTGGAAACTTCTCTATCAAATGGTATCTAATTTTAAATTAAACCTACCTTTATTAAATCAAGTCCTGTTAAGCACAAATTGTTCACTATTGACCCAATTATCTAACTTGTATATGTACTTACCTGCCCACATGTACTCTGGCGAATGCTATAATTACCCTCAATGAATCACAAACAAAATTATCATTTTACCTTGCAAGTACAGGAAAGCAGTGGTGAGAGCATGACTTGATTATATAAATGCTACCTTATTTCCTGGAATGACGACAAAGCTGGTAAAAAATCTTGTTAAATATAGTCCTAAATGAGCCACTCTGTTCAGTAGATAGAAAACAATCAGAAAAATGGTGAAAAAAATAACAAAAAAGAAAAGACCTGAAAACATCACCAGTCTGCTTTAAAAGCTGAAAAGCAGGGAAAAAAAATTATATATATATATATATATATATATAAAGCATTCATAGAAAGGATTTTAAAGTGGAAAGACAGAAAACATATTGTATAACATAATGCTCAAAATGCAGGAAGCGTACAGCTGTGATCCTTCTCCTGCAGTTTTCTAACGTTTTTAAAGCCACTTATTTCCACATAGACAGTATATATGAAGCTGCTGAAGAGACCCAGCTATTTCTCCCAACGTTTATTGAAATTTACATTCAGCACATTACTTCCAGATTTTTCTTTGCCTTTTGTCTGAATACATCTTCAGAAGGGCTTTTATTTTAAATGCCCTGTAATCAGAGGAGATTTAATGATACGTAATGCTATGGAGAAGTCCAGCCACATTCTGCCTTCAGATAACTATTTAACTCACTGAAAAAAATATAAAAATAAAAATAAAAATAAATAAAAATAAAAATAAAAATAATAAAAATAAAAATAAAAATAATAAAAATAAAAATAAAAATAAAAATGGGAGAAGGATGTGGGAACACTTACAAAGGTGTGAAAGAGCTAGACAAGAGCGGCCTTGAGTTCTGCACAGTAGGACCAAGAGATAACAACAGCTTTGGTTTGCTTTGTTTTACTTTGGTTTTACTTTTTAAAAACCAACGTTAGAAAATATTCCCAATATTTTCTTAGAAATTGATTGGTGAACTTCCAGCTGCAGCTACATCTCCATAGAGTAGCATCATGATTTATGAGGTCATCAGAAAAATATTTAAGTAAATACTTCATAGGAGTTTTCTTGGGAGATAAACTGGTGCCTTCTGAAATACCTATTGATGATTATAACTTTTAATCTGAAGGTTATTATTTTACCAATCAAAATCAGTTTGATCGTTTTTATTTAAATTCACATCTTATAAGTATAAACTTAAAAAATTATCCAGAAGAAAAAACAAAAAAAAACTATTTGAATATAACTTCGGTTCTAATGCATGGGACTGAATTTGACGTTCTGTTTCTCCTTTTTTAAATGTCATCTTGATGAGATGTCATTAGGAGAAGGGAGGCATTTTTTTCCTTTTATATTTTTAGAGGAAGATGATACCCTTTTTCCTGGGATAAATACAAGAATACACCAGAACAAATGCAAAAACAGTTTCTAAGCACCTGAAAGTTTAAAAAAAATAATAAATAAAAAGATTAGAGCATCAACCAAGATGACTTTGACAAGAACAAAGCTCATTAAACCCATCTAAGTGCATTTATGGCAGGGTAACAGGCCTTGTGAACAGAGGAGGTGTTATACACCTTTACCTCTGACACTGTTTAATGTGACATTTTCAAAGCAAGCTAGAGCAAATAACTCTAGCTGAAATAGCTGTTAGGTGGGTGCAGAGAAAAAATGACTTACTGAGTATCAGTGGTTCACAGTAATACTGTGATGAAAGAAGGAGGTATTAGGTTCTAGTGCTCTCTCCAGGATCTGGTACTGTTAGTACCGTTCAGCAATAATAAGGACTATGGTAAAGGCTTATGAGATTGAAAGAAAATATGAAGCCGAAACAGGCTGCAAGCACTCTCAGGGAAAGATTACAACTCCAAACTAATTAGAAAAATGAGAGAAGAGAAGGGGGAGAGGGAAAGGGAGAGGAAAATCATTAAAGATAAAAGCTCAAGGGAATAACCCAACTCGCACAAATAGAAGATGGCAAAACTGACCTAGTGTGTAGGCCTAGTATGTGAATCATAACCTGAACATAGTCAACATAGTGCTGTAAAAAAAATTTAAATAGAACCGCAAAATGCCATGCAGAATGCATTAACAGGAGTATAACGGGCTAGCAATGCATCTTCTTCAGCCCATACTGACATCTCACTCCATTTGGGGATTCACAGATCAGGAAGGGTACGATCAACTGCAAACAATCCAGGAAATGGTCACAGATCTCAGAAATCTATCTTATGAGAAAAGACTACTAGGAATGCTGAAAACTTCTGGATTATTCTTGTTTTGGAGAGTTTTTCAAAATAATAGTAGAAATGTTCTCAATTTTCATAATAGACATTGTTCATGTTTGACCAATAACAACAACTCACCAATTCAACTTTTTAAAGGAAACATATGAAGTAGATCAATTTCAAAACTTTTTCTTCAAGATACTATCAAACTTTTAAAGTACAAATGGCTCTGAGTACAAATTCTCAAATATCCCACATCTAAGAGATAATTAAGACATCAAAATTAAGTAGTGCTAACAAAAAGCTTTCATTTACCAGGCCATTCAAAGAACCGTGTTTACTTTAATGTGAACAAATCTCTGCTACTCTGTAATGCCTTTCAAGTATAGGTCATAACACCATCTTATTCTACATAGGTACGGTTGGTTTTTTTTTGTTGGTTGGTTGTTGTTGTGATTTTGTGTTTTTTTCTTTGTTTTTACATCCCTCACTTTTGAAATATAACTGCCAACTATGCTATTTAAATATATCCATTTATTTTAAAAGATGTTAACCATCATTATGGAAAGGCTTGATTGCTAGTAACATGACAGTCACGTCTTACATCTCTGCATTAGTAAGTGCAAAGTCACTAATTCCCTTGGACACAATATTAATAATGCTCTAACATTTGCATGCGCTCAGACTATGAAACTAAATGGATGGCATAGGAAAAGGCAGCTATGCTCTGCCAAATTCATTCTAAATAAAGAGGTACATTACATACTTCCTACAGGCATTTTGGCTGTGATACATTACCAGAGCAGGACATTCCCCATAGTCAGTACATGCAAGAGCAGAATTCATTCATTTTCATCATATTGGACATCAAAAGAGAAATTCAAAAAATTATGGCTTTGGAAAAACTTTCTCCAACTTCTTTCAATGCTGCGTCTCTGGTTTATGCAGTTTGGAGGTGAAAAATTTATGTTCCTAGATTAATCATTTTGCACATTATTTCAAATCAATTCTAGGACCACACTGAATTTTCACCCACGGATCTAGCGTAGGTAGAACAGGTAAACTGCAATGAACGACTCCAAATTATCACAGCTGTTCATTCTGTATCAGAAAAATAATTTAGTCTGTACTTGTTATTGTTTAGGCCTAAACTTCTCAAAGTATTTAGCCACTAACAAGGATCTGCCTTTAAATCAATTATACACTCTCATATCCAGTCCTAGATTCACACAAGAAGAGACACAGTCTGCTTTGGGAAACATATGCTATTATGTCTGCAATTCTAAGAAGTTCCCATAAATATGTAAAATCTTATGCCTTTCCTACCTTTACCAAATTGTCTCCTGAAAACCGATAAAGTGTTTTACAACAGGATTCTTCCCAATCCCACTGTACAATTATTTACTCCTCAGTTGTAGTATGGTCACATTTTGAAAGGAAAATGTTTTTGACTGTATGCATTAGAAAAATCCAACACTTGCTAAATGCAAAAAAAACCCTCAACAGTCTCCTGTTGAGAGCGCGAGAAAAACAACGCTTCTGGTTGATTGAAAGCATTTATCCACAAACTATAACAGAAAAGATCAGCTAAATTTAAATATATATATATAAAAACTCAGATTGCTAACAGTGAGAACAATACATATAAAGTGAAAAATCTGAACCTCTGATACTCATTACATTGAAAATACAGCCAAATGTCCTAAGTTTGGAAAGTGTTTTCTTAGAGTCAAAACCAATGAAATGTTACATCATCATCTGATGTTAATTAATACCTTTGTGTTGACCTCAGTGAGCACAGGCGTTTTGCAAGGTATGCTCTGTTAAAAGCTATTGATTGGCTAACCACTTTGTAGTAACTAGCTCTGTCTTCCTCCTCCTTGCACTTCTCATGCTGTGAACTAATTAAAACTAGGAATGATTACTAGTATTTAAAGAAACGCTAGTAATTTAATGAAAAAGGCAATCTTCACCCTTGCTGAAATTGTTTTGACTTGGTACAACACATTTTCCAAGCAAAGCTGTAGGCTACACACTAAAGAGCACTGGATGTAAAGAAGGTTGAAATGTCAAATCCAGACTGAAGACAGTGAAGATGCAATCATTCAAGAGTAACACAGAGTGGCTGTGGGAAGTGGAGATGAACTTACTTATTAAGCAGTGTTATTAATTTAGCAGCTCACAGAAAGCAATGTTTTGCTGAAGCAAGATATTGCTTTACTGATAATATGTAAGCAAACATCTGAAGAGGCAGAGAGCATCACATCCTTCCTGGCACTCAAAATTACACTGCAAAATATTCATGTTTGAGTATGATTCCAGGAACTGCCTCATCCCTGAACCTAGGCTGTTGTATATCTGCACGTGCACCCCTCTGTTTTGAGAAGTCTATCATATAAGTCCAAGGTTAATACTCAGTCTCATGTTCTGTCTGTGACACATTGATAAGTTACAGAGAGTCTAAGCTGACACATTTTTAGGCTAACCAAAAAGTACACAAGACCCTCCAGCAGCCAACAGCCACACAGCCCTGACATTACATGAAGAATTGGGTCTTCCTCCACATCCTCTCATAAATCATGGTCTGCAATGCACAACAGCCCCAGCAAAAGGAGCAGGGTGAGAAAAGAAGAACATTCAGACTCGGTATAGCTAATCACTGTTTTCTGTCAACTGAAGTCAACAAATCTGACAACCTTTATATAACCCTCCAAATTTCCAGTCAATAAAATCTCCATTGCAGGTCTACAGCAACTGTAATTCAGTGGTACCAAGCACCCATTGATGTGGAGATGCAGAAGCAGCTCTGTAGTCACGCTTGAAGATAAATCCAGAAGAGAAGGACTTGGGTAACCCTGTAGCACTCCTGCCAAGGCCACCAACCTTTACTCACACCTCTCTGACCATCCTCCTCATCTCTCTGCAGCACAACTGATGGAGTGAAAGGAGTGCACCTCTTTCAATACAAAGTTCAGCACCCTGCTTAAGACTACTCTTACAGCAGCACTGACTCAGTAGTGGTCTTCTCCCAGAAGCAGCTGAGATGCAAATATGTTTTGTTTTGTCAACTTTGCAGTGCTAGCAATTACTTCAGGCAGGAAGATGGTAACCCACCACTGGTGAGGACAACGAAATCTTAAAATGCTGCAGCTGCTTGCTGAGGGAATGCAAATAAAATTGCAACTGAACATCCAGGCCATATCTATCCTAGTCAATTAAAACTGCCAGGAGCATGCCAGTCCTAGAGGCCAACTGGCAAGGATCAGTCTTCATTTATGCTGGTGGTCTTCTAGCCTCTGACACAAACTCCCTCCATGCTAACAGTAATTAGGAGCAGACCCTGAAACAGTTTTAACTCTCTTCACACCCAAGTAATGTTTCAGTGTGATGCATTCATCTACCTGTCAACCTTCCTGGGGAATACTTAAATTAAAAGTACAGATATGGATTCAGCATATGGATCCTGGTATTGTCAATAACCAGCTTGCAGATGCACAGGTTGGTGTTCAGACTGTGTTGGGTGGGGAAAGATGTTTTCTTTTCCTCGCAACATTAAGGTATCAAAGTGCAAGAGATTTCTGCCAGCAGTGTATCCTAATATCTTTTCTGGATTGGATTTTTTGAATTTATCATAATATCCTATCCTTTTGTCTTTTTCCTTCTTAAGCTTCTAAGTCCAAGTATTGAAACCATAAAATAAGACAAAATTTTCATTCAGCTTCCTAAAAAGCAAACAAACTAGGATTTGCCATTTAAGACAAACTTCAAAATGTCAGACTTTCTTTACATACACTTTTCTTTCTAGCTCAAGTTTATTTATACTTGTAAAAATACTTAGATCAAGTGGTGTTATATCAAAGCAGAAAAGTCAGGTAAACCAAAAACAGGTCAAAGGACTAATACTGTTTTCCCCTCAGTGGAGCTGCAGCTGAACATACCCACCTGCTGTCATAGAGCGCTTCTTGGAATCTAATCAAAGAAAGGCTGAAAATGCCACAAACCCGGCCTACTCAAAAACAAGAGATACTGGAAATTTCCAGAGAGACATGTCCATGACTTTTCTGTCTGATTTTTTTTTTTTCAGATTACATTTTGATCCTCAGGTAGAGTGAATCTCTGAAGATGCTGCATTGTGCCCACACTTGTGGACAGCTTACTAACACCTGTATTTATGCCAGCATTGTTTTCAAACTACAGCCAGGTTTGGCAGTCAGGCAGCTGAACCAGATGCTCTAATGCCATTTCTGGACACAGAATGTAAAAATATGACAATTCAAAATCCTGATAGGGAAGAACTAGTCCTCAAAAACAACTTATCTGATCTCCAGAGTACACAGAGCAGGAAGATTCCAGGTTTGGAGGCTATGCATATTGTGGCAGACACCCCTGAATTTACCCAGGTACAAACAGATCAGGTGTAGCAGCATGGACTCAGTTCAGCACATGCTGGATCTGCTGATTTTTTCCAGTTCCCAGCAAGTTCCACAAACTCTGCTGAGCTCCTTGCTGCTGAAGATATATTGCTGGCAGTCCCTCCATTAGATAACATAAACCCTGTCTCAGGTACATACAGATTACACCGAAGCCCTGATGCAATTTTTTTTCTCCCCACAGAATAAGCATTACTATATTCTATCATAACTATGTTTTTCTAAGGCAGATACAGAGATCTAGCTTCATATTTTTTTTTTCTTTTGTAACTGTTCCATATCACAATGAATTGCACTGTTGCAGTCACTATGATAACATACTTCTGTCTATGTTAAGTGAGACTTTTAACAATGTACAGGACAACTTTAAAAAATAAAACAAGTAATTATTTTGTTTCTGCATTTTATTTTTACACATGGTTTCAGTATCTTGAGTACAGCAAAATATCCTATATTGGATAAAAGGCAAATGCTGCTGTGTGGACTTTTTTCACACGGGATTTACCTTTTTTATTCCCCTGAGGAAAAAATATATCATTGGTACTCTTGCTTCTCCTTGCTACCAAAAAGTTGTCCAGAAGTTTTGTGATACCAACACTATTCTCCAGAGGTTAACTTCAATTTGGAGGAAGAAGTCTGGGAATATTTCAGTGTAACTAGACTCCTTTACATACCTAATTACTACTCATGGAACAGAAATAATCCTCTTGCTTTAGTCCATTTCACCCAGGGTTCTCTATCAAAAGCTCTGGCTCAAGAAGGGCGAACTTTCCAACATCCATACCAAACTGTGAAGATACAGTGAGTACTCTAAATCATCTCTTCTATTAAATCCTCCACCACCACAAAGTCACAATATCTGACTTCTCAGCACTAAGCAGGTGGGGTTAGCATTAATATTTTAATGCACTAAGCTTTTTCCTTTTTCAAAATTTCCACACAGTGATCTTCAGCCAAGTATTAAACCATTTGACTATTGTAAAGATGTGCATCTTGATGAAATCTTCTAACACTGAAGTCACTGAAAAAAATTTTTACCGTACCCATAGGCCCAGGTTTTCTCTTAAACTGCAACAAATTAAATAGAACTCATTATTATGCATAAGCTAGATACCTACAGACTCAGGATGGAGTTTACAGATTTGCTTTAGGGAGAGTTTTTTGGTTTTTGTTTTGTTTTGTTTTTTTTAAAAACTCAGTATCATATCAGTAATCACGTTTATGGTAAGAGTCCACACATCGCTGCATCTGCACAGTTGCAAAGGTAATGAACCACAGCAAAGAAACAAGCCTCTGGGAAAAGAGGAAAAATTTACAGATGAAAACTGGCTCATCACAAGACTATACCCTGGCATTTCTTCTTCCCATTTGCCTTTGAGACACCTTGTTAAAAATATGCATACAGAAGATTTATCTTTTTGCAATAAGCTAAAATAAAATGCCATTCCTTTTCCAGACATCAATATATATTTACACTCATTACACATTAAACAAGCTCCCATCAGAGTCGGTAGAAAGTCTTCTAGTAATGCTAATGAGCTTTGTATCAAAACCAATAGAGGTTCCTGTCATTATTACCTGTTATAACCTTGTATTTGGAAAGCTACATTCATACATTTATAATACAAGTGTAATTACTTGTTGGACTTGCTTATGATCACTTTTAGAAAGTGATAAGAAATATGATTTGATTTATTTGCTTGGCATTTTATTTTACCTCTTCCTTATTTTTGCTCCTTTTTCTTTTTTTTTTCATTCATTTAATCAAATGCATATAATTGAGATTAATATAGAAATGCTAATGATTTTGTACAGTACCATGTGTACTAGTGGCCCTGCAAGAAAAGGGTGTTGATTTCACTGTGTTGTTTTTACCCAGGCTCTCAGGAATAGGTAGCAATTTCATTCATTGCTGCCTTTACCTGAATAACCAGCTTGATAACAACAGTACTTCTGCTGAAGAAAGAATGGGAGAATTAGCAATTCACCTGCACAGCTTCAGTGCAAATGTTGCCTCTCTGGGGAATCTTACATCCACACCCTTAGCATAGCTAGAGAGAAAAGCAAGCATCCAGCAGAACAAATTTTTGCAAAAGGTACTGGCTACCAAAACCAGAACTAATGTAGCAAACGTAGCTTAAATCATCTTCTCAGAAGTGTAGGTGGCTTTGGTTTGTTGGGGATTTTTTTTTATTATTGTTTGTGTGTGTACATGAGGTGTTTTTTTTTTTTTGTGTGTGTGTGTGTGGTTGTTTTTTTTTTGGGGGGGGGGAAGGGGGGGCTTAGATCAACTCAACTATAGAGAAGAAGAAAAAAGTGCAGGACGGCAAACAATTCTGTCAAATGTCAGATATCAAATAAGAATTTTTTACCTTCACCGGAGGGTAACCTCACCAGAGCAAGGACACTCGAGAGACTGCAGCCATGAGAATAAACAGAGAGAAACACCCATACCCCAGCCTCCCACAGTTTCATCAGCAGGGCTGGGAGGCACTTAATCTTTCCCAAGGCGTTTGATTTTTTTTTTTTCTTAAAGCCTGAATCAGTGATGAAAAGTTTGTTTCAATTAGCAATAGTTGGCATAATTAAGTAAAATCCCAATATGAGCCAGTTTTCCCTGCAGCAGTGTCCATTACAGATATACTGCCTATATCTAGCTATTAGCTAAGTACCGATCCTGTACGGTTTTGATGACTTTTAGTGTGTGAGAATTTTTTGTTGCGGTTCCTACCCATTTTTCATCACCACCATTATCAACCAAAAGGCACCTGACTTCTGTTCATGTTCCACTTGAATAAAGAAGAACTGAAAGTACCAAATTCAGGATAACTGTAAAGAGCAGGCCATGGGGCTCTTAAATTATATTTTCCATCGCCTAAATTTATAGAGAAAGGAAAATCACCCCAAAAAATCTGAAAATGGATAGAAACAATAAATTGCCATTTTTAACAGGGTGCTTTGCTGAAGTATTACATATAAATCCTAAGTAGGGAAGAAGCTATAAATCTTATTTACACATTTTTTGGCATAGGGAGTGTTCCATATAATCCTCAAGTCCCTGATACTACAGTCTTTTGCTATATGTATATTTATATACATATATTTAATCTTATAGCATGAGTTTGTGTGTGAATGCTCATTTGTTTTAAATATATTAGAATGCCAACATGCAAAGATAGTAACAGATGCCAACACTCAGGATTTTACACTAGATGAAATACATCATCACAGCTCTCAGAAATTGTATTTTCACTTGATTTTCTGGGCTTAGATTTTTGTCATGTATTCGAGTCCAGAAATATGAGATTGTAACTATAATATGAAAACAATGAAAACAACAGAAACTTGAAAGCAGAATAGCATTAACTGTCAATAAGAACCCAAACCCAAGTGCTTGATTTTGCTCTTATATAAAATTTTGGGTTCAGAAGTCAAGTTGCATACTTTTACTAGCACAACAACCATTAGGCGTTTAAAAGGATTCTGTAGTGCACTTGTACATGTGTTTTGTGATTCCTCTCACCCACCTTCTGCTGTCAGCCAACAGGTACCTGTAATTGAAATTATACACAGCTACAGAATACCTTTGTGTGCCTAGGTGTCAACTGCCATGAAGGATTCACCTTACTCTGCCTCCTAAAAGTTAAGGATCTGTTCGATGTATGTTCAAAGTAGTACAGCTAGTGGTACAGCTGTGTGGTAACTATTCAGGAATGATCCCTAAGCCACTGTAAGCATGAACAAACTCAGTTTGCAACTATTATGTATTAAAGCTGCATTTAGACAAAGTCTGTTTCATCCCCTAAAGCTCACTATGGGTTTTACTTTTATATTAGAAACAGCTCCTTCCTCTCCTATGGTGGTTGGTACCTAAAACGTATTCACAAAAAAAAAAAAAAAAAAAAACACACTTTGATACATCACATAAGGGATAATGAAAGCTGCGTCACATGTGTGAGAATCATTGCTAATGAATTAATTCCACATAAAAACATTTCCTAATAGTGAGTTAAAGTCTGCATCATACAACTGGTATTTTGGTTAGTTCCTTTGAAAAAAATTAATCCACTCTGACCTCTTCCTACCCACCCAGTCCCCCAAGCCCTTTGGAAAGTGTTTAAGATTACAGCACACCTAGTCTAAGAAACCATCATTATATCAGAACTCATATTTTGGGTAAAATCTAGAAACAAAGTTAAAATAACAGGCCAGCAGAGATGAAGCAACTCTATAATGAAAACACAGAACTGTAAAAATTGGAGTGTTTTCATCTTGGATGAAGAAATGATGATTCTTTGATTTTTGTCACAGGCAAGGGAGTAACAGGAGGCAAAGTACTTTGATACTAGCTAAATTTAGTGCCAGATTCAGAAGTCATGATGATAATATTGCTGCGATTGAAAGGATGAAAATTTCAGATTTGTACCCCACAACACTGATATTCAATATTACGGCTGACTTAACATTAAATATATTTTTATCCCCATCATACCTTATTATATCCTTGCCATAGTCACTCTCTTTTTAATTAAAAAATGAGGCTCTTCACTATCACTTCTAAAAATTATCAGTGACTAAAAGATAGGCTTTGAAAACTGAATTTGCATGATAACAGTTAGCTGAATGTTTAAAAGGACTACCCTGGTAACTTCAACTATAAAGATATCTCCATGACATTTTTAAGGCTTATTCTGCTAAAATCAAAAGATAAAATTGTAAAAATCAAACTAAAAACATGAAAGACTTAAAATTTTAAGAACCACTTTTTAACATGGCTTGGGAAAAAAAAAATTGCTTCAAGACAAAACTGCAATACACCTGGAAATAAATACCAAAACCAAATGTGAGCAATAAGGGCCTAGAGGAAACTTCAGTTAGTGTAATGCCTTGGCCACTATTTGGGAATCACCAGAAAAGTTAGAGTTAAGTTTAGGGTAGAGATAAAAGAAAGAGATTGAGGTGCAGCTGGATTGGAAAGGGGCTACCAGAACTAAGTAGGGGCAGCTGCAAAATGATATGGCCTAGGAAAAAATTTGCATCAGGATAATTCCTCATGCTTTTCAGGTTCAGAACAAAAATTAGCGTTATGGTTATGATAGAGAAAAGACTAGGTCTCCTGTCTGCACTGGGGATGGAAGAAAGTAGGCAGAGCCAAGTGTGGGCAGCAAAGGTACCTAGCCCAGGAGAAACTGTGCATCTCAGCAATATCTGAGTGAATTCAGGGGGATCACCAGAAAAAAAAATTAAATAAATAAATAGGGTAAGGAATAGAGTTAAGGTTGGGCAGAGCTCCAACTGCAGTAGAGCTGAAAAAGGACTGCAAGTGTTCCTAAGGCAAGTGTTCCATGCAAAAAGATCTGGCCTGGAAGATGTTTTCAATCAGGACAAAGCTTGGAGGTATTACTTGATTTTCGTTGTTGCTGACGTTTAGGGTTCAGCACAAACATTGTGGTTACTGTTAATGAAGAAGAGAAAAAGCTTTGATCTCCAGGTGTAGTGGAGCTGGGAAGCAGCTGCCAAGGTAATAACCAGGCTGCAAAGGGACCCTTCCTGGGAGTTTTGCATCAGGACCATGTCTCCAGGACTCTGCAGATTTTTTAGGATTAGCTTTAGAATGTGGGCTAAGGCAAAGAGAAAGTCTAGATTTTTTTTTTGTCAGTCAAGCCTCTGTCCTTCTATGTGTATGATACCATTACTTCTGGGCTGGGGAAACTTTTCTTCACTCACTGAAGTGTGTGCACGCGCACGCATGCTGGGGAGTTGTTGTCCAGATTTTTATTTTATTTTTTTCAATGAAAGGTCTTTCTCTTACTATGTTTCATCAGCTTGAGCTAAGCTATGCCAGATGTATTCTCAGGATAGCCCGGTCATCACTCTCAGTGAACTCGACTTCTTCCTCCAACACTCTTTCATATCAATGTTCAGCCGTGAACAACAAAAAAGCCACTGGCCATTTGACATAATATCCTTTCATCTATTTCGCATTTTTAGCTTTTCCATTCATTGCCTGCGGTCATTTTGTTCTATAAATTTTGTCCTAGGAAGGAAACAGAGCAGGGGTTAAGAAGCTCAATTTGTGCTTTGTGGTTAAATTCTCATTTTACTTAGAGTGGCATCAGTCTAGTCTGTTAAGTGAAACAGCGAGGTTATACAATGAGTTATGGGTGAAAACTATCCTATGTCCCCTGAATCATAGAAAAATGACGAAGTGTTTCCAGCAGTTCTTAAATCAACTCTTCCCTTCCCCAAGAAGCATCTTAATTTTTACCATTATCACACTACCTATTAATTGGTTCACTATCATTAAGAAACAGTACTCTTGGAAGATCTCCAGGCATTATTAATCTAAGAGCAATCACGCTTGTTACAGCCTGCCTCTTTCTGATGCCATGGTTCCCTTTTTGCCTGTTCATCTCAGGGGTTCATCTTACCCTGAGCTGGATGTTACACAAGCACTTCCTTCATGGTAACCATGGGAACTGAACTGAGAACGTGATCTGCAAAGTGAATGCTTGGCCAATGTTTTCAACTTACAGTAATGTTTTAAGGACCCAGACATACTAATATAAAAGTTTTTACAGATTAGAGCTTTTCCTACCTTAAAAACATACCAAAGATCAGTTGTTGAAAAACATTAATTCTGCATTTCAAGCAGAGATTCATAGTTCTGCGTAGGAAACTATCCTTTCCAGTGAATAACTGCAGTAATAAGAAAATAAAACCATCTATCAAACACATGCATTCTTAGTCATCCCATGACCAATTTAAGCAATGCATCCATAAATCTGGAAGTCTCGGGTTCTCTTTCTGTGTAACCCACAGGCAGTTAACCTTGTTCCAGTCAGTCAAACCACCTATGCCTCAGTCTACTTCTGTGTTAACATGTATTAAGTACCTAAATACTTGCTTCTTGAGCAATTTCATACACTCAAGTTCATTAGACAGATTTCTCAGACAGCAGTAGTACAGAAAAATCTTAACCTTAAAAGCTGGGACAGTTCCTAGGGAGATGACACAGCCACTACAATTGATCATAAGAAAACCATAACCTACAATGCCTACTGAGCAGACACAACTGAACTACGTAATCTACAAAAAACATTGTCTCATCTGAGATTTCTTCCATATTTTTTGTTTTGTTTGAAACATAAACATTTCAAATACAATTTAGTCCATGCTAGATTGATAAATACGTCTAGAACTGAGAAAAAGAAAGGGAAAAAGGGAAAAAGGGAAAAAGGGAAAAAGGGAAAAAAAATTCAAAAAGTTTCATGTAGGTTCATTTTTTTTTGAGAAAGATTTAAGACTAATGACTAGGCTGCAATTTAGTTGCTGACCCATCCTTAATACAATGATTTACCCTTCTTTCTGTTTGTATGGAATGGAATGGAATAGTTCAGTTGGAAGGGACCTACAAAGATCATTGAGGCCAACCGCCTGACCAGTTTAGGGCTAACCAAAAGTTAAAGCGCATTACTGAGGTCATTATCCAAATGCCTCTTGACAGGCATGTGGCACCAACCACCTGTTCCAATGTCTGACCACCTTCACCGTAAATAGTTGTTTGCTGATGTCCAGCCTGAACCTCACATTCTAAATCTTAGCCTTAACCCTCTGTCCATCCTCCCTTTCCTCACTACTCAACAACTACTCTCAGATCTGCACAGAACAACACAGTATGTACTCCCAATGGTGCCAATACTGTCTAAAGAGGCAGTCTAAAGCTCAGACAGATAAAAATATGCCTTGACAATAATATACGAAATTCACAGAAATTCGTATTTTAACTGCAATAGGTTTTTGCTAATAGAAATACAATAACTTATGACTGCTCTGCTTTCCCATGTTCAAGACCCCACCCCCAATTCCAACCTTCCTTGCCATAAAAGTTTCTACTGTTTTCATCTTTGAACCTTTCAGATGTCCTTTATCCATTATTTGTAACAGTAATCCCAGATTCCTTTTTCCTCAGACACTACTGCAATATCAGAGCATACACCAAGTCTGACTGGACATTCAAAGCATTCACTAAATAAAATAAAAATACTTCCTAGACTCAGATCCCAAAGGCAGAATCCATCCTTCACCCCCACACCTCTGCCTACATTACAAAGAGACATATTAAGGAGCATGCTATTAGACATATGTTATGGGATCACGTACCACAGACCCCCAACAAAGTCCTAGTCTCTGGCTAGATACTTGAACCAACATAAAGACAATCATGTTATATGCCTTGGGTTTTTCTCCAAAAGACAACCAAGCAGGGAAGAAGACATACTGCTTTTTCACAGATACTCCAGTCTAAGTGACAGGGGTTTGTACCTGTTTGCAGGCAGAGCTGGCCAAGGGTAGCTCTCAGGAAGCAATGCTGACACGGCCTGTAATGACAGAGTATCAAGGTCAATAAAGTTGTTTGATTCCTTTATTTAACATGTTCCCTTCCCCACACAGAGCTATATATTCCTCCACCAATATTGTTACCAGCCTTTTCTCCTAGTCAGACATCCTTTGTTTTGGTATTTTTTTATTCATTCAAACCTAATCAATATTTTTTTTTTCAGGATAGGAGTTCTCTGAGCATCTTTGCTACAGATCCCATATTCAGCATCTGGGTACCCAAAGACAGCCGCTCAAAAACTCTGAGTCCAAAGCAGCTCATGCAAACAACAGATCATGTTTCTATGAATTGCATAAGTCTCTACAGAAAATACAGGAGTTCGCTTAGATATTTTTTTCCATACCTACCTGTGAAAAAAAATAGATACTTGACTGCAACAGATTTTGTGTTTTCTGTGTGCTTTTCTTTCTCTGTAACCAAATTACTTATACTCCACACATTTCTTCTGTTCACAATTCACCTCCAAGCAACACTTAACACAACCCATGAGAACAGTTTACAGCCAAACACAAGGTCAGCAACAAAAGCTCTGATTGCAAAGCAGCACTTTTAGGGAGTAACATTTATCCCATTTGTCTTTTGTTTATTACCATCATTTAAGCCATTTTCTTTTCTGAGGTGTTCTCCAAAGGAACCACTTTCCTCCACACAGTATTATTCAATGTCTGCTGCTCTCATCGTATCTGTGCATTCTCTTCTGTGTGTTAAGTGCCGTCACCTCTTATTATGAGCAGTTTCAAGTAACTCCCCTGTGAAAAGTAGTTTTCTTACATACTTGCTTTAGATTTATTAGCTTAGCATGAATGTCACTAGAAAAAAATATTTCCAAAATAACAGAGGTAAAAATAATGTAAATGCAATATAAACAGCCTACCTATCATTCAATCTGCAATAAAATATTGATTTCAAATTATAAATATATTTATTATATTTATTTTATTTACTGTCTTACCTATAACATTCAAGCTGCATTCTAAGATCCCCCAATTATTATGAATTCACATAATGGTACACGTAGATATTCAATCCCATGTACTACCATATGGAAACTTTAAACATCAGAGTATACATGCTTAGTCACACAAAACACATCATGGCAACACACACACTGCCATTTTGTTGGCTTGATTTAGTGAATATTGAGCTACCATGAATAGAACTTCTAGTTAAGAGGGTAGCTTACTCAAAATCACATAATTCTTACATTATCAAAAAAAAAAAAAAAAAAAAAACAGGTATGTTACAGAGGACACAGATGACTCCCTGCACACCACCCCCCCACCAGACATCTAAAAAGTCCTATAATTGTCACCAAAAAAAAAAAGAAAATCCAAATCTCTTTTCTTATGTGAACATTATTCTAAAACATGAACCCAGTCTCATCTTCAAAACCAATTTACACTAAATACTCATGAACATGTCTCTTTCCATTTATTTTCGTAATAGCCTATACAAACAACTATACACATAAGCATAGAATCACAGAATGGTTTGGTTGGAAGGAACTTTAAAGATCATCTAGCCATGGGCAGGGACACCTCCCACTAGACCAGGTTGCCCAAAGCCCCATCCAGCTTGGCCTTGAGCACCTCCAGAGATGGGGCATCCACAGCTTCTCTGGGCAACCTGTTCCTGTGCTTCACCACCCTCTGAGTAAGGAGCTTCTTCCTAATATCTAACGTAAACCTACCCTCTTTTAGTTTAAAACCATTACCCCTTGTCCTATCCCTACACCCCCTGACAAAGAGTCCCTCCCCAGCTTTCTTGCAGGCCTCCTTTAGGTACTGGATGGCCGCTGTAAGATCTCCCCAGATCCTTCTCCAGTCTGAACAACCCTAACTCCCTCAGCCAGTTTTCACAGTAGAGGTGCTCCAGCCCCTTGATCATCTTCATGGCCCTCCTCTGCACTCGTTCTAATACTTCTGTGTCCTTCTCGTGCTGGGGGGCTCCAGAGCTGAACACAGGACTCCAGGTAGGGTCTCACAAGAGCAGAGCAGAGGAAGAGAATCACCCCTCCCTCGACCTGCTGGCCACACTTCTTTTGATGCAGCCCAGGATATGGTTGACTTTCTGGGCTGCAAGTACACATTGCCAGCTCATGTCGATCTTCTCATTCACCAACACCCCCCAAAGTCCTCAGGGCTGCTCTCAGTCCATTCTCTGCCCAGCCTGTGTGTGTGCTTGGCACTGCCCAGACCCAGATGCAGGACTTTGCACATGGCCTTGTTGAACTTCATGAGGTTCACATAGGCCCACCTCTCAAGCTGGCCATCTCTGGATGGCATCCCTTCCCTCCAGCGAGTAAATAATACATGCAAACACTCTTTCACTGGAATATTCTGAAGCTGTGTGAAAAACGGTCAATATTTGCTGAGGAATTATGTATTTAAAATCAATGCAAGTCTTTAATTGTTTCACAGGCTTCAAATTCTTTTCACTGAAGACAGGTGTGTGATGATCAATATGCTTACTTACCTCAGACTTTGCATTTTAAATCTGATTTAGCTGAAAGACTTGTAGAAGTGCATTTTAGTAATTTAGCTTTCAGTTGCTTTCATAACTAATATGCAAGTTGCAGATTTTGAAAGACTTCTATTACTACATTTGACAAAATCACTCAGTACTCAAACCCCAGTTTATTTTCAGTTTCTGGTATTTAAAATATCCCCCCAAAGTAGGGGAGATCTTTTGAAATCCAGCATGTATACCAATATCAATTAAATGTCAGGTATATTTGTTCCAAATTCTATTAAATGTCATACTTTTTCTTTTTCTTAAGGATATGCAGCACTGACAACACAGAGAACTGAAGCTGAGTTGCTATATTTAATATACTATTCAGACAGTGGTCCAGTGTCAAAATACACCTGCTTACAAACTTATAAAGACACACAGTAAAAGAAGTATCATAAATTAATCCACCTAAAAATTTGTAGTTTCTGCAAAGCTAGTACAAGTTATGTTGGGTTTTTTGTTTGTTTGTTTTTCAAGACGGGTAGTATAGCAGAAGGGGCAGACAAGCTTTTGAGCGCATGAGCTAAGTCTGAAATCGAAGCAGTGAAGTCAAAAAACAAATATGAACTGACCATTCTTCTTAATTTCACCTGAGTCACAGTTAAACCACCTTAGAGAAAAGCAAGTTGGTCACAGTGAATAAGAGGAATGCCAGCAGAGAAAGATCATGCCATGGTTGGTTAATTCCTAAAAGACACACACCACAGGACACACAAAAGATGATAGGTGAAGACAATTATACTGTGTCACAAGAATGTAGTGTCCAGTAGAATCAGAAATTTCAGGTCCTATGCTTGTTTTTGGATGGCATTCAACCTTTGAGGATCAAGACCACAGAGACCACAGATCTGTTCTGTGAAAGATTTGCCCTCTAGTAACTGCTCTTGGTCTTTTCTGATTATGTGTTAAGTATTTGAAAATGTAAGCAATATACCACAGTATGGAGTTGCTTTAAATTTCCTTTTAAGAACCAAGACCTTACCCAGATAATCAAAACCAGCTAAACAATGATTAAAGAAGAGACAAGAGATTACGGCCTATTAATACTGCTGTCTTTCAGGTCCACAGCTAGAGAGTTTTGTAGTGTGTTGCATATGTCCTTTGCTACTTACAAACAACAAAATTAGCCAGAACAACTTGCAAATCAACAGGAATTGCCTCTGTGACTTCCAACAGGCCAGACTCTTTCCCCAAACCCAAAAACAAATTAGAGGAAAAGGAAATTTGGACTCCATGGACAGCTTCACAAAAGAAATGATCAGAAGGAAATGGCTAAGCCTTGATTATAAGAAAAGCAGGGGAGGGGAAAAAAAAAAAAAAAGTAACAAAAGAGGGGAAAAGATAGAAAGCTTTCCCAACTCAATGCTCCAGTCCCCTTCCTCTCAAGGGGATTTGTATCCCAATTAGATTAAAACCTTGGCAGCAAGCCTTGTATCAAACATCCCAGAAGTTAAACTTAATAAAAGTTCCTGGTGTCAGACCCGTATCTAAAAAGAACAAATCTGGCCCAAGCTGCATGTTTAGCTCGGGTACTCCAAACATTTTTAATTTCCATGTAATAGATATCTCTTTGCTCTATCCCTTCTTGCACCAACCAGCAAATTCCATAGCAAGGAAAAATCTGTTTCCAGTGTGGATTGGAATTACACCATTATAATCCTGTAACATGCTAGGTGTGGTAAGTACTACAACACAAAAAAAAAAAAAAAAAAAAAAAAGCAGCAGTAATTCTAAAGGAAATATCACTGGTCAGCACAGGGCTTCATTTATTCACAATTTTTGAGTTTTTCACTGTTTACAAAACAGAAGCAGGGCTTTTCATTTTCCAAAGAAGAAAAGAGATTTGTGTGAAAATTAAACTGCCATCTTTTAGCAGATGCCATGTTAGTTTGATATACCCTGGTCATAAAGACAACAAAATAAATGACTGCATATAAACAGTCCTCACACTGCTAAAAGTCTGCAGAAAAATGTGCGCACGCCAAATGATTCAGCACATTTGTTGCCAGTTTTTTAAATGGCTTTACATAATTTAATGAAATTTAAATACAGTGAAAGGATAAGCTTTGATGCCTAAATGCCGATATCAATATTTTCTTTTTCATGAAGCAAGCAAAAAAAAACAATCAAAAAAAAAACAGAGCAGCTTTGATTAGCTTTGTTCTAATCAGATTTAGAAATTAGACAAATGGATGTCCCAGAATGCATCCACTTTGTTTTGTGTAGAAAGAATTCCTGAGAGAACTTGTGACTTCAGTATTTCCTTTAATGGAAAATAATAATTAATAATAGATAATGAAATCTGAGCGGGAGGACGCCTTACACCAAAATAATTTGCTAAAGATTACCATAGCTGAGATGTTTAGGGTTTTAGAACTTTCTCACATCCCACATCATCTTTTTTTTCCACATTTAAGCGAGTCAAGTAATGCAGATCTCATATCAAATGCTGCCAAACAAATTTGGTTCTTTTAAAAAACACTATTTGCATAAGCCCATTTATGTACTTGAGTTTCTTTCCCTGAGGAGCTCTTCAGCTCCATGCTGTGATGTCTTTTTAAGGGGAAACTTGAACGTTAGGCAAACCTGGGGCAGGAAAACACATTTTTAAGTCCAATTTAAAACTCTAAATAGCACAAAGCTACAATTCTGATGAAAGTACTTAAAATTGGCAAATGACACCATGTCTGCTCCTATTTTAAGAAGAGAAGCAATGGCTCTGCCCATCTCAGTACAAGCAAAAGACATTGACAACTTTGAAAAGTTTCTCAGTAAAATCTGTCTCCAGCTTGATGTCACATGCTCCTGGTGACGTTTCCACAGTACATTCCCTATTCAGATGTATCAGCACCTCAGGCAACACGTTTTGTAATCTGCCTCTGCAGTGTCCTTCCTCAGAACAGGCTCAAAGTGTTAACCATGCTAACACAACTGTAGCTGCTACTGAAGTGGCTGGGGAATGCACAGAAGCAGAGTATAGCATGCCCAGGCTTCAGCCTGGATTGAGCACTATTCAAACAATTCAATTCACTTTAAGTGCATTTGAATTATCAGTATCAATTTTAGCTAATGAATTTAGGTATTTCCTTTCCTGAGCTTTTCAGGGCACCTCACGCATCTGTTCCCATCTTAGCTGCTGAGCTCTTCGGGGATATAGATTGACTACATAGTGTTTTTTGTACAGTTCTAACAGTGATTTTAATATTTTTCTGTACAGGGTCAGTGGTTAACAGGAGTGATCATACAAGCCTTGATCCAGAAAATCACCTAATCATGTCTGTAACTCCAATTTCTTGAGCTGACCATTTAATCTGACAATACCAAGCACATGCTTGAAGTTAAAGACATGTCCCAGTGCTTTGCTATTTATCAGTGAGAAAGTTTAGCACTACGCAAGGAGAAACACAACTTGGTAAAACCGTTATCCCTGCTTTGAGTGAAAAAAACATAATGTTCTCATAATTAAACATTGGAGAATGCATGATTCCACTTACATTAACATTTCCCCTGAAGATATGCTTCAGGACAGGTCTTACTCTCAACTACACTACGAAAAAATCAAGGCACGGATTTCTTCAGACAGCTATCCATAGTCACTTCTTTTTATACAACGTACATAGGACCCAGCAGATTCACTTCAATCAAGTGTTCTCTTTTAACCTGAAATCCACTAATGTCATGCTTCTGCCTCTCACTTTCAGCAGCAATTTTGTTCCACATTTCATTATGCTAATAAAAGGGAAAACTTGATTAACCAGAAGGTGTGAAAAGAATTTAGACTTACCAAAAAATCACCTCAGCTCTAAGAAAATTGGTACTGCAATGAAAATGCTTGAAAAACTCTACCAGGGGCTTAACAAAACAGCACCAGATACAAAACTAGACTTTGACATCAGAAGGAAAATGCCTGTAGCTTACAAAGCATCTAACCATTAAACCATATTTCTCTGCTTGCTACAGTATTAACCCCAAACTCTTCTTGCAAAAAAGCTACTCGTATGGAATATACTTATGCAAGGAACATTATGTAAGCAGCCAAACAATTATTTTCAGAAATGGTATTATATTCAGATTGGTATTTATTAGTAAGGCATGTTTATGTAATTCTCAAAATTAGACACAGATACACTGCACACGAACTTCAAAAAAGATGTCAATTAAAATAGATACTACAGGCTAGAACAGAACATAGGAAATTGCAGTAAAGAATCAAGGAAGCGATAATGGAGTTCCTGAGGAAATGATAGACAGCTTGTCCAACTATGACAAGCACCAAATATCGCAATTTCACAGACAACTAGTAACCAGCTTGTTAACTGTTGTATCTTCAGATAAATGGGTAATTTCGAAAAATCTGCAAACAACCTGACACATCTGGTAATATTTTTTTTGGTTGGTTTTTTTTTTTTTTTTTTTGCCCATCTCCTGCCTTTTTCATCACAGTTATGCATGATGGATTCTGGCTAATAAAGGCAATAATACTTTAATAATCTTATTACTGTGAAAAAAAGTGCAGTTTTAAACTAGACAGTGCCAACTCAACAAGACAAAAAGTGTCTGTAATGTCTATATGCTTTCTAGGAATAGTCAACTCAGATTTCAAGCCACTATCTTAACAGAGGAATGCAAAGTATAAGTGGCAGTATGAGGTTCATCCTTTATAATTGTACTGGTGTGTCACAACCCTGTTTTTTAAATATTCACCTCTTACAATGAGCAGATCACTGTTCTCTGCACTTTTCACTGTGTGGTCACTGTACTGACCACGTTGATAAAAACAGAAACATAGAGACTGAGACCAACAGGTAGATTCACATAGGTCACTGTGAACAGATTTGGTCAACTTCAGCTAAAGAATTTTCTGTCTAATAAATCTACATTTCCATCCTTATCCCATCAATAGGACATGTCTGCGGAAGATATTTGGTTAGATTTTGCATACTCACTTTGTGTAAATAGATTCAAATGGAGAGAAACATGCTATAGAATCACAGAATTATAGAATCACAGAATATCTGAGTTGGAAGGGACCAACAACGATCATCGAGTCCAACTCCTGGGTCCCCAAAGGACCACCCAAAAAATCAGACCATATGTCTGAAAGTGTTTTCCAAACACTTGAATTCTGGCAGACTCAGTGCTGTGACCACTTCCCTGGGCAGCCTGTTCCTATGATGCAGAGCTCAGAGAAACTAGTATGATTTTAAAAGTGAAGCTGGTTATACCCTTTTGTAGTTGTCTTAACACTTACCAGCTTTAGAGAAAACACAAGAAAGCAAAAAACATAGCAGGAGTTCAGTACAGAGCTCCTAAAGTTGTATCCAGTCACTGGTGGCTCTGGGAACAAGAGGCCAGCAGCAGCCTCTACCTTGCACTGCCCACAACACAAGGACCCAGAACTCAGTGAGGAGGAGGAGACGACCAAGTGCAGAAGCCAACCTCCAGCTAAAGTAAAATTAAGAGATTAAAACCAGATAACCACTTTGACTCCTCACACCTAGATGCAGCCTAGAAAATTCACCAGTTTTCACTAACTGTAAGGGCTGTTAGCTCACTGGGATGTCTTTTTTTTTTTTTTTTTTTAAGGATTTAAAGTTGCTCAGGGTGATTTAAGATTATTATTGTTGTTTTCTCTTTTCCCCTGCCTGAAAACTTCACCATTTTGTGAGACAGTATACATTCAGAGAAATTACAAGGAATCTATTTTGTTTGCTTTTGGGTTTTCTGACTAAAGCATATAAAACCCCATGAAAAGAGGTTATCACTTTGTCTCCCTAACATACGGCTTTTAAAGTGATTACAGACAAAGAAATTGTCTATGAAAAAATGTAGACAATTGTATACTTTGAGGTAAAGATAGCATATACTTTTAAGTCATTGTACTTTAAAAGCATCACTCTAATTACCTGTTTCTGGGGAGTTGTGCCAGTGCCAGCTGGAAAAAGCACTCTTATTGAGCCATCAGCTACAAAGAAGGAAAACAAAGTGCAAGAATTATTGAGCTTTTGGAGTTTGGAGTGATTGAGACCTAGTTAAAAGAAACATATGCTTCTTTGATTACATAGCAGCGTCTACTCTAGAAGTAAAAACAGCAGTACAGAATATGTTACTTGTATAACAATACTTAAATAAAGATACAAGATATCTAGCAACATAATATTAAACATTATGGAACAGTGAAATTGTGTGAATAAAATTCACATTTACACCACCTCAGTTTCCAGTCCGATGAGTGGATACTGTGTACTCCAAATAAGAATATACTGACTATAATACAAGCCTTCAAACAATATACTGAAAAATTAAACACGTCTCTGCATCCTGCTTGGTTTGGGGGAGGTTTGATGTCATAAAACAACATCCTGTGCCTTCTAGAATTATGTATATTGAACTCAATTTGCAAAATAAAGTCACGCTATAGCTAAGAAAGTAAGGGCTTTAGTACATAAGTAGCAACAAAGTCCCATGCAGCAAATTACAGAAAACTTGAAGTGGGTTTTAGATTACATATTAACATTAGTAACTTTAGTAAGAGTATATATCCAAGTGAACAATCCACAAAATTTTGCTTAATTTCTTAGCCAGTTCAGGTCAAAGGTGTCTGTGATCACATTTAACTGATGTAAGGAGCACGCAGAAACCCAGAACACCCAGACGCACTGGTATATTCTACTTGCAGAGTACCAAAACACAGGTTCATGTCTTGAAAGCAGCATAGCTTCAGCAGGGCTACAAAATTTCTGACAAGTGCTAATACACCAGTACAGATACAAGTCAGCCCAGGGTATCTCAGTCCCCATGCTCCACTTGGATCAGTCAGAAAGGTTAGCTGGAAATCTACAGTACTGCTACCGAACTGCCATCACACCAAGGACACTATGGAGTTCACAAAGTATCTAAGGTCCCTTAATTAATTTGCATCTATTACCATCAGCCTTTTAAAGAACCAGCATGTTCAAATAAATGTTTCCTACATCTCATGTGCCCTAGTAATTAAGCAATTAAGTGCTATGAGAATATCTCCAACTTTATTTTTCCTGTGCCTTTGAGTTTTGCAGTAAACTCAAAACTATGTTAAAACAATAAAACAAAGCAAACAAAGGAATACAACACTCAAGCCTGCTGTTGCGTTTGCTACATTGTGGGAATACATCTCATTTCTCATCTCAACTCGCATTAACTGGGGAAGGCCCAAGCTCCCCACTTCACTTAAGGCTGCCTTAAGCATTCCTCCATGCAACAGGCAGGGTTTTACAAATCCTATTTCTACATCCATTTTGTACAACAGACAAGTTATATCCCAGAAATTCTATATCCTGAGCATGAAGATGCATTACAGGTGAAATCCTACTTTAAGTTGTTAGCCCTTCTTGCATGTGGTGGGCAAGTCAGATATGGCAACACACAGATGACAGCTGCATCATCACTGACACCAGACCTTTTCACTGCCAGACCACCCAAAAGTATCAATCCAATCTGGGTTTGGCAAAGACATAAAAAATTGCCTTCATGGTAAGGCTGCTATACCCCAAGGTATTAGTTCATTGAAGTTTCATGCTTTCTTTTGTCATTTACCAAAAAAAATGAGGATACCTGACACACCACAAAAACAGAACGACATGGCAAAAATGACAGCAGATCCATTGTAAAGACTTCAGTACCTAGTTAGCTTATGCAAGTATTTTTCACATATGTGAACCAGCACAGTAAACTCATCAGCTTTTCAGCACTTTGCCTCATACATTCATGGGTTTTCTGATGTGATCGATCAGAGAAGCCTTTAAGCCCAATGCACTTCATGGTCAGGCTGCAGACTAACCATTGCCATTTTAACTCCTTGGATCCAGGCCTAATTGTTTGGCTGGAAGGAGCATTAATAAACAATGAATCTTGTAATTGCAAGAGGTATAAGGTTTTGCTATGCCTAACTTAGAAAACCTGCTCTCCTAGCAGATCCTCAAAGCTCCTTTTATTATCATTACATACATGCACAGTAATTTTTATAATTCTGCTAATTAGTCAGTATGGATAAAACTGTGGCCAACCTCCAGTTTCCCAGCGTTTTTCCAATTATAAGCTCTTAGAAACTCCAGAAAAAAAAGACTCAACAACTCTTAGTAAAATTCGTTCCTATTTGGATTTGATCCAAGACATCCTACACAATTCCATTAAAGCACAGCAAACAAGGCTAGGCATTAATGCATAACTGAAGAAGGCTTTATGCTGTCAACATGAATCAGATTCAGGCTGGCTCCATTCCAGAATTATGCTTTTAAAAGCTTATTTAGTAACAAATTACACAGAAGATAAACAAGCAATTAACCAATCTCCCAAGAAGCTAACAATCAAAATACTCTGTGCTGAAGTATTAAACATATCAGGTTGTTGCCCTCATCTATCATTTGGTTTGGCAGTATCTATGCTACTATGCTATGTGACTTTCAGCCACAGCAAGGTCATAGTTAATTGACATAAGTGAATTCCACCATTTCTTAATTATAAATTCCATGTTTTAACTACACAGCAATATGCTGAAAGTTAGATGGAATACAGATCAAGGAATGAAAATGTACAGACTCCAGATGTACGTTGTGATTTCCACAGTACTCAGAAAGTGGATTTACAGCTGTGTGGTATGAATGATTTCCAATAACACTACCTATATCTGTCCCTTCATAGTGATGCTAGTTCTCATTATTTCAAAATTTATATGGGGACAAATCCTAATCATTTTATTCACATAGTTCATTAAAATCAAATAAGAGACAATGCAACTCTGAGTTCAGTTACATCTCTCCACACTGTATTGAGTTATAACCTGTACGTTTTCATTAGATCAGATAGATAGCTTGGAGCTTAGTTTCTTTTTTCTGCTGAAGTTTAGGAATGAAACAGATAGAGTTTAAGACAATCACTTCTGAGTATGCCCAGGAACAGGGCTATAAATCCAAGGTCATTCAGGAAATCTGAATCAATTATTCAAAGTCCTTACTTTGTATGCTTCTAAGGTTAGCAAGGATCCAATTAGGAACGGTAACTATAGACAAGAGTCAGAATAAGTGGCATAACTCTGGATTTATGCCTCTGCAAGCCCACATAAGAAAGATTTCACTACTTTGGAATCAGCTGTTTCAGGTTAAGATTACCAGGTAACTGCCTTGTCAGAAAACATACCTGTCACATAGTGTTTGGGAGGTGATGTATTACACATCTATGACTTTCCTTACAAAGGATCAGCTAGTTTAGATCCCATCAAGGCATTTTGTACTTCTGCCTCCTTCTACTAGACATCTCACTTCCTGTTTTCCACAGCTGTATTATGATTGAATAAAACCTTTTTCAAAAATCCCTCGCATCTCATTTCCACATGTGAGCTTGTTTTCTCCTCCTGTTTCAAAGTCAAATGGTAGTGAGTTATCTGAATTATTATGGTACGCATTTGCCTACCTCCTTGATCAAGCTGTTTTTCACAGGTGCATGCTATTATAGCTCTCAATTGTCAACTTATTAACAAATTTCTAAAGAAACTAAAAACACCTTCCCCCCATCCACTCTCTTCTACATCCTTCCCCCCCAAGTGGCACAGAGAAATTGGGAATGGGGGCTGTGGTCAGTTCCTAACACTTCATCTCCACCGCTCCTTCATGGTCACTCTCTGCCCCTGCTCCACGTGGGGTCCCTCCCACGGGATGCCGTCCTTCCCAAACTGATCCTGCGTGGGCTTCTCACAGGCAGCAGCTCTTCAAGAACTGATCCACCATGGCTCCGTACCACAGGGTTCATCCATCAGAAGCAAACTGCTCCAGCACGGGCCCCCCACAGGCGACAGCTCCCCCCCCAGACCCCCTGCTCCTGCGTGGGCTCCTCTCCACGGGCTGCAGCTCCGGCCCGGGGCCTGCTCCTGCGGGGGCTCTCCATGGGCCGCAGCCTCCTCCAGGCCACATCCACCTGCTCCACCGGGGGCTCCTCCACAGGCCGCAGGGGAACTGCTGCTGCGTACCTGGAGCACCTCCTGCCCTCCTGCTGCACTGACCTTGGGGTCTGCAGGGCTGTTCTCACTCCTCGCTCTCCTAGCTGCTGTTGCGCAGCAGGTTTTTCCCCTTTTTAAATCTGCTCTCACAGAAGTACAAAGAACATTGCTTATTGGCTCAGCTCCGGGCAGTGGCGGGTCCCTTTTGGAGCCAGCTGAAACTGGCCCTTATCTAACATACGGCAGTTTCTGGTCTCTTCTCACAGAGGCCACCCCTGCAGCCCCCCGCTACCAAAACCCTGCCTCATAAACCTAATACAGCTGGGAAGGTGATGATCAGGCAGGAACAATAGTACTTCTTAGCCATAATCATTGGAAAAAGGACCATCCTGCTGTGTGCAAACACTCAGCTCTAACAAGACACTAGAAACAAATGTTGATCAGGGTGATCTATTTAAGTTGTCAAGTTTGACAGCAAATATAGACTCCTAAGTTGCATGCTGACAACTGATACCATTGGGCTGTCTCAGGGACAACCCTCTGCTAAACAGTGCTGGTATAAAATAATACAAATGCTGCCACACAATAAACAATGTGGTGCAGGTCACAACTTTCTCATGGTTCAAAACTAAGAAGCAGGAGAAGTGCTGAAGAGGGGTTTTGTAAGGGTGTTTCAAGAGTCTGCAAAATAGGCCACTACTGGGGTTCCCCCTTGCTCCATTTTAGGGCCAGTTCTCTTCAATGGTTTCATAAATGTCTTGGATGCAGGACTCAAAGGTATATTAACTAAGTTTGCAGACAACACTAAATTAGGAGGCCTGTTGACTCCCTTGAGTGTAGAGAGGCCTTGCAGATCCTGATAGAGTAGAGGGCTGGGCAATCACCAACCGCATGAACTTTAACAAAAGCAAATGCTGGATTCTGCACCTGGGATGGATAACCCTGGATATAAGTACAGACTGGAGGACAAGAGGCTAGAGAGCAGCTCTGTGGAAAGGGATCTGGGGGTTCTGGTCAACAGCAAGTTGAATATGAGCCAGCAGTGTGCCCTGACAGCCAGGACAGACAACCATATCCTGGGTGCATCAAGCACGGCATTGCTAGCCAGTCAAGGGAAGTGACTGTCCTGCTCTGCTCTGTGCTGGTGCGGTCTCACCTCAAGTACTGTCTACAGTTTGGGGTGCCACCTTATAAGAAGGACGTAAAACTACTAGAGAGCATCCAAAGGAGGATTACAAAGACAGTGAAGACTCTGGAGGAGAAGGCATATGGGGAGAGAGACAGAGGTCCCTTGGTTTGCTCAGCCCAGAGCAGAGCAGGCTGAGGGGAGGCCTCATGGCGGCCTGCAGCTCCCTCACGAGGGGAGCGGAGGGGCAGGCGCTGAGCTCTGCTCTCTGGGGACAGCGACAGGACCCGAGGGAACGGCATGGAGCTGGGACAGGGGAGGGTCAGGCTGGGTGTTAGGGAAAGGTTCTGCACCCAGAGGGTGGTCGGGCACTGGGACAGGCTCCCCAGGGCAGTGGTCAAAGCACTGAGCCTGACGGAGTTCAAGAAGTGTTTGGACAATGCTCTCAGACACATGGTCTGATTTTTAGGTAGTCCTGTGTGGAGCCAGGAATTGGACTCAGTCATCCTTGTGTGTCCCTTCTAACTGGAGATATGCTATGATTCTAGGTGTTAGATTTGACCACAGCTGGCAGAGTGAGACACTTGCACTTTATCCATTTATGTTACTATTTTTAACATTGCCCTATTCTTTCCCATCTGTAAAAGCCTTAGAAGGCAAACAGTAGCACCATGAACACACTGCAGTTATTAGGAATAGTCCAACTATTCAGTTTATATACTGGAATGGTTGAAGGGACTGTTCACTCAGGTGGGATGATTTCATCTCCCTGTTCAGCCAGACTTTACACATGCCCTAGGCCAACACAGTCATTCTGAAAGTGGGACTACATCCATCTGCAAAGTCAGACTAGTAATACTTCTGTGGGGGTATTACAACCTTAATAGTCTAATCAATATGCAGAACAAGTCAAATCAAGTTTATCATACCCTAAAAGGAAAGCACTGTATGTATTCATTCATACATATCCAAATGAGTGGCAGTACAATTGGTTCAGTAGCTCTATAGCTGGGTCTTTTCCCCTTGTTTTTCTTGCACTTCCCATATCGTTCCCTGACATGCACAAAGTCAGAGCAGTAGCCTAAGTGCTGAAGATGCAAGGTAACATCCCTGAGAAGCTGAAGAGCTACAACACAGCAACTCTGTGGCAGTCATTCACAGACCTGTCATACTTGCTCTTCTCCATTTCTTCTGCCAAGTAACAGTGGAAGCACAATTAGGCCAATCTTTGGATGTGCCCTTGTCATGACCACTCGGAGCCAACACATAGGAAGTGTTCTTGTTCTCTCCCTACTAAGTATTACTGAGCTCTCTACAAAAAATGCATCATGCCTGCATGTCAGAATTCAATGGGATAACACTAGCAAGAACAATGGAAACTTTGAAACTTTACAAATGCACGAACATTTTCTGCATACTAATATCAGCCTTAGCAACAGTAAGGAAGCAATTTTTACATGGTAATGAACTGTTCCTCTGATACACAGCACAAAGCTCTCTCCTTCAAAATCAGGCAAGTAAGTCGTCTTCGTCTCATTAACCTTTTCCTCAGGAAAATGTACACTGTAGTCTACAACTGAATAACTAAAAAATTCTGAATTCAGGCTGCTATTACATTTCATTCCTTACTTCATAACCCAGCACAGCACTACAGTGCCTTATGCAAATCTGTTACTCTTCCTTTCTCTTCTCTTAAGTAAAGTGGCAAACAACACTTGGCCAAGTTTCCATGTATAAAATGAGACTTCCTGAATGTACCCACAAGTAGTAGTTGTGTACCAACTTCCCATTCTCAGGACAGAAGGACACAGTCTGCAGGAAAGCATGGCTAACCAGGATCACTGAATCCTAAACTATAGATACGGCTTGCATTCACATAGTGCAGTGGCATAAATAGGTGTTCTAACATCAGTCTAACTTCTATTAATAGGAGGCTGTATTTGTCATTACCAGGTACATAACAGAATAACATCATGTATTCTTGCAGAACAGTTTCAAAGATGAAAAGCCTGCTGCTGCGTCCTTGTAGCTGTATATCATTAGATTCTGCTATCCAGTGGTCATATTTCCACAGGTCCCAAATTAGAGTGATAGAAATTTCTCAAAAATGTGTCAAAACATTTTTTCTTAATGCTTTTTCGTGCATCTGTTTAGCCATCTTTCAAACAGCTCTACCACATTCCACTGTACAAACAGAATTAAGATATAGACCAGATCCTGCAACTCTTACTTGTTTGTATAATCCCTCAAACTATCACAGTATAGAAACTAATGAGCTTCTAATAGAAAAAAAAATGTATATTTATATAATAAGCACATGTAAACAATACAGGTTTATCTATATAATATTTGTACTGAATTCTATACACACTTATCAATATCAAGACCTGAATCCTTACATCTGACTTTATTTCATCGTAAAAATCTTCTGTGTATTTTACATATCAATTATCCTAATACTTAATCTCCTCTAAAGACAGAGGAATTCACTATGTTTCTGTGTTTAGTTTTACAGGAGAGAAGTAGTCAATATAATTACCCCTTTTCCTGTTAGCAGTTAACACAATTCCATGTTGTGAGAATATAGCCACCTTTAACAGAGCTCTTACCACAACAGTTGTGTGAAATTGCCTTTTGTTGATTAAGTAAGGGACCAAATACAGTGCACATTCAGAGTCAACGCTTGCATATGTTTCACTGACATAACTAACTCATTCCGAACTTTATTTCAAAAAAAAAAAAAATCTGAAAAATAATTTCTAAAGTTTTGGATATTACTTTCACCGAGATAGGAATCTTACAAAAATAAGTTTATATGCAGAAGGCTTAGATAAGCAAGCCTGTATAAAACCACTAGAAAGCAACCAGTTTGTAGGAGAGAAATATCAGTCTGTCCCAGAACACAGGAACAGAGTGGTATATTAATTTGTTGGGGTTTTTCTGCCAATTGCATACAAAATCTATAAAATTATCATGTCACTGCACACAAGTATGTATATGGAAATGACACTACTTAAAAAAAATCAGAATTTTGCTTTCAGATATGACTATGCAAATGGTTGTATAGTTTAGAGGCCGCATCACAAGAGCTTGGCTAAGCAGCAATAGCTTGACTATTACCACCTTTTAACAGGCAAGCAGATAAGCAGAGTTTTCCATCTTCTACTAATTTACTGTAGCAAGTACTTTCATTCTCCTGCTCTGCTTCACCATTATGCTTAGAAGTTGCTCTCAGTTGCTAATGATTTACAAAAAAATACTAAAATACATAGTTTATACTTTTGAATTTCCCATACTACCAAACAACATATTTCTAGAATATATGGTGTAAAAAGAAACAAATAATGCTGACAAATTCTTCCTGAATTCCAGAACATTAAAATGAGATTTTAGGCAGTGTCCCTCTATTGTAAGAAAATGTAGAAAATAAATCATGAAGCCTTTTAAAATATTTAAGCTTATGTTGTGTATTGCATGTTTGGCTTTCATTATCCATGGATTTTCAGAACTCCTAGGAATCTATAGAGAAAACACTTAAGTGGCAAACCAATTTCTGCGGAAAGGGCTCTTTCCTTGGTATACAAGAATAAGCTGTTATTTCTGATAAGAGATAGTCCGATCTACCATACCTCCTAACAGGCAAAGCCAAGCCTTTCCCTTTCTTCTCTCACCCAGAAGTTAAAAATACTTCAATCTTAAAGCTAGGAAGACATTTACTTTGTTCTCTTGCTCCCAACAGCATCTTCTCTCCTAGATTCCCCATGATACTCACATCCTTATGTGTTGCCCCTTAGGTGCCATTGCCTATTTTCTTCCTCTTTACCACCACAGTTCCCAGACTCTGACACCCCATAGGTGTCATAGGTTTTATAGGAAACTTCTAAGTATGTGGGGAGGAAACCATGTGATATTCTGTCCCTGCTCTCTCTATCGCATAAGCACTACCCCCTTATCTTTTGTGTCTGGCTGATGGGAACACTCCTGTGCGATTCCCAGATTCTCCTGCACTAGTATCTCACCCATCAATAGGAAAAAGTAATTTCAAGCACAGGTTGCAGTGTGACTGAGGTCATTGTTTAATAGGGATATTTTTCTTCATTTTAGTGACATCACCAAAGACCAAAATTTAAGGACTGCCAAATGCCTACTGATTTTGAGACTTAGTTTTCTTTCCTTTCGCACTGACACACGCTTGCATTTTTTTCATAGGTGGAAACACCAGTCTTTGTAATAGACTTCTGTGGGTGATGGGAGACAGTATCTATTGACTCCACTACAACCAAAAAAAAAAAAGTTTTATACGTATAGATCGATAAAAAGCAGCTACACTGCAATTAGCAGAAAAAATGTAGATACTCACTCCTTATGGCAGTAAAAACATTGCTTGCTTGGTCCGACACCTTAAATCAGAAGTAGAATTTCCACTTTCAGTGAGGTAATTGTTAGAATTAACATCAAGTGAAACCACCCTGCTGAGAATATGGTTGAAGAAACACCACCTGCTCAGCACCTTTCATCCTAAGAAAGGCCAACTATGTAATGCCATCAACAGAAAACAAAGTGTAATGCCTAGACTAAAACACTCACCACTGTTGGACAATTCTCTTTGGATAGGAAGAGGATCAAGCATTTAACTACACATAGAAACTTTTCTGCTCTGCTTGAGTTAAAGAGTAATTCAGCAAAGAACAACCTAGCAAAACAGCAGTGTAACTCCCCCCACAAAAAAAAAAAAAAAAAAGATATAAGGACTGACACTTTATTTTCAGCCTGTTTTCAATAGACTCTGAAATGCTCTGAGGTATTACAAGTACTGTTTTCTTGGTTGAAAATGAAGTTTTCTGAACTTCTTACTGTCTCATCACCTATTTCTATGAAAAAGAACTAAATGTTTCATATATCGTTGCTCAAAGACAGGTGCCTATTTCCATAGTTAAAATTGTGAAATTCAATAAAGAAATGGCCTAAATCCTATGAAAAGTGGTTTGTTTGTTTCAATCTAGTAACCTAGCAATTGGACAACAGTGTCTTCCCATCTCAGTCTAGAACTCTAAATATGAAGACCCAATTTGCAGAATCATTAAAAATTTACAACTGTCATGGAAGTAAAACTCAGGATCTCTAGAAAAAAAAAAGAGAAAAAAGCCCCCTTATAGTAAGTTATCAGACTTGGGTCCCTCTCCCTTTAAGGTGAGCCTAACATATCACTCATCTTTAAAATAATGTAAGTTTGGAAAAGCAAAGGAAAAAAAAAAAAAGATCCACAGTTCCTTTCCTCATGACAACTTTTGAAATAATGTTTTGTATTTGAGCAGAAAAGATGGTCTTCTGCACTCATAAGATGACTTTTTGACTCCTGCATTACCAATACTATCAATACAGAGCTCTTATCTGGTAGCATCAGCCCAAGAAGAAACCAGGTTTTAATTTTTCTCTTGGTATATTCCTGAAGATTTGTCAGAAGATTATGCCTTTTCCATATAACTTGCATTATATACAAATAACACTATTTAAATTAAAAAATAAAAATACTACCCTCCAGCAAACCCTTAAGACCTGTCTCTCTCAAAATTATGATAGATCTGTTAGGGTATTCTGAATCACTTCATTTAATGTAATCCCTGCTTTTGCATGCATATCGAGGCATGCTTCTCAGCCAGAGATGCAATGGACAGTCACTTGCTACTGCTACGTCATGTTCCTTTGCTAAATTATAACAGAATAATCAGTATAGAACTGCTGCCATTAAGACAGGAAAGTTATTATATAGGAGCTCAGCTTCCTAGAAAGTTGTCTAGAAGCATTTTGCTGGTTCAATTGGAGTAAGTATCATCATCCTTCTAGAGGTGTATTAACTCAGAAAAATAACTGGCCAGAACACCCCCATCAATTGTAACCCAAAATGACAAATAAAGCCATGTTTAAAAGTAGTGGACTTTATTTCACAACTAGTTAACATCTTACCTGACAGTAAATTCACAAAAAGATTGTTCAAGTCATCTACTTGACTTACTGCAACTATTACAACAATCATTGCAACAGAAAACAGTTCTGAAAAATAAATAAAGAGAACACACAAACACAAATATGAGAATCTTATTAAAAAGCTATTGTAAAAAATTTTATTCCAAGGTTTCCCTACAAAGCAGAATATCAATCTGCTTTTCTCAATCTGGAGCTAAAAAATCTGCTGCAGTCACACAATCATTTTTTTTTAACATAGTTTTACTATGTTTGGCATCACACCATTGGATTCTTTGGAGATCCCACTACAGGCACAGAATCACCAGTACAAATTAAACACCAAGGATTTTATTGTTCAGTTTAATGAAAACCCTAAGTATTAAAAATATAAAATTTAAGCCTAATTATGTGCTTGTGTGTGTCATGTATTAAATAATACAGATAAAATTCTGGATATGGCCAAAAGAGCCATATCAGAGCTACTGGAGACAAGACTCTGGATATTGTATTTATATCACGCAGAACTAGTTTTAGCAACTCAGTTTCGTGCAAAAACATCCAGCTGAAAAACCCACCATTGAAACCATGCCAGAAATTGACAGGGCTAAAGAGATAAGCAGAATTACGAGCTCTAATAGGAAGCCAATGAGGTAGGAAGGCTCTAATGTGTTCCATTTGTTAGAGGTTTGTTCTGCTGCAGATGCTGAGCTACGTCTGCTTGCAAGTCAAGCAAACTGCAGAGGTGATAAGGTATATTCTCAAAATCTACTGATTAGTGATTTCATATTTGAAGGTAATGCTGCATGCCAGCTTGGCTCTGCATTATTTTTCTTATTAATGATACTGACAAGAAAAACTGCTCATAGCTGTGCAACTTCAGAGGCAGTTTTCTGAACTTTCATTTTAGTGATGGTTTATGATCATGGCCAATTCAAAGGATGCAGTTCATTATGGAAGAAACCAGCCACTGCTAAAAATGGTAACAGCTCATGCCTGAGTGCAAATACTAACTTAAAAAAGGAACAAACTTCATGAAGAGCTTTGTAATCTGAACCCAAACATTGACTGATGGTGTCCATCTCATTGTTTTCAGTCTCATCAGAGTGCAGTCTGTATGGCCTGGAACATCTGCATTATTGTATAATGACACTGGAGGTACCTTTTCATAAAGATGGGGCTATGCAAGGATAGTGAAAAGAGGATTAAAAGCAGCAAGGAATCAAGAGTCTTTCAAAGAATCAAATAAGGATTTATTTATTTTTAAATAAAATCAGTCTCAGCCCTAGCCAAGTTTAAAAGCAAAAAGATATAGTCCAAAGTAACAATGCTTTGAAAATCTGAGTTAAAGTCTTAGCACTGGTGTTATCTTTCTACATGCAATTTATTAAATGTTTACACAAAAGCTGTAAGAAATATTTTTGCTTTGTAATTTAATTCCAAAAACTTTTTAAAAGGCTTGTAGAGAAAATCCTGTAACACACAAAGTTAATGCTACACTATTAAACAAAACAAGCCACAGACTCCTCTTGCTTTAGGAACCAAGCAGCACAGCACAGCACAGCTCTGTTCACACTCACGTGTCTGCAGCGTCTTCCTCTGCTCAAAATATCCCCGATAGCCACATCAGAGCTTCCCACTGGGAACAAATCCCTCATGGTCTCAGGAGAACCATGCCCAGCCAACAGCTGGGAGAGGGCTCATCAGCAGGAACCAAGGCACATGTTGCTGAACAGTGTAAATGCTAGTACTTAAAGGCTGTGTCTTGGACTCTTCTTTATTAGCGAAGGCATAATTAAAGATTCTTTGCATCACTCAGTATTAATGCAATACTAGTATGTCCCAATCACTCACAATCAATGCAATGAGTCTAGACTAACGTCCATTACCAGCTTATCCATATGTTTATTTTCTTGAAAATACCTGATGTTTTTTTTTTTAAAAAAAAAGTTACACTTTACTAGTTCTATTGGATGTTTTTTTGGCATAGAAAATATCCAGATGATGATATATTTTATTTTCATGTACATGTTTCATGGAGGGTCTTTTAATCTTTTTCAGGATTTTAGCAGTCATTCTACATTATCCTCTCCAGTTTGATTTTTTTAATCCTTGATTAGCATGGAATAATCTCTCCATAAGTGAAAATAAATTCAATCAAAATGAAGAGTTCCTTCAGTGGGAGAGATTTTAATAGTGTTCTGGGAACTCAGACAATTGGCATTGCATTATTTCCTGGCAGTCTCTTGCAGTAAGCCTAGAACACTGCCATAGGGAAAGTGTTCACATATTTCTGGGATTAACTGGAGGTGGGAGAGAAAGGAACAAGGGGAGCAGCAGCAAACCAGAACATGCCAAATTCTTTGTAATAGAAAAAAAATTGGTCAACAACATGCTATTGCTATCCTTTGTTGAGATGACTTCACTGTGGTATTGCTGAGTATTCCCATCTAAAACAAAAAAATAAAATAACATTAAACCAGTGATGGACAAGCTAATTTTATTTTATTTTTTTCCTCCATGAAGAGCAGCCATTGGAAAATACTAAGCAGCACTGACAGCATTAATTTTTAGTGTGTCACAACAAGGTCAATATGTTACTAACTTTACAATTCTTTAGGTAATAGATGAGATATGTTGAAGCAACTTTTGGTTCATTTGGTATTAGCCTCATTATGGCTTTAGCTGGCACACGGGATCAATATTTCTGAACATTACATTATTCCCAAATAGTCAGAAGGACATATTGTTTATTTGGCTGCCTAGTGCTTTCTGACACAGGAGCCTATCAATTATATTATGGTATGAAAACCATTGCCAACTAAAAGGACTCCTAACAGCTCCTGTGGTGTGGTTGCTTCAGAGTTGATTATTCAAGAGCAATCAAAATATTAAACCTAGCAAATAATATTTAATGTGGGGCTGGTTACTATTGCCGTCTTTTTTTCAGCTTTGCAAGTCTACTTGCCATTGACTTTAAATATTTATTTTTATGGGGTATTACAGGATTCCCTATAATCTACTTGATTTCTGTTGCCAACAGTTAAAGCCTTTGGCAGAAATTATCCATTTAAGCAAATACAGCAGCTAGGCAGGAGATGGAATTACATTACTTTCTTACAGCTAGTTATGTTCTTGCCCAGTGTGTCCATTATTGTCCAGAAGCTTTTATAAGCACCATTACCCTAGACCCTTTAGAAACTGTCTGAATTGCAAGGTTAAATCTCTCAGCTGCACTAAATCTCATTTCAAACAACCTCATTGTTATTACATATGCATCACTATTACAGACACTCATTGTGCATCTATAGTTAAAGCTGAGTTGTGGTTCCATAACAAATATCAGCAGCAGAAATTTGATTTGCATTCAGAAACACCTCCCTTCATCTCTCCATTTAGGTTTGTAATAGACTTTTTTTTTTCCTTCTTAATGAATCATTTTAAACAAAGAAAAACTTTCCTGAGTTTAGAATTTATTTTAACTATAGTACGAGAACCTGAAGAAGCCAATGGATGCCACAATAATTTCATGCATAAAGAATCACAGAATCGTAGAACCATCTAGGTTGGAAAAGAGATCCAAGGTCATCACGTCCAACCATCAACCTGACCTACCGAGTCCCATTACCAAACCATGCCCCTTAGTGCCACATCCACACTTCTCTTAAATAATTCTAGGGATGTGGACTCCACACTTCCCTTGGCAATCCATTCCAATAATACCCAATCTAAACCTGCCCTGGCACAACTTGAGACCATTGCCTTGCGTCCTATCACTTGTCACCTGAGAAAAAAGACTGACACCCTCCTTGCTGCAACTTCCTTTCAGTTAGTTGTAGAGAACAATGAAGTCTCCCCTCAGCCTCCTTTTCTCAAGATTAAACCACCCCAATTCCCTCAGCCACTCCTCATAACTTTTGTTGTTTATACACACACACACAGATCACACACGTCTTTGCATTTTCTGTTTTGAAAATGGAACAGAGAAGTTTCAGCATATCTTACCAGCTGAATGATTCTGTTACTAATAAATTGACTACAGTATTAAACCTTGCTAGGTTGGCACTACTGAACTGCTGTTCAGGGAAACCTCTTGGGAGCAAAAACCATTCTGTGGGATAGCAAAGACAAATGACCTTTAAAGGTTAAATAACAACATACTCCAGTGTAGCTGTATTCCTTGCTGGTACAAAGCAAACTTCTGTTCATATCAAACTTCCCACTAATAGCTGTAAACGGATATTTTCTGAATGAAAGAATTCATTTTTTGAACTACTGAGTATCACCACAACCACAGTAGAGATTTTGGCTACAAAGCCCCCCCGTGTGTCAACTCCCAAAGTGGACAGTCTTTCCATTTGTAAATCAAGTCTACAAACGAGAAAGCTACCTCTTCTTTTGGTCCACAGTCAGTTTTCCTTTCTCTCTCTCTCTTTTTTTTCTTTTTTTTTTTTAATAACACAGCGAGACATTTAACACAGTGAATTCCTCAGGGTAGGTAATCACACACACAGGTACAAATGGCATCTACAAGACCTTTCCCTTTCAGCCACAGCCACTGATGCTACAAGCAAAGATTTTCATCAGGTTAGGCAGAATCCCTAAGAGCTTTTGGTCTTTCTGCAGCTACCCCATGGGGGTTGGAAGGGCTCACTGCTTTCCTTACAAAGGGTGTTAAACATGAAGATAAGTAGCATAGTCAGGATGAAAAGAAGAATAGAATATGTTTACTACAGAGGTATCATGATATAGCCTGCATGAATAGTCCTGAGAAAAGGCAAACATTTAGACAACCTGGAAAATGCAAAGTGTACACAGCACATAAAAATCCAAGGCATCTTTGTCAGGTACAATCTGAGATGACAGAGCCATGAAGATGGAATCAAAGAGAAATGAAATTTTTTAAGAGAAACTATTCAGAACAAAAGTGAAGAAATTCTTCTCTTGCTACTGCTAAAACCAATAATTACACAAGGAAGGCCAGCTTAGGGGAAGGAGAATCAAATAATTTGTTCCCATGAATCAATGTGGTTAGTTTGATTTCAGCAACAAAATGAACTTTAAATACAGAGATAAAAAGACTTTTGCACATACTGCAACAGTTTGGCCTAGTTGTCTGCTGAGTAATGTGTATAGATGAAGTATGAAAGAATGTTTCCACTACTTTAAAATTAAGTCTTTCTAAGGAAATCTCTCGCTTAAATCAGACTGGAAGTTTCAAGGCTTGCCTTAATAAAGAATTTTGGTGCAAGTGTGAAAACTTGAAAGAAACCTGTTGCATTTAAATAGAGAGAACAAGTCTGCATTTAAATGCATTATTGGGCATTCAAAAACTAACAAGCAAACAAACAAAAAACATACTGAACTTTTTCCCCCCCCCCCCCCCGACCTTTTGGACTTTATTATAAAGTTTCAGGTATTCTGTTAAATTAGAGCGGACTAGAAATAGCCCCTGGAAAACACCTAGGTCACTCTCCTGCCCTGAAGCAGAATCAATTATCCCTAAAGAGAGAATTTGTCTTGAATATTTTTCTTAAAGTTTTTCAGAAACCAAACCGCACACCAGCTGTCATATATACCACTGTTTTGCTATCCCTTTAATATATATTTTTTTTGCCATCCCTTTAATATTTTTTTTTGTCTCCTGTGTACCAGGAATCATCCTAGCTATCCCCTTTGGCATTCCAGGATGGAAGTATGCATCTCTTCCCTTCTTTGAATGAGACCCCAAGTTGGGTATCAACATTTTTAATCATTTTTAATGCAACTCCGACAGTTTGGTACACCTTGCTCTTGTTTTCAGAGTCCGTGACCAGTGACAACAGTCTTTCCAAAACAAAATACACTTTAAACACAGAAACAAAGCATGATTTAAAGAAAATTTGGAAAAAAAAAGATTTAGAAGATCTGAAAATGATCATAGTACTTCTAACAACACCTTCTTTTAAAATGTTGCTAATGAGATCTTTATGTTAAGGTTGAAGTGAGTTGCAGTCCTTGGGAGCTACTGGGGCAGCTTGCAGCTGGGCTGGAGGCAAGTAGGTAGAAAGCACAGAATTAATGAACCAGGAGTATGGTCTCATCTGCTTTCAATAGCTTTAGTAGTTGGTGTCTTCTGTAATTATTTTCCATTCTTGTTAGTTTTCCAATAGACTTAAATCAATACCTAGGTCAATATTATCCTTATAGCTGATATTAGATCTTATACAGTCACAGAGTAATTTCCCTTATTTAAGAATGTTACTTGGTTATAATAGGCCTGTCTCACTTCTGCAACATCATTACCAAGGAACAGCAATAACAAAGGTCTACAAACCCTAAAAAAAAAAAAAAGTGTTTAATTCACTCCTCCACTTTCCAGCCTCTATGGTTGTACATAATACACACAGTGCAGAGTGGTTTTCTAAATAGCGGACTGCCAGTAAAAGATACTCTCATCATCAGAAAGGAAAAGTTACTAAATTAATTGCTGATTCAGTTTACTTCTGTATTTCCCATTCTTGATATTTTTTTTTTAGAAAACAGGATGTGAATATCCTGCACATCACCATCTCAATTCAACCTAAGAATTAAAAAAAGGTAGTCCACAACTACATCAAGATCAAACTATACTTCCACAATCAGACTTGTTCTTTCTAGAATTAATCTTCTGCTGTGCCCCCTCCTTTTATCTCTCCATCCTTCCCTACCAGCACACTGAAATGCACATAACCTCCCAAGTATAATGTCTCTGTTCCACATCAAACCCAATATTGCTTCTGCCAGTGGTTATCATGAAGAGAAGCTGGCCTGTTCAGCCTTGCAATATTATCAAGATTTAACAGACTATGTACAAACTCTATTCCTCCTACCTCTGCCAAGATTATTAAAAAAAATAATTGTACTTTACTTCCCTGTCAAAAAGAAATTGGTAGACACTTGCAAGATGAGGCTTTTTTCTTGTCTCCCTTCCTTTACTACAGATCACAAGTGTCTCCTCCTGGAGTAACATGGGTTTCAAATCCATGTTAACAACATATACACATAGTAGGTAATGATGAGGCAAATGACTGTTACTGGTAGGTTTTTCAGCCGTTTTTTCACAACTTCATTCTGCTTCTCCTTGGTTTTATTTTACTTGTCTCAAGCCAAGGGAGGGAAACAACACTTTCTGAAGTCTCCCCAGCTGCCCACTTCTATGATTCTACAGAGGCAATTATGCTCTTAGGAAGTGGTCCAAAGTCAATTATAAAGCAAATAATCTCTAGCAATTCTATGGGTTTTATTACAGAACATCATTTTACATAACAGAGTGGTCTTGACTAACTTACTGTGTACTTGACTGAAGCAGTAAAAATAGATTGGACATAGTATTGTTATTGATAATTCCTCGCTATAGCAATAATATTTATGTCAAGATATTGAAAGCCTTTTCATTTCGATATGAAAACAATGCAATAACTTCCATGAATAGGCATGAACATGCCCCTTTCTCACTCCTTCTTGGACATACATAAGTACCATTCCACACAACAATTTTTAGAAGGTAGGCATTCACTCCAAGAAATTCCATTGTTAAGCTTACATTAGTTCCAAACCCTCATTGGTGTTAGGAGCACTCAAAAAGCAGTAGATGAGGGAACCTAAACACTGTATCAGAAAAGGGACAAAACCACAGTTTTAGTTTAGACAACTCAGCCCAACCAATATGAGATGGCCAATCATCCTGCATTTACATGACTGATTTACAAGGGAATTATCATGCTACTTTTCCCATTGCAGTACTTCTTATGCACCTGCTCTGGTCATTTACAGCCTACTGATAAGAAGGTATCAAAGAAAAAAAAAAAAGACAAGGAAGTTTACAACATTAGCCATATAAAAACACCCTAAAAACAACTCCCAGGCCAGTGACTTTCTCAGGACACAAATGAATGATAAATTTGTATGACTGAATGGTCACAGAGTCCTTCCCAGAATCTATTAAGACAACATCTGTTTACTTAGAGGATGTAATTAAGCAGTTTGAGAGGTCTAAACTTTCCTCCTTTCAGAACTGGAGTAGAGAGAACTGAGCAATGACACACCATAAACCCTTCAGGACATCACTTCCCCAATGGGCACAAAGTCCATTTGAAAATTCCAGTCTTCCAGTACCTGTCTGCCTTTATCTACAAAAGACAGAACTGAAACATTGTAATGAAGTTCATAATCTTAAAATATTTTTCCATCTATTTGTTTGTTTTTCAAAAATTTTATTTGACTTTCACCCCACCTCTTGCTCAACAAGACTGAAAACAAAACAGCAATACAACTGTGAAAAAATTTCTTCTGGACACCAAAACATAATCCATACCAGCTCATGACACATACACCAGGTCATACTCAACGAATACTCAACTGCATACTCAAAACACAAGTCACCATCTGCAGCACTATAGAGAGAACAGATGGATGTATTAAGATACTTCTGCAGCACAGAGGAAAAAAAAAAAAAAAAGGTAAATTATTCAGGGAGAAAAGCCATAAGGTACTGCATTCCCCTGGATGCCTACTGAGCTAGTTTCTCAGCATGGGCTCTGTTTTTCTACTGGGATTAGCTGGATTCTTCTGTGCTGTCAGGAGTAGTCACAACAACATATAAAAATGAAAGGACCTTTTGCAAGCACATGCTTTTCCCTCCTGCCACATCTCTTGCAATCAAAACCATGTTTGCCTGCCAGCTGAGATGTAGAGAACATTTTGAAGCCAGTTGCAAAAGAAACCCTGGCTGTATATAGGGTAATAGAGATGAGATTGGATGAAACAGCATAATCCATGTCATATACTGCTAGAAATGAGGCATCTTTAGAGATGGCCATCTGTATTACAATACTTCACTCAATATCAAGGTTTTCCTCTACATCTCATGTGACACTTGAAGAGTTTTTAACACTCTTATGATATATAGTGAGTTATATGTTGTGCGTTTTAACAAATGCTACAAAAGACAAATAAAGCTTCCTATATATGGAAAAACTGTAACCTTTAATTAAGACATCTGCCTTTAGAGTATAGAAACACCAGTGAGGAATCAATACAATGTACAGCATCTGTTTTCTTTCTCAGCTTGAAACTACTATTCCCTCAAAATGGGACTGACAAGCTCACAAAGACTCCTCTGGAAGGAGGAGCAGATTACTTCTGCTCTAGAGAGTATGCTGAAGGATAACAGCTTTTTAGATCAGAATAAGGCATGCAGAGTTTTTGGCAGAAAATGAGACCGAAAGGGGAAAAAGCCCTCTACATAGTAAAGAGATTCAGATGGTTTTGAGAGGAACAGGAAAGAAACACACCACAAGGCCTTCTTGGTGGACTACACACAAGAAGGGCACACAGACTTGCTGCAACACAAAAGACATTAAACCTCACAGGTAGGTCCAGACAGAGGAGATGGGAGAGAACGGAAGTTATATGACAAGCCTGTTTGCTTTTCTTACCTACTCTTTATAAGGATCTTTTAAATAAAAGTTAAATGGTTAAGTTTTCCTCTTCATAAAACCTTTTCTAAAAATATTTTTTAGAATTATACAGTTCAGGTTGAAAAGGCCACAGGAGATCCCTTGTTCAGTCTCCTGATCAAAGCAGGCTTAACACTGAATTCAAACCAGGCTGTTGAAGGGTATTGTCCTTTGAGTGTTCTTTGAGACACTCACTGTAATGAAAAATAGACTCACCTCAGATCAATGGCTAAGTACGGATTCTCAGTCAGTGGAAAAAAATATTAATACAAGCATAAGATTCAGGGGAAATGCAGTGGTCCATTTTCTTGTAAAGGTAATAAATACCATTAATAGGTGAAGTTTCCTTGTTTTGGAATAGGAATTGTTTTCTCACCTCAACGCACAACAACTTTTTTTTTGTTGTTTTGTTTTTATATCACCTATGACCTATCCCATCTGTGATATATAACACTAAAAGTCCTCCTGTTTCTGTCTAAGGACTCTCCATTTTACCATGACTCGTACCAACCAGATAAGTGGTTTCTACTGTTTCACTATAATTTTACAGATGCAACAATATACTTTATGACTGCCTTTTTTTTAAAAAAAAAAAAAAAGAAAGAAAGAAAGAAAGAAAGAAACTTGTTGGAACACACAACTTTGGCCAAAACTGTCAGATTCATTCTTTCAACAATAAAAGCAAGCTTTTGGAAAGGTTAGAAGAAACTGGTCACGGGGCTTTCAGATTAAAGGCAATTTAAAGACTGCTCTGATTTAAAATGTTTTGCAAGATGTTCCTTTTTACCTGTACATAGAAATCAAGTGTTATGAAATTAAATGTTCATCAAATGCTTGAATGGATCTTCAAAGTATTTTAAGATAAAGGTCATTATGCATTCCTCAATATACAATACCAATCAGTGCTGCATGTTAGAAAAGGGAAAGATTACTAAATAAGTTATGGGGACAAGTTTTCCAGACATGCTCTATACTACCATCGCATTCATCAATGTTTATCTATATTATTAAGAAATAGCATTTATCAGATCTTGTTTGCTTTTAGTCATTATGTGGTACGAATCAAAAAATACGGAGCAAAAGAAATACATAGAAGCAGTCTTCACTCCCATTCTTCTGTTAACAGTGACAGCTAACCAGGTGCAAAAAAAACTCCTTGAAAATTATTGCATCTGCATGTCCCAGACTCACAGCAGGAGTATTTGTTAAGTTGATTGCCTTTCAAAACAGTGACTTCAGACAACTGGTCTGTCACATCGCTTGCATTAGACATGCAACTAACAGGGCTGCCAAATAGGCTAGAATACACAGCCCTTGAGGGACCAAGTTCAAGCTTTAAGTTTTCTTAGTTTCTAAACAGGGTTCATAAAATAAATAAATACACTCCTTAGTTTTTCAGCAATACATTTTGATTAGTTTATGAACCAACATGAGTACTCAAAACTACAGAGAGAAATTTTGTCGTCTTATTTTCTCATGTAGTAGTTCACTGAATAAATGCTCTTTCTCTAGTTGAAGTGTTCATGCAGTAAGATGAAACACATGGTAAGGGTCACAACATTTATTTGTTGGTGACCAAAATAAAATAGCATTCTTCTAAATTCAAGAATATCCTGGTCATTTCTGAAGAGATCAGGCAGGTTTTACGGATTTGCTAATTGTTTCCATGAGGGCTTCACTTCTGGTTTCCACAGCCATATGTTCCTTTTCATTAGCAGGAAGTCTATTCTGTTGATTTCTAGATAAGCTCCATTTTTTCCTGTCACACATCTTAAGGGCTGAAGCAGCAGAACAGCTGGGATATCAATGGAACACTAAGTAGAACAGTGGGAAGGTAAATGGAGGAGCAGCAGCCAGCAAACAACCAAAAACTGATGAAAAAAACTTGGTGAATCACTTCTTTCTTAACTCAGCACTGACCTACACGATGGTGAGCTGCCAAAGTACTTATTTATAACATACATGAGATACTGAATCCAGGAGCTAAAGAAGATAAACAGGCTCTTTAGATTTCTTAAAGACAAACTGTCCAGACCAAGAGTATCAATAAAATTTGTCTGTGCTTTAGAGTTTACTGCAGGATGGTCAGGAACCAGAAAAAAGAAATCAGCACCCACATCCGTACTTCATAGAGTCTCTATCATAATATGCAAAGTGTCCCCTATTTCTCTTTTCCCAAGATACAAGCTAAGGATTATTTCAAGGGACAAAAACCTCACCAAACAGCAGAGCCAAATACATAACTTGCAACAAGTTGCAACATTCATTGCATATACATTTGTAGTAACTTTTAACAGAAGCATCAAGGGTGTTATAACTAAGTAGTTTTAGGTAAAATATTGTTCTTCCTCATTTAACTGTAACAATAGATTTTAGCTTTTTTGATATTGTCAGAATGTTTGAAAATGATAGGTAGGTTTATTCTATTTTTACCATTTCCTCTGGACATTACACTAAAGTTGAGGGTTTTAAAAATAAACACAAGGTTTACTACTAAAACCTTCAAGTTCCTGTATAGGAATGCTACTGTATTCTTTTTACACATCGTTACATGCCATAACCTCTTTTGACTGCACCAGTAGAGGTTACTGCTAGCCATCTGATGGATACCTTTCTTCCTCCTCCTCTTCCACTTTCAAAGAGAAAAATGCATCTGAAGTTTTCCAGGTGCTGTTTTTGTTAGCTTTTGCTTTACCTTTAAGTGTGCAGTGAATAGCATTGAAACATGCAAAGCTCAACTAACAAATCACACTTCGGTGCAAGATTATACAGGATAACACATATATATACACAGATGGTTTTAATTTAAGAGACATTCCATTCACACACTGGTTTTCTCATAGCCAAATACTCATAAGATCCCAGTAGTCCATGCAGGCTGGCTTGTGGTGGGTGACACGCAGTTTCATGGAACAACAGCTACTGAATTCTTACTGGATCCTTCATGGACTGGCAACCTGGCGGGTTTTGGATGAAACTTTTATACAACTTATGACTTCATAGTGACTGAGAACTTTTGCCTCATAATCCTGTGCCACCTCTGAGTCACTGAGCGATATACTCCTAATGTATTCACCCTTTGTGTTTCCTCTGCTAGCTCTGGCCTGCCCTTTGTTTTAGGCTGTCTTGGGTGTCCCTAGGTTGAATGTTACTGAAAAACTGCATGCAGACGTTCTATGATTTTATAAAAATAACGATCTAAATCCCATTGATACATCTCATTCTTTTATCCATCCCTTCTTTCCCTGTTTCTTCTGGTGCTTTCACACTCAAACATTCCCATTCATACTTCCTTTATACCAACAGTAACATTTCTGTTGCATATTTCTAGAACCTCTTCACCCATTACACTTCATGCAATGCTTCAATCATATGTCTCTACTAAGAATCAATGTCATTCTTTCGAGACTGGAGTCCTGAAACAACAAATTAAAAGTGTCTATCATATGTAGAAGAAAATATGAAATATCCAGAGACTCAGAATGATGCTAAACCTAGCTATAGTTCTTAACAAAATCACCTCTTTCAAGAGCATAAATTCATATATGCAAAAAAAGTTATGGTAAATATAATCACCTGGCCATGTGATGACCCTAATACCTTGATTATCACTAGGTAGGCATTTTTATCTTTTAAATCACAAATAAATCACACTCAGGTGTCCTCAAGGTTATCAGACAATCAAAGGGAAATAAATATTTGACAAGAGTTCTCAGTTTTATTTGCATTTTGTGTGGCTTACTGTTTTTCAATAGCTTAAAAAAAATGACAAAAAAATCACCAAACAAGTGCAAAACATTCTCTAGTGCCTCACTATGATGCTGTGACAGTGATAAGTTTGAAGACAGCTTTGCTGCCCCAACCACCCCCAATCCTGTATATATTCAAAAAAATAATTTGCCCCTTGTTTGGACCAATGAGAGATCATTTCATGCATAAACATTCTAAGATAATTCATTGGCCTACAGAGCTAATATAATCACCTGAGTCAAGCAGTAATGCACAGTGTGTTTTGTATGCTTTAATTTTCAAATGAGGGTTAAATAATTGCAGAATATTATAGTAACTTTACTCAAGTTATTTTCACATACACATTCAAAAGACACAACACAAAATAACCTCAGACTTAGTTTATAAGCAGATCATTATTTAAAAGGAAATAAACAACAACAACAACAAAAACTTCTACAGACACTAGATAACCCTATCGTCAACCTGGCAATCCTCAAAGTCTGAAGTTTGAGGCCATAGTACCACCTCTTTATTGACAACCTCAGTGACAGGACAGAAAGCACTCTCAACAAGCCTGTGAATGATACTAAATAGAGGGCAGCAGTTAACATACTGAAAGGCAGGACTTACCTTTCAGGGACCATGAATATCCTGCACATTGAAAAAAAAATAAAATGTTCTACATGTTTTGTGTAGCAAATGTGATGCTATAGAAAATTCATGAAGTTCAACAAAGGCAATGCCAAACTGTGCATCTGGAAGCAACAGAACAGGCTGAGGATGTCTGACTGGGCAGCATCTTTGAAGAAAAGGACCTAGGTGTCTTGGTGGACAAGAAGCAGAGCATGAGTCTATACCATGGCTTTGCAGCAAAGAGGACTAACCACATACTGAACTGTCTTAGAAAGAATACAGGCAGCACGTCAAGGGAATTCCTCTCAATTCAGCAATTGTGAGACAGCACCTGGAGCACCATCTCCACTTTTGGCCTTCCTGGTCCAGAAAGACATAGGCGTACTATAGTAGGCCCAGCAGAGGACCATCAATATGATTCGGAGTCTGGACCATATTGTTTGTGAGAAGGGTCTGAGAGAACTGGGTTAGTTCAGACTGAAAAAGAGATTGTTAGAGGTGTGGGGTGAGGTAGAAAGTAGAGCAGAAGATGGATGGAGCCAAACTCCCCTCAGACATGCACTGTGACAGAATTAGAGTCAATACATACAAGTTGCAACATGGAAAATTTCAGTTAAGTAAAAAAAAAAAAAATTAACAACCCACATACACACTTCGTTCCTTCCAACCTAAATGATCCTGTGAATACAAAAGAACTCTATGCAATCATATCATCCCCTGTAGTCCTATTCATCTGAATATAATCTGGCATAAGAATACAGGCAGAAAGCTTTGTTTGAGAACAATAACAATTTGATTTTTTAAAAAGTTACCCAATTTCTGTCAAACACATTTGGATTCATAGCCATGCTACTTTTGCAGTAGCTTAGTTCTTTTCCAGATATTTTCCAAAGTCCACATTTCAATTGCTACCATCTTCTGCCACACCTGCAAGATGCTTTCCTTTTAACAAAAAAAAAAAATAAAAATAAAAATAATAATAATAATAATAATAAAATAGGGAGGAAAAAAGGTCTTATTTAATGAAGACTCCAAAGTTTAACTGGGGGGGGGGGGATGTCCACATGCATCTTCTTATTCCTGAATTTTTTTTATGAATGCTAACTAGTTGCACACTAAGCTGAAAGGACAAATACCTTCATTTCAAGAATCTAAAGGATGTATTCTCTCTAACCAAAGGGCTCTTTTAAACCACGGCACAAACATGGCAGAATCTATTAACCTATTCTTGAGAACCTGTTTGATGACTTTTTTGATGTTGATTAGTTTTCCCTTCTGTTTTAAGCAGTTAGAGCCTGCTTCAAACATCTGAAATTCATCTAAATCACAAAGTTGTGATAGTTGCATACTACTCTTTCAATAAGCCACTGTTATTAAAAAGTAGCAACAATTAGACCCAGTAAATATCTTAAAGAAGTGCTTTCACTCATAGATAAAAGTCTTAATTACAATATGTTTCAATACCCACCTTCTTGACAACACAGATTTGTTGAGTGAGGAGCTGTATTAGCAAGCATATCTAGCTTCTCAGTATTCATATGCATAGGTATGCCTATACACAACAGAAATTTTCTATATGCGTTCCTTAATCCAATTCTCCCAAAAGCCTATCTAAAGCTTGAAGACCTTTAAAAACACCAGAAAATACCATGCTGAGAATACAACCAATGCTGACAAGAGCAAACGCAAACAAAACAAAACGTACCATCAACAACAGTCAACGTACTCTTACTATTGCCCATATCATGCTGGTCCTACACATCAATATCTATTCTTTATTAAATTCCTATGCTATTTAATATTTAATAGGTTGTGAAAAGTTTTACTTGAATAACAACCTAAAACTGTATAAGAATTGTATTTCTAAAGCCTTCTAAATGTTCAGGCCAAGAAGGGAAGTTAAAATACTTTCAGTTAAAGTCTTAAGAATTTTAAAAAGCAGTAAAGTAAATTAAATGCCTACTTGTAACTAAAATTCACTGAAGTTGGGAACCTCCTTCCCACCCTTTGGAAAACCAAATTTGTAGCCCCCTATACAGACACTGAGTTTCCGGAAGAACTCAGTGACAAAGTCAGCCTTCCTGGAAGTGAAAACAACTACAGTCTACTTTCAAAATTGAGGACTTTAAGTTAAAAAATAAAAAATTACAAAGTCCAAATCAGAATTCTTTCTAATTTTAGAACTAACCCAAATGCCACTTCCATTATGCTGCCCATAAGTATCTGGCACAGATTTACAGAACGGTGAGAAAAGTCTATCTGAAAACATGCCAAGACCAAATTTAGTCTTAAACAATCTTTAATGATTTTAAAATTTAGGTCTATGCCTTTTGCCTTTATATTTTAACACATCTAAAATCTCTATAAAAATAAATCTAAAATTAAATAAGCAATCAAAAAAACCACAAATATCCAGTTTCTTCTCCCCCATCCTCCCCCCTTGTTTTATTTGCTGGCTTGTCTGATTTATGGGAGATTTTTCAGCTGCTGTTACCGTGTTCTGACTCTTAGGCTCTATAAAGGGCTGACATCCAACTCTCTCAGCAAAGGTCACTCTGAGGCAGGGATTGGGAAGTATTAGAGAGCTTACAAGGAGGAAGAGATAATGACAAAATCCAGCATTTTAAGCCCCCTGCCATACCCCTCCCACAAGATCCTCAATGCTATGAGGGTGTTTTGTTGTGGTTTTTTTGTTGTTGTTGTTTTTTTAACCATTAGTTTTTCAATCAATAAAATATTTATTTATTTATTATATATTTTGCCTACAACTCTTCATAGCCGGGTTCAGCCTTCTGGATTTCAGCTAACAAATACAAAACAGATTAAAAAAAAAAAAAAAAAGCAAACCTCAGCCTGTAAAATAATTTCTACACAAGCCACTTGGTTTACAAACATCTTTTATTCTCAGAACGCAAAATCACAGGTCAATAGTAAATAATCATGTTTTAACTTTTAGCATCCCAACACATCTAACGTCCAAAGGAGTAACAAATGTGCCTACCAGATATATGTCTAGATCTGCAGTTAAAACAACTTCTCTCCATGCATTTCAACAGGTATGCTTAATGGATTTGCAATAGGGGCAAAAGTGAAGCAAAAGCAACGGAAGATGCAAAAGCCAAATTCCAAATGATAAACCTTCAGAATTCAAAGTGCTAGAAAACAAACCGCAGCAGTATTTGATAAGTTACTTGTCTGAGTCAACAGATCATTTATTTTGGAAAACATTCAGGTGACGTGCAGATAATTTGACATGCTTCCCAACTATAACGTACTAGTTCTCTGAAGTCTCTATAGTTATTATACTAGTGACATATTTATTTTTTTAATTACTGCATATGGCTAGCTATACAGAGTATTACAGAGTTCCAGTCAACAAAATTGCCTTTGGGGGATTTTAAAAGGAAGAAATTGCTAGCTCATTTTGGTGAAGATAATAATGATAAGCAGTAACAGAGTGCAGTGCTGAAACCTCCAAAATTCCAGATGGGAGTCTGTCTGCACAGTCAACCAAAAAAAATTCCCTGGTGTGTCAGAATGGGTCAGAGGGCCAGTCTGTACTCCACATCCAGCTACTGGCAGGAAAACATGTTTTTAGAGATGCCAAGTTTGAAAGAGCTATGGGCCAGGCTTGATTGCTCATGGGGTCTTTTCAAAATACATTCTCAAACTCTGCTACTTCCTACTTGACCAGAGAATGTGCCAGCAGAGATAACATACAAAGAAAATACTTCTCCATCTCACATCAGTATTTAATTGATGTTAATCAACGTAAACAATAATGTTTAATGACATCAAACAAGATTAAAAAAGGAAGCCAATTCATTTTAAAATCCATTTCAACATAACCTCAGGTTATATATATCAAAATACCTTAATTTAAATTGTGTTGCTATTATATTGCAAAATTAAGCATGAGTGAATTTTTTATATATCAGAAACTTGGATCTTTAACATTTCATTTTTTCTTTTGCAATTTTAGAGTTAACGTTACATTTTTTGCACTTCCAATTGATTTCTTTAAAGTATTCATAAATCAAAAGACTCATTCTTACTTTCAAAAATGTTGAAACATGCTCTTATCTATAGCTATTTAGTCATATCTGTGCATGATAAGATTTCATATCAGGTTATCATCAGTTAGAACAAAAGCAAAATTCTGATATAATTAAAGCTATAGATTTTTCTGCATACCTTACTAGGCAGAAGCTGGCACAGGCAAATACTTCACAGGAACTTTTTTCTCCTAATTCTCCATCTCTCTTTTCTCTTCAAAGAGGTTCCCCTGAGAAAACCAAAAGCATCAGTGAAAGCTTTTACCTCAGTTAGAATTTTCAGTTTCTCCTTAAATTGTAATGCCATTGTATGCCAAGCACATCGGGGTATATTTGATCTATGATCTCAGCATTAGTATTCAAATTAAGGCTTCTGCACAGAGCAAGAAAATATTTATTGAATATTCAGTTGCATATTTTAGTTATAATGTTTGTAGCTCTCATATTTTGTTTTTTCATAAATAAATGAGTAGTGACTTTGCAAATATAAATGCTCATAAAATCAGTATTTATTTGTTTAAAAAGAAAAATGTGTAAAGGAAGTGATTCCCAAACCATTCTTAAGTATTTTTTGCAAAATTCAGCATTTACAGTATGCACTGCATCAGTCCACTACCTCATATTTCACTCATCCTCAGTGGATGAGTACTAAAGCCAGTTAATATAGTATGAGTGGCAATTATTGCCAGCTAAGCTACCTGCCACGTTAATTTAGTTATGTGAGTTATCAACTATGCTTATATAATGCACTGGGTGTTATTTAATCTACTGCCCCATATGAGGTCCTCACTGTGTTTCTGCCTACAGCTATCAAACCCTCAATACCATATTTCTAAAATTTGGCCAAAACAAACTTCTACAGTGTAGCGGGTTTACATGGCAAGGTTTTGGTAGTGGGGGGCCATAGGGGTGACTTCTGAGAGAAGAATCCAGCAGCTGCCCCAAGTTAGATAAGGGCCCTGCTGCTGTCCAGAGCCAAACCAATAAGTGATGTTGTTTGTGCCTCTGTGAGAGCATATTTAAGACAGCGGAGAGAGGAGAAAAAAAAAAAAAAAAAACTGCTGGACACAGCAGCTGGGTGAGTGAAGAGTGAGAAGCAGCCCTGCAGACCCCATAGCCAGTGCAGAAGGAGGGCAGGAGGTGCTCCAGGCGCCAGAGCAGCAGTTCCCCTGCGGCCTGTGGAGAGGCCCCTGGTGGAGCAGGCTGTCCCCCTGCAGCCCATGGGTCCCACACGGAGCAGATCTCCACGCTGCAGCCCGTGGAGGAGCCCCCGGTGGAGCAGGTGGATGTGGCCTGGAGGAGGCTGCGGCCCATGGAGAGCCCCCGCAGGAGCAGGCCCCGGGCAGGAGCTGCAGCCTGTGGAGAGGAGCCCACGCAGGAGCAGGGGGTCTGGGGGGAGCTGCTGCCCGTGGGGGACCCGTGCTGGAGCAGTTTGCTCCTGGGGGATGGACCCCGTGGTATGGAGCCGTATGGGAACAGTTCTTGAAGAGCTGCTGCCTGTGGGCAGCCCCCGCAGGATCAGTTCGGGAAGGATGGCATCCCGTGGGAGGGTCCCCACATGGAGCAGGGGCAGAGAGTGACCGTGAAGGAGTGGTGGAGACGAAGTGTTAGGAACTGACCACAGCCCCCTTTCCCTGTTCCCCTGCACCACTCAGGGGGAGGAGGTGGAAGAAGGTGGATGGCAGGAAGGTGGTTTTAGTTTCTTTCCTTTGTTTCTCACTTCTCTAGCTTGTTAGTAATAGGTAATACATTTTACTAAGCTCCCTCTTCTGAGTCTGTTTTGCCCATCATGATAATTGTTGAGTGATCTCCCTGCCCTTATCTCAACCCTTGAGCCCTTTTCATTGTATTTTTCTCCCCTTTCCCTTTGAGGAGGGGGAGTGAGAGAGCTGTTGTGGTGGAGCTTAGCTGTCGACCTGAGTAAAACCACTACATACAGCTGACTCTGAAGGAAAGGGGGTAGATTAAATGAAGTGTGGCAAGGTCAACTGAAGGTGTATGGATTACTTACCAACACAGTTACAGCGCTGACAGTAGTTCAAGGCTATTTTTAACACAATTTGAAAAATGCAGGAAAAGAAAGGGGAGAAAATTAGACTATTAAGCCAAAAAGACAAAGGACAGCAGTACAAACATCCTCAGCTTTCATGTTCAGGTGTTACTGATTCAGATGTTACTGAATGCATTCACACCGGGAATAGAACTAATAGCACTCTTGGGTTCCAAGAGTCAGCAGAAGTTAAGACAGCTCACAAGCAACATGGTTCTCTCCTTGAGCAGTTTTGAGGTAGTACTACTACTGGCAGTAGCAACTACCCAGGCTCTCTGATGTGTTAGTGGATTATTGAAACTGGAAGAAAAATATTCCAGATTAGGGATGCATCATCTCATTCTAGATGAAAGCAAATTGTTTAAACAATGATCATTTAGTTGATCTGCAGATTTTCATTCAAAATATTTTCAGTAATTTAATCCTACTACATAATTCAATTTCCACAAAGTTGCATACCTCACCATAACATAGTAAACATGAAAAAAACCTTTATAATACATTGTGGCATTAAGATATTTTCATCCAAAAAACTGTAAACCCCTAAGTACAAAAAATAGCTTTTTCTAGGTAAAAGCAACAGACAGTTTTACATGTTAATAAAATCCAGAATAATAAGATTATTAAGAAGTGCCTATAACTTGAGCCTCTTTCAGGATGCTGTTGATCTAAAGCATATTTCTACCAGTTCCACCTCATTATTCTACCAATACTTTTTGCAGTAACGGGTGAAAGCTTTTATATATGCCAACTGAAACTTCTTATTTTCAGGTGCAATGCGTAACACTGACCTCTGCCAAAACCAGCCTGCTCATACAGGCCCTTTCTTCAATAAATACAAAAGATACTTGCAGATTATTTCACAAACGTTTATCCAGTGGTGAGCCATTGCTGCCAACTGGGCACACTGTATTTCTCAGAGGAACACACAACAGCACTGTTGTGGTAGGCTGAAGGGAAAAGACTTATTTTCATTACAAAGCCTTTCTTTCCTTTCACTCTGTGGAAATGTATAGTTTAATATTAATACGGAATGCATTTTTCCACTGACCATCTCTTCTTGCCTCCAGATTAACACTACAGACATTTTCTCCTGCTCGTAATATCAATTACCTTTCACACAGCAGCTGGTTCTTCCATTTATTACTTATTCCACATACAATTCTCACAGTCATTTTGTTAGAAGAAAAATAAATTCAGGCAAACATATCTTCCAGTAAACTATTTCAATCTTAGATCAGAATGGTTATATGCAGGTTATTTTAGGTTAAAAAATATTCATATTGATTTTTCAAATTGTCTGCCAAAAGGAAAAAGAACATTAGACAGATGATCTGATCTTGGCTTCCAGGGACTTGCTATACAAGCAGATTTGCTCCTTGATGGCTAAAAAAAAATCTGTAGTTAATTGTTGCCAATTGAGACAGTCCATAGCTACTGATTCATACGTATTTACTTTAACCCTGTAGTCCAAGTGAAAACCCATATGATTGTTTTTGGTTTTTTTTTTTTTTTACCTACAGATGTATGTCTACGTTTATTTACCTACACAGAGCAAAGGAGATGTCTTACACTAGGCGTCAAGTCTGGTAAGAAATTAATAGAAGATACAACATTAAAGAAAATAGTAAAAATAAATTAAAAATATTGCCATGAAATAAATTTCAAAATTGTGATTACACTCTCAAGTGCACTTTCCCTTCCAAGAAGGTACAATATACATATTAGCACATCATGAAATACTTTGCACATACAGAATCTGAAAGATGTTAACGACTAATGCTCACAAATTCGAAAATTTTTTCTTTACAATATATGTCAAAATGCCTTAAAATTATGTCAAAGAACGAGTAATATGGAAGTCATCTGAGGTGTTCTAGGCAGCTGACTGTTGGGGTGGGAGAGGTTTTCAACACTTATATCAATATCAGATTGTGCTAGGTATCCCTTTCTCTTCACACGCATTGGCACTGTGCAAACAGTCACACAAAATGATTCTGCAGGGAGAATTTTGCATACCTGTCCTGGTACACATCTAACTAAGCATCCATGCTCCTATAAATAGTGAAAAGTTAGTCTTTAAAGCATTGGGTTTAACTTAATCGCTTAACACTTAACCCACAGACCTCTGCAGAATGCTTCCTTCGAGTTTCAAAGGCTTTACATTAACTAATTGCATAAAATTTTTCCACATGCCTTCTACAGAAGTACTAAATATTGCCAGAACAGACCTACAGGCACTATGGCAACTGAGGATCTAAACATATTTCCAAACGAAAATTATGTTAAAGTTGATATTAATTGTACACATAAAATAAGAGTAAGGTATTTTTTAGAATATTAATCTCTGTAAAGGAGTGCTAAATTTGCTGGATTCTAGATACGTTAGTTGTGAAAGTGCATTGTTAATGCGCCTGTACAACGCAGTGTTATCCATCTCTGAAATTCCTGTGACAGAGTACTCTCTTCCTCTATCAAGGACAATTCATCAGTTATAGAGAAGAATTTTTAAAAATATAGCATTATCACTCTATAAAAAACAATAATTTGCAAATGCAACTGAACAAATATCTGTGTGAATTTTAAAAATTCTCGATACTCCATTAAAATCACCAGGACATAAAAATGGCCTGACAAATACTAATGTTCTGAAAGGGACTGTGTTTAAATTGATTTTAAGTCAAAATAATAAATGGATTTTCTTGTACATTCTAAGAAAGCTCCTTGTGCATCTGAGAGTGGGAACGTGATCTTGTGTAAGAAATAGTACATTTTTTGAATGTGAAGAAACTGAACCCCTGCTTGAAATAGTCTACTCCAACCACATTTAACACTATGAACAATATGATTTATTTTTGATTTACGTTATTTTCTCAGAATTACGGTAATGCCAAGTTCTGTTTCAAAGTTACAGAATTTATCTAGCTAATAGAGAACTTCAAAAATGAAAGCAGAAGAGAGTAAAGAAAGGACCAAATCCTATTACTTTACAGTTCTTCATCCAGAAAAAAAAAATGCTATGTGTCTAGATTTTTATGGCTGTTGTCAATGTAATTTCTGAGCTTCTTACATATATTAATTGATTTGTTCTCCAGTAAAAGCTCCAGTACAGAAAAATAAACTGCCGATTTACAGAGAAAGAGCCACTTCAGAGATGAAGTGACTCACCCAAGATCACACAAAAATACTTTGGGCAACACTGGAAACTGAACTTGAATTCAGATGTACATGTCTCATTTGTGAAGTCAGTTTCCCTTTCTGGTAAGAATGGAGATGACAGTAGCTCATGCAATACTGAATACTTTACATGCATTAAATCTCAGCAATAACCAAGGAACGACCCCAGGACAGATCTATCCATACCCAGCCAGGCACTCCCCTCACCAGTAGAACTGGAAACAATCATGCTGAACTTGCATCTGTATCAGAAAAGAGTTTACAAAATTACTACATTTACACATTTTGCAGTATAATCTGTCCAGGGGAAAAAACAAAAAAACAAACAAACAAACAAAAAAAAAAACACCACAAACGTGTGTATGTACAGCAAGAAAGACATTTCACTTTGATTTGATTAACAGGGGATTAGACCAAAAGAAATAAATTAGATGGAGGGCACAGCCATGCCATTTGTGTGTCTCCTCAAACACAGCTTTCTGCTTTTGCAGACCCAGGAAATTTACAAAAGATAAGCCCAGAAGACAATGTATACTGCAAATATGCCACATTTTTTTTTTCTGCTGGTTAGCACACTTAAAATGCCTATCCTCCTGAACTTAAGAAATTCTAACTGCAACAAAGCTGTTCAAAAACTGAAAATATGCTGGTATTGTTGCTGCTGTGAGCAGCAGCAATGCCTGCTCTTGAGAAATATCCTTTTAACCTTGAAAAGGATTGATGACTTCATGCAGTGATGTATGGGGATATCCGCTCAATAGTTATGAGCAATCGCTTCACCTTGCAGGCTATAGCTACCAGTAGAGATGCATGCAGTTGCAGAACCTAGTTAATCACTGTGTAGTATGGGCATTGGCTGGATTTATAACCACAGCTCTAATAGTGCAGTTGAGTACAGTTTTATTATTTGGGGAAACTGTATCAAAACTGTGTCAAAATTAGAAGTTTTCAGGAAAAAATAAAAAATAAAGCAAAGATGAGGTTCATTGATGGGCTTCTGAAGCCTACCATTTAGAATCTTGTTGCATATAATTTTAATCCAAGCAAACTTAAAAGCTACTACCATAAGACTGAAAAATAAGCTGACAAACTCTGTTATATCCATGATTTAGGTGTAAAACATCAGACTAACCATCCACCCAGCAGTGCCCCAAAGTCCTCGCAATGTCAGTTTGACTCCTCTTTAGCAGCTTGTTACTTTTCCATGTAACCTAATAATCAGCTGCTCAGGACAGCAAGAAGGTGGCTCAAGGAGCCTAACAGAAGCATGAATACAGAAGCTAGCAATGAAAAAGGCAATGAAAATTACATTAGTGCCCTAAGATGTCAGAGAACAGCATATATTTCAGCCTTCACTCAGAACATCAAGTGTTTAACTTCTTAAACTGCTGAAAGTCCTCAAGTTTTTCAGCCAACTATCTGGGAAATGCTCTTATAAAATGAAAACCATTACAAACAAGAAAAACAAACAGGAAAACAAAAACCCACAAAATAATATTCCAACACTCACCTTACATTTTCGGTAGCATCAACAGACAGGGTCATGCAAGTTGATGTTCCATTTCTTGTACATTGATACAACAATTCGCTACTCCTCTACCCTACCCAGCACTAAATAAAAGCTACGGATAGAATCACCTTTGTTCTCTATTTTTATTCAGCAGCCTTAAAGCCTGCTGCTTTAGACTTTCCTGGCCATATCTTCTTTTGCGACTTGGACATTTTTGCTTTTTATACTACCATGTACACAACGTGTCTGGTGCATCTGAAACATGACAAAATCATTGAACATCATAAAAATAAGACTGTGTATGCACTTCTGACCAAGAAATCCTGAAGAACAAGGTGCCATTGTAGGGAGTTAAGAATTGCCCAAGATTTTTCTTTCTACAAAGCACTACGGTTATAGAGCCACACATTACATTTCATGTCAAAATAACACCAGCAGACAACTGAACCATTCTCAAGCAATTCTCCAGACTGTTGTGCAACTCTCTACCTAGATGGCCTTCACAAGAGAGCACAGGTATAGATCGCACTGACTGTTAACGCTCCAAGTAACAGGCAGGACAGGGTAAGTGGAAGGGACAGGAAGGAAAATGTGGATGCCAATTCAGCAATGCTCAAGTAGTCTGCGTCCATATGTATGTATGTATTTGTCTCTGCAAGCCTAAGGAAGATCAGTCAAACAATAAGGGAAAGACAAATGCTTTTCCCCACTATAGATAGCACTATCGGCTTTAAGTTAAGCAGAATGGGACTATTTTTTTCATTACCACCATGGACTCCCAACTTTCCTCTGACTCTTTATGGTCAGCAATTGCCTTAGTGTCAGGGCTCAAAAAGCAGAAGAGAAGCTGCAGAGCTGTTGAAAATACATGAGCCAGAGACAGGGACTAAATGAATGAGTGCCATGTATAATGCATGAGATTTGACAGATCTGTGGGATCTGCTCCTAAATGATTCACAGCCCTAAGAAAACCAAGCATATGGTTCTTCAGATACCTGCTCTTGAAGGATTCTTGCAGTCATTTGTTGTCTCAGGGTGGAAACCAGGAGAGGAAAAAAAAAAAAAAAAAAAGGAAGAATTAAAAATTCTTTCATTCCAGTTTACCCTAAAACAGAACACACACACGAGTCCAAGCTCATCTTGCTTTCAGAAATGTGCATGAAAATATGTACTGAAATATGTATTTGAAATTTAGATTACCTCTCCTCCCTGCAGGAACCAAGCCTTAATTCAGCATTAGATTTTATGCATTTCTATAACCCCTTATTGTTTTGGAATCGATCTCTCATTGCTTTGGCTAACCAAACACTGAACCTGCTTCTCAGTATCAGCTTCCTATCACAATTCAACTGATAAATACAAAGCTGCATTCAAATTTGAGGGACTTCCCAGATAAACACTTGCTTGAAGACCTATTCAGAGACCTTGGGAAATTATACTAATTATACTCAAAGTGACCACTTCTCCCCATCTGCAAATTTAAGGAGTTTAACATTTTCATTAAAAAGGAGAAAACACGGTAAGTAAGCAGAATAATGAGTATTAATTCCTAAAGTGTAACTAACACCATAAAATTTCAGAGTCTTTCCCTCTGGGGAAGCAACTGTTCAGCCAGCTGGTTGCTTTCCCTTCACTCCAGTAACAATCATTCACAGTTTGAGGCTTAAGTCTTCTAGATAGCAAGACCTGGTGAAGGCTGCGCTGATCTCTGGTGCAATGCATGTCAGCCAGGTGCCTGTCGGTCTGCAAGCCATGCCTCATGCTGCCTTTCCCATCAGCAGCTTCCACCAGCCATGCCTTACACCAAAGCTCATCTAATTTTTTTCTTTACCAGCAATTTTTTGTTTTATTTCTTAAAACATGCATATCATGTCGAGAAGAAAATCTCTCAGGTCACCAGAAACTTTGGCAACATCTGCCTCATACACCCCAGGAAAGACTGACTTGTGCCTTTTGCACTTCTGATGAGTGACCTACAACTTTCTTTTATTTTCCCCTTTTTATTATGCATCTTAAACATACCACCACATCTTGAGAAACACAATTAAGTTTAAGGTCTCTGTAAATTTTTAGAATTAATCATACAGCAGTAAGTCCCAGGTATGCTGTGAACAGGAGAACAAGATTTTTAATCAAGCAAACTGTGTACTAACTAACAACATGCTTGCAAGGCAAAAGTTATATACTGATTTATTTTAAGTTGCTGAAATAGGGGCGATGGGATGGAGTAAAGAAAAAAGAAAGAGAAGCCAAAAGCAGAAAGTCAAGCCAAAAAGCAAGCCCTGAGGGGAAACAAAGGTAAGATCATATTTATCTATACAGCTGTAAGAAAGCAAACCTGCTTCCATAGCTGTTGACCCTATGATGATATGGAATAGCCCGTACTGCAAACAGTATTTGATATTTACCAGCAGACTCTCAAAGGAAAATCTCTAGGGGTATTTGAATTTGCTTTTTCTTTTCCTTGACTTGTCAGAGAAGAAAGATGTCTCTCGCTTTTCGCCACCATCAACAGAAAAGAATAAAACTGAACCCACCTAACTCACTCCTCGTGAAAGCAATCTTAAGAACAAATGTTCCTCTTCTCCCATGCACACACACATAACCCTGATGACAGCAATAGAGAAAAAATTTGAGCATGCTTAGGTACCCAAGAAGAACAGAGGGTTTAGTAAGCAAAGTTAAAGGTCACCTAATGTGCAACAACAGTCTTACCTGGATCACAAAAGCCAGCTTTCATTCGTGAGCCTGATAAACTTAAAAAAAAAAAAAAAAAATACAAAACCAAACAAAATCAAACGAACAGAACACAACTACTTATGTACAGTATGCTTAAGTCTCCAAATTCAGGTATGCATAGGAGCACTAGTTAACTGTATTTTTCAGTACATATCTTCACATTTGGAAGTTTTTTCAAAGCTTTTTTTTTTTTTTCCCCAATTTAAACATAACATTCAACTATGGCATTGGTTTGATAACAAGAACTACTGTAGGTCATATCTTGCATAATGAAGTTATGGCTAATATAAAACACCAATTTAACAGGCTGAAAAGGGCATAAAAAGTCTAATTTTATTCTGCTACAATTTAGTATGCGTTAGAGAGAAAAATATGTAAAGGAATAAGGGAATATACTTATCTGCTACTATTGCCAAAAGGAAAAAGTGTGGACTTAAAAAAAAATAAAATAACTAATAGTGGTCATTTCTTTTTCCTACATAGTACCAGAATTTCAAACTTTTAGCACTATAAAAAGTCTAGGAAGTAACTGCCCCTAACTTCATATATTCCAGAGTAGAAAAGTATGCCAATAAAGCCAAATATCATAAAAGTGGAAATTTTTAAATCAGAAATTTGAACTGTATAGTTTTCAATAAATAATCTGATGTGCTAAAAGATATCTTTTGTTAATTTAAGTATTGACATTAAAATAATTTTGTTGCAAAACGAACAGACTAAAAAAAAGGTTTCTTTCATGTTTCTCCAAATGGAAAATTATAACCAAAATATAGGAGCATATCTGTGAAAGGGTAACTTCAAATTATTACATTTGCTAGTTCAGTTTACACAAATTGTGCACAAAGCTCTCTCTCCCACTCTGTTCTCTCATATTTCCTACAGACGCACACATACACCATATTTAAAACAATACCCTTGGTCTGCAGGTTAAATCCTGACCGATTTCCAGTTATCCCTGGCCAGTTATCCAGGGAGCTAGATGCTTACTTCCATGTAAAACTTCCTAATATTGAAGGAAGGGTTGAGGCAATCCCAAGCACTCATACAGATTGGGCAAAGAATGGATTGAAGGCAGCCCTGATGAGAAGGACCAGGGGACGTTGGTTGATGAGAAGCTCAACTTGAGCCAGCAACATGAACTTGCAGCCCAGAAAGCCAGCCATATCCTGGGCTGTATCAAAAGAGAAGTGGCCAGCAGGTGGAGGGAGGTGATTCTCCCCCTTTGCTCTGCTCTAATGAGACTCCACCTGGAGCCCTGCAATCAGCTCTAGGGCCCCCAGCACAACAAGGACGTGGACATGTTAGAACGAGTCCAAAGGAAGGCCACGAAGAGGATCAAAGGGCCTCACTTCTATGAAGGCAGGCTGAGGGAGTTGGGGTTGTTCAGCCTGGAGAAGAGAAGGCTCTGGGGAGACCTTATAGCAGCCTTCCAGTACCTAAAGGGGACTACAGGAAAGCTGGGGAGGGACTCTGTCAGGGAGTATAGGGACAAAGGGTAACGGCTTTAAGCTAAAAGAGGGTAAGTTTAGATCAGATATCATAAAGAAATTCTTTACTCAGAGGGTGGTGAAGGCACTGGCACACGTTGCCCAGAGACAGGTTGCCTGTGGATGCCCCATCCCTGGAGGTGTTCAAGGCCAGGCTGAATGGGGCTTTAGGCAAGCTGGTCTAGTGGGAGGTGTCCCTGCTCATGGCAGGGCAGGGGTGGAATTAGATGGTCTTTAAGGTTGCAACCCAAACCATTCTGTGATGCTGTGAAGGATCAGGTGGTAGTAACTCCTTGGGTGAGTTACTCCCACGCCTTACAGAAATGTGTTAGAAGAACTTTATAAATGATGTTGTGACAAATTATGCATGTCATCCTGGCTTTAGTGCTTCTCAACTAATGTTAAGAAACATGAGCACACACCCTGGGTTTTGGGGCAGATTTATATAGCTCACCACAGTTCCAGCATTCTATCCTAATTAGAATTCAGAGGCATGCACAAAGCACGCTTCCTATATTAGGCATTTTATAACATTACAATGACAAATATTTCGTCTTCACAGTGGCTATAGTACTTTTATCCGAAAGCTGCATGGGTAAAAGAGTTGTTTAGGAAAGCACCGTGCAATGGAGTCTCTTCTGCCTGAGGAGGTTCAAATCTACTTATTTCCCTGCAAGAAGAATATCCTAGCCTACAGAGGCTGTCTGGCCTGAGATAATTTACCTTCTCATTGAAGCTGTGCCACTTTGTAAATTGTGATCCATGATTTACTGGACCAGGAAGAGGACTGACTCATTACATGAGTGTGACCCTCTCCTCTGGGGTTATACACATTCCCTTGTTGAGAGAATACTTCAATCCTTTTACCCTACCTGCAGAATCTCATTCTGTTGAATGATCATATGATGGTCTTCTGTCAACAAATACTTGACCTTACTTAGGCCTATATGAGGCTAAGAGCTAGCTAAGCTTGACCTTACAGGCCAAAACATAAGTAGAGCCTGTAACACTACAGTTATGAGAAAACCCTTGTCACGTATCTAGTACCTATGGGTGGACAGGGATGATCTGAGAGAAGAAATACTAAGATGTAGAATGGCTGAGCACACATGGGTTATTCTGCCACTACCACAGCAGCCCACTGGGGGGCAGATGAAAATTCTTCACTTTCCATATGTCTACAATGAATTCATTAAAAAAAAAAAAAGCATTATTTCTAAACTGTAGATTAATACATCAGAGGAACATTAGATATTATGATAGGAACAACAAGCAAAGATCTCATTCTGAAACAAATCAATACCTATACCAAAGATTACTCCTTATCTCCAAACTTTGTGAGAATCTATTTTTGGAGGCAAATACTAGACATCCCAACATCTGACTAATTATTTGTAATTTTCTCAAAGATCTTGGTAACTGAAGCTATACAGCTGCAAAACATTACTCGGTCATTACATGATTACGCAAATATCAAAAACAGTCACAGCTTAACAACAGCAATACAAAGCTGTCACAACAGGCTGCAGACAATGTTCTCCCCAGGTTAGTTCCTTTAGTGGCATGTTGGTGCTGCAGGCAGGCTGACATCTGGTCTGGTGGTGCTTCACAGTATATAAGGAATCCTTGAGTTGGGCCAATCCAGACAGAAATCACAAAACCCTCCTCTTAGGCCTCCAGAAAAGAGGACATCATGTTGTTGCACTTCTGTGCTCCACCTGACCTCTGCTCATTCTCCCAGCCCATTGTAGGTTTTACCATCTGAGAGAGAAGCACCTCAGCCCACAACACATTTATTTACACTGGTAGCTTACCATGACTGCAGTGAGCTGCAGGCAAGCATGGCATAGATCCACTGTTTGCTTGTCTGGCCTGGGCAAATCAGGCCTGGATCAGGCCTACAAGTGCTCTCTGACTCCATATAAGCAGCTTATTTTCAGTTCTTGCCAAACAAAAGAGTGAGGAAGATGGAAGACTGAAGTTGGAACTAATTCCAGTGCACTTCCGCAGAAGAGACTTCTCCTTTCAACTTAACACTCTGGCCTGCATTCCAATATGTTTTTATATAATGCATTACATAGCCTGTGTCCAATATGATGGTGCTCTCTTGTTCAGGTCAATTTGAATTTTTCAAGTAGGATTTCCTGTGACGTACTACCATGCATTTCAAGATATGTAGGGGATGTTTCCATTATTCATTGTGTAATGTCATAAGTAAAAACAAATCTTTCTAGGAAAACAATTGCTACCTCTATTATAGCTTATATTGATTAAATACATGATTTAGAAAATTAATGGACAATGAAACAATAAATAGCTCTTTTCTAGGATGACATATTTTCAATAGGCAAGATTATCTTGATTTAACTTAGTTACAACTCCTTATAACAAAAATTTGCAATTTTACTTGATTAGTATGCCCTTTAGTGAAGACATTTTCTCTTTATTAGCTATGAGATGTGACTATGGACACAAGGTATGATGAACAGTATTGATGCCATTGTAATGCCCTCTGAGACATGATATGCTCCTAACAGAGAAGTTGGATTAATATTAAAAACTATTCCTTTCTTTCAGAATACAGAAACCAGATTGAACTGACTTTCCCAAGCAGGGGGAAGTTGCATACTCTAGACCCACCTCCCTGCCCTTTTGTGGTTGCATTTGCATACTGGGTGCCTGGTTCTCTCCTATGCTGCACGTTTTATAAAGTAAATATAAGATGCCAGTATGTAGCATACAGTAGGAGAGGACAGATCCAGTTGTGACAGTGCTCGGCTAGCAGAGGTGTTTGTTATGACACCATCTGTGTTTTGTTTTTGTTTTTTTACACTTTTTTACACTACATAAAGCTTACTCTGCAGCCACCATATGTAGTGCCAGATTCCCCACTCCACTTCAAGTGTCATGATTGCACAGTGGAAATCAATGAAGTTACACAGCCAGAAAATTAGTGAAACACAGATCGACCCCCACGCCCCGAAGGGACTTTAGTTCACTGGTGGGAGAAGCAATCCTTCTAACACACATTTGTCAATCTGACTCCATTTATGTCAATTTTAAGTATTGCTTTTGACTTGAAGGGAGTAGCCACACTTATGTCCTGTTTGGAAAGTCCTCTGGAAACTCTTTCAGAAATCTATTTTAATCAGATAGAGTTTAAAAACCTGTACACACGATGAATGGTATTTAAATGAAGTTAGCAGTATTTTTTAAATGTGAAGACAAAAAGGTATTCAAGTGTTCTAACGAAAAGCAGCAATTTTCTGAGCAACACAAATTAAGTGACTACTGTTAATCCTCTACATCTGAGAAATAAGATCCTTAACTGAGGCACATATAATTTAAGGTTGACAATTTATAGAAGGTAAATTTTAAGTTGTGTGCAAATCTACACAGTCCCTTGTAGAAAAAATCGTTAATTCACATGAAGCAGAAGATACCACACAGTGAACTACAATTTACCAGCAGAGAGTGGGGGACACATAACTAAATAATGGCTAGTGAATCACACTGTGAACTTCATTTATATTCTCACCAAACAATCACTACTGATGTCCGTTAAATAAAGCACAGGTTGATAACATTATACACTCTAGGCAAGATAATAACCTGTCCCTTCATCCAGTTAATGTTCTTTTCAAGTCTTTCATACTGATCCAACCAAAAAGTTGAATAAAGAGTAGACAATTTTTACCATACAAAATAGGAAAGATCATATAACACGAATAAAGAAATGGATTCTAAATGTTGTTTCTTGCCACTTTGCTTTAAAAGAGAGATCAAGAGACATTACCAGGCATGTAGTTCAACCTACTTGGTCAGATAACTGAGGAACACAGCACAGAAGTAAGACTAAAAATACATAGTGCATTTCACACACACACACACACACACCAAGAAATATTTTTAAGCAAAAATAAAAGCTAAAAAAGAGAGGTGGGTGTACAATGAGATTTAGCTTTATATTTTGAAAGAGCACAAGAAATTACACAATAGTTAGGGCATACACTGCTTTTAGATAATGAAAATAAAATAGAAATAAGAACAAAACCTGTGTTTTTCATGATGTCATTATTTCAGATTCTTCCTAAAGAAGACTCACTCTTGCCAAAAGAAATACTTTTTTCTTCTGCTAAATCTGTTACAATAGTACTGTAACTCTTATAAGTATAGAAACATGCTAATTAGGATGTGTGCTAACTATGCAAAAAAGCTTTCTGTAAATTCCAGAAACAATTATTTCACTATCACAGAGAGTTTTTAAATGAATCTAGGTACTGGAGAATTCAGGTTCTGAAGTAATAGGAAACCCTCTCCATCAAAATGACAGAGCTTTGATAGGCACCATTTTAACTTTACAAAGCATTAGTGGTATGAGCGTGTAGTTCATCAGTGTATTAAACAACATTTTAAATTTATACGTATATAGAAAACACAAGGTGGTTTTTGGTATTTTTTGTTTTTTTTTTTTTTTCTTTTTTTACGGCCACCTCATTCGATGATGTGATCTAAAAAGATCTCTCCTCGCTGAAACCCTCAGAATATCATTTTTCAAAGGTGCCTAAGGTTGAAGAGATTACTTCAATAGAAACTCACTGTTCAGACACCTGCCTGATGAAGTTCTATCCCGTTAGCCATATCCATCCTGAAGCAACATTAGACCTATGATGATATCTTGAAAAATTAAAATGATTTTTGAATGGGAAATGAATCTTTTATATAAATAAATATATATATGTATTTGGCAAAAGCCTGAGATATTCCAGAAGTTACTAAAAACAAACATTTAACAGCTATAATCATTAACCACAACAATTTGTTTACACTGTTCAGGAGGACAGAGCAACTGCTGTGCAGTACAAGTAGTTTCCAGCAAGCATGCTGAAAATACACCAGAGAGTAACACACACAGAGAGAAGCCACAGCCACTTATGCAGATTATCATGTATTACTGCTAGATTTTTTTTTCTGTAGGACTCCAGTCAGCATAGCAGCATACATTCACTGGGGTGCCAAGCCCCCTGTTTCCCCCAGCTTGAACAGCAGTGACACACGCTCTACATCCTGAAGGAGAGTTCAGTACAGATCTGAGTGCTTAGTGAATTACTGGCTTCATCTAACAAAGCACAGCCGTTTCACATTCTGTTTATAGATGCATCATGGTGATGCATAGACCTTGCCAAAGGGAGAATTATACAGCAACACTCTTTACGGCTAGGGAATCTTAGCCAAAAATATAGGCTTATAGCAAATTGGTCTCCTGTTTCCTTGTGATTCTTCCACTGATTCCACTACCTCCCTAAAATATATTTACTAAAAATAATGCATTATTAAATGAGATATAGGGAGGCTCTTTAAATATACCTTTACACACTTGTCTGTTGTCTGTTCACCCTCAGAAAGGAAAGAATAGATTTTGTTTGATTTTAATAATTACAGTTAGATGACATACTTTCTCACCTGCATCACACAGGAAGGATTACAAACAGGTTGTGGCTGAGCTTGCACCGTAACCTCCAACCCTCATGCAACCACCCCAGGGAATTGTTCATCATTACAGCCTCTGCCTTCCTTTGAGTATGAAGGGAGATCAGGGCTAGCACACCACAGGGAGCCTTCTCTGATGATCGACAAACTCAAAATGGTTCGAGTCAGACACATGAACGAAGGGAAATGGATGAAAAACAGCTCGATCTCCTCAGTATCCAGAGGGAGACCAAGAAGCTGCATGCCTCAGTGCACAGGCAGTACTACGGTATGGATGCTGCCATGAATCTGCACAGTTGCTGGCACAGACTCAAGCTGAATTCTGATGCAGTCTTTCAATATATCTAGAAAAGAAAAAGCAGATATGAGCTAAGTAATATTTTCCTTCATATTTTGACAGGGCAAGGAGTACAGACCACTTTTACTCTTGATGCTATCCTATTAACTGAAAAGACAATATGTTGTATAGGATTCAGTGCCAGTTTTTATGAAGCAAAGGCATTTAAATTTCTCTTCACTGTAATTGAGCACAAGTTGTTTTGTTAGGAAAGTTTAAAATGTACAAATGATCTGATGAAATCCTTTGTTTGTGCTAGAATATGCACCCTTGTCAAAGCTGGATCTTTCACACCAACACATTGATTCCACTAAAGTTTTGAGCAAGATAAGCTCTGTGCACTGGGGTCTGCTTCACACATGACAGAAAACTAAATTAAAAATGTAGCATTCCGATACAATTCACAGAGCATTTGAAAGCTCCTCCTAACTCCACTGTGTAAGAAAAACAAATTTAAAACCCATGAAAGTGATCAGAACATGGAGTATTGCCAATCTGCCCACCACAAAATTTCATGATGTGGTTCAAAGTTTTGGAAACACATATGCACCCCAGCTTCCTTTCTCTACAAGTTTGCAATTGTTGTTTCAAAGATTGTCACAGAACAATCCTTCTCTTTCCTTCTAAGTAGAGCATTTCTATTCAAAACACTGATTAACAATTCTCCTTTTAAACAATAAAATACCACTCGACCATGAAGTGATGCCATGTTTTATGTTGTAGGCCTATCAGCCACCTCATTCTTTGAGCTTCATTGCTCTGAGGCAGTTTCAGGCTAAAGTACTTAGATAAAAGACTGCACGAGTATAATGATGGGAACGCAATAAACGGCAGGCAGGCAACAGCATCACCTGAGCACCGAGCACCAGTACGGTGGCAAGCACCATGCTACACTGTAATGGGGATACTTATGTCACAGAAGATGTTTTCATGAACTGAAGTTTCTGGATGTTTACAGGACTGAACATCCTAAGACAACATTTCCAAGAGTAGATGTGCTTCATTAATATGCTATTACAACCATCTTTTAATTCTCTTTCTTCCCATGCATCCTCACAATCTGTTATCTCTCGCACCATCCATGGGGTAGGGCCTGGTGCTGACTCAGTGGGAATTACTGTCCTGACTGCCCCACTGTACATCAGCTACGCTAACTTTTCCTTAGAAGGCTCCCAATGAGGTCCTGCTGCTTTTATAGTTCAACTTAGATCATGCTGTTTTAGAATTCAGATAGTAAAACCAAACCCTTTTGTCTACTCTTTTGGATGTTTTTACAGAGCCATACTTAAAGACAGCATTTACTTTTATTGAAATCATTCATGCTGTAAGTTTTACTTCACCTGAGTGTAAAGGAACATAACATCTCTAGAGTGCCAAAATAATCTTTTTCTATCCTTCACTTGAGTAGAAGATTTGACTTGCTCAGCTTCTTTTTACGGGTACTAGACACTGGTATCCAGCTTCAAGGACAGCCATCGCTAAAAGAAGTTAGGAGCTGGGGAAAAAAAACAATATTATCACATATCTTCTGTTCTTCCCAGCACTTTAGGCAATCCATTTTAGATCCTAAACATTTTGATCCACAGCCTACCGCAGGTCAGCTCAACATTTACCAAGGTCTGCAAGGGAAATGTCCTGGCTCTGCCTCTGCAGCTCCATCCAGGCACAGCTGGGACCACAAAGCCCAGCTACAGCTGGCCCCAGGAATCCAGTGCTGCATCTCCCTGTACTTCTAGTGCCATTCAATTCTCTGCCAACAAAAAGCCAGTTAAGGAAATGCCTTCTGCTATTTCTGGCACAGGGAAGGACTGCAAGGCTTTGCTGCATCCATCTGCATTTTCAGCACTGAACAGCCTGTTATTTATTTTGTGTCAAGCATCAGATTTCCCCATATGAAAAGCAAAAATACATGTATAGCCACAGAGAGCCTTTTAGATTACAGGAAGTAAAACAAAGAATGTGACAATAAGAACACCAAGAGAAATCATGCTGGAACATGTTTCTTACAGATGTTTACAGTGAGCTGATCATAGAGTGGCTGCATGTCTGCTGACAGCAGGATGACCATGGAAAACCTTATAAAAACACAGATACTAAACAACAATTACAGCAACCGATAAATGCATTACCCCCTATCTATGCATTATACCCGTGGAGCACTGAGGTACTTGATGAAGACACTGCTACTGCCAGAAAGATCTTCTAACCTGAAATAAAGCATGAATTAATAGAATTCAAGTGATGTGAAACAAAATACCAAAGTTTGTCTTTGCAAAGCATTGCTTTGTCTAACTCATATAACTTCATTGAATTTACTACCGTATTTCAGCTCCCAGATCTCATTCCCAGTAATTTCTGAGTTACTGAGCAAGCATCTGCTTCTCACTTTTATAATATTAACATATTTTGAAAAACATGATTTTCCAAAACCCAAGCTTCTACTTAAAAATTGATTTAGGGGCACTTATATTAAATTAGTCTTCCTAGTCTGTAGTTAGTAGATCATACCCTACAGGTTCAAAATTAAACATGCAATGTCTATTCTAGTCTCCTGTATATGATACCAGAAAGAGATCCTTGTGGATTCTGAGTACCCAATGCTCCACTTGGAATATGAAGGAGCTGATGTTTAGCATCTCTACATATCATACATACACAATGCACGTTTAGCACTTGTGTGTGTGCAAATACAGAGCACACCATTGCAGAAAAAAAAAAGTCAGCTCAAAGCACAAACTGCTTATATACAGATGTATGTTTTATTGTCGCTTTCCATGTATTAAACCATCTTCATGAAACTCTAGAGCCTAAAAAGAGCTAGGCTGGCCCTCATGCAGAGATAGCAGAGCCAAAATCTATTCAACCACTTCACCCCTGTCACTTCTCCATTCATTGGCATTCACTGACACGTAAGCAGAGAGGATGTATCCAAGCAAAGTGGCTTATTACTAATTGCACCAGCTTCATTAATACTGCATTGTGTGTCTCTTGGCTATAGAGGGCGGGTAATGCAAAAGATATCAAAAGCTTATCAAAATGTATGTATAAATAGTTGGTCCAATGTTTTACATGAATATATTAGCAGTCTCTCCTTTAACAGCCCAAACAGGAAAAAGGGTAGTTTATCAGCTGTTCACCAGAAACAAAGGGGAAATAGCTTTAATTTCCCAAATACTCAGAGCTATATACATCATTCCTATGCCCTTTATGTAATTAGGCATTACTTCAGAATGAGAAATTCTCTATGTGGTGCAAAGTTATCTGGCTGTAAACAGGACTATCTATGGTGCTGTCATTTGTAGAAAAATCCTAACAACAAAAATGTAGATAAGGAAAGGTCTGTATCGGAGGCATCCAGAACTTGGAGGAAATCACTCCATAAGGACCATAGCTACTTCAAACTCAAAAGAAAGAATTCTAGACAATACCAAAATGGAGGCATAAGCATCTTTTTGCTCAAGTGCAAGACGAGGACTGCTTCTTGCAACTGTTTACAAGTGTCTAAAGAAAAAATCTCCATGCTAGTGTGCTGACCAAATGACTATCACTCTCCACCTCTGAGCAAAGCCTTATGTTCTGGGCAATGGATATCTGTAAACAGGACAAGTACATGGGAAAAATGCTGAATCTTTTATACTTTCCACCTTTTTCCACTTCTCCTGGAGACCAGGAAAGTCAGTGCGGGTTCCGACAAACATACTACTACAAGTTGCATGTGCAACTTTGACCTGCCACAAAGAGCCAAGCGAGTAAATATCCAACTAAATACAGTATTCTTCACCCAAGTTAAATTCTACTACTGTCTCAGAACAGATTCAGCTGCTCCTAAAAATGAAATGAAAGTTTTCCAGAGTCATGTCATGAACAGATTTTTGAATTTCAAGCATTTCTTCCCCCCTTTTCCTTACTGAATAATACTTTTTAATACCATTGAGCAGGAAGCCTCACTGAGCATTTCTTACATGGAACTGAAATCCCAGACGGCATCCTGCTGTACCTTGGGTAATACTTTTGTTTGAGCTACAATTGCCAATAATTAGAAATTATTAGCTCAAGACACGTGTTGTCCCAATAAACCTATCAACCTGTTTTTTAATCTCGAGAAGAAAGTGCAAACACTTTCCATCATGCAAGGGAGTCTATGCATTTCAGGAAATATTTTAGTCATTAATGTATCATTTCAATTACTTATGGCCAGCAGTTTAGTAATTAAACTGAGCATGGAATTTGGAGATGAACTAGTCAATTTATTTTTTTCTTTTTCACTTAATCTCTGATGGGCACCTTTTATATTGTTTAAATGCAACCATACAGATACATGAAATTCAAAAAACTGTTTCCTGAAATCACTTTGTTTTCACTGGATCTGCCAGGGATGGAGTTAACTTTCTTTGCAGCAGCTGATATAGCACTGTGCTCTGCATTTCTGTCTAAAGCAGTGCTAGTTTCGGCAGTCGCTGAGCAGCGCTGGCACAGCCTGGAGGCTTTCTCTCCATCCACCTGCCACCCCCCATGCACACACTAAGGCCAGCAGGCTGGAAGAGGGCACTGCCGGGGCAGCTGACCCAAACTGACTAAAGAGATCATAGAATCATAGAATCATAGAATATCCTGAGTTGGAAGGGACCCTTGAGGATCATCAAGTCCAACTCTTGATACCGCACAGGTCTACCGAAAAGTTCAGACCATGTGACTAAGTGCACAGTCCAATCTCTTCTTAAATTCAGACAGGCTCGGTGCAGTGACCACTTCCCTGGGGAGCCTGTTCCAGTGTGCAACCACCCTCTCTGTGAAGAACCCCCTCCTGATGTCGAGCCTAAATTTCCCCTGCCTCAGCTTAACCCCGTTTCCGCGGGTCCTGTCACTGGTGTTAATGGAGAAAAGGTCTCCTGCCTCTCGACACCCCCTTACGAGGAAGTTGTAGACTGTGATGAGGTCTCCCCTCAGCCTCCTCTTCTCCAGGCTGAACAGGCCCAGTGACCTCAGCCGTTCCTCGTACGTCTTCCCCTCCAGGCCTTTCACCATCTTCGTAGCCCTCCTCTGGACACTCTCCAACAGTTTCATGTCCTTTTTATACTGTGGTGCCCAGAACTGCACACAGTACTCGAGGTGAGGCCGCACCAGCGCAGAGTAGAGCGGGACAATCACCTCCCTTGACCTACTAGCGATGCCGTGCTTGATGCACCCCAGGACACGGTTGGCCCTCCTGGCCGCCAGGGCACACTGCTGGCTCATATTCAACTTGCTGTCTACCACGACCCCCAGATCCCTCTCTTCTAGGCTGCTCTCTAGCGTCTCATCGCCCAGTCTGTACGTGCAGCCAGGGTTTCCCCGTCCCAGGTGCAGGACCCGGCACTTGCTCTTATTGAACTTCATGCGGTTGGTGATCGCCCAGCTCTCCAACCTATCCAGATCCCTCTGCAAGGCCTTTCCACCCTCATTCGAGTCCACAACTCCTCCAAGTTTGGTGTCATCAGCAAACTTGCTCAAAATACCTTCTATTCCTACATCCAGATCGTTTATAAAAATATTGAAAAGTACCGGCCCTAAAATGGAGCCTTGAGGGACACCACTGGTGACCGCCCGCCAGCCTGACGCAGCCCCATTTACCATAACCCTTTGGGCCCTGCCCGTTAGCCAATTGCTCACCCATCGTATGATGTTTTTATTTAGCTGTATGGTGGACATTTTGTCCAGTAGGATCCTATGGGAAACCGTGTCAAAAGCCTTGCTGAAGTCCAAAAAAATCACATCAGCTGGTTTCCCTTGGTCCATCATACGGGTGATCTTATCATAAAAGGAAATCAGGTTAGTTAGGCAGGACCTGCCCTTCACAAACCCATGCTGGCTGGGACCAATGACTGCTTTGTCCCCCAGGTGAGCCTCAATAAGTTCGAGAACCATCTTCTCCATGATTTTACCAGGCACTGACGTGAGACTGACAGGCCTGTAATTGCTAGGGTCTTCTTTCTGACCCTTCTTGTAAATCGGCACAACATTTGCCAGCTTCCAGTCTACCGGGACCTCTCCAAATTCCCAGGATCGTTGAAAAATAATTGAGAGAGGTTCCGCGATGACGTCCGCCAGCTCTTTCAGCACCCGGGGATGAATCCCATCCGGACCCATGGACTTGTAGGGATCCAGGTGGAGTAGCAAATCCCGCACACGTTCAGGGTCGGTTGGGAGTTTGTCATCCCCACCGTCCCGGTCCTCCAGCTCAGGGCACCCTGGGTCCCGAAGCCCATCATCGGCATTGAAGACAGAGGCAAAGAAGGCGTTAAGCGTCTCTGCTTTGCCTATGTCATTGTCTGTGAGGAGACCTTCCCTATCAAGGAGCGGTCCTATGTATTCTTTAGTTCTCCTTTTTCCATTCACATATCTGAAAAAGCCCTTTTTATTTTCTCTCACAGACACAGCCAGCTTCAACTCAAGGTGTGCTTTGGCCACACGAATTTTCTGCCTACAAACACGAACGGCATCCCTGTATTCTTTCCATGACACCTGGCCCTCCTTCCAGTAGCGAAACACTCTCTGTTTCCGCCTAATCTCCATTAGAATGTTCCTGGTCAGCCACGCCGGCCTCCTGCCCCGCCTGCCTGACTTGCGATATTTAGGAATTGCTTGATCTTGTGCTTCTAGGAGGCATCGTTTAAAGAATGACCAGCACTGGTGGACATCGAGGCCTTCAAGAGCAGTTTCCCAGGGGACCTTGCTGACTAGTTCCCTGAGCAGCCTGAAGTCCGCTTTCCCCATATCTAGGGATGAGGTTTTGGTGGCACTTTTCCTTCTGTCACCGTAAATTTTGAACTCAACCACTTTATGGTCGCTTTGACCAAGGCGGCCACCAATCACCACATCTCCCACCAGACCCTCTCTGTTTTCTAGCAACAGGTCTAGGAGGGCACCTTTCCTAGTTGGCTCCGTTAGCACCTGCACCAAGAAGTTATCATCAAGGTGCTTCATGAACCTCCTGGACTTGCTCGTGTCAGCCGTGTGGCACTCCCAGTTAACGTCTGGCAAGTTGAAGTCCCCCATAAGGACAAGGGGAGTTAATCTCGAGGCCTCTCTTAGTTCTGTAAAGAATAATTTATCGGCGCTATCGTCCTGGCCAGGCGGTCTGTAATAGACTCCCACAACGACATCCCCTTTATTCATTCGTCCCTTGATCCTTACCCAGAGGCTCTCAACTTTGCCATCTCCGACCTGAAGTTCCACACAGTCCAGCCCCTGCTTCACATACACCGCCACCCCACCACCTCGCCTACCCTGCCTGTCCCTCCTGAAGAGCCTGTAACCATCTATCGCAACACCCCAGTCACAGGACTCATCCCACCAGGTTTCGCTTATGCCGATGATATCGTAGTTGCAGGACTGGGCCAGGACTTCTAGCTCATCCATTTTATTCCTCATACTGCGTGCATTCGTGTAGAAGCACTTCAGGTGCGTCTCCTTACACTCAGCACCTTGTGGATCTGCCCGAAGGACCTCACTGGCACCCATCCCCTCTGATTCTAGCGTACCTTCCCTTAGGTCTTCACCGGCGTGCCTGGTTTTAGCCCCTTCCCCCTTCGACTCTAGTTTAAAGCCCTATCTATCAGCCCTGCCAACTCCTGACCAAAAATCCTTACCCCTCTCCGAGAGAGGCACATCCCATCCGGTGCCATCAGGCCCTGTGTAGCATAGACCTTCCCGTGATCAAAGAACCCAAAGTTCTGCCGGTCACACCAGTCTCGAAGCCACGAGTTTATGTGAACAGCACGCCTTTCAGCTTCGATCCCCCCTATCGGAAGGACAGAGGCAAACACAACCTGCGCCCCTGATCCTCTAAGTAGTCGCCCCAAATCCCTAAAGTCTCTTTTGATCGCCTTCGGACTTCTCGTTGCTACTTCATCGCTACCAGCCTGAAAGACCAGTAGCGGGTAGTAGTCAGTGGGCCGTACCAGGCGCTGGACTTTCTTGGCGAAGTCTCTCACCCGAGCCCCAGGGAGGCAACAGACTTCTCTGCGGGTTGGGTCCGGTCGGCATATCGGTCCCTCTGTCCCTTTCAGAAGGGAGCCCCCCATGACAATAGCCCTTCTTTCTTTTTTGAAGGATGATGTGGCCATGCGGTGTGTAGGTCGCCTTGTCTTAGGCGCCCCCTCCAGCTGGGATGGGTTTTTATCTACTTTATCGTTCGGATTGTCTTGTTCTAGTCCTTCATATCGATTATTTAAGGGTAGATGAGAAGGTGAGGTGGGCAGAGAGAGGGCTCGCCTACCACCCCGAATAGGCACCTGCCTCCATTCCCCCCCTTGATCTAGGTCTCCTCCCGCAGCCTGGCAGGAGGAGGGAACCTCCGTCTTCTGCATAACAGGAGACGCCTGTGCTGTGGCAGGCTCATGAGCCTGCCTCAGAGAGGGTAGAGTGCACCTCCACCAGTCAATTTCCATCTCCGATTCCCTGATGCTCCTGAGCCTGTTCACCTCCTCCCGGAGCACCGCTACCTGGCTGAGTAGTTCTTCAACCTGGGCACACCTCCCACAGGCATACCCACCACTGCTGTCGGAGACCGACAGAAGGCTGGGGCACACTCTGCAGCCCAGGACCTGGACGGCTGCGTGTTTCCCGGGTCCCTCCGTCTGAGTAGCCACCGTGGTGACCGTGGCTGGAGATGCCGCACGAGATGCGGAGGCCACGGTTTTCTGCCTGGTTGATACCATGGTCAGGTTCTACGCAAGCAGGTTACAAGCACGGAAGGGAGAGGTAGCTGCAACAGAGCGACGATGGATCCCCGCCCTTCCTGCCTCGCTAACTGCCGCGTCACTCCCCCGCGTCACTCCCTGTTTGCCGGCCCTGGTCGCCGCGCTCCTGGTCGCTCGCGCTCCCTAAGGGCTGCCCATATGATATGCCATATAGATATGCCATACTACAAGGCATCGTGCTCAGAAATACATGCTTAGGGTTCAGGACATCCATAGCTATAGTATTTGTCCTCCCATAGCCAAGCAGTTGTTACAGGAGCTGAGGCCCTGCTTCCCAGGAAGCAGCTAGACACTTACCTGCCAATGGGATACAGTAAATGCATTCCTCATTTTACTTCACTTGTGTATACTGCTTTTCTTTCCTCATTAACTTGTCTTTATGTTGACCCATGAGCCTTTTTGCATTTCTTCTGTTTTCTCCCATCCCACAGCAAAGGGGAGTAAGTGAAAAGTAGGGTGGGTGTCAGGCCGCTGGCTGGGGTCAAGCCACCACACCGAGTTTTGTGAATATTTTCTGTAGTTGACCATCCCCCTTGCCTTCTGTGGATTTCATTCAGAGTATCCAAATTGTCTCTTAAGTGATCTAACAAAAGCAATTTCCTGTATAGTTTCTCCAGTTGAAACTAGGCTACCTCTATTTTCAAGCTGATTTTGGTAACAAAGTCACCAAAATCTCAGAATAAAAACTAAGCAAATAATTTAATAAGCAAAGAGTTAATTTGATATACACATATAGATAAAATGTTTTTTCAAATACTGGGTTTTGAGAGATGCTTAAAAAAAATAAGAGAGAGAGAAATCAGGTATGTCTATTGTGGGGATCAATATCACCCTCCAGGTTTGGTCCAAACCGATGAACTACTGAACAATTTCAAGAAACCATTCTTTTATATAGACAAGGCTTTTGCAGTACAACTGTTTAACGTTCCAAAACTAAACATGCAGTGTTAATTAATTCTGTTTAAACATTTACATAAGAGAGGCCCCAGCTCCATCGGAGCCCCCTGTGCTGGGAAACACTCAAAGCTTCAGGAATGATAATGGCCTGCTGCTGCCCCACACCAGCCAGCAGTGGCACAGTGACACCTCCTTTCTTTACTGATAAGGCACCGACACAGCTTGGCAAGAACTTGAGTCCCAGTGCCCAGTTTACTCTTCCAACCTTGCAAATTCAATAGGCAGACTGTAAGGAGGGAGAAGCCAATTTCCATGGGTACACAAGCAAACACGGGGGAAGAGAACAGCCTGCCCATATCTAAGCAGAACGTACCAAATACTGAGATAACACTAATTGAAGGCAGCTCTTAAAATGCTTTGAAATTCCAAGTGCTCTACCTTCACACCTGAAAATAACCTGTTATCTCCAAGTCACACAGTGACCCACACACAAAATACTGAAGTCAATAACTGCATGCATAGTAGCTACAAACATGTATGCCTTTGAAACGAACCATTTCTATGTTTCTGTAAGGATTTGTAACTTTGGCTATTGAAAGACAAGGGCATTATTACCAAGTTCTCATGGAATGGAAATATTTGGCTTTAAAACTATTTCAGAACCAAACATGCAACTTTTTTTTAAGGAAAACTGAAATCATGAGAAACATTCCTTTGAAAGCAAACAGAGGTATTGGAAAGGGAGCTGTGCAAAACAAATGAAGTCAAGATCATTCCGATTTGTTCAATCTTTGCCATGGTGTTGCAGTTTTGATGCTTTATATTTCAAGTCTCAAGGCCTATAGAAAGATTAAGGAAATCCATCTAATGTGTGTCCACCAGAGAAAAGGCTAGAGCACCTACAGAAATACTGTGAATAGCATTGCAGTTTATCGTTGCCTAACTATCTGTATGTAGAATGCCATACTAAATCCAATATCCAAAGAAGAATAAAGGAAATTTGTTTTACACATAAAAAAGCAATTGATTATGCTGACTATAAACTGTACGGGGTAGGGAAGGAAAGCAGTGGACAAGCATAGTAATTTGGTTATATGCACAGGTTTAACAGCTGAAAAAAACAGGCATACTCTTCAAAGTCAGGAGTAGGAAAGGCTTCTGAGAAGCTTTTAATGCTTTGTTTTAGTGGCTAATAATTAAACCCATGAAGACTGTCTGGCTAGGTATGCAATATAAAGTAGCAGCTTGCAAACATTAACCATTTCAAGAACAACGAAAATGTTTTCAGCATCTCAACTAGCAAAGTGCACAGAAAATTAAAATGACAAAGATCTTCACATAACTGGATTATACCATGTTTGATGATAACAGCTTTCACCTTTACCGTACTTTCAACACTCCTCTGAAGCAGAAAGCTTCTGCTAAGAGGCAGTGGTGGCATAACTCACTGTACAGGGGACAAACAACACATGCTTGTCTTTTACATCCATTTATTGCTGCAGTAATGTAAGAGAGAATACAACAACAATAACATTGCAAGCTCTTTTCCCTGGAAAAATAAATAAATAATGCCCCAGGGAAGCTCATTCACAACATGTAATTCACAGCATAGTTACTCTTAAAGGCTCCAACCACTGCCTGCTAAGGCACTGCAGAAGTGCACAGCTGGACTCTGATTCAGCTGCAGAATGGAGTGAAGGGAATATTAACAAGTATATGGCTTTTTTCCAGTGAAAAAGTTTCTTCATCCTAAAAATTTCCCAAAATAATCCACTCCCTTCCAGCATATCCAATCCCGCTTAGATAGAGAAAGGATTTTCAAACAAACTGCAGTCTAAATAGCATCTCACCTTCTGCCTTAGTCTGACAAGGACAGCTACAACAGAGATGAAGACACCAGACCAGAAGAACAGGAAGAAAAGGAGGGAAGGAGGGAAACTATGCTTTTATAAAATATCACTCCTTCTCTTCCATCATATTTTAAGTGAAAAATACTTGAAAGCTCACTCTATAAAAGAGTAACCATTTTCTTGAAAGTAAGGGGCTGATGGCTTAGCTTCCTCCCTGAGGTCGGCCTCCAGGACAGTAATAGGGCCTCCTTACTAAGGAGAAACAGTCATAGTTTTGCAAACAAATACAACAAAAAGGTTACTTTTGAGGCTGGTCACTTTTGGAAAAACAAACCAATTTTCTAACAAGAAAAATCAACATCTCATTCACATTTGTTTTGTGTTTAGTACTGACATAGCTTCACTCCTGTTAAAATCTGAATAAAATTGTATTAAACAAACAAGAAGTGGAGCTGGCTTTCAGTTCAACAAAAACACTTAGAAAGTGACAGTCATGCAGAACAGCTGTAGTTAGAAAAGTTTCCAGTAATAAATAATATCACAATGCTTTCAGTTTGGGGGGTTGTGGGTGTTCCCACACAATTGGCTAAGAACATGTGAGTACCGTGGTCATACCAATGGGACTTTAAGCTAAATTGGTTTGGGTATAAACCCTGACTTTGCTCTTGCTTCGTAAGAGTCCTTGCATTTAATTCTTTGCACACTGTGTCTTTACTGACTCAGATTTGCTGACAGTTTTCTGCTGTTCTGGTTTTAAAAGACTCTGAAGTTGGAACAAGAACTAATTAGAACATTTCCAGTGAAACGGGTCAAAAGTTTTCACATGGAAGATATCCAAGAAGTGTCAGGATCAGGTTCTAGCTGAAGAGAACAAAATTAAAATCTTGAGCTTTTAAAATGGAAAATGGTCAACTTCAGTGCAATTCTGTTGTGCAGTGTCATCAAAACATTCCAGTTTTGTTCTTATGCAGGTAAAAAGCCAAAGCCCAAAGCCTCAAAATACCAATGAGAAACAGAACTGTTCTCGCTGGTCGTTTGTAGCAAGTATTTCCATTCACAGAATTAGAGACATTAATAACAAATCTAATCTTAAAAAATACTCAAGATGCTCAATACTGTGAAGTGCACATGGACATTTGAACTACTTTTTCATAATCACATTTTTTTGGAAAAAATAAGGAACCTACTAAACCATTACTTTGCAACTTATTTTTCACTGCAAGTATTGTAATTTAAAAATATTTTCAATAGTTCTTACCTTATTAGAGCTTAGATCACATTTTGAAGTAGAACCTACAAGCCTGCATTACATGATCTCATTTGAAAGTGTCACTGGTATGTTCTGAGGATATGGAAGTAGAGATGAGCTCATACTAGCACACGTTCTCTTATGTAAGAGACATCACTGGGCTCCTGTGCTGTAACAAAATAAGGATAAAAGGAAGTATTAGCTTGGGATCTTCCTTTGTTTCCTCCTGCTTTACCAATTTATATTGCATTAAAATTCATTATGGGCTTCTCAAAGTAAAAGGTTATGAATCAGATCTTATGGGTTTTGCCACATAGCATTTTTTTCTCATATTTCGAGCCTAACTCCACGTTAGTTCAGTCACCACATTAACATAATCACCTAATTATCTAAAACAGTATCAATCATATGCAATAAAATCACAAAAATAAGAAATACTATGTCACTCTAAACAAAAATCATGTGCTGAAAGTGTCTGAGTAAGAGAAGAATGATAAATTCTTTAAGAAATGCTGTTGTAATCTGTTAAATCTTCTAGATGTATTTCACAGACCTTGTCTGTCTCTAATCACTCTTTTATATTCCTTTATGTAACATTGCCAGATACTGAAAGCTTTCTTCACAGCTTACAGTGCAGACACTGGTGTGGTTTTGTACCTAACATACCAAACCACTTTCCCATAAGAGATCTGAAAATCTTATGGAAGGGTTCACATTTGAAAACCAGACTCTCAAAGTATGGAGAATAAAATAAGCAATGAGCACACATGACAGTCTCTTTGCAACATATAGTGTTTTTATCATATTCTGTGAAGAAAAAAAAAAAAGAACGGTGTAATCTGACACATAATGTGGGTATTTTACAGCACATCACACCCAGCAAATGGCTTATGGAGCTGCATTTAGAAAAACCCCACTGATTCTGCCAGCAAAACTGTAACTTTTCTGAGTTGATCCTGCTTCTTGATTTTCTTTATAAACATGGTATATGTAGGCAGTACCATCTACATGGATGGAAATATGAATCACAACACCTAGCCCCTCTAGTCAGACAATAAAACACAACAGTCATTCAGTCCAGAAGATTGCTTTGCCTACTCTACATGTGCTTGCACAGAACAACCACACAAAAAACTTGCTCAAACCTTGCAACATACTTGAGACTTGCAATAAAAAGGTCCAAAACCACAACTGTAACTTGACACATGAAAAACAAAAAAAATCATTAGCATTGCCAAGGTCTCGGTTCACTGGGAGTTCAAAGAACCTGTTAATGGAGATTCCCAGGTAATACCAAGAAGCTAACATGCACTACTGCATAAGATAAAACTTCCCCATGGCCTCTTCCAGATTTGGCAAATAGAAGGAAAGCAAAAAAAGATTTTACTTCCAGAACCACAGATCTGGTACAACAGGTGAACATACCAGTGCACACCAGCCAGCCCCACAGGTGCACCAATGCACCAAGCAACCCACTGTCTTTATTAATAGACAAATTTGAAGCTTCAGGGAAACAAACGAACAAACAAAAAGCACAACAACTTTCTAAACTCCACTATCACTATGCCTGAAGCCAGGGGATATCTGCTCTGTCTGGATACAGGCTTTAGGATCCATCCCAAGGCTCCCTTGTTCCATTACTGACCTTACATATGACAAACACACAGACAAAACAGAGTTGAGGTAAGGATTTCACTGCTTTTCACCTCTCATTCCCCTTCAACCCCTGACCTTCTCAGAATATTGTCACTGCTGGCAACCCTCGTTTTGCAGTTTCTACTAGACATACATATTTCATTAGATGTTTTATATTCTCAGACCTACATTCACCCCATTTGCACTTACTGATTTCAGTCCCTCTCCACTATTATTGTCTTCTCACAACTGTTATTTGTTGTGAAGTATTTTAAGCTCATCTGTATGAAAGAGCCATGAACAAAACAAACCACATTTCTTTAAATGTTTCCTTAAAAGTTCAATATAGTCAGATTAATTTTCTGCAAAATAAAATATGAAAGGCCTCCACTATAAATATAACTCCTCTGAAAAGTCATCTTATTCCACTGAAAATACCATACTCAAAAATAGAGACTCTTTCAAGAAAAATAGTGGGGGTAAAATGTCCCCGTCTCTTTTGTATTTGTGAAGTTTAAACTTTCTGTGTAGGTTTAAATCTCTTTCCACCTCCTCTCTTCTTTGTCAGCCAGAAGACTAACAGCACTGGGGTCCCAGTGATGAGGAATGACTCACCCACAAGTGCTGAGTCACAGTCACACCGAACACACTCTTACATCTTGATGGAGCATCAAATGCAATAGCTTCGCTTAGTCCTTTGAGTTTGCCGTAATTCCTATGATTCACTCAATTCCAGAACTTTGATTTCAGATGTCTTATTTTTACTCTCAATATATATGCAGTTGTATAATGCTTATACAACTCTTCAGACCAATGTTTTTGCAATTTTTCCATAAATTTCAAGCTATATCCCAAGCTTCAGAGACAAGGCGTGTCACTTAACATGCCTAATAGGCCTGTGCAGTGCATATTGGTTCTGTTTGGAAATGCTGATCTTCCACTCTTTTGACACCTAAAAAGATTTCCAGCTGACATTTGAAGACACGTGCATTAGGACTTCATCCAGCCCTGACCCACGTCAGCAACAACCTACCGTTGGCTTAGAGGTGGTGCCTTTCTTTAGAAGGGGCCCTCAGTCTGACAAGGTCAGACATGCAGAAGCGAGTGCTCAGTTCTGGTCAAACACATATCCTCCATACAAAATGCTGAACAAGTCAATGCTGGAGTGACAGATTTCCAATTCTGTAGTCACTTCAGTTTGTTACCTTTTGTCCTATCTGAAAGTAGATGAAGCAGAATTACTTCACCCAACTGTTTATCGAATTCTTTATATATAGAAGAAGCTAAGTTTGGCCAGAGCTCAACTAAGGTAATTAACAGATGTATTTCTTTCCACAGGAACTTATAGCAACGCTTTGTCTAATTACTCCTACCATTTCATCCATAATTCCGAGAACTTTTCTAAGAGGTTGCAGGGAGGCCAGCACAGGGGGATGAAGGAGACTCATCGCTGACAGAGGGAAAGGCAGACACAATAAATAAATTTCTGATGACTACCACAATGCCATACCTACTAGAGGTAATTATCACCATACTGTTATTTATTTTTCTGTCTTCAGGCACAGTCTTTGTGTTTCCTCACTGTCCTTTTCTGTAGCAGCTACACTTACAAGTTTTATGCTGGCTTACTGGTTAATAACTCTGCTATGCTGAAGGCAGCTGGTCAAAGTACATCTGGAAAATTTTCCCATGCAAACATACTGTGAGGAAGGCAGGGGTCAAACCTGTGCATTTCTAGGCACAAAACAGAATGTATATGCTCAGATATAATCCACACAAATTCTACAATAAAGGTGGGATATCTTCACCCTTGCTGAGGGATAACTGCAGATTTAAAGCTTCTTTGGCCAGCTATTCTGACCTTAGCAATATTCACTAACAGCATGAAAAAACAAAAAGCCAGCTGAAAAAGCAAACATTTGGCCTTTAGTCATACAAAATTAAGTTGCAGGCCACACCTTCTCCATAGGGTGCAGGTTCCCAAGCCCTCCTCCAGACAATTACACAATGATGTGTTTTTTTTTTTTTTTTTAAATCCTATCCATCTTTAGCTACAAGCCTTAGCTATAAAATTTTGCTGTTCTCCATTATGCATATGCAGTATCACTAAATGAGATGCATTCTGATCCCAGTGACCAGGCTAACAAACCATGCAGGAACTGCTTTTTTCTGTAGGCACCTGAAATTCAGCAAGCAATCCTGACACTATTGCTTTAGACATCCAAGATCTACTCCTTATACATAAAGCACAGCCACAACAAGGCAATTGCCACAAGGCAATTAGTTGCAGCTCTTCCTCCCTCCCCCTAGGCTAAATTACTGTATGTGTGCGTCAGTGAGAACATGAAGAAAAATACCTCAAGAGAAAAAATGAGACCCACCCCTGAACAATTCATATCTTGGTATTGAAACACTCATCTTTTTCTGGGGACTGGTCTGATCCTGGTAGAGGACAGACATGAATCCAGGCCTCAGACTATGGTGAAGAGTTCTGTGTTGTGCAGAGAAGAAGCCACTTTGGCACTTGGACCTCCTTTTTAAAAGAAAAATTCCAGTTTATTCAAGAGCTGAAAAACTTCAGCACAATACAACTATCATGAAGCTGTAGACATACAGGTGTCAAATTTGGACATGCTGATTTTGTTTCCATTGAGAACAATACTTCACCAGGAAAACATCAACTACTTTTATCCAAAACTACCACCTCCCTCATTTATAAACACAAACCACATCTCCATCTCAAAAGAAACACACTTATATTTCTAGTCATCAGTGCCAGAAACTGTGGGACAACCAGTTTCCTTTTCTGAAGCTCTGGTAAGACAAATGTTTGAAAGCTGCTACTGATTTAAAAAAAAAAAAAAAAAAAAACTAACCATCAAGATCTTGCCTGGAGAGAAAAAATGCATAGGATCAGGGCAAAAGTAGTAAACACTGTATGTATAACAGACTTTTATAAGGGTCCTGTTTATTTTTTCAAACTGTAAAAAGATATATTTTTAAACACTCAAATTCTATTTTTATCAGGGCTATCTTGCTCATGCAGCTCAGTGACCTTGATACACAGTAAAAGCCAATACAGTTGCTGAAGACTGATTTCAATAACTTTCTGGAAAGAGTCCAGGGCAGATTTTCTTTTGGCAGTCTCTATATCAAAGGCAACATTCAAGCACAGCAAAAGGAAGACAGACGGTAGCTGCTCTTACCTGGTGTAAGAGATCTGCCGTTTGCTGCTGCCACCACAAACTTCATTGCAACATCTTTTCTGTGGGGAGTGTCAGAAGACGACTACATCCTACCTGTCACTTACCATGGCTATGTGCAGGATAGCAATGAAATACCACATTTCTATTCCTGCATCAAAATGTGTAAAATTTGCTTAAATAGATATTTTTTTTTTTTAAGAAATAGAAGAATCTTACTTAAGAAGGGTTGGATGTTTTTCCATTATAAGCAGGGGAAAGTGCTGCAGTGCTGCTGTTTCATTGCTACCAGTTTCATAAGAGTAAACATCCCCTAATTTAAATATAGCCAACTAGCCAGCTACCAGAATATTATTATACTACCACTGGAGTCACCAAGATAAAACAAAGGAAAAAAAAAAACACTGATAATCTCTGCGTTAGCCAAGTGTACCATGATATTAGCCTGTCTACACAAATAACAGCCTTCTCAGTCAGCCTACAAATGTCTCCAGCCCCGAAGTGCTCCACTAGAATCCTCGGACTGCATCTCTCTGCACACAATTTAAGCTGCTTTCTGCAGGATGCCAAACAAATACATTCACAGGGACAGAGCATTACTAAAACAAATATCAAGACATGAACAAAAGCAGACTTGAACCAGTAGCTGAACAGAGACAGTCCACCCACTTCTTTGATAGCCCTGCTTATGACTCCTTTTAACATCTCATGAGAAATTATTTAAAACATTAGATTTTCATGTTTGTTTTCAGATTTCTCTGTGAAATATTTACTCATGGCCAAGTGGACTATATTGTTTATTTGTCATTGGTCAACCTGAGGCTGTTCAGCCTGGAGAAGAGAAGGCTCTGGGGAGACCTCAGTGCAACCTTTCAATACTTAAAGGGGTCTTATAAAAAGATGGAGAAGGTCTCTTTACGTGGGTAGATAATGATAGAACAAGGGGGAATGACCTTAAGCTAAAAGAGGAGATATTTAGACTAGACATTAAGAGGAAATTCTTGACTCTGAGGGTGGTGAGGCACTGGCACAGGCTGCCCAGAGAAGCTGTGGATGCTCCGTCCCTGGAGGTGTTCAAGGCCAGGCTGGATGGGGCCTTGGCCAACCTGATCTAGTGGGTGGCATCCCTGCCTATGGCAGGGGGTTGGAATTAGATGATTTTTGAAGTCTGTTCCAATCCAAGCCATTCTATGATATAAGTAGTGCTTTTCTATTCACTGGATGATGCTTGCAATGAAGCTTGAAGTAGGGAATCTTGCTAGAACTCTAGAGAATAAAGCCTGGAAAGATCAAGATTCACCAGGCTGTTAGTTCGCACACAAAAAAAGTCATTTTAAGGTGCTTTTCAAGCCTGGCTTCAGAGCAGAGGCTTCAGGAAGAGGCCTGAATGTACTCTCAAGCCACCTACATGGTTACAGGTGATAATCATAATGAATACTAATTAATTATAAATTGTAACAAATTTTGCCCAATTAGAAGTAGACAATATCTAAAAGTTTTAATGATTTACTTAATGACATGCTGGTAGCATAAAGCAGCCAAAGCTAGTACTTTCTTCATGAATCCATTTTGTGAGTATAATATCACACATATCCTTTATCATATTTACTCATGCACACTCATCTTTCCTTACATAAGTACCTGAGATCAGCACTGAACTCCCCAAACATTACTACACATTCCATTAAGGACTGCATCGCTTCAGTTTTAATAGCATTAATACAGCATTCTCCCTTGCTCTCCCCCCGCCCCATCATAACCCTGCTATTCCAACTTTTCTTCTTTTCCTACTAAGCTCAATTCTTGAATACACTCGTGGCACCACCTAATTCATTTTTACAACAGTGCCAATGAATCCTCCAAGTGCAGCCATACCACAAGTACAGAATCCCTCAAATCCAGCACATAAGTGTGCTTTTCCTCAAGCAATTCTAAACAGAAGGCAAAGGACCCCAAAATTTGCATCTTTATCAAGTTAAAATAATTATTTTTCAGTACCAGATTCAGGATCCTAAAGCAATATCTAGTAGTGGCTCCAGGTTATAAACATAAAAATGGCTTGTAAATAACTGAAATAATCTACTGAGAGGAAAAGAAAGCAAATCAAGTTTTATCAAGTTCTTGAGGACTTAAAAAAACAGCAAAAGGGAACATTTTGTAATGTATCTTTATAGTGGAAAAAGTCCAAGAAAAAGGAAAAAGAGGGGAGAAAAAGGAAAAGAAAATCCCACTATTTTACAGCCCTTTTAAAATTTTGATCTTATAAAAGGCAGAAGATTGTTTATACAATATTTCTGGCCAAGCTGGAAGCAAAAAGCCCAAGAAGGAATTTAAGATATTTTGTTTGCATGAAATATCTACCTTAGTTTTGCATATCCAAGAGTGTAAGTAACTAAAATATATTTGATGAAAACACTTATAGGCTAATTTCAGTTTTCCTAACATCCTAGAAAAAGCTGTTGATGTTTACGCCACCTCAGAGCACAAACAAAAAGAAGCTCTTCTAGCCATCTCCAAAAGCTGTAGTGTATGCATTATGTGAAAAAGAAGGACAAAAGATGTCATATTTTAAGTGTTAATATGTCACACAATGTATTTGTACAATCTTTTCAGGACTGTCACAATACACAGAATATTTGCCATCAAAAAACTGCAGTAAAGCAATACCATACTATCATGACAATGGGGCCAATCAGCTAATCTCACAACAACTTTGCAACCTGGAAGATGTGGATTAATGATGACAATTCTGCTGACAACGAGATACCGCTGGCAGGAAGAAATGTGCTGCAATGTTACTCTCCAGCTGGGCTCCACAGACAGTGATGCTCCTGTATTTTGTCGTACGTACAAGGTGCCATTGACTTCTCTGATCCAATTGCTTAACCAGAGTGAAAAAGCTGATGGAGGATTTCAGGTTTTTTTGTTATCCACTTCGTTGCTATTACTGTCGTTTGTCTTCCACCTAGACATACTTGTTAGTCTGATAATACAGTGCTGTAATTACTAACAAATGGCCCAGTTCTGAAAGTTCCTACCTTACTGTAGTCAGATGGGGACAAAATATAACATCTTTATATAGCAACTGCTATAAACACACCAGAACTGCATATAAGAAATTCCCAAGTATTTGGGATCTTTATGTTAAAAGATAGATATAGCCCTGCACATCACTTTCACTTCCTTCTTTCCTGCTGGATTTTTACTTTTTTCTGCGCGTCATCCCTCAGTAGGTTATAGCAGGGAGTAAAAATCTTTCATCTTTTATGGACACGGTAAGGTAGCAAGAGAAAGAAAGTTTGGGGTAGAAGTAACAGCTATCAAAAAGAAGCTTTTATTTTTTTTCAAAGTGAAAACCATATTGGGTAAACAAAAAAATGTCATTGTCTCATCTCTCATAATAAAATCAAAGTGCTGGAAAAGTTTCTGAAGATGGAGTGTGTCCTCAGGCTGGATTATTCACATTTAAAGCGGAATGTATCATATGGCTAGTTCAATCCACTTACAATATGTAATCACTTCACACGAGTCAAAATTCAGTTATGTAAAATTAGTGATGTAGAATGGAAAGCCCCAACGGAAATAGAAGATAGATAATTAACTCTGGAACAGGAATAACTCTCACATTTCTGAAGGCTAAACAAAATATTTGATAGAGATGACAGGTATTTTTCATTCCAAAGTAGCTTCCAAGGTTTTCTTCCTCCAGCATTACTCCTTTTTTCTCTACCCTACCCCGTGAAAAACAGAACTTGCCTTTCTGAAGTGATTAAGAAATGCAGTCTGTCCACTAGAGAGACTTGGGGCATTCCAACCCCTTCTTCATCATTCTCTGGAGCAGGAGAAACAGTTTGGCAGGGTGAAAAAAAAAAAAAAAAAAAAAAACAACAGCCACAGGAAGCTATTTGGGTATGAAAAAAAGTTTTGTTAAAGAAAAAAAAAATCTATGCACAAAGCTCAATTTATTTTTGTAGAAATGAAAATAATCAAGAAAAGAGAGATTTGTTTCTATTTAGCCTAGACTGACCCCAAATTCCTTCTTGTATTTTTCATTTACAAGAAACAACCTACAACAGAAAGCAATAATTTTGCAGAACTATACAGACCCAAAAGCTATATGTTTTGTCTCATAAATCTGTCAAAGAGACAGAAAGAAAGACAGAAGGAAAAGGATTTTCCCTTCTCACAAGATTTCCCCTCAAATTTCCTCATCCCAGCCAGTGAAATCAACTGGATTTAGATCAGCTCCAACACTGCCACATGCAACCACACAAGAGGCTCAGTTCACTCTAGCTTAGAGATAATCATTAAGCTACTGCAGCTTTCGACACAAACAGAAAGTAGGACTGGCTTTGGAGAAGAATCAAATCAGAGAAAACCCCCCAGTTTAGATGAGAGCCTTCAGATGAACTCAATTTTGTCAGCACCACGAAAGAGGCATTCTCACAGTTGATAAAGAAGATGGATCTATTCCCATTCTGTGTTGCAGAAGAATTAACTGTTGAAATCTCAGCCTATGCCAGTCCACCCCATCTGTTCATACTCACTACAGAAGGACATATACAGTGAAATACAGGGAGGGAAAAAACGTATTCACACAGACCACCCTTTGAAGAAGAGAGGATAAGATAAAGGATTTTTTTTATGCCTCTAGGCTACAACACAAGTTAGGATTGGCCTCTAATGCTTTATTTATCATATAGGTCATTAAGATCTTTGAGAGATTTTGCTGTCCATGCAACCCCTAGACTAAAGCAAATCCTCAAAAAAATGGCACTCGTTATCCGAGGTCCAGACAGCATCTAAGCTCAGAAGAAAGTAGAGCAAATGCAAACGGACTTGTCTGCTTTGGCTTTCTGAAGATTATCTGTACCTCTTAGCAGGAGCAGCTGGGCCCTCTATTCACAGTTAAGTACTATCTTTTGTGGAAATCCATAGAAGGGATCATGAGCGGCTTCTCCCCATGCTGCCTTCCTTTTGGCTCTGGCCACCATCCAGAAGCTCCCCTGAGCTGTGAAGGGAAGATCCCCGCATAAGTGACCCTCTCCTCATGAGACCTGGAGAAGCCAGCTTGATCCACAGGATGACCATGCAACCTACCTCTAGAAGCCTGACATAAGCACACTTCCCCAGTAAGACAAATCAAGACCACTTTTCCTGGAGATAATCTTCCTGAAGACATCTTCACGTGCAACAGTGAATGACTTTGCACAAGGTGTCATCCAGGGGCGGTCCAGAGGCTTCATTTGCAGATAAAAGCACTACTATAAAAGCATGATTAGGTTACTGTACACAGACATTGAATTAAGTCTGCCCATTGCCAGGCAGCTCAGTCTAATAGCTCATAAACAACAAACAGGATTTACCTCATCATTTTGTTTATTTGTTCAGCTTGTCTTTCAAACCACAAAGTACTTGAGCTACCTGACAAATATTTGAGGAAACAGCACATTGCTCACTGTAACTGAGTAGTCTTAAGTTCCTATAAAGTTAGTCCCGTCCTGGTATTATCAATACCACAGCTTTTTTTTTTTTTTTTTTTTTTTAAATGTTTACCTCTAAAATATACAAACCATTTTGCCATTTTGTAAGCCAGTACAAATGCGTTTTTCTCTCCCTCAATGAACTTAGCCTCTAACAGATAAAGAAGGCTCTCCTAAAAGAGTTCTATCTTGTAGCCTGAGCAATTAATCATCTTTGTAACACAGCAGACTACAGAAAAAGTCAAAGAATGTACTTCATAAAAGCAAACCATATGTTTTACTGTTTCTCTCTTTAGAAAATACAGAAAAAAAGTTAAAAATAATACTGATGAACTCTGAAACAGTCCATCTTCAAAGCTTTTCCCAACTGGAAAGACATACTGTATGGTTAATAAATACATTCAATAAATAGAAAGATGAACTGCTAAAAAGTCACAGCTTGCACACCAATTTCTTAAAAAGATATACTGAGCAAGGGCATATGACCCAATATATACTTCCGTAAAAATATCACTGTTGCTTGCATTGGTACCAAATATTGAAAAGCAGTTTTCAAAAAATAAAAATAATCAAGAGATCCAACCAGTAACCCAAAACAAGCAAACAAACCACATTATTACAGTTGCACAATGCAAGCTAACCAACTTAAGCCACTCACTAAGAGGCTATACAGAGAAGACCAGTATCGCTATTTAATAGCCGACATGGACCATTGAGTAGGCAAAGCATCTATGTTATGCAGTGCAAAAACTGCTTGCCTGGGACAGATCTATTAGGCTGAACAGCTTCACCGATAGGGACAGAATTATAGACATAACAGTACCACCAAGGATATTAGATCATAAAGGAATGAAACTAAGAGATTACTGTAGTAACTGATGGACTGTTAAGGCCTGGCAAGTCTATTATTTTTTCCACTCCTGATTTCCTCACATTGTCATTCTACAGCTAATTGCCTAATTAAAAGAACTGTGTGAGTTTAACAGCACATCTACTTCTCGTGGAGAGCTGAGAAGATTCAAGATAAGAACGCATTGCCTCTTGCCACTTTTGGAACAATGACAGAAGCAACATTAGCAAAAGAAATAATGTGGGGTTTTTTTTGTTTTTTTTTTTTTTGTTTGTTAAGAACTAACTAAATTCTCTGAGAACATCAGATTCACAACCTGTTAATATACAGAGCACTTGCAAGTTACCCGCAGACATCAAGCAAACACAACACACAATGAAATGTATGTTTTACAATCCTGATATAAGATGGGAGGAGCTAAGACTTCAGGAAGTCGTAGTAGGCAATTCATCTGTCATTTTGGGTATTACAAACCATGATTCATAGTGTCAGCATATAGGTGAAAGCTTTTACTAAGCAGCTTGCAAACAACTGTCAATAAAGGTTTTGAGGCGGCGTGGTTTGCTGACAGGCTTGGGGTGCAGGCAGCACTCTTAATGGGCAGCAGAGACCAAGAATCCTGAAAGCAAGATTAGTTCACAAATTCAAAATGGGAGCATAGCTTGGTGCACTGCCTGGACTTCAAACACAGCATTTGTTAACTGAAGAGCTGGGATAGACAATGCCTCACAGAGGAAGCATGAAACGTTTTCTATTTTGAACCTCTTTTTCCTAGCAGGATGGCTCTTCTAAAGCAGATCAAATTTCTTTAAAAAAAAAAAAAAAAAGTATTCCTAGCTACTTTGTGCCAAAATGATATGAGTTTATTCATCAAGATTTAACTACTTTACCATATACTATTGATACAGAGTTGCTTAATTTTCAAATGTTCAATTAGCAGCACCTTAGACTGGTGGTCTTTTCAAAAGCAAAGCAATAATTCAGTATTTCTAGAGAGGACAGATTGGAATACAGATGTTTCACCTGGTGCATAAAATTGACCCACGCAACTTCTAATTACTTTTTAAAATAGTGGCCTTAGTGTTGAGCAAAATAAGTAACCAATCGGGACAGTTAAAATTTTTCTTTTAGCCAAAATTACAGAAATGCACCCATTTTACCTCCTACTGATCCCTTCTATTTCCAGTTTCCTCCCTTGTTTGCCATGCTTCCAAAACACATAGTCAGCACTACCCACAGAGTTATTCAAACAAACAAAACCACAGCAGTGGGACAGTTATTGATCCCATCTCTACAAGTTTTAGATTGTGCTCAAGAACCAAAAAACCCTGTTTTTACTTTGATTGCTCTATGGTCAATAGGATTATACCATACTTCACAGGCTGAAGGATTGATGCACGTCATCATAAAATACTTTGTTGAATTTCTTAAATGATGTGAGATTTTTTTCATTATGTTATCACAAAGTTATTAATTTGAGCACATATCCATGTGAATAAGTGGTCAATTCATATGTGGGATCTACAGTTTCAGCTTTATAGAGTCCCAGAGTTAGACATACTGCCTTTACTTCTGTCAACTTAAGACTTTAAAGAAAATCTTTACAACAGCTTCAGTTTAATGAGGTTCATCATTACTGTTGTTTACAAGGTCAGATTCTGGAATACTGCAGAAGTTTCAGCACTTTATAGTGCTGCCTAATATTTTTGAGTCATACTGCAGAAACTTATCCTTCCCATCAAATGTTTCTAGGCATAGCCTCTAGGAGCCAAATTAAAAATCTGTTCTTTATCAATTTAATCATGTTGAAAAAAAGTTTTTACATCAAATTTTTACAGCTACTCGAAGGAACACAAACGTTCTCTGACAACACAAATTAACCACAGTCTGTTAGTCCTTAAGGTACATGAATCTCCAATTTAAAAAACAACTAAGTTGCAGCATGCTTGTCTCAAAAAGGTCAAGCTGAAAGTGCAGTTAGAAAGCTCCATAGAGTTTTCTCCAAGTATGAAAGACTATTTTCATACTATTACTCATCTGTGCTATATAGGGTACAGAGGATTTAACCTAACAGCACATATAACCATTGAGCAGAATAACTGCAAATTTACTTCCAAACTCATAATTTGGAATATTACAAGTAATAGTTTCCACTATATTCTACAGCTGAGATTATCAGGTGACAAAACTTAATGTACTTGAAGAAAATAACAAATAAAACCACTCAGCTCATTTGTCTCACAAACCAAAAAGCTTGTCAGAAATCACAAAACTCAAAATTTGTTCATTCAGTCTGAAGTCTCCGCAGTATATTTTTACTAACTGCACCATCTACTGGCAGAATCTTGCAGTTGTTTTTCAATCGATTCTTCCTCTACACAAATTTTGATACTTCAGTGGTTCTCCATCCTCTAACAACCTTTGAAAGATCACAGGCAATTTCTCTGAGGTTCATAAAAGGCAACAAGAAAAGCAAATCCATTTTCAGACTTAAATTAGCTATTAGTGTGCCTTCACCTCAACTGGAAAACAGTACCTAAATCAAAGAAAACTAAAAGCACTGTCCTAGTTCAATTACTAAAATAGCTTTAGTAGTGCCTTTCCACCAGCAAGACCTCCTCCCCCAAACAAAGAAACAACAAAAAAAAAAAAAACTAATTTAAAAGATCCAGAAGACACTTAAATATTTCCAGAGATTTGTTTAGTATAACATCCTTGGTGGACACACAAAACAGGTCAAAGAAGTAGGACCACAATAATTAAACTTTGAAAAAGAACTTCATGAAAAAAATAATCTAGATGGTGAACACAGTAACTGGAATAGACAAGGAAGATATTATCGTTCTTATTTCTGCTCTTTCATGCATTTTAAGTTTACAACTCATACTCATGCCAAAGCAGAAAAGTGAAGCAAATAAGTCATCTGTGTACCATCTAGACTATAAACATCAACAAGTACATACATTATACAGCAGCACCATAGCAGTAACGTATCACTGACAGGCTTTCCCCAAATAAAATGGTATTTGTTTGCCAGTATTTTACAGTTTTTAAAAGAGTTTAGTAATGCAGACTGGATGTGTCTTAAACTGTATAGCAACAGGAACAGCAAAAAAAATATGCAGTTCATCTTCAGAAACAGTCACTGAATGCACTAAGCTTCTCCTTTCATTTTTATAAGGTCATTTGCACCCGCTTCTGTCCTTAACTGTATTCTGGGCTCCAAATCTTCCCCTGTAATTCTTTGCTGAAAAAAAACAACAACACTGGAACAGTGTTGACATACAAGAAATGCTGGCTTCTAATAGTGTGCTGCATTGCAGCTTGCTCTAGGTACCTGGCAAGGATGCATGAATACTTTCCCTACTCCCCGCAAAGCTTCCACAGCAGGTGTTGATCATAAAGACTGCACCCTTGCACATATTAGAGGGCCAAAATGTAACCATCACATGCAAATATAGGGAGCAGCTTGTCTGCATCATGTGTAAGGGATGAAATTCCAAAATTGCTGCATCTCACTTTGAAGTTTTAGCCATCAATCTCAACAAAATACAAGGCTAGACAAATTACTGTCCCTATTCAGAACAGCAACATCTATATTCTTCAAAAACTACATTACTAATGGATTGTTTTTACCTCAGAATAAGGGACTAAATATTCTTCACACACACCAATTTCTATGAAATTACTATAAGATCTACTCCAGCCCACACAAGAATCTATTTGTATCCTCACTGCAGCTTTGGCAGTACATCAATTACTTTGACAATCCTCACAACTGTAAGAATATGTATAAACCCTGATCCAAAGATGAAATACTGCTTTCATTAGCTTTAAATAGCATTAGATAAGCAAACCTGCCAGCTATATTAGGACACTTCATTATTTTATTATGTTCTACAGGAACCACCTCCTCCCCTTCACCTCTGTCTGTCTTATAGCTTGCAGCAATACACCAGGGGATACAAAGAACTCAAAAGCTGCAGCAGACTGTGACAATTCCATGCGTTAGCCACACTATTTACACAGAAAGTCTTTTATTCAAATTTAACAGCTTGCAAACATTCACTGTCCATTTGTCAGATAAAGTTAAAGTGGTGATCTTTTGTTCTGCACAATTTTAAAAAGTAGATAATTACAGACAGATAATCATAGGTATAGCCTATAGCCTACCATCACTCCACAAGAACACTCTTCTGACCTGTAATGAGACAGGAACCAGTGTCAGAAATTTACTGTCTTATGATTTAAAAAGGCCCCAGGGGAAAGGAGGTACCACATACCTCTCAGTTTTCACTTCTTCTAACCAGAGATTATTTCTGATGCTTCCATGAGACACTGTTCTGAAATACTCAGTGACTAAATAAATCATTTGTGCGATTTGTCTTTGCCCCTGCTACTTGTACAGCTAAGTAATTTGTCCCCCTGAAAAATGTAAAGCTGTCTTAAGGATTTCTCAAGATTATACGTGACCTACTACACATCCCCTGGATGACACCAGATGCCCCAACAGTAGAGTTCAGAATTTGGCTCTGCAGCTTCTGCCTGCTGCCACTTTTCCCAAACTTTCCAGTGTCATCCTTATTAGAGTCAAAGAGACTGCTTTGTCCTGGTCACAGCCCTGCAACTCCTACTACCCTGAAAAGGTTTTCTTTATTGTAAAGGGTAGCAAACCTTTAGAGAAGAGTAACACCCAGCTCTCTACCACTACCGATTTGGGAACCATTACCCTTAAAGGTTGAATTATGAGTCTACTTCTGTTGTCAGCTCTACATCTCCACTGCCACCTCTGGAGAACCTTCATTGTTTTGTCTGGGGTCTTTAACTACTTCCCTGACTCTCCAGGCCTTTATATTGCCAGAACTCTTCTCCCTTACAAAGCACATCTGCGTAGAGTATATCAAAGCTAACTGGAATGTAAAAAAAATAAAATAAAATAAAAAATAAAACAGATTGTCAACAAGAAGTCAAAGATTCCAGATGCAGAGTTTTTCTCTCTCTGACATAATCAAATATTCAAACAGTCTAATTTGGAAGGCAGGTTAATATAGGTCCCATGAAACACCATTAAAAAAAAAAAGTTAATCTTACCTTTCAAGAATTGCCGAGAATTTTGACAATACACGATTACAAACTGAAAGGATTTTCTATTGTTACTACATCATGAATACTACAAAAAAAATTTACATTATTGATAATGCAGTAAGATCGTTAAAGATAATAAGACTACCTAGCAAACACTGTCCAGCAAATACATATTCAAAGATTATCTAAGAATAAAAGATTGACAGAATGAGAGATAAAGGAAGGAAAGAAGAAAAAAAAAACAATATTTATGGCAATTCCTTTGATCCAGAAGTATTTCACTATACTTTTATGATAAAATAGCATTTTCACAATACAATTACGACACGGAAGTGGGAATGATTTCACTAGAAATTCATAGGCTTGCCTTGCTGGGCTTGAGCAAGACAGAAAGAACTTTTATCTCAATATTTACTGGCGCAATATTTCTACACTAAGATAACCACTTCTAACTTCTTTAACTAGTTTTACATCAAAATCCATATACATATATAAAATAGGAACTGGAAGAATGTATCTTTTCCTACAGTCTTGAAAGAAGAAAACATCATTTTGCAAACTGCACACTCCAAGTGCAAGTAACATTAACATCTGCATGCCCTCACCTAACCTCCATCGGTCTTGGGAAGCAGATGCTCAATCTTCATCCACATAAAAATCAAGTAGTACAGAAAATCGTAGAAAAAAGTAATAAGCCTATCTAGGTTTAAGTTTCACTAAAACATTAGCAGACACTTGCTACAGATGTGTAAATTATTCCAGCATAATAAGCCTTTTGCTAGTTCCTCTGATATTATGGTTTCGTTAATTTGCAACATTTATCCTAGATGTGTTACTATTCCCTCTGTGCCTAAAAGAACTTAGAAAGTTCTCATTAGCTCATCCTACCACTCAGCAGTACAGAGGAAGGACTGAAGACGGGTATCAGGGAGCAGGAAGCACGGGGCTGCTCCACAAGGGAAGCCAAGCTGTGGCCACAGGCCCTGAGCAGAGCCAGGTTGGTGACAGCAGCAGGGGCTGGAGCTCATTACACAAGGTGAGGTAGGGCTGGGCCAAGGGTCGAACCACAACATCCAGTCACCAGGTCAGGCTTGCAGCAGGCAGGGCTGCTGGCCTAGGCCTGAGCTCTGACTGGGGCTCCTCACCGTGGATGGAGACCCCAGGTGAGGCTGGTCAGGATGACTAGTGCTCTCAGGTGCTCTCTAGGCCCTGATAGTAGGCACTCATTGCAAAGGCGTGATGCCACAACATCGACCAAACTTGGAAGGAAACATGACTGTAAGCGGGCTAGTTAAAAATACCTTTAAGTTAGCCTTTTTTTTTTTTTTTAAATCATTCAACTGATATTAGTTCCTGATGTCTAAGAAATTTGAATGAAAGCTTATGTGAATGAAATCCAAAAGTTCAGAAACACCAAATATATGTTTGTATATACAACCTAAACTCTTTTACTGCAAGTGACTTATCAGTGATCAGTTAGGTCCTTGCATCTTTTCTCTTCCTACAGGTTTCCCCACAACGCCTACCCAACATGTCATCTTGACCAAATGGGGGAGCAAGTGGTGTAAGGATGTAAAAGCAAAAGTTAGCTGCAAATTGAATGTATAAAGAGCAACTTGTTCACCTGCATATGGATTTAGCCTACTGAATTCAATTCAAATCCACAGCCGTAATTTAGACCAAGCACCTTCTGACAAATACATGGAAACAAGACTGCCCAGAACTGATATTTCACAATACTGAAAGCATTTTAAAAATTCTTATTTCATAGTGTGGAAGAATTATCTGGTGCATGTCAAAATGAGTTGATGTTCAGGGAAGTTATCCCAGCCCTACCTAGTGTATGAATCACACACTTCTTTGCCTTATCTGCAGATGCCAGCATCTGCACCTTATTTTCAACACACTTCTAACTGTAATTGCCTTATAAATCTGGAATAAATCCAGTAAAGTTAATGAACATGATTCAGATTTTTATCAGTTTGAGAGTAGTTTGGGACTTTAGTAGACAAATGGACCACAGGCTGTGAAACCAGCATATTGAGAATGAGAAAGTCCATTTGTTTAAGGACAAGGATGAAAATAAACATGAACAGCTGTCTCTGTCACTAGGCAGTCCATCTAAATGAGGCAAGGTTCCAACTGGAAAGAGTTGCACAAACATATTATAGTGCATATGAAAGCACTAAAAGTTTCAGAGGCAGCTTTACTTTTGATGTTTCCTGAACTGTAGGATCTACTTTGCCAAATTGGAGCCTGTTTGCAAAATAGACTCCATAATTTTACATTTATTTGAGTGAGTGCTTAAATTTTGAGGACTTCTTTCCTTTCCCTACTTAAGTAAATCAAAAGATATGAACTTAAATTAGACGTACCAGGAGAAAGCTACTTTAATATGAAGGAAAGCTAGGGACAAAAGGGATAGAACAGATGTGTCTAGGGGTGAGCATGAAAGGGGAGATTCTCACACTTCTCCTACAGAAGCAGCATGACTTGCAGAAGTCAGTGCACAGTTGCAGCATTACTGGGATTAATTGAGAAATTGTGAGTTAGCTCCCATGGAGGTACAGAAGAAGGTCCCTAGGAAAGATAGGGTGGGCAGGCATGGAGGAGGAATCACACTACAAAAGCATGTCTTGAGTGTATGCAGCTTTGCCATGGGACATAAAACGAAGCACTTAAGAGCTTGTGGGTAAGAACCAAAGACCACACCAGCACAAGTGATGTTGCAGTAGGTGTCTGCTACAGATCTGATCTACAAAAGCAAGCAGATGAAGCCTTCTTTAGGCAGCAGGAAAAAGCTGCAGTCGCAGGCACTGGTACTCTCAGGTGACTTTAACCACTTCAACATCTGCTGGAAAGCCAATGCCACTGGACACAATCCGGGAGACTTCCAGATTTCCTGACGCAGGTGGTCAGCAAACCAACCAGAGGAGGTGCTCTGCTGAATCTGCTATCCACAAACAAGGAAGAGCTTCTGGATGATATAAAGGGCAAGGGCAGCGTTGGTAGCACTGACCACAAGACTGCAGAGTTTAAGACCCCGAGATGAGTGAGCAAGACAAAAAGCAGAATTAAAAACCCGGTCTTCAGAAAAACTGTGTTTGGTTTGTAAAGGTATCTGTTTGACAGGATCCTGTAAAGAACTGCCCTGGAAAGTGAAGGGGACCAAGAAAGCTGGCTAATTTGCAAGGACAACCTCCTCTGAGCAGAACTGTCCTTTCCAGCGGGCAGAAGACAAGCACTGCAGAAGGCCAGTATGGATGAACTTAGATCTACTGACTGAGATCAAGTACAACAAGGAAGTACAGATAATGCAGGTGCACATCAGGGAAGGCTCAGCATTATTTAACACCTACCAGCCACAGAGATCCTGGTACCCAGCTAGAGTTCCTAAACATTTCAATAGTGTAATTATAAAAATAATACCTCTGTACAAGAAGTTTGTGAAGTTAGAAATCTAACATTGTTCCCATCATATTCAGAGCTATCCGTATAGTTTTACCATGCTCTTCAGTTAGGTAAACACGCTAGCAGAAACCATGTTCCAGAGGGACTATTACAGTAACAGCTTCTTCAATTTTCAGTTTTTACAGAAATTTCAAGCAGACATAGCTGATGTATGTTTTCAATGATAACCAGTCAATGGCCTTGAGCGCAAAAATCTCCAAAGAAAAAATCTCCTGTGCCCTGTTAAGTGATTTTATAGTAGAGACAGAATTACTCATATGAAGTGCAAGCGCTGCCACCTCTCAAATGTAGTCTTATGTCCTCATCCTCCCATCCCTAATGCCTGCTTGCTCTTTGCCACTTAGCCTATTTTAAATCCCGAAGAATAAGGCAGTAATTCACTTCAGTTATGACCCACAAATATTGTAACACAAGTAATCCATATCCAGCCTGTAAAACCAGACTGGAACAGCAGTTAACAGTAATTTTAACATTCTCAAAAAATCACATTAAAGTCTAAGAAACTCATTTAGCACAGTGGTTTTACTTGAATGTTTAAGTGTTCTGTCTTGCAGGAAGTAACTGTCCTGTCTGGGCAGCTCAGCAGCTTAAAATAACCCGTGTCTGTACATGGAAACTAAGAAAAGAAAATATCTGTGAATTTTCTAGAATTTCAAGCACCACAATGTCAAGTGTCAAGCTATTATATAAAAGTCCACAGTTCAATTTGCTGTGAAGTAGCAACAAATCTGGATACAGCAGCTTTGAAACCCACTAACCAGCATCAGTCGTGGGTGCCATTATCGACTGGCACCATCAGCTGCCAGTGGAGAGAGCTCAGCGTGCTTGTGGCGTGACCCCAGGATATTCATGCTGAGGCACAGCACAGAACTGCAGCAGTCTGTCACAGGAGCTCTGATTGAGGATTTTGTTTGGGGGCGATTTCATCTTCTTGCAGATACCCTCTCATATCATACCAAGGAAAGAAAGAAGAGTACAATGCAGCAGCGGATGCCTGAAAGCTTCTACAGCAGAAAAAATAACTAGAAGGAAAGCACCAATCCTAACAGCAAACCATTGGTAAGGATCACACAATAGATGCAGTTTGGTCACTCTGCCACAGGTGGCTGTCCTCTCCCAGCTAAAGCTGGGACACTGCATTGAGCAACACAAATTTCCCAGAAATTTAGGAAGATGAGAAGTAGCTAAGCATGCAGAAGGGCATACTGCAGTAGCTAAGAACAATGAACAACCTTCTTTCCTTTTAACTGAATGAATGATTCAATGAGTAATCTCCAGTATGCATTAGCAATGCCCAAGGAACAGAAGCAGAGTACAAGAAACACACACAAAGCTCTTATCTGCTACAAGTTGTCAAATTTCAAATAAGATAGATGAAACACCAGTGATCTTAGGGTAATGCAGCTCATTGAATTAATCACTAGACTTCTGAATGTTTTAGAAGCTATTAAAAAAACAAGAGACTGTTCCACTACCTCAATAAGCTTTAGAACAAGACCCAAAATCATTGAATACTCAGGAGATTTACCTTTGCTTAATTATTCCTATCCAATTACTCAGGATTCCCTAAGCTGCATGAAGAAAAAAAATGTCTTCACAGCAAAACTCAGCATATGTTTTTGTTCTCCAGTCCATGCTGTGCTTGTCTAGTTTTCTGGGTATCACAAGTACAGCATCTTAGGTCATTCAGTACAACAAGTTCTCTGAGCCAGTGTGATGCTCATTGAAGCTTTTCAGTAAAAATTATAACTTCCTTGGGGAAAAAAAAAAAAAAAAAAGCAGACAGACATGCATGACTGCCACCAAGAAAGCACCAAAGTTTTGCAGTCAAGGAAAAACAGCTGCATAAGGAAAGATTAATTTTATATATTTGCAGCGCATTCTGCAGGTAATGTAGATTTGAAACATCAATATCCCATTGGAAGCAATTTGACAAGCCATGGGAAGATAAAAAAAGGAATCACAAACCATGCACTGTCATTTGTTGACAAAACAGATAATAGCTGCTCTGCTGGATAAATAATAAACTTACCAGAACATTAGCAGATCATTATTCATCCCAAGCATCCTCGGTAAGCCACATGGAAATTATAACCTATATATACAACTATAACCCAACATACCCAACTTTATACACAAAACTATGCAACTCTACACCACGTGCATACGCACACATACGCACACTCCCTTTCATTAAATTACAGCCACTGAAACAGCCACCAACATAGCAAATACTTAACAGCAAACACTTTTCTTGCATATTGAATCCATAACTTTCTCCAAGAGCTGCCAGATTCACTCCACGTTCACTCAGCAGTATGTGAACCCTGCTGCTTGAACGTGTTTGAGCAAGTCAGAAAAGAATCTGTCCAGCTATAATCCTGCTCCATAAACAGCACAGTGCTTATTCTGGAGCATTTCAGCATGAGATGGGCCAAGTATCTTCCAAATCTTAGCCAAGAAATCTGCACAAAGAAGCTATATTAATTGGTATTTATCTTCTTCATTTCATTCCAACTGCAGGGAGATATATCTGTGTGTCTCAGACCAAACCAAGAAGAGACTGTGCCATGGAGCAGCAGCATTCCCTCTGACTCTGGGAGAACCCCCGTATTTAATAGCCCCAGGCAGCTATGAAATTCAGTAAATTAAGATGTACTTAGTTCTGCCATGATGGTCTAATTTATCCTCACTTGTCTAGAGCATAACCAAGTTCAAATCTTCTCAGTTCATTCCAGTAAATTAGACGCAGGTCCTTTCCCCATAGACGTATCACAAACAGTGGTTTACCACTTCAAAGTCTCCCACACACCTTTGAATGGCCAACTTTCAGAACACTTAATTTTCACTCTCTAAATGATTTAACTCAACTTTAAAAAGCTTGTGAGTATATTTAGATACTTGGTCAAGAAATATGAAAACTGCACTTAGAAAAGGAAACACTGAGAAGAAAGTCAGTGAACATGACACCGAAAAACAGTATTTTCAAAACCAGATTACTACAGTCCACATCAAGAGGTATGACTACGTACTAGTGGGAAGAACATGATTTGTAAGAAATCTTATCATTCCAGAGCTCTGATAAAGTTTTCCGCTTTATGTAATAGAAATAGATGGATTGGAAGCATTTATCAAGTGTCAGGCAGCTATTCAAAGATCTGTTGTCAGACTTCTGTTCTCTGAGCAGGCAGAATAAACCAAAAGTAACAACTGAAATGTTTTCCTGAATTCAGTTAATTTCAGTTACATTGTTCTTTTCCTTTCAACAGACAGACTAACAATGAAAAAAAAACATTTCAGTTTTTCAACAAAATATTCTAGAAAGTTGAATAGAGACCTTCACTGCTATAAATCAATACATAAAATTTATTCAAATCCAAGCTCAAGGGGTAAAGAAGTCTCAATCTATGCACCAACAGGAATTGAAAACACACAAAAGTAGATAATGCATAAACTTAGGCACAAAACCAGATAGTTTTACACTCAAATAAGCAAAAACACTAACCAAGTGAGATCAGATACAAGGCAAAAAAGATAGATAGATAGATTTTTGAGCTTGAAAAAGAAAAAAAAAATGCTTCTTGAAATACAAATAAGATTCTCTTTCCTAAACAGCTAGACCTATATGCTAGACAAAAGTGAGAGGGTAATGCTAGGAAAGTCTCTCTATGCAATCTGTACATGTGGTAGGGACTGGGTCATGCAACATATGACAGTACATCCCTCACTGTGTAATAGGGTAACAGTGGGAAAATAACCCCTCTTGCTGCCTTCATAACATTCATTACTGTTCAACAAAAACACAACTGAAAAATCTCACTTAATAGGCTGGCCAATATTTTTTCATATATATATGAATATATATATATATGTATATTCTACATGAGAAAGCTGTAGAGACAATTTCTAGTTGAGCTGAATTAAAGAATAGCAAATTAGAGCAAAATAGCAAATAGAGTTGAGCAAATTAAAGAATAATTGAAGTTAAATTGAATTTAAAATTAACAAATTTGTATTTAGTAAAGTAACAACTAAATGGCAAATGTGTTCAGCAACACAGATTCTTGACAGACACAGCCAGCACTCAGGAAATCCCAAGGTCAAGGACACTGCACAACCTGTTCTCTAAAGTAAATTTCATATTCTTCCACTATCCTCCCCTCTATTCATTGGCATGGTTAATATGAAGCATAGCTCCCTTGTTTGCCAGGAAATAAAGTAGCACACAGAGCACAAGTGTTCAGTGAGTAAGTCAAGTGGGATTGTAGATATCTAAGCCAAAAAAGGGGGTGCCACGTGCCAGCTGCTATAAGAACAGTTTCTTGTAGGAGGCACATCAGCCTTGCAGCTGAGAGACAGTGAAAACAATTTTGTGCATGCACATGCACAAACATAAGAAAACAACCCTAACGACCTTTATATCCTTTTTATCCATTTTTTTGTTTAATCACAGATCTACTTTCAAAAAACAACCAAGTTTTTTTGAAGTGAAGTTTAAGGAAAGTCATTGCGGTATATCTCAGACTGATAGAAGAGTGAACACAATATAACATTTACAGCTCTGTCAGAGTTTAGCACTGCTCAGGGGTGCACTTCATTTTAGCACCTACGATTGATTCTGAAAGACTGGCGGCATAGATGATCCAGCTTATCATTCAGGGCTACGTGCCTTGGAACTGCCAGATTTGTCCAGGACTGTATGACCTCTCCTTCTTTGGCCTGATTTCAAGTTACTTTTCTATCTGGGCAGTGGCAGGTGGCACCATTCCCTTGTACAAAAGCCAGTGAATGCCTTATGCCCCAAATACATGCTGTTAAACCTCGGGCCATTTGCTACACCCAATTCTGAACTCCACCAAAATAGTGGGACTATCAATGAGAAAACTGATCCTAGAAGCGTTAACATGACTTTCAGTAGCTAACCATCTGAGCTCTTCGTAGCCCTTTCAGATTTCTATTTTCAATGCCCATCAAACAGCAGAGGTAGTGAGGAAAGAACAATTCCTTAAGAAGCCTCAGAGATGGGAGCTGAATGACCCTCTATCTCCAAGACTGACGCCAGCACCGTATTCACTGAGGCATCCTTTCTCTCTGTATGTTCCCCCCTGCTGAAAACTCACCCTTGTAAGAAAGTCTTCTACAAGCAGTTAACTTGGCTTAGTTTACACTATTTCACAGCCTCAGAATGGAAAACATCTTGAAATTGCTCAAAGAAAAAAAATAATAAAAAAAAATCTGCACCTTTCATTCTAGAACCCTGTCTCATTGGGACACCACTACAGGGGCATGCTATGATATAACACTGAAGCCAATGCTGAATGTCACTCCTTTGGCACCGAAAACTACAAATTAAAAAAGGCCAACTGTGTGTTGACATTTTGTGTCCAATTCACACATTTATACACCTCATTTGCTGGAGTCACTATTTGTTTTCTGTCAAAATAAGACTGAAAAAAGAGCTGTTTCACTTATTGAAAATTGAATTAAAACAAAAATAAGTGAAGCTTTAAAAAAATAGTAAAAGAGCTTATTCTCAAGGCATCAGGACTATTTCTCTGCTTTTAAACTTCTCAGCTTACAATTTTCACATAAGACTAAGTCAAAAGTCATACCAATATTCCTGTCAAGTCATACATTTTACTTAAAGAAATGGTTATTTAATAGTACACTTATACCATCGCATATATATCATATTATGGAAACAGATAAGAAGCCATTTGGTCTTGTGGCAGTCCTTAAACTCAGGTTCTGTTCTATCCTGGTACTCAAGAGATTTTGTAAACTTGTAAGAATATTTAAATCTAGGCCTGGCTCATGGGAAACACAAGTTCAAACAGCTACTCTTTGCCAGAGGCAGGAAAATCTAGGCTAAAACCTCTGACTGAAATTGAGCAAGAACTTGAGTCTGTGTATTCCAACCCTTAATATCTAATTGCTAGACTTCTGTCCCCATCTGTTTACCAAAATCTCTGCTCTTTGTGCCTGACCAATATTACCTATTACTTCTACCCAGATCAAGAATAAATCCAAGATCTTTGAGGTAAATATATATTTTTAGCATTTATTATTCATAACAATCCTTCAACAGGATTGTGTATAAAAGTAACAGTATGTAAGCACACTAGAGTATATTAGGAAATCCCAAAAGATTACACAAAATTTAATGAACAGGGATGTATACCGAGGACTATAACATCAAAATCTGAGTTTAACAAAAAATGCTGCCGAAGATCCTGACAGTGTAGTGATTACCTTCTGTCTAATCAGCTGCTATCAGTAACAGTGTCAGTTTGCTGAGGACAGGGATCATACAGTTCTGATGATCATTGTAGTTTTAAGTGACATTTGTTCATTTTTTTAAATACAGTAGTGTGAATAGAAGCATTATCTAAATCTCAAGATCTGAAAAACATTTGTTGGAGACACGGACTGCATTTTAAATGAGGTGCTTCTGTTTTGTTTTGTTTTTTTTTAAAATCGAAGAAATCTACTTTGGAGGTGTTTGGAATGTCATGGGGTGTCAGCCATGCATTGGTAGTAACTTCCCATCAAGAGCTATCACATAAGAGCATGGAGAAGAGACAGCACCATCAGCTGAGCCATTCTCTAGGTTTCAGGTACCTGCATCTACCAAACCGTTTTAACAGAGAAGTTCAGCTTCCCAAGTGTACCTAGACTTACACGATATTTCTCTAAACAATAACTTTTGCTTGAAAGCCAGCTAGAGAGCATGGTGGTCTCTCTTTTTGGTAAATTAAGAACTGAATTATTTTGATAGGCAAGCAAATTGAGGAGATCGACTGAATTTAGGAAGTACTGAGTTCTTTGCTGCCAAAGGCAGTTCCTCTAAGTTCTGCTCTTCCCTTACTGGTATGGCATTAAATACTACATATTCCCAAAGACCAGAGTTGCTCCATCTGATTCCTTCAAACAAGAGAGCTCCTTTTCATAAATTAAAAACAAAGAAGCCAAACTTACAGTCTAGTGACAGAGGTACCATACCTTAAAAATAGCTACTGGAATACTATGTCATCACCTAATTACAGCAACACTCAGGCATGTAGAAACCATCCCCTGAGGGAATAACAAAATTGTCTGAAAAGCTCATTTATCTAGGACAGTAAGAAATATGCATATATTAATGGGTTTATTCATCAGAATTAAACATTAATTCACTGATTCAGCGAAGCAGTAAAAAAAAACCTTGAGTTTGCCTTTGCATGCAAATAATGTTTATCCTATTTAACATACTATTGGTTCACACTTCCTCTACACTTTTGTGAAGAAAATATCTTTACTGTTTGATACGTATTTTTGACAGTCATCCTCTTCTTCTGCGCACTATGTCAATTAACCTTTTGTGAAAACCTACACATTTCAAGGTACTTCTTGTACCATTAGAAAGCTAATGCATACCTAGCAGCCACAGAAATCCCTCTTCTCCCCCATGAATCTTTGGGGTAGCTTACGGATTGCTTCCACTCCTTCAACTTATTAAAGAAATAGTCTGACTGCACTATAATGGGAGAGACAAACACTTACCAGTCCTCTGTGGAAGAAATGCCACTATCCAGAAAGTAACAAGCAGGAGACCAGTTCTCTAGCCTTATGATCAAGTGACCTTTAAATGGGAAGCTGTACTTCCAGTCCCTGCTCCCAAGATGTTACTGTCCTGATTCTTACCCTCCCACACATTATACCCTGGCCCTTGCTATATATCGAATGGCTCACCAAAAATCAAGTGACATTTATCTTGCTCTTTGCCCACATTCACAGCAACATGAAAAAGGTCCCAATGAGGAAGAAAAAACTGTTCCTCACTTCTGTGCAATAATTTTTTATTGACTCACCTAAAGGAGATGAGGACAGGTTCAACTTCCTCTACAGCTGATAGAAAGCAAGCTTTTCCTGTGAGACAAAAACAATAATAATGGTATTGCAAACTGCATTTTTCTGATTATTTTTGACAGAACAACATAGATCTGTCCAGGTACAACAGGTATGATATGAGACTGAGCTTTTGTAGAAGAAACATAACTGCTATCTGCTGCAACCTACTGTTGAGCTTCCAGAGGAACAAACCAGATGGAGGCAAGACCCTCAGCTTACGGCAGATCCTGTCATGAAGAATTACAGAACAACGGTAAACTTCTAAACTCCAGAAAGAACTAGATTTCAAGTCAGAGAAAGTCCAGCTCCAGAATAAAACAGGCCCAGGATGTTTCTGGTTCAGTACTTGGAGAAGTGGTGAAGGAAAGGATCGTCTTGTTCTTAAGTAAGAATCAAAAAAGCCACACAATTTGAATGCCTCATCCCTTTTTCACATATAGCTGCAGAACCAGTAATATTATAAACCAATCTGACCATAGTAGGCAAAGACTCCTCAAGCGCCAGACAATCTTAGTAAGACTGACATTCCTCGTCCAGTCAGGATTAAGAGAGTTCATCATTCAAGTCTGCAATGTTTCTCCACAGATAAGAGAATAATAAAAAATCTACTGCCAGAGCACTGAACACAGCACTGCCTTCCACACTCAGAGGTCTTCAATCTTGGGAAGGCTCATCCAACAGAATATCTTGTCAAGCTCCTGACAGACTCAGGAATTTATGTTCTGGTACTTCCATTACCAACTTCCATTAGCCAAAGAAATAATAAACAATACACAACATATGATTCCCTAGTGCAGAAGGAAAAATCAAACCAATCCTTATTTCTGTGAAACTGTCATCATTTTCATGGAGAATGAGCTGCTGGTGGCCATCTGCTCTCACCACTGCTATTCAGCAAACAGTTCATTACTCAGTAATAGGGCAGAGACCAGAGATGTTCATCCTACTGACTTTCAATCCCTGTTTCTAAACACACATACACAAAGTGTTGCACTTCCAAGTTTCTCTACAGTTATTAATGTTTATTCTCTCAAACAAGTGAGGTATTCTACTATCAGGCAAAAAAATCTATAAATATAGAGTGTGCCCAACTTTCCTAAGAAGCCTTTACTTTTATTGCAGGGCACAAGTCTTGAGTGTCTCTCTCTGTCTTTTTTTTTTTTTTTTTTTTTTTTTTTTTTAAGATCTGTAAAGTAATCAGCTGCTCTTCCCAATATTTTTACCTTAAAAGCAAGGCAAGTGTTAATTCTTACACATTTCTCACGTACATTAGAGTTGCTTTCAGGGATACTCTTCGTTTTATTACAGAACCTTGCTTATTCTCACATTTTCTACTTGCTCTTTCCTACCTCATCAGTTTGGAAAAAAAAAGAAAAAAAAGTGAAACGTCCTTGGCCACCAGATGCCATACAATGCCACCTACTACAGCCATAAGCAAAACTCATCCTACTTTCATAGGAATCAGCTGCAAAAGAATGAACATCTAAACCCTTATTTGTCATATTTTGGTACCAAAATATGTCAAGTGTACACAAACCTAATTGTTAAAAGGCTACATATTGTCAAGTACAAGGGTATTTGAACACCTTTCCTCATAGAGGAGTCATTTTCAAATGACACCTCAACCACACACTGAAATCTGGGAGAGGAAGTTCACAGAAGTGCTGATGAAGAAGGGCCAAGTGCAGCTTCATCAGATTCACTGGTTTGATTCAATACTGGTGGCTAATATAAAGTTTTCTACTCATATGCATTTTTGTATTGGAAGAAACCTATTTAGGTGCTTAATATTCTGTGAGTCACTTCTTTAGCATGCAATGCTTCAAACATGATTTTGTCTTTTCTACTTCAAAATTTTCCCTTTAACGGGGATTAAGTTATGATTTAAGGGAAAAAACAAAAAAGATGACTAAACAGGATTACCAAGGATGCCCACATATCCTCACACTCAGAATCATCAAGTAATTGCAGTGATTATTCTGACTTTGTAACTCAATTAGACAAGGATGCTAACAACAAAAAAAAAAGTCATAAGTCACCTTACTTGATTATGTATTTTGTTTAAATAGTGATTTGGTGTTCATTTGCACCTTCTCTAGTCACAAGTAGCAGACAGAACTATGCCACTGGTAATTCTTACCTCTGCTTTTCATAACTGTTAACTGAACCAAACAATGGTGGTAAAACAGCATAGTACTGACATCTTCTGGCATAGTTGTATTGAAGACCATGAACTGCACAGTCTGACCAATTTAATCAGTGGGCTGAACTCAATATTGCAGACATAGATCAGATCCAGTCAAAAAATATGGATGCTTTCAACTCACCCCAAGAAAGGACAGTTCCACTGGTAAAGAAAATGGAAAGTTACTACCATCTCTAAAGTATAATGCCATGCAATGGTTATCCAGCAAATTCCAAAAAATCATTTGCAAAGATTATTTCCAGTGCTGCCATCTACAAAATGCCTTATATTTTATTATTTATATTTATTATATGATTGCCCAAGATAGACTTGCTAGTATCGTAACATCAATGAACTACAAAATCTCAGAAGAAAATGTTCAGGGGAGTTTTGCAGTTGCTTCACTTTTATCCTCTACATATAGGAAGATGCGGGACTGAACACCAAAAATCTTAGCCCCCTAACATTAAGCAATCTACAAATTATTGTGAAATCTTTAAAATCATGAATTATTTAGAAGGATTCTGCTTACATTCACCCCTTCATATTGCAAATTGAGAAGAATAATGCATCTCTTTATCTCATAAATGACAACAGGCCAAAAATCCTTAAAGACAGATCGGTGTCAAAAGACAGCCCAAACCTCTTGTTCAACTTACAGTTAACAAAATGATACATACAGCGGTTTCATATTCTATTTGATCTTTTCTATCTTACCTTTATCTCTCCCACCTCTGAGAAATCCCTGCATAAACACCAACATCATGCAAGGAACTGTCTAGTCAACCAGTATAGCCCGTGAGAAAAAGCAGAAAGAAAAGTTTTCTGTTGTTTGCTAGAGCAACTTCTCTCCTCTTCCTGTCTAAATGTCATTTGAAATAGACCCATATAACCTATTCCTCCTCCTTGCCCCTGGAGGGAAAAAAAAAAATAATCAAGAATACCTTTTCCCAAAATATCTTGTAGATAATGAAGAAAATAAAGAAACATTCTTGAAAAACTCTGAATGTGATGGCTTTCAGGGCAGGATTGTCTCCAAAACTACGTAGAAATATTCAAATTTTTGGCACTTCCGAACTTGGTTTCACTACACAGAAGCGGTCTGGACAACAAACAAACTTCAGAGTATTGGGTTATCCTCCTGGTGGTTCCTAATTTGAGAAAAGTAGAAATACAAAGAGAACTTTTAAACATTATGTGGGTTGGTGATGACCATTCATCAACTACAGTACCATCCCTAAAGTGCAGGACTGAAAAAACTATTTTCTCAGTTGTAGTCGTAGCTTTTATAATTTCTTGTTCTCAAAGCTATTCTAAATAACAAGTAGACATTGTCAACTGTCAAAAGCTGCTGAAGGCATAACTGAGGACAGGAAAAATGAACCTGACTAACTGCATGGTTGCCTCCGTATCTGCCAGGCATCCAATTCTGTCACACAATGTGATGACAGCATCTTGTAAAAAGGGGGAAAAAAAAAATATATATATATATATGTATATAAAAGCTAATTGGATACATTTTCATCTGTCAGATGTGGAGATACTCTGTTTGGAAAGAGTATTGTGTCTCTTTTACGGAAGCACAGATAGAAATGAAATATAATTTCTGTATGTTTTGTATTTAAAACTTCTAGTACAATAGTAATTTTTCATTTTTAGGTGCTTTATACCTTTTCTCATTCCTACTTCAATCATCCTCTCCTATTTACATAAACTTTTAAAAATGTAATTGTTGAGGAATGTAGAAATCTCAGAGTAAATATAAAATGGACCAAAAGTCAGACACACACAAATATATCAGGAAACAAAGTTGCTCCTTATAATCTTCTTTTTTTTTTTTTCCTTCTAAAGTTACCCACTTTAAATGAAATTGAGTTATCCACTTTAAAATGAATTAATGAATTCACTTAAAATAGAAGGGGTATAAGCTGGATGACTTTACTTCACACTTGGGACAGCAGACACTGCTAAACATTGTGCATCAACTTAGCTAAGAAGCTAACACATTAAGCTGTACTGTTCATTCAAATGCCCCAAATCAGACTTCATACTCCACTTGTTTTTCACATCTTTCTTGATGGGTACAAAAGAAACAACTCCCTATTACCTGACTAAAAAAATCAGTCAGGCATGCAACTTTTCTTGGCTACTCTATTCAACCACATCCTAGCCAAAAATGTCCTTCGCTACCTTCTAAAAAGATAAACTAGCTGAACTACATCTACAATCAAAATAATCTGATAAACTGGTTTCACATATTCAGTAACAAATGGCAAAGCAAAGCAGCAAAGCATAAACTAGAGATGTTTGCATGCCATTATTGAAAGATCAATTTGAAGATGTTCTAATTCCCTGCTGTCACTAAAATACTTTATGTAACAAATACACCATGAAGATTTTTTTTTTTTTACTTGTATGCTTTTTCCTTTTAATAGTCAAGACTTCCAGTTAATTTGTGCATTCCTTTTGTAGAGTGAGACCATCTTCAGCCTTCTGCAACATCATTACAGAAGTGTGATGTCTGGTACCGACTGCAGTTTATTGAGAGGGTTAAATTTATTAATAAGTTAAAATAAGTAATAGTGGCAGATTAATTTCCAGTTCCACAGTTACCATTGCCCCCTATGTTCCCTTCAGTTTTTCATCATTCATCTCTGCTCTGAGTGCTCATGAATTCTATGAGCTGTTTTATTTGGAAACACTATATCTAAGCTAGCTCTCCTCCTACTCTAGGTACCATGCAGAAAGAAAAGTCTGTCTGTTAGCATCTGCCAACTTCCTCCAGGCAGCTTCAGGTAGACAGATTAAAAGCAAACACTTGCACAAAGATTTGTCTGCAAGCAGTTCTTAAAGAACAGAACATGAATTTAAATAATTGCCTGCTGGATGGGATAGCAGTCATAAAACCAAGAAACACAAATCTGAAACATCACCCAGTTATGAAATGTTTCTCCCTGTTACACCTCACTGAAGCTACATGTCACTGAAGATGGTTCTAGCTATTAATCAGCCAGATTCTTGTGCTTCAAAAGCAACTTGCTGATTAAATGACTTCTTAACCACCTGTCAGACCAGCCCTAGGACATCCAGTGCAGTAGCATGCAATCTTTCTTCCTTTTGCAGAAGGGGTTAGGGACTTCCAAAAACCACACAAATAGTAGAAACTTATCCTTCTGGGTAACCTCTAATCCCCACCATTTTTTTCCAGAAATTATAACCCAAATAACCAGGCATCCATTAGACAGAATTTTCATTTTTCTGTGAAGATTTCAGTTTGTCATTCATTCCTCCCACCAAGTTATTTCTAATGTAACTTGTATTTTTTCCACTCTGAAGTCAGCACTTGGCTTCAGTTAGAAACAATGACTCACCCAAAAATGCTGCAATGTGAAAACAGGGACTTAAAACTGTTATGAGTTTCTTATAAAAACAAATCTTTCCAGACCACTCAAACTTAAGGTCTTTAATCCTATCCTAATTATCATAAGAAAGCCTGAATTAACTCTGGAAACACTTGAGTATTCCATAGGCACTAACTCAGTTTTCAAGAGATGCTCAGATAAAAGTATGAAAATAAGAAGGGTGAGAAGGGTAAGCTCATGCAGAATCACAGGAAAGGCACTGAAAACATGAAGAGTTTGTAGAAATATTGGCTTGCTCTTCATCTCTCTCTTAGACAGATACCCCCACAAAACACTGCGCTACACTGAGGCAATGCCACCACTAAGCCCAGACAAGAAATTCACTTTTGAACAGGGCTGCCCAGTCACCCAACATCCTGTGCTTTGGTTTGATTCCCAAAGTGATCTTAGAGCACATGAGCTGGATGCCTTTCAGGTGAAGTCAAACCAGAGGTGCAACAACTGTCTGTGGATGCTGAATCCAGAGAATCAGACTACAATAGTCTCATGCAATCTCCCTGCACAAACAGGATGGGTACTGGGTCCTCTGCACCCACTGTTTTGCTTTTCAGATCCACTTAAAATGAACTGCACTACTTCCCAACACATACACAGGCAGACAGGGTTCTCCTAGAGGCAAGTAACCTGTATGTGCTTATCCACCAACATACATGTAATTTTTGAAATGCTCTCAGTGGAGAATTTCATTCTTACTAGCTCCATAAATCAATGAGGTCAAATCCAATTGCCCTAGATATATAGGTATTCTCTGCAATAATAACTATGTTTTATTTTCAGAAGTAGAAAATTGTTCTTTTTGCCTCTCTGCCAGAGGCAAAAAAAAAAAAAAAAAAAGCCAATTTCTTTGAGTTCTGTATCCCTCACCAGTGAGCTGTTTCAAGCCAGCAAAAAATCCAGCATTGCAAAGAGAAAAACATTTAACTAAGTAGTAGTAGTAGAAATGGAGAGGTATAAGCAAGTCCAGGGAGAAACTGCTGAAAGGGCAATTTTCACTTCACCCATCCTACATTAATGATCAATTTTATGTTAAGTGCAGTAATTGCTGCTCAGCTCCTCACACTGTCATCATGGTTGGAGGACAGCAAAGTTAGGATTAAATATTTACATGAAACAATCAAAACCTGCTTTGAATTGCTCTTGCATATCCACCATTACTAATTCAACTGCACTTCAGTTGAAACTTATCGCTTGAACTAAACTTAAAACTTTCAGCCATTCAGTGCTTGCATATATTCTCAAAATATGAAGACCTTGCACTTTACAAATTTTGTTTATCATAACAAAAATTCTCAACGTTTCATTTCTACCAAACATCTATCCCAAGTTTCTAAAAATGGGAAAAACAATACAACCTTGTCCTTCAAAAAAGACTCCAGCATCTTACAAAGCTTTCATGGAACAAAAACTGCCTTTACTACCAAACACTATCATTTCCTAAAAGACAGCTTCCTTCAAAATAGGCAATTGGACTAATAACCTTTTTAAATGTCCTTATCATATGACAGTTTTGTAGCAATTTGAAACAAGCAAAGGCGATTGTTAAAATCGTAATTGATTATGGAATCATTCAGACTTGAAGAAGGACAGGCTTTGTATCATACCTGTAATAAAGGATTTTTATTTTTAGTCTCTAGCATTTCTGTAATGCATCAGCCTTCACATTTTCAAAAGAAGAGCAAGAGGCCTATAGTAACACACTGTAGTTTGTCACAACCCTGATTTATCCACACAGTATCAGCAGAAGAGCCCTTGGGAGCACACAAACAGGCAGCCCCACCTATGCTCAGTCTCAGTCAAACATCATTACACACATCTCAGTTAGACCCACATGGCTGCATCAAGGTTTCAGCATAATCTATGTGATTAAATTCGCAAAATACAGTTTTAGTTCCTGCAGTTGATGTTTCTAAGAATCTCAGCGCAACTTGAAAGCATTTTTTCCATTATACACGATACTCACCAGCTGGTCAATCATAAAAGGCGGTGCTCTCTGACCCCAGTTCTTGCCCCATTTGCAGTAACACCAATTACAAATAAATTTAGGGGGATTATTCTGCTGCCAAATTGCTTTAAGGCAACTAGGTTCTGGCCACATCAGCACAAATGCTGCAGTGAGAACACAACTGGGTTCAAAGCCAATCTGCATTTGTCCCCTGCTCCCACAGCACTTCTCTCATGGGCATACCCATACAGCACAAGCTACGCCAGTTTCTCAGCGCATGGCAACACACTGAGAGCAAAAAAGGCAACAGAGATTTGGCCAACAGCTATTTCACACATACAACTTGTATATTTTAAGTTCTCTGCTTTTCCTTTCTCTCCTCTAATAGCAATAATCAAATATTTATAATCAATAAAGATTAGAGAAAGGAAAAGGAGAACAGAGACAGTGGCCATAGTAAACACGGTTAGCCCCGCTGAAATGGAATAACTATGTGTGGTAGCAAAATTACTTACTTGTGTGAGTGTTAGTAAGGACAGACCTTCAAGTACATACTGCAGTACAGCAAAACCCATGCATATGGATAACTTCTGAGCACACAGCAGACTTGTGGAGTATTTCCTAGTTCCTGGACATGGCTGCTTACCCTGGTAATATTCCAGCTACTTGTTGGGGCAGAATTCAGACCTCAGACTCTTCCATTTTTCATGGAAAGAAAACTCAACATATAGGTCAGAAAAAATGCTGCATTGCCCTCTAGCCCAGGTCCAGAGGGAGCATCCCAGAAGGATCTGCCCAGAGCGAGGCAGCCTGCTGTCCGCCTTGATGCATGCCTTTAGTCTCCTTCCATATCCGAAAGCATCACGCTTCACTGGATGAGGGCTGTGTGGATGGAGCAGCCACACGGTACACAGCTGGTCACAAATGAAAGCTGATCTTTTCATTCAGAAAGAAGTTTCACAGCTTGCCAACTAAGTGACACTCCTGACACTGGTTACAGTGCTTCCTGCTATACAGCTGCACGGCATGAATCAGACCAACAGGAAGCGTTCTATCAGAGTTAATTGAAACCTAGAGATACAAATGGAAATAATCATTCAGCCTCTGCTAGCTAGGGATTTAGTTCCCATTAAAAAGGAAGAACTGACTCACTCAGTATTGACAACACAGCTGACCAACAGCTATATGATTTTGTGATGACAGGTCCGTTACTTGCCAATAACATATTAAAATCAATAGCTAGATGAATCATTCTCAAATCAATGCAACTAACTCAATTGTTCTTACTCATCCATAAATATTGTAGACTGATTTAAACTATGATAATAGGTTTACCTTGTCAAGGCAGATTTTAGGAGCAGATGGAAGTCCACACAATGCTCAGACTCAGAATTCCACTTGCAAATGTGGAAAACAAAGTGTTAGATGACCTACTCCAAAGCCATCAGTCTGTTTCCACAGAAGAAATACTTCATTTTAACATCAAAAGCTGCTTGTCTAGAGATCTTTGTATGCTTCAGGAAGAAAGATTTAATTTTCCTCTCTTTCTTTTTCAGACAAACCACTATCTTCTTAGAAGCTAACTTCCTCTGCCCAGATAATGGAGGTTAAAAAAACAATAATAATAATAATAGTTGAACGAAGACTAAAAGTTCATTTACATTTGGCCACAATTGCAGAAACTACTCAAGCACGTTTAACCTTTCAGCACACCTAACAAAGTCAAAGTATTCATATGTCCATATGTCTAATATTTGAGCTACATTTGCATCAAGCTTTAGCAAACCAAAAAAAAAAACTTTTATACATTAAAGACTAAGGTGATTGCACATTTAAATATGAATAGAATACACATCAAAACACCTGGTGTCAAACCGTGCTCATAGAGTTTCTAATTCTTTTTTGGGGGATGACGTTTCTAAAGCACTTTGATGATATACAGCTTAGGTTTACTTTCCATTCAGTCTTCTAACATTCTGCTTACATTAACAGCTTTTTTTTTTTCCTCCAAAGTCTTTATATTACATTTACCAGACAGAAGCCTGAAATATTGAAGCCAGAATTACTGAAGATCTGAAAACTCTTTCATCTCCAAAGTATTCTGTACAAGGTGGGAGAAAAGGTCTGAAGTAGCTGTTCAGCCTTTGGCCCACTGTGTTCACTGGTACTTTGGTCCTTTAGCTACCTCTAGGATCCAGTTTTTAGTTACCTAGTGATGTGTTCTAGCTTAATGGAGAGACCATCTCACTAGTAATCAGTGACCTTACTGTGTGTGTTATTTCATATGTGTCAGGGTAACACCCGTGTAACACCTGTGTACAGCACAGCAAAAAGCTGAATATCATTATCTGGTCCCTGAATTCTGTTTTCCCTAAACTTTTCCTTCAAAACACTAGCCATTTGCAAGCCTAGAGATTAGACCACCATACCTACCCTTCTGCAAGGATTCCCAGGACAGCAGGCATTCCCTACCCGTATCTGTAACACATGCAGGTTATCAAGCAGCACAGCTCTCCACCTGGCTTCACTTGACTGATTATGGAAGTGAACATACAAAAACTTTCCAGGTAGGTTCTTGTCTGACCTAAATAAATGCTCTTCTACCTCCCTGGGTTCTCCCAGATATCTCTTGCAGGAGCCCTGCACTCCTAGCCAGGCTGTCAGGTCTAGTGACCCACTTGCCTCAAGACTGTGCAGCTGTTATGGTTTTCCATAGTATTTAATGAGGTTCTTTGAAGCTAACACCTGAGCAAACTGAGATACTCTAGAAAGACATGTCAGAAAAGCTTCAAAGCCTTCATACACTTTGATGACCAAGCTGTGATCCAGTGAATTGTTTCTCCCTACTAATAAAACACATACAGTCTGTAATCCAACACAATCAATGAAAGCATGACCGTTTCCACAGCAGGGCTCAAATACAGATCCACAAATCTGAAGCTAGAATAGCTGCAACTCCAAGTACTTGTCTACTTACAGTTGACTTTTAATTCCAACACAACAATCTCCATCATCCTTGGTAATCATCACTTCATAGAACCCACACAACAAACAAAACATAACTATTATGTGTCCCACAGCAGTCAGTTTTCATAGTACTTGACAATGACCACTGCCTCTGGGCTGTTTAATTCACCATTAGCAGTTTCCAGTCACAACACTAAAGCCATGTTAGAAGTTAAATCTAGAAACAGGATATGACAAAAGTTATTTGAACCATGCACAGGGGGAAAAATGTCTCTGTACAATATATATGTAAATTTATACCCTACTCATTTAATTTTGCATAGATAGGCAGCCTTCATACTGAAAATAAAAATATAAACACTCTCTAAATCCCAAGCAGATTTATAAAAAAAATAAATGAACAACTGTATGAATCCCTTTAAGGATAATACTCATCTATACATAATTCTAGAAGCAGCAGCTACCATATATAAAACATGACTTAAAGACAGACAAGAAAAGCAGAAAAAGACAGAATGAATTCTTCTGACAAATCATGAAAAACATAGTCAAGTGCAGCCTATATAAAAAGATGGCTGAAATATTCCACAAGTCTGCTTCAGATTTTTCCAGAATATCACACACTTCACTCTATTTTCAAGCAGGTAATTTGCAACTAAATCTCTGCAAGAATTATATGATCAAAGAAATGTAACAATAAACGAAGCACACACCATGACTGATTCAAACTAGTGTTCACTTCAAGGCACAGGTCTGCAACAACTTATGTTATATTGTAGAGAGATATATTAGAACATGTAGCAAATTATTCACTAGTGAAATACGGTACCCTCTTCTGGAGATGAACTGAATCAGAGTTCTGTTGCACTAACTTTCTTTCAAGGAAGCAGATGGACCTTTATTGCAACCTCTGGCTCACTGGCTGATGTAACCCAAAACATCCCAGATAGCTTCATCAATATGTGCAGACCACCAGCAAATTTTGTTTATCATTTGCAATGTTAGGTAGAAGCTGTCTCTGCAGTCTCCATTCTTCTGAAAGGAGGGTATCAGTTTGAATTTATACTTGAGAAAAGCTAAAGATACTGTGGAAAGAATGGATACAGTTGGAGCAGTCTGTAATGTGAGGCCTTTAATCTCTTATTTTGAATGCTCTATGGAGCTTATACAATTTGTACTGAAATGCCATTAAGCTTTTAAATGAGAGCTTTAGGCACTGGTTTAAACAACAGCAACAACAAAAAAACCACTCGTGTGCATTGTATATTGATGCTTTGTTTTAGTTAGAACTGTCACATCTCTAATATTAAAATGTAATTGTTTAAATAATTTACAGCATGCTAAGTTTATGAAGTGAGTGATCAAGGCACTGCTTCCAGAACAGGAATATGTGTCACTCACTAAAAAATCAAACATTTTATTTTGAAAGACAAAATCTCTGCAAACACAAATTCAGCTATTATTTGAGCCAGTTCCTATATTCTACAGTTATGGTTAACAAACAAGAAAGATCAGCTTTAGCAGCCAGATTGTAATTGCAAAGAGCCCTGTGCTGAACCCACTTCCACTGACTTATCGTATCCAAACACCTATAGTCTTCCTTCTAATATGTAACGCAGGAATACTTCTAAGTCATTAACTGAGGACAGTACATGCAATGGATTTGTGATTGGAAATAACATGGCCTCAGAAAGACCAGTGTTACATTCACTGACAATTCTGTATATGAATAAGTAACAGTGAGCATAAACTATTTGAGCCATTACCCCTCAAAGTCCAGGAGATGACTCCGAACACTTGATAAGCACATGAATACAGTATAAACTAGGTACATTTTGGTTGTGCCTAGCTCTCTAGCCAATGTAGAAATGTGACAAATTGCTACTACTCCAATTTCTGCTGAGTAAAGTGTATTACAATGAGGGCAGACTATCCCACTGGCAGGCTGTCTTCATTGGGAAGAAATTTTTATTTGTTCCTCATATGCAGTCTGAACCTCTTATTTCATCTTTTGCAAGTTGCCTTTCTCCTCCCATCAGGCATGGCTGTGGAGAGCCCATCCTTTCTCCTTGATGACATCCCTTCAGGCACTTGGGAGTGTTGACAGGAGCCTTTGAAGCCATCCCTGCTCCAGACTGAACCAGCCCTGGCCCTCACCCTTTCCCCATGAGGCACATGCTCCAGCCACCAGCCATCCTGGCAGTCCTCTGCTGAACTCACTCCAGATTATCAGTGTCTTTCTTATACTGAGATAGGAGGAGGGTTAGGGGTTATCCAAAAGCACGTGCAGTAATTTAGATGCAGTCTAACGAGTGATGATTAAAGGGGGATAGCCACTCCCTGAGATCTGCTGTTAATGCATCTCTGTGACCACAAGCAGAGTTCATGTTCCTCCTGTTCATTTTCCAGGTTGTATGCATTTGCATACATATGCTTCATGCAGGTGTCTTTTGCCCTGTTTTATCATTCTTAAAGTCTCCCCTATGAATCTACATCCTCATCTAACTTATCCTTACTTATCATGTTGCTCCTTATTTCAGCTCTCCTCAGCGGGTTGCCCAGCCTAATGGCAAAGATTCTCTCACCCCATTTAGTCAGGAAAAACCTCTCCCTGGTGATTCTTGATCTTCAGAGGGTCCTGTTGGTGTACAAGCCAACTTTCTATCTACAACAGTAGCACCAATAGCCACTTGTTGATGTGCAGGACCCATCCCTTCCTCTTCAAGCTCTGGACTCTCAAAACCTTGAGTCTCACTTACCTCAAAGCTGCATAGCCACTCTTCATGTGTTCCAGGTCTCTCCTGACAGTATCACTGATGCAATATGGATGAGCAACAGGTAGCTGGACTAGACAAGCCTGCCAGTTTGTCTGTAACATCCCAGACCTAAGCCCCTAGTGACCAGCAAGCCTCCCTAGACAGCAGCTCACACTGACAAAGGGGGGGTCTCTATCCCCTGCAGCAGGGAGTCAGTCACTTGTCCCTCTCTCCTGCTGTTCAGCCAGCTCCGTTGGCTCTCCAGACATGACTTACCTCCCTTGTGTGCCACCAAGGCAGCTGCCTATCTGTAGCTAATAAGCCATCCTTCTGCTGACAGAAATCATGAGCTTCTGGTCCTCCCTTATTCTAGGACTCCATTTGGTGGCTGAACAAGTGCAGACTCTGCCTACTCCTCCTCTTCTTTGGATGGCAGGGTGAAGCTCTTGTCTCTTCAGGGTCTCTACAAAGACATGTCCATCTACTTTCCACCTTCCCTGATGCTACACAGACGGCTGTTCTGCAGGCTGGACACCACATGCCTTGCCCCAGCCCAGCCTCCAAGGCTCCTCTGCAGGCCCATGCTGTGTCAGGGCAGCTGCTGGAGTAGGGCCCAGCTCTGCAAAGGCAGCCACTGAGCTAGCCCATGCCATCTTCAGCAGAGTTCAGCCAGCCTATGACTACTTAAAGACTTACACAGCTCCTTAATGTAGATTCTTCCTCCAAAAATGACCAATGCTGTCCCCAGATAGGAGAAGACCCTGTAATAGAAAGGGCCCATTTTGACCCAACATGGCAATCCCTAAGCATAATTCTGCTTGCAGGAAGGCCAATACACAAACTAGGACTGTCCTGTCCCTTTATACAGCTGCCTCTTCAAGAAACAGCTGCTAGCTAGTTTGTATTCTGCACCTGCCATAGCAAAGGCACTACTCTTTTCCAGCCTTTCAGTCTAATAACAACTGGTAAGAAAGGGAAGCCCAAAAAACTTGCAGGAGGCTCAGAATAGCACCATGTGCAGAGAAACAAATAGGACACAGGCATAAAACAGTTGCTCTTGTCACAGCCACTGAGAGTAACTAGTACATAAAATTATTCAAGAGGATCCAGGAAAAAAATAAAATTCTTATTAAGTGGAAATTCTTCACTCCCAGTGGTGACAGTCAGTGCTGCTGTGAGAGTCCTAACAGCCCCCAAGAGCCTGTAAATTATATATAAACACAATTTTTATCACTGCAAAATGCTGACACCTGGTTCTCTCTCAAGTTGTATTTCATATATTGAATTTAACACTCACAATCTCATATACATATTTTAGACATGGATTGTTACATATCAATGTTAATCTAATGAGTGTTTTCATCTAACACTTTTTTAGAACAAGGTTCCTGCAAAAATATTTCATATTGAACTTGAATAAGCAGTTCTGTGCAGAAAAGTGCTCTAGTGAGACTGTAAAGGCAACTCTGAATTCAATTTCTATCATAAGAAAGATTATGTCCTCCAATCCTTGACTTTGCTCAGCTCATTTGTAGGCACTTTGATTCTTTCTCTTTCAACTTTCCCAAGCCCTACCAAGGACCATGCAAACTATCAGCATCATTAGTTGGGCAGAACGCGTTGAGCACAGAGGAAAATCCATCAGCATTTTGGAGCTCTGAATGCAAACAAAACTAATCCATGGCCTTATTCCACAGGAGTTTATTTTCCCGGTAAGTTATTTGCTCAATAAATCTTGCCACAAAATCTCTCTGATATTCTCTCTGTGATTCTCCCTGGGAAGCTAGAGAGCACGGCTGGGGCCCTCTAAACGCAATCATAGAAACTTGCGTGCCTGAATTTCTCAAGCCTTCCCGACCACAAATACCGAGGTAGAACTGAGTTTGTATAGCTTTGATATGAAACCAGAACTCAGAAGTCCTCAGAGTGCTCAATTCATCAGAATTATTTGTGATACAGAGACTCATGCCTTATGTAGCTTAAGATGAGAGACTATGAGAACACTAACTGGGGCCTTCTGTAGTACAGCAGTGGAATACAAAGCTCTTTGAAGTGTGTCACCCACCAGCAGGTGGAGGGAGGTGATCCTTGCCCCATACTCAGCACTGGTGAGGCCACACCAGGAGTGCCATGTCCAATGCTGGGCTCCCCAGTACATGAGACATGGAGCTACTGGAGAGAGTCTGGCAAAGGATCATGAAGATGATGAAGAGACTGGAGCATCCCTGCTACAAGGAAAGACTGAGAAAGAGCTGGGACTGTTCAGACTGGTGGAGGGAAGGCTCTGGGGGAAGAATCTTAAAATAAATACCTGAAGGGAGGGTACAAAGAGGAATGGGGCCAAGCTCTTTTCAGTGGTGCCCAGGGACTGCACATGAAGCAATAAGCACAAACTGGAATACAGGAGGCTCCCTCTGAACATCAGGAAACAGTGCTTTACAGGAAGGGTGACTGAGTTGATTAACAGGTTGCCCAGAGAGGTTGTGGAGATATCTGTCTCTTCCCTGCAGATCTTCAAATGCCATCTGGACACAGTCTTGAAGAACCTGCTGTAGGTGGCCCTCCTTGTGCGGGGGGTTGGACAAGATGACTTCCAGAGGTCCTTTCCAACCTCAACCATTCTGTGAGTCTGAACTTGCACTTAAAAGCCTAAACCAGTAGTTTTTTCAATTAATTAAAAAAAATAAAAAAGATCACCCTTTATACTGTACACAGAGGAAGAGCAGGCTCAGTGTTTAAAGTCTGTTTTTTGATGGTTTGTTTACACCATTCCCTTACTTAAAACAACAGAAATAATACTAAGCTTTTCTATCTCATAGTCCACATTAGTGCAACATTTTTATCCTACCTTTTGTAAGAAAAAAAAATGCCAGCTTTTAATTCTCCAACAAGAGGCTGTAACTGATCTCTCCTGTGCTGTGCAGTAATTTTAAGAGTAACTTGGAGTCTTTTAAGGGTAATTTGGAGTCTGGAGATGAATAATTTAAATTAATCTTTGGCGAATTTAAGACTAATTGTAGGGGTAATAAACACCTCTACTTGGAACCCTTAATTACAGATGAAAAACTATAAAAACACATTTGTTGCATCATCAGAAACCTCAAGACATGATCCATCATGCAAACATCACAAGAAATACATTATTCCTTCTGTTTAGTAGAAGGTGTTATAGATGTATTACATTTACTTATGAGTATGACATGTTGGTAGAAAGAAAATTAGGACCACGTTTGTCTTTATTATTGTGTTTGTCCGTTCTTCCACCATTGCTTATACCATTTTGTGCTGATGATATTTGATATCCATTCTATGCAAGCCGAAAAGGAAAACAATTTGCAAGGTAGTGGAAAAACAAGTACTGTATCTTAATATAGAGGAACTCCCATGGGCTATTTGCTCACAGGAAAAACAGTCCTATTGGACTTCATGGATGCCCACGAAGTAAAAAAAACTCACAATATAAACCAGGCACATAAGATTATTTAATGTCCACTGAAAAGAATCGACTACTTCATATACACACACACACGTATTTTATCCAAATCACCAGCTATTGTTATCTAGCAAAAGTGTTCAGATGCTCCTAGAAAATGATCAATGTTACAAAAAAGCCTGAGAAGCATTTTAGAAATATAACAGCTTAAAATGAACTGTGACAATCACTCTTCAGCTACGAGAAGACAACAATCAGAATTTGACAGGGAAAAAAAAAAAAAACTTGACAGTTGAAATCAGTTTAAATATTGCAGCACTGAGTAATGGTTTCCTAAAATTTCACTATTCTCTATGCTCACCCATGTTGTTTTACAACATAAAGGTTAAGGGCGGGGGGGCAGGAGCATTATAATGGAAGGAAAACCTGGCTGGCTGTGAGGACTGCCAAAGAACAGCAGATGAACATATTAATCATTGTTGTATCACAAGGAACTCTGCACAGCAGGACTAAATTACTCTTCAGAAACAAACTTCCTCAACCATCTTTTGCTGTGATCACCAACATGAAACTGTGTACAGCTATTGATGAGACAATTGTAGACCTTTATAGTCCAGCCAAGCAGCAAAAGCCCCAAACCTAAACTAGATCTATGCATATTAAAAAGATGAAAAATGCCTTATTGTTCCCTACGTGAAAAGAGCCTCATACAAAGGGTATTTGGAGGTTGTTCTTCCTGTCTTTTTCAGGTGTTCTAGTTGTCAATTATTTGCACTGTGCTATTTACACATTTTGTAATAGCTATTTGCACAAGAGTTAGTTGCAGGTTCACAACAGCCTGAAAGCCCTGCAAACAGGACTATGGATGTATTCTGGCATGTTACCTACCATCTTGACCAAAAAACCCTACTACTTGAAAGAAAAACACCCCACAAATATCACATATCCAAAAAAGCCGTCACTGCACAATACTACAAATAACAAATAATGACTCTACAGCTGCTTAAAAACAAAAACAAAACAACAAAAAAATGCCTTTCCAGCCTCTTACATGATGCATATTCTCACGAGAAACCTTGTAGGTAGTAGAGGATCTTCGCCAAAGAGGATCAGCAAGATTATGCTACTTAGTAAATTAATCCTCTGTATGGTTCCAGGAAGGGGTTCTGGTTTCTCATACATTTTGTGAAGAAATAAACTCCTACTTTAAATGAGTTTACAATCACACACTAATTAAATTATAAGGTATAAAATGAGCCTTTCTGCAATTAGATGAGGCATTTCTAATACAAAGCTCAGGTCACTGCTGGTTTAAAACCAAAGCTGATGAAAAAGCCAAAAACAATTACAACACTACTAGCATTTACATTCGCTCCCAGTCTCTCACAGAACCAGAATATACCAGGGTAGCTCAGAGAATAAATATTCACAGTGCTGCTCTAGCTACACCCAGTTTGAACTGGCCTGAGATACCAGTTAAGGCTTGCACCACTCTGTATGACTCCCCTGTATTAGACATACACTGTCAGATTTAAAATTAATATCACAGAAGACACAACATTTTTGTGTTGATCCCTGCAGTAAGGCAAAGACAACTTAGACAAACACAATCCCTAATGCAATTTTGCAAAAGTAGTCAACAGTTTATCCACTGCATTAAACTCTGTATAAACAGACACGGTAATAAATGCTGGTTTTAAGTTTCCTCAAATTCTCTGCACAATTGGTCCATAATCATATCAGTCCTCTCTGAAGCTTAGTATCCTACCTTATTTCATTGGTTGCAAGTTGCCTGTTCAGTTCCCTAACATTGTGCTCAGTGGAAAAGGCTGCTCTGCCATGTCCAGCCATTCTAGAAATAGTAATGCAATCACACTCAATGTGCTTGTTCTGTGTTTGGTTCCTTTGAGAAGTTTCCTTGTTGTTTTCTTTCAACCCTTGGGGAAATATATAAATGGAGCGCTTAAATTGAGCTCATTTTGTAGGTTCTGAAACATCTGTGTGAGGTAGCAAGGAAATTCAACAACCTGTACGAACCAGCATTGCTAAACTCACTATGACTGTATCCCTGTGTATGCATACCAACATCAAAAAATCATCATCAAACTTGGAAATTATCAGCAAATCAGCTGACAAACTTGCTTAAGAAGTCATGAATGGACAGTCAAAGAGATAACCACCTTCTCCTCCCAACAGTGTTAAGGCCAAAGATAGAGGTGGGTTATTAAGAATAAAATACATGATTGCCCATCCCCAATGCCTGTGCTTTGTTAATTACTTGCAGTTTCTAAGATTTCCAAATTCTTTTTCTTTTGAAGGCAGTAAGAATAACAGGCACAAATTTGCAATTTAAACTCCACTGAAAATCATACCCAGGTACAAATACATACATAGTCATAATCCTCTTAATTCATATTTAAAGCTGATTAATTATTAAAAAAAAAAAAAAAAGCAGGCCCCTATGATCCTCTTAGTGGTGATCTGGGAAAGAAAAAAATCAGGTAAATATCAAATCTGTCCAGCGGAAAACATTTCTTTGACACACTGAAATCACGTTCTAAAGAGAAAAGCTTATTCGCAAAATATTTCTGTAAACAACAGCAACAGTTTCAAGAAATATTTTAATACCCCTTATATATTGCCATTTCTTCCCCAAATCAGTAAGCACGTGTGCAGCCTCGCTGTGTAGGGTGTTTGTTTTAAGACAAACAAAATCTAATAAACATTCACTCCTCTCAAGGTTTCAGAAGAGGTTTCAGAACACAGATGGACCTAAAAAAAAGATTGGCCAGAACTCACTGTGATGAGTGGTTCTCTATGAACTGTTTGAATTCAAACTACTTCAAGTAAACTTACATGTGTCATTGATAATTAAAAATATCAGCAAAGCCTAATCTGAAAAGTTAAATTATTCAGGGATTTTTTTGGTCACCTAGAAAGTTCATTGGTGCCTTATATCTTCTTGTAATGAACCCAAGCAAATGAGGGTTTGTTTAGCCTTTGACTATCAAATGCACGGTTGGGCTGAGCTCACAGAGAACCATTTAAGAGAAACCACACTGAATTAAAACATGTATTAGTTGTTCTTATATAGCTTCTAGCAGAACAGTGACATGAGATCCTGAGTTTAATTAAGTTTAAAAATAACACACTCTTTTAAACAATATACCTATGTTTCTCATTCTTCCTTCCTTCATCTCTTACAGCTTGTTTTTATGGTTCAGAAAATCCTACACTTAGAGAAGACAGGAAAGAAACTTGCTAATTATTGCTAACTTGTAAGTGAGGTGACCTACAGCTCTTTTCAAAAGATGCTAAGTGCTTTTAAGGTTTTCTCTCTTTGTACTTCAACTTTTTGCAAGGAAGATTTCCATTCCACTGTTTAACCCTGATGACACCAAGTCTGCATCTGTTGCTGCACATACACCAGATGGCAGCAGTCTCTCTTACCCCACACCACCTCTCTGGTTCCACTCAGAAGAAAGATTTCAGCCACCACGTGCATATGTAACTTCAGAAAATAAGCAGCATCATTACCTTCAACAGACAACCTGCACACTTAGACACGGGCATGCAATACTGCAGATCATTAGTTTACTACCTTCATTGTAAAGTTTATAAGCATCCTCATGAGGGAAAGAGCAAAAAACTCTGCAGTACTGAATGTATTAATGGCACTTATTACTTAGAAAAAATGGTAGACCTTGGTACCAATTGAAGAAATTCATGTACCTGTTCACCTTCCTAAATTACAGCATTTTTGTAATTCTTTTTCCTTCAGAAACAGAATTAAGTCCAGTAAATCAACACAGCATTTATTCTCCCTGAAAATGCACACTGAGGCACAGCTAGTATTTCAGCCTTGCCCTATTTGCGCATGCACACCATCACCTACTACAATCAAGAATTACACAGCACGAGCAGGATACTATACTGTGCTGCATTTACCACGTAATTTATTGCTTCACTGTTCATTCGCTGGAAAGATGCTCTTCGGCATGTTTGTTATCTCTTTTCATCCCTTCATTTCATATGTACTGACAACAGAGGACTTACAGAGAGGCTTTAAGTATCAGACAAAATCTGTTTGGTGTCAGGAGCTCTGAAAGCAGAGGTGGTGGGAAGGGCTGCTTGAGCAACTACTCTCAGGTTGCACTGCAGTTAAGAGAAACAAACAAATCTGCAGCAGAGGGCACAGTGACAGTAGATCCTCCACAGACTCTTCTCCGATAAGAAGATGATCTAATAAATGAATAGAAACCAATTTCAGCATTAGAAGTCCTAGAGCCAAAATGGTTAGCGGGTAGGAGAATATTCTGTAAATTAATCATTACAGGCTCTCTCTAGCCTTTTGTTCTCCCCAGAGCTCCTTCTTTTAGCCACTGTGGGGGGGGGGGGGAAGAAACAAAAAAAAGGTTTCTCAAAGAGTCTGCTGAAAAAGACTCAAGTTGTGGTCAAATAATTCTCCTCATGATGACTGCCCTTCTGTCTTTAAATTCACATCTAATTATTGTCAGTTTCTTATTACTAGAAATTATGACTTTATCTGGAATACATGCTGTGCATTAATACAAAGGCTGCCTTTTGCTGCCACTTTCTGAGACATCAGACCTATGCCTTAAACATTTTGGCACAAGTTTATTAAAAGACAGAGGGCTAAGTTAGCTCGAAGAGTTTGCTACTGCATTTTATTCATCTTTTATTATAATGCCTGTTAAATATGTTACATTAACAGGGGCACTTGGTACTGCATAATACAACCCTGTGATGCGTTAACAAGACACTAATTGTAAGGTCAGAAAATCTAAATACTGTATAAACAATTTGCGCCTTACGCTATTAAAAAATGCAAAATATACTAAATTAACTCAAATTCATACAAGTTGATGGAAAACAAATGAACAGGAAATGAAAAAAAATCAAGATGAAGCAATGCAGTTTATGCAGGTCTCCAAAAACCTGCATATAATACACATGGGCTCTACGATCAGGCATACAAGGTAAAATTAATCCCAAAGCAAGGTTCTGCAGCCAAGCTCTGTACTTCCAAAGCCAGGTTTTATTGGTGAGAGCTGTTGACAGAGCCTCACCTACTGCTTTATAAATGGCATTTCTGTAATCTTCCTCTACCTCTGAAGGAAGCCAATACCAACCTCAGAGCTATCTATCTGCACACAAATCCCTTTCACTCACACGGTTCTCCTCCATCTGAATGGGGCTCAGGGACTTTAAACCCAGCAGAAACACTGCCACAACAGTGAGTATTTTATGAGGGCTCTAGGAGGTAATGATTGAGGATGCACAAGTCCATTAATTGATTGTTTTGCATTTAGCTCCAGTAGGCAATCCTAGCTACATGCTGAGCCACAGCAGTTTCCTTCTCAGCAAACACTTTTGGAAGTGAATGCTCTTGCATTTTCAAAATTGTCACGATTTTTTTTTTTAATAACATTCTTTTAAAAGAAAAAAAAAACATAGCTTTTGAAAAAATAATTTTTTTTCAGGTTATTTCCAGCTGTGAGGATTTGATAGGAAGTGTAAATTCACTAGTACACCTACAGAACACAAACCATCCTATATATTCTTTGCATTCATATTTTAAATTACCAGCTGTTTTGCCAGCTTTTCTGTAGGTGCCTTCCAGTTTACCACCACCTCTCCCATTTTATAATATTAAAACAGATTAGCCAGACAAATGTTGTGTTCTACAAAACAAACTTTGTCCTACTTACAGGTCTAAGTCCAACCTTCCATTCAGAGTTTAGTAACGGCACATTGCAACAGGTCAAATTTTTGCAAGTTCTCATTAACTGTTTAACTTCTAGGATGTGCAATATTACGTTCCTATAAAAATAAATAAATAAATAAATTAGATTTATATATATCTATATATAATATATGTTTTGTAATTTCTTAAAGCTTAAAAATGTGGGTCTTCCCAATCACCAGGAAAAAATCACTTTGCCATGTTTCCATTATAAAGTATGAAATAATGCAAGCAAAATAAATATACTTATACAAAATAAAAAATAAATATAAAAATAGATAAAAATAAATATATTAAATAAAAATATACTTAAATAGCAACTACAGTATATTGTTTGAACAAAAATTTATATAAAATGGGAACTCTGTAAAAAACCTAGGTCTGATATTTTTCCCCATTTAAAAATGAAATTTCTTTCCATTTTTTTGAGTAAAACTCAGTGGTTTCTTGAGGGAGCATAGTGTTTGTGTTTTTTCTTGAACACAAAATTAGGAAAGGCAGCAATCTTCTATTCCAGTGTTTTAATTAGGGAAAGGAGTGAGGAATAAAGAAGGGAACATTACGAAAGAGGGACGGCTTTAACATTCATAGTTTTAATTCAGTCTGTAGCTGAGAAATACCGGAAATGAACACATACTCAAAAAGGTTACCTAAAACTTCAGGAGGTGTTTTTGTATTGCATTATTAGCCCAGCAAGTCACTGAGTCAATATCATGAATTAACCAAATCAAAGAAACGGCCAATTTTCCATTTATGAGAACAGAAAGTTGTCTTAATCTTCCCTAGACAAGCAGGGGAGAATACAAGCACTAATTCCATTTTTTCACTCACATCATACCGCCCACCCCTTTGCTACCGAGGAACCTAACACGTGAGAATAATTGTAGCATATAGTCCTCAAACTCTCGTTCCCTGTCAAATTGCACCTTTACCACAAGTGAAGAGCATTAAAAACATGCCACCACATTGTAAAGAGTCTTTTCAAGTGAGATTTAGGAACTAGACACAAATAAACCTGACACCCACAGTTCTTCAGAACAGCACGAGTAGACACATTAATCAGCATGACCCACCAAAATAAAACCATGATAGCTTTTGTCAACGGGGAGTCACACATCATAGATTTTTAAGTTCAGTGAAAGCATCAGGAAGCAGGTGGACAAAGAAGATCCAGCTGATACAGTACTCTCAGATTTCCGAGTGGTTCCAAATGAAGCCCCTTCAGAAGAATTTGTAAGGAACACAAGCAACTATGGGTCAAACAGATAAACAAACAGCACACATGGATTACATCAAGCTAATAATAAATAATCATTAAGTGTTAAGAGACAGAAAACTAGCCATTTGTTCTTCCACTCGGTGGAATACTGCAGTGGAAGGAAAATACCTTGCAGTTGTACCATGTATTCACAAGCAATCTCAAAAAAAAAAAAAAAAGTATAACAAGTTGTAAAACAAAGTTTTCTAGCAATATTACCTTGAATCAGGACAGTAATTGGAAGTGTTATTAGGAAGGAACTCACGCTATTATATGAGCAGGCAGTAGAACAACAGATATGAATTCATACAATGATTCAATAATTCATATTGGAATGAACCTCCAGAGGTCATTCAAACCAACTCCATGCTAACAGCACAGTCAACTAGATCAGGCTGGTCAAGGACTTGTCCAGTTTGGTTTGGAGTATCTTGAAGAACTGCAATTTCACAATAACTCTTAGCATCCTGATCCAATATTTGGCAATCTTCATTGTGGAAAAAAAATAAAACTTGTCTTATACTTGTGGTGGTGTTATTCAGCTGGGCAGCTGAGCTCCACCACAACCGCTCTCTCACTCCCCCTCCCCAAAAGAAATGGGGGAGAAAATATGATGGAAAGGACTCAAGTGCTGAGATAAGGACAGGGAGATCACTCAACAATTATCATCATGAGCAAAACAAACTCAGCATAGGGAGATTAATATAATTTATTCCCTATAACTAGCAGATGAAAACAGTGAGAAACTAAAAGCAAACTTAAAACACCTTCCCCCCATCTACCTTCTTCTACTCCTCCCCCTGAGTAGCGTCAGGCAAACGAGGAATGGGGGCTGTGGTCAGTCCCTGATGCTTCGTCTCCACCACTCCTTCGTAGTCACTCTTTGCCCCTGCTCCCCCATCCTTCCCAAACTGCTCCTGTGTGGGCTCCTCTCCACGGGCTGCAGCTCCGGCCCGGGGCCTGCTCCTGCGGGGGCTCTCCATGGGCTGCAGCCTCCTCCAGGCCACATCCACCTGCTCCACCGGGGGCTCCTCCACGGGCTGCAGCGTGGAGATCTGCTCCGTGTGGGACCCATGGGCTGCAGGGGGACAGCCTGCTCCACCAGGGGCCTCTCCTCAGGCCGCAGGGGAACTGCTGCTGCGTGCCTGGAGCACCTCCTGCCCTCCTGCTGCACTGACCTTGGGGTCTGCAGGGCTGCTTCTCTCACATTTTCTCACTCCTCTCTCTCCCAGATGCTATTGCACAGCAGATCATTCCCTTTCTTCAATCTGTTCTCCCAAAGGCCCAACCAGTATCACTCACTGGCTCAGCTCTGGCCAGCGCCAGGTCCCTTTTGGAGCCACCTGGAGCTGGCTCTGATCTGACATGGGGCAGCTACTAGGCTCTGCTCACAGAGGCCAGCCCTGCAGCACCCCTTGCTACCAAAACCTTGCCATGTAAACCCAATACAACACTGAATTGAGATTTCCTGTGTTTCACTTTGTTGTTTACCCTCACAAGTGTTGAGCACCAAGAAAAGGTCCTGGATCTTTCTTTCCACTACCCTCCTATTACACAGCTGAAGACAGCAAATAAAGTTTCCCCTCAACCTTCTCTTTTCCAGCTGAACTTGTCCAGTTCCCTTAGACCTTCCTTGTCATATCATGTTCCAGCATCCCACCAGCCTAATGGCTGATTGCTGGGCTTGCTTTAACATGTCACTGTCTGTTTCATATAGGAGAACTCATAACAGGACACAGCACTGCAGATGCAGTCTCACAAGGGCTGAGTAGAGGGGATTAATCACTTCCCTCAGCCTGCTGGTCACAGTCTTGCCAATAAAACCCATTACGTGGTTCAACCATCTTTGCCACAAAGGCACGTTACTGACTCAGTATATACTTGATGTAAAGCGAGCCACATATGAAAAGGATTTTGCACATGTAGTAATGAGCTGTGAATCAATTGATTGCTCCATTGTGGTTTTTTTAATGAAAATTTCTTGTCTTTTTGGCACTCAAAAAAAAAAAAAGCGTCAAATATTGGCTAGTTTCTGAGATATGTCTATAAAATTGCAAGTAGAATGGACACACTATCTCCAATTCAGCAATTACTAGCAATTAAATGAAACTAGCAGGTGGTAAGTGCAAAAAACAAATAGAGGAGACGCCACATATTGTGCAATTTAGCTGTGGAGCTTCTTGCCCCAAGACATTGAGAAAATTAACAGTTTGCAGTCAAAAATAGAGTAGAAAAGCTCATGAGGGAGGGAAAAAAATATGTCCAATTTGGACTGCTGTCTATGAAGACATCCACCTGTGTCTTACGATATATCTATGATAAATAAGTGGAGCTTAGAAGATTGCTTGGCAAGAAGCATCATCATCGATTTGCCTCATACAAAGATTTTACATAGGCATCTGATATAAACAGACAGATAAAAGGATAGATGAAACTCTGGTCTCATCTACAACATAATTTTATTTAGAAGTAGATGTATCAGAGGTATCTTACATAAGATCTTAAATACACACCTTAATCTGACAGTTCACAAAAACAGACAGGCCATTAAACACACACACACGGCTTGGAAGGAGCAAAAAAAAAATATTTCTTTTCTCAAGAAGAGCCTAGGACAGCCATATAAAACTGCGATAACGTGCCAGTTTGGTCAAAATTTGTCCAGTTATTTATAAACATTTGAATTTAGAGTAAAAAATATAGAGAAAAAATATTTGAAGTAAAGGTGAGATTGTGGAGGAAAAAATTACTTCAAATGTTCAGTGAAAAGAGTAACTTTGAAAGTAAGGTCAGAAACCAGAAAAAAATAAAATAAAAAATAGGAGAACCACCAAACCAGGGACAGAAAACTTGACAGCAAACTGAAAAGAAGGACTACTGAGACAGTATTCCTTTAGTTCTCACACTTCTTAGATGAAATTGCAATGGTCCTGATAGTCCTCTCTACAGATTTGCATCCAAGAAACCAGGAAAGCAACCAAGAAAAATAAGTCAAGCTGTTTTATCTGAGAGATGAGGGAATCTGAGTACTGCCAGGACAGAAACGTACAGAAGGCTGAGGAGAAGAGCACACTACAAGTATCACCACAACATTTTTCTTTATTCTGCAGGCTCATGATAAAAACATGATGCCATTTTTCCCAGACTTGGGCCCCAGTGAACTTCCAGTCCATCTAAAAGCCTCCAAATACTTCCAGAAGTGGCTGCAAAGAGAACATATGCAAGAGAACAAATACAACATATACAACATATACAAGCAGTTGTTGAAGTGCTCATTCCATGATCATAGCTGTAGTTAAAATATGAGGGATAATTCAGTACACATAACATCAGTGCAGTACTCCATTTGTGCAATACCCTTTGTGCAATACTCCATTTTCCCTGATCAGCTGAAGCAGAAAGCATTTTTGCACTAATCAGTATAATCTACATTGCCCTAAGTAACAATGTATCAGTGCCACCTTACTTATTTTGTATGCAAATTACTCTATTCTGTTAATTACCATAATTAAGAATTACTGATGGAAAAAGTCATGTCACATAAATAATGAACCTGCTCAGAAATCATAACTTCTAGAATTAGAACAGCAGCTTGAGACTAAAATTTTGCTTTGCATTGAAGGAGTTTGAGTTGACAATTTTGTTTGCCTTGTTAAATAGGAAAAAGTTATCTTCAAGCAGACTTTCACTGCCGATATAGAGCAAGAAGTTTAACAAAAAAAAAAAAAAAAAAAACCACCATCAATGCTTCTATAGGACTCAGTGGTATAAGTGAGCAGGGTAACATTACCATAAACTGAAAGCACTAAAAAAAAAAAAAACAGTCTGAATAAGATTCCATTTGTGTATAATAAGATAACGCATGGACACATTTCAGTATTGAGAACAAACTTCTAAATCTGCAGGAATACACCACTGGGACAATACCATCTGACAGGAAAGGTTGGACTGTTTGTGAAATAAGTGATAGGGCCTCAAGATAGAAATAATATGTAATACACAGTTTGAAACCTTATTGTACAATTTTGTACAATGAGGTACTTTGTGATGTCATAATAAATCAGGACATCAGAAAGTCATAAGCCATCAAGGGGGCAACAAAATGACACGTTGTAATTAATTTTGAGAATATTCAGATGTCAGTTACACAGGCATTCTGGAAACTGCAGTATAAAACACCCCTCAGCTAAAGTATTAATTTTGAGATGAAAGTAAGAATGAAACTCATTGTGAACACATGGAAAATTATTATGAAGATGAGGATTTATACAATAATCTTCAATTACTGCAGTTGTAATATATCTGCATTCTGAAAGGCTTCACACAAAACCTCTACAGAAAAGTGTAATTGGTATCAATGAACACTGGTGCAATTAGCTTCTAATCCTACAAGCCATTTACCACTGAGAGGATCTACCTAGATGAGAAAGTAAATTAATTTGGTAAAACAACCCAGAAAAACAATTTGCACCTTTTCTACAGTATGTAGCATGATCTTCAGATACCTTTAGGATGGTCTCTTTTGTTTATGGAGAATTAAGTGCATTTGCTTTAAGATTTCTATATAGGCATTGCACTGATATTTCAGTTCATTTTAAATACCTCTCATAGAATACTATAGTTAGATCGGGCTATACAATCTGCTCACTTTTAGTTGGATGTCTGCAGCCAATGTGGTTTGCAGTAGATATAAAAACTTCAATCCCTAGCTCTGCTGAAATACACATTTTAAATGGTGAGAAATACTAACAATACAAATAGAGGGTAAAACACAAGCAACAAGAAAACTTGATTTGATACCACATACGTTGTACTAGACACAGATGACACCATCATAGACAGGATTTATTTTTTTTTTCCATCCAAATCAGACTTTCTAAAATCAATTCATCTTACCAAGGCAGTTTCTAACAGCTGAACAGTTCAAAAGTCTGAATGAAGTTGAACTATTTCAAAGCATTTTTCTATTCTGGCCACCCACATTCTAGGGATCTACACATATGCTACACATCTGCAAAATGCCAAAAAGCTCCTGCTTGACAACACCTTTCTGTTTTGGATGGGTGGGGAAGCAATTATTATTATTTATAACAAAGCTACCCATTTGAAAGATTTAAGGTAACTCAGTGTTTTATGTGAGGTCACCAGAACGTCTTGAAGGCATTGTCATCAGAAGCAATGGAAGGCAGGAAGCATGCACCTACAACAGTGTTGCCACCTGATAGGGTGATCGTAGCTAAGCATTACAGGTGCTTTCCATAACTATGCATGACTATTAGTTTACATTAGATCAGCTTTTATAAAATGATGTCCAGTCATCTCCTGTTCCATCACTCCAGCTGCTTTAACACTTGTACATGTATAACAGAGAACGTTTGAAGCAGATTATGTCGCATAAGCACATGATTAAAAGCACCTCCATTAAGTGTAGTAGACAGCAAACTACTTGGGGTCAATCTACTGACTGCAAACATCCATTTGCCATGCTATTGGGCCTCAGCACAAGCTGAATTATCCTTGTCCATCGGGTACTAGAAATATTGTACAGTTGCATCACATTACGGTTGTGACATTTAATCTCAGTGCACACGGACTGGCTCTCACCTACCTTTGGATGCTGCCCATTAGCCCATACTTGTAATTACCTTTTTTAAATCAGGAGGAGGATTGTCCCTTGTAGAACCCTTACAGGTTTACAGCCTTAGGGCTGCATTTTTTTCTTTCTTTTTTTTTCCAAATTTTTTTTCACAATTTTTGCTGTGCACTGTGCAGAAGCACTCAGAAAAATACCCAAGCTAACCGTGTGCTTCCAGCTGCAGAACCGTATCAGCACAGTCCTACATGCACACATAACCGCATGTTGCTGTAGCTATACTGTTCTTTGAAACTGCAGAAGGATCTCTGAATGACTTTGCTCAGTGCAGTCTCACTGCCTATCGGTCATCTATTGCATCCTGAAAGCAGTAGTGCATCACATGACGCTAACATACCTTAAGTCAGTCATCTTTCTCCACTACACAGTTACAGCACAGAAACCATGAATAAAGGATATACCTGTGGTGAAAGATGTAGAAGGGAGATATTTATCTGAATCCTCTCAATATAATTTTCCCAGTGCTTTTATGTAGTCAGTTCTCACAGACAGGAAACAGAACATCTGCAAAAATAGAAATTCTTAACTTGGACTCCAATATTCCTTGGGATACTGCTCTATCTTGCAAAAGACCTGTCTGGGGTATTTTGTTTTCTTTTACTGGTTAAATAAATGCAGACAAGGCAAGAATATATTGTATTGTGGTTTTGGCGTTTATTTGTTTGTTTCAGTTTCTAAGGCTTTGCACTCCAGTAGCTTTTACCCATTACTTCATCGTAAGCATTAAGAAATGGTGGTAAGTTTTTCTAAGATGCTGTCATTTGTAGCAGCGGCCTTCTGACTCTCAATAGGTAACAGAAATTCCAGGTCAACATTTAGGTATAAGGCAAACAAGATCATCACCTCCAAAATTAAGCAGACAAAAATGACTTTTCAACATTGCTAGCGTAGCATTTCAATAAGGCACAACAGGGTTTGGAAATGATCTGGGAAAAAAAATCACAGAACAAAAATGCAATAGCCACTTTTACCTGGGATCATACATCTGTTTTAGCAGCACTGCTGGTAGTAAGATTTATGACTTTGTTTTGTTGTTACTGGTTTGGGTATATAGATACAATAAAGCAAAAGCCACACTGAATAGCACCCTGCATAAGGTAAAGCAGAGCACAGATCTAACCTTCTTTAACACATTCTGCCTTTGTACTTAGGCTTGATTACCTCCTCCAGATTTTCTCATTACAACTGTGATAAGCCCATTCTCCTGATACTGGAAAGGCTGCTGCCGTTTTTGAAATAGCAATTCTTCACACTTAACAACAGATAACCAGTCCAAAATCTCCTCAAATACACACCATCACTTCGTCCTTCCTCAGGAGATCTCAGGACATGGCGTGCATGTGGACGGGGGTGTTGGTTATTTGGAGGGCGCGAGCTGGAAACCCATTCCCTTTGACTGTACGGTCACACTTCAGTAAGGGAAATGACAGCTAGCTTCAAATACAATTTTACCACCCAGGACTGGGCAATTAAGCATAAAACACCAGCTCAGAGTAACAGTTCCTAAATAATGTATTTCAGACACTTTAATTTTCCAGATTCATAAGTCTTCAAGACTCATTCAAGTCTTACTCTCAGGACCGCTTTCACCAGCAGGCAGCCAGGCATGGCGGGGGTGAGGAAGGGAAGAGCAGAATGGAGCACACAAATCTGTGACACTGGATGCTTTAAGATACCAAAACCACAGCATAGTCAGATGTTACACTGCCAAAGGCATAATACAAACCATCTGATCTTCCAAACCCTGGAATAAAAATATTACTTAGACTTACTCCCCAAGAACTTTGACTATTGAGTTGCTGGTGGTTTTTTTTATTATTTTGTGGTGTGCATTTTTTTGTGTGTTTTTTTTTTTTTTTTGGTAAAACAAAACATTTCCTTAATCTATCCAACTTTGTGCTGTGCTAACAACAGAGCAGTTCTAAGGGAGCACCAGACAGAAGTGGAAATGACTGTAAATAGTTATGATATCAAAGTCAAATATACAGTAGTTTGCAGAGCAGGGGCAGTGATGTTTTAAAATCTGTACAAGCTGTTGAGTCTCAGTTCTTTGATCCAAGATCTGCTGGCATAAGAAACACTTCAAAGCAATCTGTTGCTTCAGTTTACATGAATAAGAATGTTTCAAGCATATGGATTAACTAAGAGGAAGTGAAATACAATCCATTTTTAATGCATACCTTAGCAGCAAAGACCAACTCTGATCCCCCTTGGCATTTTACAGTGGAACCTTCCTGGCTTTGCCACCCAAAGAAAGTGACTTTATTATAGAAATTAATGCTGCCAAATACAGAAATGTCAAGATAGACCTAGGCGTAATGAAATCAAGGAGCCTGGAACAAAATTCACCAGACACTGGAACTGCTAGATGGCAGCTATAATGCTACTGAAAAGCATTATTTAAAAAAAAAAAAAAGTGCAGAAGCCCGAAGGTCACCAATGAGTACGAACTGGAACTGCATACTCAGTAGCTAACTCTTCAATGCATGACTCTAGGGCAGTGATAAACAAGTGCATATCATCAAATAAATCCTGATCTACAAAGTAAAGATTGACAATCTGTGTAACCACATGGGGAGAGCAGTTACCAGGAAAGGATATTGAAAGAACAAAAGGACATGAACCTCATTATCTGGTGGGTAGGGAGTGCAGAAGGACTCTTTACTTGGGTAGATAATGATAGAACAAGGGTGAATGGTCTTAAACTAAAAGAGGGTAGATTTAGACTAGACATTAGGAGGAAATTCTTCACTCAGAGGGTGGTGAGGCACTGGCACAGGCTGCCCAGAGAAGCTGTGGGTGCCCCATCCCTGGAGGTGTTCAAGGCCAGGCTGGATGGGGCTTTGGGCAACCTGATGTAGTGGGATGCACCCCTGCCTATGGCAGAGGGGTTGGAGTTAGATGATCTTTAAGGTCCCTTCCAACCCAAGCTGTTCTATGATTCTATGATTTGTTCTGCTCAGAAAGCCTAGCAGCACAGCCACTCTTAATATCCTTTCAACACCCGTAGTGGTTTGCCAACTTTTCCTTCTCAGATTTATTATTTTTTTTCAGAGAGACCTCATAAAAGCACTGTTTTCACAGTAACGTGATTGTGAACTATTTACATTGATTTATATTTTACCATCATATTACATGAGTGCAGGTGCTTCAACACAAGATGCTGGAAAGACATTTTCCAGTGAGCATACTAGACAAGAATAAGGCTTCCTATTAAATAGTGAGAAAAACCTGAATATAAAATTCAAATTATGTAGTGACAGAACTGTGGACTTTTCAAATGGATACTCACATGTTTAACCACTGTTAAGTCCACAAGTCCTGCTGGGATCAAACCCTTTCCTACAGATATGTTTCTGCAACAGTCTCACTGCAAATAAACTGGGACTATTAGAGAAATAGGTGGTGATTTCATTTCCAAAAAGATGAAGTAGATGTATGCATTGATGCTTTCAGTGAGATTTTCTATTAGAAGGTAGATTTCAGGTCACCAGTTAAAATCCATTCAAAGAAATTAAACATAGCCTTCTTCCCTTTACAGAAGAGAAATGCTACCTTACAGCTATTTCAAGGCAGCAGGGTATCACCAGCCACATAACTGAAGAGCAGGTAACACAAACATAAACTGCTTGCATGTCAAAGCCTATTTCTCCCCACAGTTAGCTGAAGATTGAGACCAAATGGCAGGTTTATGTTACTGCAGGACAGCTTCTGAATGATGATGATGCTAACTTGCTGCATCACCTTTAGTATCTCTAGAGGCAGCAAAGCTGAAAAGACATGACTGCTGAACTACTTGCATATGTCCTGAGGCGACTTTCCCAGGATGAAGTTGCTGACAAATTCTTAATGCCATCCATGCTGCACCGTTCTTGATCTACTTAGAACATTTCTCCCTTAAGGAAGCACTTTCCACAGCCTTAAATTCACTTAAAATGCAAACTAGGAAAAACATTGCCTGTAATATCAACAGGAGGTTTTTTTAAATCCAATGAATAAGATTAAACAATGTCAGTGCAAATTACTAAATTATTTTCAGTTTGAACTAACCCATTAAAACCCTCTACATGCTAATACTCTCCATGCTCTGTGATTAGCATGCAATTTCTTCTATTAGATCAGTAAACCATAAGAAAAGTTGAGCTAAATATTTCCACAAAAGCACCATCTTTTTCCCCCACTCCCTGTTTTACACCCTGAAAATTCTACTGACTGAGACAAATCTCACATTTCTGTGTGACTTCTCTTGCTACATATCACAAAGCTACAAGAGCGTGATGTGAAAGTGCCAGGGAAAAGTGCTGGTTTATGATTTACGTCCTCTACAGAATAGCTAGCTAGAAAGTTCACTAAGTCCCTGTTTCCAGATAACAGCTAACATACATATTAAATTCAAGCTTCAGTTCAAATTTTCCTTACAAATGGCTGAAACCTGCTCTATAATCTGTCCCGGTCTGCCAGTAGAAAGCAGATGCTACCAAAGAAAGATATTCTGTATAAACTTTGCTGTTTTACAAGTTTATATTACAGCTGGATTCTTCTGTCTCTCGGTTGCTTTAGCCACTGGAGTACAAGACAGTTACTGCTGTGTTCATCAAGGACATCACAAACTGCGCCGCGCTGTTACAAGAGATTCAGTTCCATACCTGTGGAAAGAGATCATACAAGATTTACTGTAATCACTGTGTGGCCAGACCCCTTCCTGACAGTGAGGAAGTCAAGAAAGGTCCTCCCAGCAGCCAGCCTGCCAAATATTCAGCACACAAATAAAAAAGAGGCAGCCCCCTGATCCCCTCAGTGGATACCACTTGTGGTAAGAGAAGACAGAGGCAGTATCTGATGTAAAAAGTGTGGGAATAAACAGGTAAATAATAAAAAGCAATAGGAAAAAAGAAAAAACAAAAAACAAAAACAAAAATAAAAAGCAGAGCTTGAAGCCTGAAGTACAGAAGTACAAACCTTTTTTTTTTTTCCCCTTGTTCATGTCATCACATACAATGACCTTTTTCTTGCAGTCTCCTGCTGCAGTTTCCAAGGAGGAGCTGCAAAGATTACCCTTTTTTGGCTACATTTGTTGTACCACCTCTACATTGCATTTCCTGAATTCTCAACATCAGTCCAATGCACAGGAGACTGGTATCATCAGTAACAAATCACAGAAGGACTAGTCCAAAACTCCATGAAATTACCAGTCAGTCAGTTACCCAGCTCATGGGCAAACTTTGCATTCTGAGAGATTTCCTGATTGTGTATGAAATTCACCTCTGCGTAACGTTTACAACAAGCCAAGGAGTTCCACAGGTCACCCAAATCCACTTTCTGCTTCCACTCACACGCTTACCTCCCTTTTGGCACGGGTCTCATGGCCAGCTCTTTGACAAAGACCCATGTTCCTTGTTGGAGCAAGGAAGTTCATGGACTCAAAGGCCTTGGAGAGGGAGGTAGATGGGGGAAGCAGGGGGAAGCGTTCATTTTCCTCTACGACAGCAGAACTAGTCTGTTCTGAATGAACGTTTAACTGCAGGTGATCGTCCTGCCCACCTAAAAAATAAGAGTGACTTATCATGGGCCATCATTCACTATGGACAAGATTTTGTGCACAAGTTAGTGCATGATGCTTTGTATATCACACTGAAATGAGAAAAGGAAATTAAAGGAATGAGACTGCTCTACGGATGAGCTGTCTGGAATGCCAAAAGCACAACAAGGTGAGAAGGGGGAAAAAAAAAAAAAAGAGAAGGTGCCCTGGCTGAAATTTGTTGCAATGATGCGACATAGGCCTTTGAAACTAGGCATTCATTGCCCTTAAATCCTCTTCCAAAAACTCAGTCCTTGGTAAAAGATTCAAATTGCAGATTTAATGGAGGCAGCACATTGTGTGTGGCTAGAAAATGTATTATGATTAGATGGAGCTATAACTAAGTTCATACATACAGATAGACACATATTCTCCACCTGGGTAAGTGTGTCTACATTATATTCTCATGAATGTAATGACCCCCCTGCAAAAATCATTAATGAAGGACAAAAGGAGTAAATTGATTGCTGGTATTATCTCTAAAAGAGAAGAAATTGCTGAATTTCAGAGGAACAAGTAGCTGTTAGAGCAGCCAAATCGTACACATTATTTTCAGTCAGATTAAGCAGTCAAATTTGAGACAGTCTGCTAATGTCTAAAAATTTATATGGAAAATAATTCTGGGGAGAAAAAAAAAGAATCAAGACTGCTATTATGCTAATACCCAAGTATTACTTGGAAACTAAGGTTACGTGCTTAAACCAGTTTTTTAAGTCAAGGCAAAGTTATCAACACAAATCAGAAAAATGAAATTATATTCCTCTTACTGAATATAATCCTGCCCAGTTTCACTGCTACATGATTTATTTCAGCAGAGATAGAAGATTATAAGGGACATCTACACTGGAAATTCATAGTGCTGCTTTAGCAGGAATAAACAAAGATCTAAGCTACAGCAGCGACTCCCAATTTTAATAAACACTTGGAACTGATGTCCTACGTAATATAAACATGGATGCACAGCCTGACTTGCAGATGGATCTCGTTTGGCTTTGTATTTGTAGATAATTTCCTCTTTGCACTGAAATATTACAATTTGCACCAAAATTACTGTAGGTACAAAATGAGGGACCAAAGCACAGTAGAAGAGTATCAGAGTGTGCTCTGTGACAGTAAATTAAAATTCCACGATTTTATCTATGATATTAGTAACTTGAATGCAAGATACCTAGTACGTTAGAGATTAAGTTGCGTGTTTGTGAGTGGTCATTGTGGGGAGATGTGAAGAAAAATAAAAAAAAAAAACTCTGTCTCTCCAGAGCAATCAATTTTGTGGCACTGTTTTGTGGTTTGGCTTGGGGTTTTTTTGTTTGTTTGTTTGTTTTGGTGTTTGGTTTTGTTGTTGTTGTTGTTGTTGTTCTTCCCAGTTTTGTTTGCTTGCTTATGGTAATGGGGCAAAAACAAATGTACTCATCAGCAATTAATACATTTTTGCATTCATGTTTTTGAGAATGAACCCACTGTTTGCAGGATGGCTTTTAATGGAGAAGGGCTGAATAAACAAGGCAATTTTTTTCACGTACAGTTTAACAAGAAAAGATAAACACTTCTCCACAATTCCAATAGAATTTTAAGCCAACTTGCATGCAGAATTCTCCAGCTGCATAAAACTGAAGTTCAATACGTGAGCTTTGGTCCTCAGGAATGCCAGTTAAACTGGGCTGGAGTCCCTCCACAAATTCCTACAGAGATACAAAAATTAGTGAAAACTGAAGTCCAAAATAACTGTCTTTAGCTCATGCTTTATACATATGAAAGTCTGTTTACTTAAATTTACCTGTGGGAAACTAACTACTATTATGTCACTTCCCCCCCTTTCCCGTGCCTTATTACATTTTCTTATACCATCTTAATCTCAAGCCTCACTTCCAGAAGTCCCAGACTGGTAACATGTGTTATTTCCAATTAGCCGAACCAATCATTTCACATCAGACGAATCCTTATTTCACAAAGTGTTCCAAATCTTTAATCAGACTTCAAAAGTATGTCTATAATCAGTTTCTTCAAGATAACATGAAGGGAGAGGTGAAACAGAAAATGGATTGTTAACATAGATTTTCACCTGCTTAAGATGCAACAGGAGGTAAAATTCAGACATAAATCTGTTGGTCCTAAAGCAAAACATAGATCATGTTCAGTAACTTAACAGCATGTCCATGTAAGCACTTTTTTTAATGCATATATGATTGCAAACGGAAATGCTGAGATTAGAAAAAGGAGCAGGATGACATTTACTTCTACTACTTACTAAAGATAGTGTGTTTCTAATTCAGTCTTCCCCATATCTCCAACAGCACATGAAAGCTGATGCAAACTTTAAAATAAAAAATTACTAATGCAATTATTCCATTTCTTGTTCATTAAATCTTTTTTTTTTTTTTCAGGATACAACAACATTAGTGTTACATACTAGAAAGCTTTGTCTTTGCTCACACAAAGGTACTCCAGTCTTATAAAACTACTCTACAGTAGAACTCAAACAGAAATTTTAAGATCCTTATACACTTGCAGGAAACTAGACCAAAACAAGGTAGATATACGGTATAATTGCCATGATTATTCTTTTTCATTCTTTTACTTACCACATCATACCAATAGCAAATTTAGAACAGAATAACTTGGTTTCAGAGTACCTTACCTATCTTTTAAGTTTTTTATTAAACGTTTTTACTATGTACATGCAAACACTATTTGCACATTTTTAAAGAAGGTAAAGTAAGAAAAAGCAGTAATTCAAGGTGTTATAAAATAAATGAGGTAACAATGAACAAAGAACCACTGATAATCATGAAACACCATACTGACTTCACTCACTATTTCCAGATTTTTCTGAGCATCAAGATGTTTGGAAACACGTTTCTGAAAAGATCTTTTTTTTTTTTTTTTTAATCTTGGTAGGGAAGAAATATTGATGATACCAAACTCTGTAAGTTAAGCATTTGCCTTAGAGCTTGAGGGGTTTGGCAGCAGTGGGGTTTGTAATTAATAGTTAAATACTTTCCAGTCCCTGAGGACTTAGCTGATTTATAGTATTTCAGTGAATAAACAGAACATTACCTAGCTATAGCACATTCTTCCCTACCTTGCATTTTTTTTTTTTCTATAAGATTTCATCAAAACAGCTGAATCTAACTTTGTGCCTGACTGATTCAGGATAGGAAAAATTATTAACCTGCATTATAAGTGGTCTGTATGCAGAACAAAAGTAATCCTACGCACTAATATGTGATCAATATCTGACTCATCAGTGCATCTCCCTTCAAAAGGTTCAGAGGTCTACTCATGCTCTTAGGAGATAAACAACTTAAGCCTACAAAGAATAGCTTTCCCATTTCAGTTTTCTTTCGTTTGTTTAAAAGCCTTACAGTTTTCTACTTTATAATAAACACTTCTACAACCTAAGTAGTGTTAATAGAGTGACATTACTCCTTTTTTTGCGGACACTTCAAAAGAAGCACAGCATGCAAAAGACTCCTGAGTGGTTTAAACAAAGTTTGAAAGTAAGAACAGAATAAGCGATGTCTTGTCATTCAGTACAATAAATCCGTCCTCACCACATAAATCACTAGTTATCCTTGCTGCCACCATTTTGATTTATGGTAGATGAAAAAGATGGGAAACTATGGAACTTAACTTCTCACAGTAATGTGTTTCCAATCCACTACATACAAGAGCTTAAAACCCACTGTTTGTCTTCATTATAATCTGTAGAAACACTTTAATCTGTGCAGTTTCTAACACAGGTATATTTAAGCTCAGATTCAGTTGCCATATCTCTGAGATTCACTACATGTCAACTGAGCTGTACTAATATGCCAGGCAGCCAGAGGATCAAATGTTTTCACCTAAATCTAATTGTCTGAATGTGTTGGAATATCTGTATATGCAATGTGAACTACTGCATGGCTTGCTGGATGGTAACTCAATAAGATATAGTAGCTTGATTACGTGTCTAAATCCCTAATTTAAAACAATATTAATCCAGTTCAACTCATCCTCATTACACTATTCTATGTTGTTATTTTGTTGTTGTTTTTTTGCTAAGTATTCGATTACTAGCATCAGACAGCCATGTAACTGCATACAAAGAAAACAGCCCTTGTCTCAAAAAGCAAGCATATGACAACAGGAACAATCTCAATGAAATCAAGACCATACCTAAATATCTAATGGATAAATTCTCGAGACCCCACCTGCAGTACTGCGTTCAGCTCTGGGGCCCCCAACACAAGAAGGACATGGAGTTATTAGAATGAATCCAGAGGAGGTCCACAGGGATGATCAAAGGGCTGGAGCACCTCTGCTATGAAGACAGGCTGAGGGAGTTGGGGTTGTTCACCCTGGAGAAGAGAAGGCTCCAGGGAGACCTTATGGTGGCCTTCCAGTAAAGGGGCAGGAACGCTGGGGAGGGACTCCTTGTCAGGGAGTGTAGGGATAGGACAAGTAACTGCTTTAAACCAAAAGAGGGTAGGTTTATACTAAAAGTGAGGAAGACATTCTTCACTCAGAGTGGTGAGGCCCTGGCACAGGCTGCCCAGAGAAGCTGTGGATGCCCCATCCCTGGAGGTGTTCAAGGCCAGGCTGGATGGGGCTTTGGGCAGCCTGGTCTGGTGGGAGGTGTCCCTGCACATGGCAGGGGGGCTGGAACTGGGTGGGCTTTATGGTCCCTTCCAACCCAAACCATTCTGTGATTCTGTGAACGCAAATCAAAATCTGTCCGCTAAACAAGAAGAGAGAGAAAAAGAAATCTGGAGGCTATCCAACATACAATTGCTCCACGTATTAAACCACACTTACCAAAAGCACATGTGTAACAGGAATGTACTACGAAAGCAGAGCTGGTTCTCTAAAAGCAATTGCAAAAAGATAGGAAGAAAAAGCAAAACAACTGCAAGGCCAGTTTGAAGAAAAATACTGTGATTACGACCCTACATTACAAAAACTTCAGAAATATATAGCTCCTATTAGTTCCCAACTAAAAGAAAATGACTGCAGTAAAGAGCGACAACTCCACAGTGACGGTGTTACAGTTCAGAACAATTCTTCAGATTATATTAACCAACATAGCTTCAGCTTATATCAGTGGAAGATCATACAAAGTGCCCAAGAATATTAATGAATTGTTCACTGAAAACATACTCTATTACAAGTAACTCCTTCAATTATTAGTTGTTGCTTTTTTTAAAGAACACGGAACACAGAAGCATTTAGGTACACAGCAGACATATGACAAAACAATGATGAATGGCAGGAATAACATTTTGATGTAGTTCTATTAAAAAGACAACTCCTCCACTCTTGGAATAATCTCATAAAAACCCTTTCATTAAATCACTCTTTCATACTAACCAATTCCTTTTCAATGCAATTTAAGCTCATTAACTTAAACGAGCACTATTACGAGTGCAATAAAATAAACATAAGTACTGCTTTTATGCTTCCCTACCAGGTAAATCACCCCTTTAAAGATATTATAGTTCTATCTGTTGCAGAGTAGTTAAACAGACACATTTAAAAGTTGATGCTGGTTACTTTCTTTTTACTTGGATGAGTTGGTCTCTGAAGCACAAAAAAAAAAGTAGTCTTCAACTCTTTTTTTTTTTTTCCCCACTTACAAGTGCTTATACTTTCTCTCACAGAAATTGTCACAGAAATTGGATAAATGACACAAAAACAACAAAGATGTCCTGTTTTCAGCATGGGACACTAATGAAATCATTAAAAGCAGCTGCAAGAAATCCTGAAGCATTAGACCAAACTGTGACCTAGGGCATAGCATCACAATCAGATGTGTATTTTCATGATAAGATTTCAACTGGTACCTATTATTTCTCCTTGTTGTCCAAACAATTATCTTTTATAAGCAAGAATGTTTTATCAGAGTGTGATATGCAATCTATTCTGCCTTCTCTTGCACCATATATAAAAAGGGACTCAGACAGCTGAAGATTAGCTAGTAAAGACATTTGATCAAAACATGGATTTTTTTTGGAATTGATATTTTCTTTTATGAAAAGAGCCAGCGCAGTTACCTAATATCATCCCTTTCTTTGTGGAAAGTAATATAAAAAGAAAGGTAGATAGGAGTTGAAGAAATGGAAGTCTGAGTGAAGCCACATGCAATAGTCCATGTTTCTGGTTACACGGATGGTAACTACTGAATTTGTTTCTGTTATGAAATTTATAAGCAACCATCAGATGAAATTAAAACATAGCTTAATGCTACTGCAGGTTTAGTTATATCTCTGGTCTATCTGAAGAGGTGAAAATGTATTTTTAATCTTAATATGTTCAGAAGCGGTCAGATCATGATCCCACTACCTCAGTGAAGATGCACAGCAACAGCTCTGCAACATTTAATGTCAGTTTCTGAAGATCTCAGAACCACCATTTCCTTCGGTCTGCTGTATATGCACATTCTTGTTTACGCACAGTGGAAATGAGAAATTAGGAATATCCTGAGGATACTCTGCTATGCCTTGTATCACATCTTAGGTTGACAATGCTGCTAAAGACTTACACTCTTCCTCATCAGGACATCAACTCTCAGGCTACCAGATTTGAGCGTTGGGAGAAGTGACAGCACACTGTCCTAGTTCATTTCTAATAGTGACAAGAGAATTTTCTATGATACAGTTAAATGTACAAAATGGTCAAATGCTTTAAAAAGTGAAAGTGTTTTGTTGGTGGTGGTGCTTTGTTTTTTAAAGAAAATGAGGTACTTTGCTTTAAGAAAAATTTTGAAATGTAACCAAAATTCAGCTAGAATGAGCAGTAGCAGAAAACTTACCATCTTATGGATGTTGAATGCCCCTTGATTTCGGTGGTTTTACAGGTCAGAGAACAAAACTGCACATTTGAAAAAGTCATTGCAACTGGAGTAATTCTGCATCTTGGTAGGGAAGCCAAAGACTGAGAGTACTTCAGGACTGAGCTACTGTTTCCTTGCTAAAGATGGCGTCTCAAAGTTTCACTCCAGTCAAAAGAAAATCTTGACTGGTCGCTTTTCTGTGCAGCAAGAATTTCAGTTCTGGCACTCATTACACCCAGTACACTTGTTAAAACATTTACATTATTTCAAGAAATGCCAGTCACTGTCAGCAGTCAATAAGAAATGAGATGGAATGCAGCTAGTCATGCTTTTTACATCAGCTAAACCACCAAACACAAATGTTTCCCTTTTTCATTAGGCAAGGTGACAGAAGTCAGACTAGAACTGAATCAGCTTTAACTTCATTATCTTTGAAAGTCATATTAAGAAACAACACTATCACTGTAGTACAAATCTCCTATAGTCTCTGTGGTACAGATTACAAGGGCTTACACATAAACATTGCTTGCATGAACTGATTAATCTGCTTAAATCACAGAAAAAAAGGGGAATTATTTTGAAGGAAATCACTATTATGATAAAGTCACAGAAACCAACAATATAGTAGTGTTTTTTTTCCTTAACAGAGCACTTCTAAACTACACAAATATGTTGTAGTTTGTAACACGCTATGTAATTGCATCGGAGTCCCAATATTGTGTCTTTTTTTTCCTTTTTTTTTTTTTAAATAAATACAGGGAGTAGAAGATTTTGTCCTAAACTTACTTCAAGGAACCCAAAAGATCATGCACAGAACTCCAATTTTCCATGAATAGTTCCTGTTAGATAGACTACATCAGATATGCATTGATTCTGAAGCAACCGAATGCCACCTACGCTCAGTAAAAGCAGCTGTCAGCTCAGCTGTTCTGATGATTGGGACTCTAATTCATAGGCCAATAAGAGAGACAAGTGGCTAGGTTCAAATCAGACAGAAGGTCAGAACACACAAAAAGAAACAGAACAAATGGGAATTTGAAGAGATCTCCTAATATATTAGATAGGTGATTTTATTGACAAATGCATTACTGTCGCATTGTTCATATCCATGACTTCCTGTCTACCTTTTAAATCCTCTACTAGAACATATTTAAGTAATTTTTTTTCTGGAAAAAAAAAAAAAAGTTAACAAAACCTGTCAGAACATGTTATTTACCAATAACACTAATGAATCGGAAGGGAACAGCATACATGCTGTTTTACTAGTAGGTTGTATTGGGTTTATGTGGTAGGGTTTTAGTAGCAGAGGAGCTGCAGTGATGACCCCTGTGAAGAACCCAGCGACTGCCCTCCATGTCAGCTCAGTGCCAGCTTCAGCCAGCTCCAAAATAGACCTGGCGCTGGCCAGAGCCAAGCTACTGAGCAGCACTGTTTGGGCCTCTGGGCACGCAGGTTTAAGAAAAGGGAAAAAAAATGCTGTGCAATAGCAGCTACAAGAGAGGAGTGAGAAGCAGCCCTGCAGACCCCCAGGTCAGTGCAGCAGGAGGGCAGGAGGTGCTCCAGGCAGGCAGCAGCAGTTCCCCTGCGGCCTGTGGAGAGGCCCCTGGTGGAGCAGGCTGTCCCCCTGCAGCCCATGGGTCCCACACGGAGCAGATCTCCACGCTGCAGCCCGTGGAGGAGCCCCCGGTGGAGCAGGTGGATGTGGCCTGGAGGAGGCTGCGGCCCATGGAGAGCCCCCGCAGGAGCAGGCCCCGGGCCGGAGCTGCAGCCCGTGGAGAGGAGCCCACGCAGGAGCAGGGGGTCTGGGGGGAGCTGCCGCCCGTGGGGGACCTGTGCTGGAGCAGTTTGCTCCTGACGGATGGACCCCGTGGTATGGACTCATATTGGAGCATATCTTGAAGAGCTGCTGCCTGTGGGGAGCCCATGTAAGATCAGTTCCCGTGGGAGGGACCCCACGTGGAGCAGGGGCAGAGTGTGACCATGAAGGATCTGCAGAGACAAAGTGTTAGGGACTGACCACAGCTGCCATTCCCCCCTCCCCTACACCGCTCAGGGGGAGGAGGTGGAAGAGGGTGGATGGGGGGAAGGTGTTTGTAGTTTGCTTTTAGTTACTCCCTGCTCTAGTCTGCTAGTGATAGGGAATAAATTATATTAATCTCCCTATATTGAGTCTGTTTTGCCCATGAGGGTAACTTATGAGTGATCTCCCTGACCTTATCTCAGCCCATGAGCTTTTTTTCATCATATTTTCTCACTCTGTTCTGATAAGGAAGGGGAGTGAGAGAGTGGTTGTGCGGAGCTTAGGTAGCCATAAGTGTGAAACCACCGCACAGACATAAACGTGAATGCTCTCACAAAAGCTTCTTCACAGTATGGCTCTCACAAGAAGAAATTTATTACCATATTAAAATGTGCCAATAAAATAATTATTCCTAAAAATAATTTCAATATGCCCAGTACCAGGAACAGACTAACCATGGGATGTTCAACAGAGAAAAAAAAACAACATTAATTTATATCAACATCTCTCTTCAATCTCATCTATGCCAATTAAAAAAATGCAATTGCACTTGTTACTGAAAAACTGAAAGATACAAAACTTGCAGGAACACAATTTACTTCACTGGCATTAAATCTTAAAACATGAAAAAAATATATTTTTTTTCCTGTATTAATGCAAGGAAATTAACACCCCAATTACATCAGTAGTTTGTTCCATACCAGTTATTAACCTTTTCAGTGCTCACGTAAAGCACCAGACTGACTATGAAATACTCTTTGGTTTCTTCCAGCCATACCAACTCAACACAGACTTTACCCTCTGAATCTGCATAGTCTGTGGTATAGACGCAACCCATGTAGTCATAAAGGCTGGACGCCTTGGAAGACAGTTCCATGCAGACTGGGGCACTGAAACACCAGAAGGGCTTTCGAGTTTCATCCAAGAGAGTAACATCCATCACGTAACAGTCCTACAAACACAAACAGAGGAGATTACTTTCTTATGCCATGGCACAGTAAATTCTGTCCCTGAGTTTAGGGAGAAATACTAAAAGTTCGATAGACAGCAAATTTTGGTATGAAGGCTAAAAATGCAAAATATAATTGATAGTGTTCTGACTATTGCAAGTCAACAGATACTTAGAGGTTTCTTACAGAAATCAAAAGTGCATCCTATAGGCATTAAAAACTGTCTTGCCAAACAGAAAGTTGCACTGTCAGCCTAAATCAGACATTTTTTTTTGCAGATTTTTTAAGCCTTTAAAATCTGTGGTTCAAAATAATTACTTACCTTCCCATTCAAATAATGATAGTCCTTTCAATCTGAGAAACTTAGGTTTAAACTAAGGTACTAACTTCTGTGAATGCAGCAATGTTTGCAAAAACATTCAAAGAGACAAGCCCTAAGGCAGCCAAAAAACCACAATTACTCCTATACGCCAGCTATAAATGAAAGGCCACTCTCTGAATGGCTGCAAGCGTCAGCTCCCAAAAAGGTATTATTAATACATTGTCTTCTCCTCCAAATAATTCTTCCTGTTAAAAAATGTTGCAAATAAACATTCTCAACACTACACAACTACATCACTTTCTAAGGCTAAAATCAGGGTGGCAATTCTTGGCCACTTACAAAGTGAAGTTTTCACATATGTGCCTTAAAAGCATACAGGCTGTATATCACTGTTAATAGCAGTTATTATCTATTCTCACCTGTTCTGAATCAACAGTCAATCAGATGATATAATTACATTATATATATATATATGTATTATTCCTCAGAGCATAATTTGTTCCAAAAGCATAAACAAAGCAACATCACAAATTCCATGCCAAGAAAGAAATTTGGAATGCTTTATTTCACAGTATTATATAGCTGTGTTTATGTAGCTTTAACAATTATTTCACTACAACTGAAGTTTAATCAAACAATACCAAGCAGATGGCAAAACCTTACAAAGTAGTGTGACCTATAAAGTTTTCCTAAGTTTGTTATTATAGCCTATGCTGCAAATATACAATTCAAACCAAATCTGATGATCATTTAATAATTTATATGACCTATAAATATACTTGAAACAAAGTAGTCTTCAGTGAATTCTGTGGAAGAATATGTACTGTAAAGGATCCATCGCCCTACTGAGATGGTGTTACCTGTGTTCTAGTCACTGCCAGCAGGCAGAGTCCTTGTTCCTCACTGTGTAAAATTTGGTGGGTATCTTACACAGTGGGTCCGTGTTTACAAGTGTTACTGAGTTCAAGAGGCTCAGAAGATACAGTGTCTTCTGGGAATATCCTTTAGCAATGGGACTGGGTAGGTCAGGTTGGTGGTTGGACCTCATTATCTTGAAGATCTTTTCCCACTTAGAAGGTTCTATAATTCTGTGGTTCTAAGAGCTACTATTTTTTGGTCTGATATCTTGCATTTCAAAGGCCAGTTGTGAACAGTAAAGCAGGGTGGCCTTAAGCATTTGGTGAATCTTTTTTTTCTCTACATATTCCAAACTCTCAGTACTTCAATTTCCATAAAATACCCAGAAGTGCCAGAAAAAAAGGCTTCTTTTCCTGGAAGTACCAGAGAAAATTCAAATAAATTCAAAATAGTGTCATATTCTGTTCCTGTCACTGATTTTATTTGGCCTTCACATGTTTTAAGAGCTTTAGAGATTTATGTCAAAAGCTAAATTGAATTCTACCCACAGCTGTGTGTTGACATGGGCAAGCGCTCACCATAAAATGAGGGGTTTAACAAAGATTGATATGATTTATTTTTTTTCCTAAAAGCAAATATTCAGTAGAACTTATGCTGCAAACACACAGGACAGAGCTAAACTAGACTGCAGGCTTAGCTCTCTGTTTCCTCTGACAGTTAATTTCCCAGACTTTTATGTGATACTTACGATTATTTTTGTGGAAGAAAAAAAATCCTGCCTAGCAGCTGTAAATCACCTAATTTCCAGATATCTGCCCAGCAGAGCAACAAGAATTCCTATATCTCATCATACACTTTTCAGGCAAATGAAGCACATTATATGCCAAGATCCCACTAAATTTAAGCATGTGTATAGGTCAAATAAACTTAATGGGATATAAAATAAAAACAGTTCAAGTGAAACTTTTTCAGAAGCCTAAGAAAGAAAAGCATCTATTCTGCATTATGGTTCTCACTGAACATTCATAGCCATTAAAGAAAGATGTCAAACAATTATTTTTAAAAGCATTTTTTTGTTAGCTTGAATTCCTTCTACTTGCCAATATACAATAGTCTTATTAACATACACAGGGAAAGGATTTGTTGTTCTTTGAAAACAAACACCTACCACGAAACAGCCTGGTACAAACTGAGACGGAAAAAATGCAAGTGAACTAGCTTGTCAACAAGGAATGTGAGGAAAAAAGTGCTACAACTAATTAAAGAGGGAAAACTGAATGGAAACTGATTCAAACTCAACAGCAAGCAGTTGATGCTCCCAACAGATACACGTAGGTTACTAAGTTTTAATGATAAATTTTATATTCCTTGTTGCACAGGACAGCTGGTTGACGCTGTGAACTATAAAACAAGTATGTTAATGCCTATGAGCAAAATATTATCAGACAGTATTTCATTTCACCCTAATGCAGCATTAGAAGAAGGGTAACTTTCTTAATTGTTTTACTCTTTTCAAGTAGATGCCAGAATCAACAAAATCTTGAACAAAAGTTGAACAAAATCTTTTTTTTTTCAGTAGCACTTAAATTACTTTTATTAGTATTTTTGGTACTTCTGAAATATCCATGCAGCTGAAGTACATTTAAAAATATGTGCCTTCACTATTGCAAAATCTACAGAACCACTCTTAATCTTTCTTTAAAATCATTCTTTTAGGAATTTTATAAAGGAGGACAAGTAAAAAACTCCTCTACAATACCAACTTTTAACCCAGGCGACCCCATTTGTATGAGTCAAGAGCTAGGTTCTGACTGTGGGAATGTGGGCTGCAATCTCTGCCTGTGTCCACTGCCATTTTAATATTCTTCAACAGTTTCTAACTTTCCTTGCACATACACACAACAACAGAACTGCACAGTATTTCCCTGGGGGTCACGATGTATTGCCTGCAAGGAAAAAAGAAAAGGCACATCTGCAGCACATTTTTTGTCCAGTGCCTCCAGGCAATGCTGGTCAAACACAACATTTTCAGCAAGTCGAAAGCACTGCAGTCATCATCACACACGCACACTGGATCTATCATGCAACAGATCCTCCAGAACAGAAATAATTGAACTATTTTTCTCAACATTCACATGATTTTTACAATACTTAAATTCCTTTTTATTTTTTTCTAGGAGACATAACCTTCCACAAATAAAACATTTTAAAAAACAGCATATTCAGGATGCATAAACATCACTCTATTTTGAGATGAACATTTCCAGAAACAACAAGTATTTCTGACTGACCTTTACATTGCCTTTAAAGGCATCTGTTTCCCAGGATAAGCCAACTGTCCCAATAAGAGGCACATGCTTCGCATTATCCTTTAAGCTTACAACTGTGAGCCTTAAATATCCATTTTCAATGTCACCTGAAAATATTAACAATATATAATATTATACATCTGCAAATCAAACCCAGTCAAATACACTTTAAATATTCTCTCTCTTTACTTTACTTGCCACCTGCTCACCTGTGAGGAACTCTGACGTACACCAACAGCTAGCTATCCAGTACATTATGGAGAACTTAAGTCAAAATTCAGGGCTTTGATTTTGTGATCCACAGTAGAAGCAGCAGCTAAAATAATTTTGATTTGCGTATAAAAATCTGAAGGCCACCAAAGGGCTTACACACGGATGTAAGGACTACATTCCGTATTTAATACTTCAGTCATATGCCACCAGCGCCTCCATCGCTACCTGCCCCCAAAAAGTTAAACTCAACATATAAAACATGAAGTAAATGCTGAAATACCTTCCTCCTGCCTCCCCCCCCCCCCCTTTATTTTTTAATTTCTCTGCTCTGTCTGGTTCTTCAAATAACCCTACAAAATAGGAAACAAGGACAACAATCGGTCCTTCCTGGAAAGCATATTGGGTTATTTAAACTGACAAGCAGTAAACCCTGATTTGAAACTGACAAGCACTAACCCCTGATTTGAATATCGTTTTTAAATAATGATTTTTTTTAAGCTTCCTTTCTCTTCTTTCACAGAATTATTAAAATCACTTTATTATTATTATTATTAAACATAACTATTTCTTTGCTATGTCCTCCTCTCCTCCCAGAGAGAGACTGACTTTTTCATTTTTTTTTCTTTTTTTTTTTTCTCCTCCTATTGGAAGAAAATTAAACAGGCCATCCAAAGGTCTACTTATAGTTTGGGGTATATCAACACAAGCAAGATCTCTGATTACAAAAAATGCACCCCATCATGACAGAAGCAAGTTTCTTAGCAGAACTTCCCTTCAACAAACTTATTTGAACAACAGATACTAACTCTATTTAAATAAAGATGGAAGGCACTAGGGACATGAAAGTGGAAATGGGGAGGGGGGGGGGGGTGTCAGGGAACAGAACCAAAAAATAACTAATACTCGCATGAGGCAGGTAGAAAGGAAACAAGGAATTCCCACAAAAAAAAAAAGAAAAAAAAAACACAGCTTGTTACAATCTAGTAGCAGAATCCAGATGATAACTGAAGGAACTGGTTTAAGATGCAAGTGGCAAAAAAGCATAAAAGAGAGAAGTTGTTTGCCCATGGTTCTCCATCAATAAAGCCTAGTAGCAGCAAGAGGCTGAAGACAGAAGCAACATCAAAAAGGCAAAAAGCCTTTGCCTGGTGGCTGCTGAAGGCAGACTGCTAGAGGCAAAGTGACAGAAAAAGGCTGAGCCCATAGTTTACCACAAAAGCCAGAAATTTCTCTGAATTGGTACTGTGGGACCAAGCAACACCCATGAGATGCCTGACCACAGATCAATGCTGGAAAAGACATCACTCAAGTAGGGAGACCAAAGAATACTTACTGTGTGGGGAAAGCAGCTCAACACATGACAGAAGCAGCAGATAGCTCAGTACCGACACTGTCTAGAACAGGAGTGTGAATACAGTCGAACCATCTTGACTATGACCAGTATATATTTGGTGTGGTTGAAGGAAAATCGTGGAGTTGTTGAGGTTAGAAGGGACCCCTGAAGTCATCTTGTACGACCCCCCTGCTCAAGCAGCGCCACCTACAGCAGGTTGCCCAGAATCTTGTCCAGCCAGCTTTTGCATGTCTGCAGGTAGGGAGACTCCAAAACCTCTCTGGGCAACCTGTGCCAGTGCTCAGTCACTGCAAAGCAGTGCTTTCTGATGTTAAGATGGAGCCTCCTGTAACACAGTTTGTGCCCATCACAGGGCACCGTGGAAAAGAGCCTGGCCACATCCTCTTTGCACCCCTTCGGGTATTTATAAAGATCGATAGCATTCCCCTGGAGCCTTTTCTCCCACTGGCTGAACAGTCCCATCTCTCTCAGCCTTTCCCCATACTGGAGATGCTCCAGTCCCACCATTATCTTTGTCAGACACTCTCTAGTAGCTCCATGACTCTCTTGTACTGAGGAGCGCAGAACTGGCCACAGCACTCCAGGTGTGGCCTCACCAGCAGAAGGGGAGGAAAGAACAAGCAGAATTCACTTCCAGGATCCAGCTCAATGTGCAAAAAAGAGGCGTTAAGTATGGGTGATACCTACCCATATGGTTCAGCTCCAAACTTCAGTAAATCAAATCCAATGACAAGATTTCATTCAAGATGAATATTCAAGCTTTACAAAGAGAACATTAAGAGCCTGAACTTAAAGATGAGCTTTTACACAAGAGATTTTAAATGACATCAGGCAACAAGCATTTTTTTCCAAAGAGCTATTCAGTTATCTGCAATTCAGATTTGAATGGATGCAGCTAATCTTCTCACTTACTCAAAACAAATGAAAGTTTTAATGGAATAAGGACAGATTGAAAAAAAAAACAACAACTCATACTACTAATAAATTAATGAAGCTAAGCACAACACTATTATTGCACAATATTAGTAACATGAACTACCGCATTGCTAGAGGGACCACCTGGCTACAATGTACGTTGGAAATTGCCTGTTGCAAATATTTCTCAACTCCAAACCAGAATGGAAAGAGGCAATGCGGAACAGCAATCTGACAGCTAATTACACATGGGTTAGTTAACCCCATCTTTGTAACTTTTTCTGTTTTAATATAAAAGCTAGTCCTCGTATCCATAAGAAAGAAAATGTACTACTAGAAGTTAGCAAGAATCAAAGTGCTAATTACGTACATGTCCCCTTCCTCATCCCAGTCAGATAAGAAAGAAAATGAAATTAAAGGGCAAATCAAGCTATATTAAACATGGAGGAGGCAAATCGGACAGGGTTCCCTTCAACCTGATCTGTAATTTGTTTCATTGGTACCCTTATAATATTTACAGTTCAGAGTTTATGTGAGACAGGTAGAGCAGCAAATCAACAGCAAATCAACTTCAGTCAACACAGCTTAAAGGGAACAGGTACTTCCAAATAAAGGGAATACCAATATAGAGAACGCACAACATGTAGTCAAACTTCAGGGAAAGAAATAACCCAATAGTTCACAGGGACTTATTTTTGCTAAAAGCCAAGCAAGGTTGATTTGCTAACCAAGCCTTGTTGTAAGTTATAGTTTGATTGTTATTGTCACAGATAAGGCTGTGTTTAATGCTAATTCTGGTGGCAACAACAAGCCTTACCATGCTGAAATGGTCATTTAACTTTCCAAATCAATCTTCAAGGTCAAGCAAAAACATTCCAAATACGTAATGGGATATTTTGCAAACTAATCTTACAAGTGCTCTAAACACACAAAAATCACTCCATTATGTTTTGCGGGCACAGCACAACTGACATCAAACAGGAATAACACTGAGAAGCCGAAGCTTAAAGTACCATATAGTACCAACAAAGCTATACTTAAACAGATGAAGAACTAGGTAAATACATTGCAGAGTGTTTAGTGATAGTATTCATGATTTCTGGATGAGTCATATGAAAAGCTTGTCACAGCTTCCTGAAAACAAGAGAAGTTTTCTAATACATTCAATTTGAAAGCTTTTAGCATATTCACCCTACAGTATCTGTCAACAAGACCATATTAGCAATTCAGTTTAAATGGAAGGAAGCATAAAATGCTAAAAAACAGCCAAAACAGGGTTCCAAAACAGCTAGCTACTGCAGTGCAAGTATTAAGAACAAAAAAAGATCTGAAGTCATACACAGTCCATCTACTTGGTTCAATGAAGTGTGATATAACTTTTTTAATTTAATGCTCTGAATCTTGCAGAAAGAATTGAAAACAGAGCAGCGAGAATGAACACAGCAGTAATGGGCACTAACGAAAAGCAAACAAAAATAAAACTGAACTTGCACAAATAAATCAGTAGCTCTGTGGAATAACAAATGGGCTTTCCCTGGTAACCTAGCACTGTCTATAGCTTCAAAATGTAAACAAATAAATAAGTAAAACCTCAGTATAATAACTCACAGTTGATCTGTGTCTTAGACTGTGAAAACTGCCATTGGCACATCACATTCATAATTTAAAATAAATGTGGATTGGGTAGAGAATTTTAAGAAATAGCAAGACTTCTCACTATGTCTGAAACCTCCACACTCCAGGGTCATCCGAGGGAATGAGACAAAGAGTGTCATTAAATGGAGCCTAAAAACAAAGTGTAAACCATCAAATACAAGAAGATGGTTATTAATGTAAAAGTATATGGAAGAAAAAAGACAACAGATGAGCTTGTTGCCTGCAGAATCGTGGCTTCAGCTGGCTGATGTCCTCTGAGAGCAGAATGCAGTGACTACTTCACAGAGTTAGAGGACACAAAATCAAAACAACCCAGAAAAAAACAGTGATCATAAAACAGATTCTGTAACTATCGAAGTGAGATGGCATCACAACCTTAGGTCCCGGACATTTGCTACAAAAACTTGCCTAAAGATCAGCTTAATCTTTAACAGAAATAATTCCTAAGTGGGGAAAAAAAAATGATACCAACAAAGCAGATGTCTCACATTTTGCTCTCTTGTGCAGCTGTACTGCTAGGAGCCTAAAATTTTCAATTTTATAGAACAAAATGTAACATTCACCTCAAAAACACAAAGAAACAAACAAAAAAAATCCACCCACACCCCCTGGCCAGTTTACAGAAGAAATTATTCTTTTTCTGAGGGCATAAAGAGGACTCCTGTAATAACAACGTCTCAGGAGAGATTTCTGTTGCTTCACGGCTAGAAATTCACTGAAGTTTTATCCTTATAAGTGTTCTCGTATTTCAAGCTTGGAGCTTCAGGGAATCTGAAAACATGCATGTTTCAAATTCAAAGGACTACAATGCTGCATACCAGCCTATGGTCCAAATGACAGTTCTATTTGTTACAGCACTGCGAAGCAGTCAAGCCTGGTAGCAGTGCCCTCTACTGTCCTCTTTAAAAACAGTATTTTCTGAAACCAGAAGGCTCATTAGTACTGTTGTTAGAAGAATAGTGGGAAGCAATAATTAATTTACGGTGTTTCATTTTTTAAGATCTAAGAGTTGTGAAGAATATTTAAGCTTGAATAAGTAATTATTTTCTGTATTCTGTATCAGTACTTTCACTATCGGGGATAGGGAAAGGACCAGATTTGATGGGACCTGCTATTTTAAAAAAATTCACTGAAAAACTGAATCTTATGCAATAAACGAGTAAGATTTATGTTTTCTACAGTTTTGCCATTCATGTAGTTGTCATTGGGGCACTCAGTTGTTCAGCAGGCATATTATATCATTAAAGCTCAGCTTTAACAAGCTACGGTATTTACTTATGAGCACACGTAAAGACTTTGCATTAATTGCCACCAAGAAAAACGCATCCCTAGCCAGCTTCGCAGAATTTGTTGGCATAGCTGTATCTGCATAAGCTACAGGATGAAGAAATAAACAGAAAGCCCTCCGTCATCACATGAAGTTCTACTGTGAATTTAAGACGCCAGCAGAAGAGATCTTTGCTGATAAAGCTTATTCAGGATTGTAACAGCTACCCCGGGAGGACTTTTATTCTTAGAGCAACACTCGTACCCTGGGACTCTGCTGATAGTAAGACAGCTGTAGCGTAGCTGCAGGCAGGGCTGTGTTAAAGTCAAGTCAAAGAAAGATCATCCATATTTTTGGCGAAACCCTAGTGAATTATTAAGTTGGGTTGTACATGAACAATAAGGATGGCTAATGGTGTCTTATTAAAACAAAGAGGAACTGAAAAATGTCAGAAAGGGCAACCTTAAACTTGAACTAAATAAAAGCTATAAATCTTAAAGTCCACGCAATCTCCTACAGACATATTTAAATATTCGACCTGATAATGTACCTAAAGTATACTTGAGAAAAATTCTACAAAAACATGTCCCCGGAATGTGTAGGGAGAAATTCACTCTCCCTTACAGTAAATAAGTAGGTACGAACATCTGCCCGCATGAAAAGCTGTGCCGCTGCATTATTATCTCAACACTGAACCAAACAAAAATATCCTGACAATCTGCAGATGTTATAGCTCAGGTCTGACATTATGTTAATGTAATACCGGACAGACTTCACACAGAGCAAGCTTACAACACCTCACCACACACCATGCAGATATAAAGAAATAACGAAACAACAACAAAAAAACCAACATAGCTTACTCTAAAAATCCATTTCAATTTCTTCCCTTAGAAGAGAGAAACCAAATCTGAGAGGGGAAGCATAGCAGCAGGGATCATTTTAAAAACAGACATTACTGTTCTGTCAGCTCTACCTTTTCTGCAAAAGAGGCTCTTGAATGTTCCACACAGGTAAGTACAGCTTCCACTGTGCATATCGAGATGTAGGTCGTAGTCATGCAGTCCATATTCTGGGTCAACATCATCCAGTATAGGTTTGTTAGGTGGAAGGACACATGGACTTTAAGTAAAACACCACATGGAATTAAGAAACAGGGAATGACTTAAAAGAAGAGATACAGTATGTAGCCTGCACTGAGAGGATCATTTTATGAGAGGTCATAGGAGGGGGGAAAAAAACATTACAAAATACAAATTTTCATCTTTGCTAATGCTTTTGAAAGTCAAACATCTCTAGTTCATCATACTTCTTTAATAGTTTACTAATAAGCTCTCCAGTCTAGCCAAAGGCAGTAAATATGAGAGTCAAATTTAAAAGGTAAATCTGTAAAACTCCAAAATATGGACTTGTTTACACAAATAAAAAAAATGCATCATCTTAACTACAAATCTAAAAGCCAACTAACTAAAAGCTTCTCTAGAACATCAGTTATTCAATAAGTTTGTCTGTACCAAGCCTAATAAACTACTGCACACAAATGATCAGAAGAGCCCAAAGGCCAGAGGCAACTGAGCAACAAAACTCAACCTTTTTGTTACTGAGACTGCATTAAGTCTTACCTTCTGTGTGAAAAGAGTCATACTAAGTTATAGAAGGCACATAAAACTACCACTAGCACATACAACTGAGCAGAAAGTTGAGGGGGTGGGATAAGCGGTAATTAAAACCCCCAAATCATTCTCTATGCTAAAAAAAAAAAAAAACTCTCATATTTTCAAATCATTTATAGTGTGTAAACAGGTATTATACACTGGAAAACAAATAGCATAACAATGCCTAATAGCATAACAATGACAACATTTTAGTATAAAAATATTTCTACATCTTTATATACAGTTGCCCTAACTTGTTAATATTGAACAAGAATGGTCAATTACTGCCTAAATACAAACCTCTTATCAGCAACCAATTCTCATTTTAAAACCCAAAGTTTTACTCAAAAGGTTATCTTTATTACCCACAGAGGAGGAAAAAAAACTTACACAGTAGCAGACCCCAAAGTGCTTCTCTCAAGAAGTTGATGATAATGAAGACTTGCCATAACCAAAGCAATTTCATTTTTTCCCTGAAAAGTTAATTAAAGTAGATGTATTTTCATCCAGAAATACTCTTTTTCACAAGGTCTTCCTGAGCATTAAAATTCATAGATAAATGCTGCTTATTACTCTGCTAGTTATTGTAATAATGGCAGGATGATTTAACACGTGGGCAAATACTCCTATAACTGCAACTCTTTTCATGGGAGTACAGAATGTAGGTAAAAAATCACAGCATTTCTGCATTCTGGGGAACAGCAGGGAAACGCCGTGGCAAAAGTTATCAGCAAAAATCAATGAGTCTTACTTCTCCAGGTTCTACTTATCACCTCAAAAGGGATAACTAAAAATAAGCAAACAGACCTTATTCCCAGCTGCTAAATACCTGAGCAGCAAACGTAAGGAACTATTTGTAAAGCGGGCTAACAGTGAGGAATATAGAGTTATTTAATAGAAATACTGAATTTCAAAGCAAAACCCTAGATGTCTTCACCAGATTATGTACTCCTGGGAAAAGGGTGAAACGTGCCTTCCATAAGCCTAAATGGTTCAAAGAAAACTTGAAAGCTCATTGTGAGAACTAAATAGAGCCAAAGGTATCTATCTACTTCAAGATCACAGAGTGCTATGATTTCAGCTCTTTTTTTTTTTTTTTAAGAAAAAATACATTTGTAAGTCCTACATTTGCAAATCCACAGACCAATGGTAAAAGTGTTCACTGTCACCAGTCTATTAGACCCCTGAAAAGCAGGCTACTATTGTTTCATCTCTCTGTGATACCCACACACAAAATTTTTTTAGCTACTCCCATACTTTTGTAATGCAAAATTAATGCTATAAAAGATATGAAATAGGTTTATCAGTCACAGCGTCTCTCAGCCTTTCTCCATCCAAATAAAAGAAAGCCCACATAACCTGTCCTTGGTTGTCAAAACTGCCAGCATCAACCATTTCTGTTACACTGCTAAGCTATGTGCAAAAACCAAGATGTCTGGCATTTATGATTATTACACCCATCCACAGTTAAATGCCTAATGTTACTCTGCCCACATGGAGAGTACGAACAGCTGTGAAGAAAATTAAGCAGGAAAAATACACTAGAGCGAAACACTCGGTAGGTTAACAATTTAGTGGAACTTTTTTTCTGAACTATTTCCAGGTGCTGAAAGAGTTCTTTTTCCAAGGACGGGAAGAGGTAACACACTAACAAAACCATAGGGACAGCAACACAGGGACGCCAATCTACTAAATAACATCTGAATATCCAAAGGAAATGGTTGTTCAGTTATTGGAGCCCTTCAGAGATTGAGACAGTCAACAATAGGCTTGCACAGGTCAGCCAGCCCCAAGATTTCTAGGAAATGGACACGTTTAAGTAAGGGTGAAACATATATTCCTTCTGTGGTTTTAAACAATCCCTCTGGTAACTGGGTACATTTGAGGTAGCAAGAGTTTCCAGCTGAAAATAAGAACAGTTTCGAGCAACTTTCACAGGCTCCCTGAGAGAAGTTCCTTGCCAGTGGCAAATAACGTCATTAAACCTACCTCATTGCCACAGCTTGGGCAGCAAGGAAGGGCTGCCACCCCAGAATTCAACCCAAGAGCAGAAAGTTTGAGACAAACTTCCACAGAGCCTAACCGCACACAACTCCAGGCCCAGTGTATCCAGTGCACAGATGCAGATTCCTTCAGAGCCGGATGCTGCTCTAGATGTTCTATGCTGCTCTCTAAAGATGCCCATCTCTACATACAGCTTACAGACTGACCCCTGAACATAGACACTTCACTTAGGCACTTACTACCAAGAACCGCATGTCCCCACAAGGGCACTATTTACAGCATTCCTTCTGCAGGCACGGGATACGATTACCTGGTGATAGAGACTGAAGGAAGCAACTAGCTTCCACGTTGCTTTGTGGGAATTTATCACTTTGAGTAAAAGGGACAAGGCAAGCAATGACAACGGGGGGTAAGAAGCACCAACCTCCTCAAACTGTTCTACTTAGAATGTCCTTGGGATATCAAACTTTGACATGTGAAGACTGCAAAATAAATACAACCCATCACAGAAATAAAATCATTATAGTATCTAATATACTGATACATAACTGTTCTTTCACTTAGAAGATATTTTGTTTGGAAAGTATGGATATGCCTGTGAAAGCTCTTTAAAATACAAAAAATCATCAATTTGCTGCCCCTACCTGTATTTTCCTGCTTTTAATTTAGACAAGATCTTTTAAATCCAAAGAGAAAAGAAAGATGAAAAAAAGGGGGGGGGGGGGGGGGGAGGAACAAAAAAAATATCAAGTCACAATAAAGTACAGAAATAAAAATGTTACCCTACCTTCCAAAGTCCTACTAAGAGTCCAGGATTCAGACTGAAGAGCTGGACAAGCTTATTGGCCCCAAGTGCGACATTACTTTCAGTCAGGTTAGAAAGATCATATTCAGCAATTAGGGAGCGTCGACGGGGTCTTTGAAAAGAACGTACAGCATATAGCAACAAGATTATGGCTCTTTATTTATGTAAAAGTTGAGTCAAATTTCATTTTTAATTCTGAAGTTCTGACTAACAGCACTTGAGGAAACGTCTTTTCAAAGCATTCAGCATGCACAGCAATAAACTACTTCTAAACAAACACAACATACTGGCAGGATCTCAACAGCTAAGAGGAAGAGAAATAATGCCACCATAGGATTGCTTAATACACTACTTTAAAAATATATATAAAAAAGAGAGGATAAACAGATATGCTTGCCTATTTTTTCAATATATCCACAGATTTTTTTATCGCTTGGTTAAAATAGTATGCTGGTACCAGATGGAGTCACGAAATATTTCAAAGTATGAAGCAAGCTACTTAGAAGGCAAATTTAAGTCCCTCCACAGAAGCAAAATTCCAAGGAAAATCAAACTGCCTATATAATAAATCACAAGCTTCTAATAGAGGAAATTTTCCTTTGAGAAAATTATTTATAGATTTTTCATTGTAATTAAAGCAATTTTGCTCCTTAACAGCATTTTATTGAAGTTCATACTTTGCAGGCATTCTTATTGGCTAATGAGGCATAAAAAGAAAGAAAGTAGAGTCTGTGTCACCTGCTCAGAATGGGGAAAAACTCTTTTTACAACTCTTCACAGACTTAAGCTCCTAACATATTCAGAACTGTTCCTAGATTTCCCAATAGTATCACAGCATTACCATGTACATCCTGTACAATTGCACACTGCTAGGAAGACAGAAACAGACAGGAACTTCCTTACATTGGCTGGAACTGTAGGACTTGCAGCAGGGAAGGGACACTAACTCTTTCTATCTTTAACTCAATCAGGCTGGTGGCAAATACTTTCCCAAAATCTTTGCATGAGTTTCTTTGTCTTAACATTCTGAAATACCATTCTAATAATATTTGGGAAATCATCATCTTCATGCATACTCACAATCTCTAACAACTCATGATTATGGAAATAAAACAACTGACTGAAAGTTTTCTTTTACTACTTTCTACGTATGAATCATCATCTTGGTAGAAACAAGTACATTCTTCAGATAATTTGGCTGGTAGACTTCTACCTTTCTCACCTTCTTACGCAAGCACTTTGCTTCTTCCTAAAGAACCATGACTTTGTGTTTTTCTTTTGTTTTTCTTTTTTTTTTTTTTGCAGGTGATCAACAAAACTATTTTCACAGATCTACTGCTAGGGATATGTTGTGTTTTTTTTTTATTTTGGTTTGTTGGGTGGTTGGTTTGGTTGCTTTTCTTCTGAAATCTAATGTGTAAGAAGCGTGTATCTGATACCGCATATACTAAAACCCCACATAAGACACAGACGTGGAAAATTCCTTTCCAGCAACCAAACAGATACATACTTCAAATATACACTTTAAAATTAGTCATCTTTTCTCATGAAATAACACCAGAAAAATCTCATACATACTTAAGTTATAAAAATAACAGCCAAATCCTTCCTTTTCTATACTGAGCATTTCTAACACCTATCCCGCATTGTGCTGTGGACTATTTTTCTTCATATGCACCTATTCCTATCTACACACATACACAACCAATCGCTAAGTTCCCTAAATTCACATAGACACCTGTCAGATTCAAAAAATAAAATGTTAATAACATAGATTACATGACTGTAGCCATATAAATGCTGACAAACCAGTCTAATCTACATGTCCCATGTTAAATTCTCCTGGATTTACAACTTTGTTTCATTCTCATTTGTATCTCTGCTTCAAATTTAGCTTTCCAAGGCAAGACCTGTCTACTAGTTCGTATGGCAGTAGCTTGTATTGGCAGTAGCTGCATTAACCTATGAATTAACGTCTCAGAGTACTGGATTATATCTATTTTTTGCTAAAAATCTGTACCAGTGGATGAGCAGGACATAGGATTTGGAAGATCAGAGAGCTCTTCTAGCAAAGAATTAATTTGTTAAGTCAAAAAAAGTTTAGATAGCTCCTATAGACTCTTTATCAACCAGTTACAACAACAACAACAACGACAAAATCCTCTGTAAAAACTCACCCATTCTTGCTAGGAGCTTTGCTTTGGTCAAGAAGCAATGGAGTCACTCCAAATAATTTTAGGGTTGACAGGATGTCTAAGCATGGCCAACTTGCGCTATACCAAAATATAGTAACAGATGTGTCCTTAAATGACAGGTCTGCCTGCTCCATTACATGTTCCTTTCCATTTCTGTCCTTTAGAACAATCATCCAACTCAAGCCAGAGGCTCTGATATTCAGGAATACAGAGGGAACGGGGGTGTTTAGAAAAAAATATTAATATTTTAAAAGATTCTCAAAATGACGATGCTTAAACTATGCTTCTAACAGTGTTTTTAAATTTCTTTTAACTGTTATTTAGGTCATTAGTCGGCTACAGTTATATTTTCACCTCATGATGTGCAAATTTTAGCTCTATTTCTCATTCCCCCCAGCTTTACAAATGCATTAATATTGTGTACATTGTTCTAGAGTAAATGCCTTCTGTGACAAGGCATTGCTTACTTTATAGCTTTTTTGATTCTACTTGGAAGACCTGTATACGGATCTACAGGTTTAACAAGTTGCATTACTCTAGTTGTGATAGCAGCTATTTGTTTCAAGACGTATTCTTTCTTCCAGTATCCAGGCTTTCTATCCTGTATAGGAGCACAGCTCAAGGAAACAGTTTCTGTCTGCACAGACTTCATTTTCCAAATTGTCCGTTTTGGTGGAAAACAACCGGAATAGATTTTCAGCCAGATTACACTGATAAAACATAATACAAAGGAGAATAACATAAATGTCAAGAGTTACTTAATTATAAGGACAAACCATCAAATCAATTCAGCCATACAAGTACATCTCATACGCAGCTCTCAGGTACCACTAAGCATAACGTTGTCAGAAAAAAATAAAGTCCTAGTTTATCAGCAAACTGGGCTTAATCTAAATCTGAATTTATGGAAGACCAGAATGTGTAGCCTCGTAGGTACTAGTCAAGAAAATGCAAAGGCACAGTTTGTGCAGTTTTGCCTATGATGATCTTCAAACAGCTCATATCAGGTCAGCTTCCCTGGTGCAAACCTGAAAGCTCAGGAAACGAAAGATGCTAGATGTCAGCGTGTCTCATGAGCTTATGAGGCTATCTCAAAGGACACAGACTCTCTGAACACATTTCTTCTTCTAAAGTATACATACCAAGTAAGATCCACTTGTGAATTTCTGTTCTACCAAAGAAAAAAAAAAAAAAAAGGAGGGGGGTTAGTTACCCAATTAATTCTTAGAATATGCCAGCAAGGTTGATAAATATCACAATTACATACAAAGAAAATGTTTGGCTAGTACTGCAGAAAGTAGGATCATTTTATCTTGGGAACTTCCCACTCTTTCGTGCTTCTCAATAGCACACCAGATCATGTTTTTCAAAAACTTTCCCTAAACTTACGCTGCTACTTCCTTCATAGACTCTCCCTTACACTCATTGAAGAAGATTTAAAAAAAAAAAAAGTAAAAGTACGGATTTGAAAGAAAGCTATCAACAGGAAAAAAGAAAAGGTAAGTCTTGTCTGTCTTCCTGAAAACGCAGAGTCCAGGATGAAGCTCAGAGACAACACAGACACACTGTGACTTGAATGAAAACTGATTAAGCTCAAGCAGTTGCTTTCGAAAATTCCATCCCAAAATAATGATGCATCCTCATCATACAAAATTAACTTAGGAAACAAGTGTTTTAATACCTCTTACTCAACAAAAGCAATCTGGACCCCTCACGTCTCTCACACAGACCCAGACAAAAGAGGGTGGAGGAGGGCAGTTAGAATCACTGATGTTTGACAGAGGTATCATTGTCATGCCAACCCCTTCCGCACTCTTTTGAAGAGTTCTGGATACAAAGATCAAAGAAACATCCAACAGGAACGACGGATTCATCTCTTTACTGTTAGAAAAAATGTGGGGTCACATTTCTCTCCTAACCCGCAATGATCTCTAGGACAGTACAGAGATATTGAGTACAAGACATTAAAAGAATACAAACAATAATGCTTACTTAACGTTTTCGAATTAGATTTCTATTTCTGAAGTCACACAGTCAACAAAACCGTGCTAAAAGAAACTAATAGCAAAAGAAATCAAATTCTCAAGAGAAATCCTCTGCAATTTATCAGCAAGATTACCTTTACCAGTCCTCACTTATCCCCAGGCAAGCTTACGCTAATGTGCTTTGTAATGCATTTCTTCTCCCTCCTTACAGCATTAAAGCATTCAAGGACTAAATGCATCCATCCCACTACCTCCTGTCCAGGAAAACCATTCTCATTTCATCAGCTACTGAGAATAAGCCCCCACATGCCCATAACCAGACTCTTTGTTACTGATGCAGAAGTACTCAAGGAATTTTGCAGAGACCTCTCAGCCTGCTGCTGCCATTTTGGGGGTCAAAGCTGTTTAAAAACACGCAGACCCATAAGCTTCTATGACTGGTAAAGGAGGGTTCACATTCAACACAAGCTTCTACCTTTCCCAGAATCCACAAGAGGGGGCAGAGGAAGGAGGAATCAGTATGGAGAACAATCTCATAATAAAACAAAGATTGAAAATATTTCACTTCTAAGATCAGAAAAGATGAGACAACCCAATTATCAGATAATATTAAATAGTTCTGATAAAGGAAACAATTTTTTATCTAAACTCCAAAGAAACCAAGAATTGCTCGATGATGAAAACAGAGCAGAGATGTCCTTGACACATTGTCATCAGGGGAAGCTAAGCTGTGTATCATCCATTTGGTCTTATTCAGCCTAAAAAGTCCAGTAAGGTATCACCCTATAAACCTTTGCTGTTAACTAGAAAGCACATCCCAAGACAGACATCCTCTCTTTAATGGGATATTCGTCATCTGGCTTCATGATGCTGAAAAGACACGAGTTAGTAGTAGGTATTTCCTGCATTTTGAAGACCCAGTTCTCTGGCAATGTAAGTTGAATGAAATCAGATTTGCGATCCATCAATTCCTGCCACCCTTCTCCTCACTAGTTATATATTGCTTCTTACTTTCCCATAACATAATTGTGCAAGCAGAAGAGAAATCAGTTCAAAAAGCTCAAAAATCCAGTCAGGGAAGGGAGGGAGAGGAGAAGAGGGCGACTTGGAATCACAAGTGTTCATGGATGTATCACTGCCCCTTCTATCCTCAACTTCTGAAGAATGCAGAGTACACAAATCAAAAAGGCATCCAGCAGGGAAGCATGAATTTGCCTCTGACAGCAGAATACGTGCCACTTTTGCCTCACGGTGTTAGGGTCAATATTCATCTCAGGATCTTTACTGGACACTCCTACAACAAGCCAAACCAACCTCTTCCTGCTAACTCAAGTGCCAGAACCAGACACGCACCACTGTCAGCCTTGACCACAAGGGCAAAAAGGTCTGGGCAAGGCTAAAAGACCTTCCTTTGTGCTCTGGCTCCTTGGTTCCTGTTGTACACGTGCCTTCTGCTGGTGATCAAAACCCTCAGGCTTTCAGACAGACCACCTATGTGAGCTTTCCACACTGCATGACAGGAAGACTGGAACACTACTACATGCTGGGAGGGGGGAGAGTGCAGGAAGAGGGGAGACAGAAATATTTCCCTGTTACACTGGTTACACTGTAGACATTAGTACCAAGTCTTAATTAAAGTGCAGACGTTATTTGAAGAGCCCAAAGACAAAGCACAGCATTAGACATCACATATGCGCCATGCTGAAAGACCAACAGTCCTGTTGCATCAAGAGCCATTGAACCTGCTTGACAGTAAGTACATCCAGGACAGCAGAACTATCCTCAGAAAGACACTCTGTCCACAAACAAGACCAGATTTGTCACAGAGATGCGCAGGGACTTCAAATTAAACTTCTGTTAAGGCACCAAAAGATTCAGGGAGTCAAGAAGATCCACAGAAATCCAACAGGAAGAAGTGACCTGATCTTACAGAACCAGCCAGTCTCCTAGATAAGGGAAAGCATCTTCTTCTTGAATCACATTTTTTCCTATATAATAATCTCTGTTGAGATTAAAAAATGGAAACGGACATTGCTGAGAGGGAAGCAGATTAATCAGTTCCCCTTGAACAGCCACAAAGATTTTACCTTACCTTACTACCCTGAAGTTGAAAAAGCATATTAAGATATATAATTTGCAACAACTATACAATTTTTACCTACATGCATGTGCTGACAGCCTCAAAAAAAAAAAATCTGGTTTATGGCCTTCCCTTGAAATTCATCAGTTCTAAAGGTGACAACATTAACTGACTCACTGTTAAAATTTTAGCAAATAAGTGAGATCCAGTTGCAGTAACTTACTATTTAGGAAGAGATTTTCTCATTTAACCAACACGAATGCAGCAGAATCCTGGGAAAAAACGATACCCAGGAATGCTAGTTACTTCATACAAACCAAGCTCTGTCTTCTTGATCGTTTCACAAAGCAATGGTGATATTGGCTCTTTTTAAGCTCTGTATAAACAATCACTTAGAAGAAGGTTGTCAATATTTACTTTTGCCCTTTTTGGTTTCATTTAGAAGTCACCAAAATCTGACAGAGAGGGCAACAGATAAAACCCACTAATCCATCACTTGACTAAGTCAAATCCTCTGGAAAAAAAAAATGATAAAGAGCTGAAGAAGTTGGACTTCAGAAGTTATGAAAGCTGTAATTCTACAAAGCTACTGGCTACACACCACTAAGGGCTGCCTGAATCAATGACCCAGCACAGGTGCACATGAATACAAACAGAAATATATGCAAATTTTATAACAGCATAAATGCTAATAGCAACATTTCAAAGCACTGTATTTAGTTTTCGCCTCATAACTCCCATTAAAGCTAATAGGGCTTGCACAGCTAGAATTCCATGCAACACATTGTACTATGAGCTACGCAGTACATTTTCAGCAGAGTAATTGCCGGTAGGTACATGCACCAGTGCTCTGGCATCAGTGAAACTAAATTAGAAAGACTCGTAACTCAGGTAAACTCAGCTGCTGTGCAAGAAAGACTAACACGCTTTCCTTACTTGTCATTGGCCAGATGATAGAAGCGCTTGTTCACGCAAGCGACGCACAGCAGGGATACAGCATCCAGATAGGAAAATATCTTCATCAGCATTTCTGATGGCATGCTGGAAAACGAGAAATGCTGTTAGACTCGCCTGCAAATTCCAGAAATGACAATGGCAAAGAATTTTAACCCCGAAACTGAGCAAAAAGAAAAAGAGATAAAAAACTACCAGTTTGAGTCCCAAGATGAAACCTCAACCTCAAGAGTTAATTCACAACGTCTGGGTTCTAATTTGTCTCTCTGATCTAAAACATGTGCTTGAAACAATTCATCACAACCTATTCAAGTGGCACAGGACATTACCTGAAAAGTTATGGGTCTGCATTTTCGTTACACTACAACCAGCCTGACAAGAAAGTACCTCACTCAACTCCAACCTCTCGCTGCTTGTACCATGATTTCACCACGCAGTCCATCAGCATTTCCCAGAACTCCCACTCACTCGCCTCCTGACTGTGCTGTCAGCTCTCAGGATGCATCAGCACAGAAATGTCCCAGTCAAACAGTGGGATCATGCTATACCTCATCAAAATCTTCAAGCCATGTGTGCTCAGAGGTCTCACACAGCTTTAATTTACGTCAACAGAAAGATGTGAACTTCAAAGTAAGAGTTGTGTGACACCTTAAAAACATTAATGCTTCTGTGTGTCTCCCAGGCTGCCTGATGAACTGCAGGTGCCAGCCGCAAAATCCCACTTGTGATGTTTCTTTGCAGCCTAAGTAGAAGTGCAACAGAGCCTTCAGATAAGACACCATATTTTTTTTGTATTAACTGACAAATCCTTCCAGTAGTACCTGGTAACAGCACAGAGTTTAAAAAAGAATAAAAGTATTTTATACTCTAACTTTTTTAGAGCACGGTAAAATGATCAAATCAAAATCACCACTGAAAATACAAACCGCTGTGAAAGTCAACGCCTCAGCCATGCCTCTTTTTTCCAACTGTATCATTTAAAACATTTGCTGATTTATAATACTTTATTCCAGAACTATATAGATTTCAAGCACAGAATGATAATAATGTCAATACTCCAGGGTTTGTATTAAAACTCAGAAATTTAGTTGCACTAACAGGGAGGCAAGCATGCCAAAACTTGTACAGTTATTTACGTGAAAGGATTCAAACAGCGTAAGCCCAAAGCAGTTACTGCATTTATTCCACAGAAAATTTAGCAATGATCCCTTTAAAAGCTACAAATTGGTTAAAATAATATACTTGATCTCGAATTCTCAGCAGTAGTTTTCACACCCACATTATTTTTCCTTTGAAGGAAACTTTTTTCTCATCTTTCACACAAACCTAACAACATAAGGAATGGAACTGGCTATACAATGGGAAACAGAAAAATGACTAACACAGAAAGCTGCAAATGTGTAAAATAGGGGAATTAATCTTCCCTATAAAATACTCTTAGGTGCTTTTTGTAGAAATGTAAAAGATCTTCAAAAAGAAAACAACTCACAACTATTTTAAAAAGTGACCTTTCAATGTCAAACGGAGAGAAACATTCCCTCTGCAGCATGTTTGCAGCAGCCTCTTTCCTCCCCCTTATCTCACTCCACCATTCTAAGACTACCTATAAAAACCAAGAAGCATCAAGAGAAACATCAGGAGTTTAATTCCAAACTGGCTTTTCTCTACAAAATACAACAAGAATTTTTATTTTAAGGATCATCACATCCCATGACTTGCAGAGGAGTTGCTGAAGGCTTCACATGACTTGGGTCCTGAGGTCAACTCAGGATCCCAAAGTAGGTCAGGAAAGCAAATCTCCTTTTCAACTCGGAACATCTGACATGGAAATGTCCAATGCATGAACTTAATAACTGTACACAGTGAAAAAATTGCTTATACTCTGTGAGGGCTCTTATACTCTTAACTCTGTGAGGGCTCTTATACTCTTACATTGAAGACATACTCACCTCTCAATGCACATATTAGGTTTTGGTTTTATGGGAGGTCTCCGATATAGACTTTTAATTTCTGCATTTACAGTTTCAGAACATTCCCCAGGCCTGGCAGCAAAGCTCCTCGATGTATTTCTAGAAAGTAAAAACTGTTAGGAGTCACATCATTATAAAATGAAGAAACATGCATATCATGTGCATCTAGACACCACATCTCAACTGAGACAGGATTGAGGGAACACATCACATGGTAACTCATTATTATCGGTTCACAACTTTGAACAATTATCACCTAAAATATCAGGTAAAATACCTAAAATACCTGACATCGGGAAGATGTCAGATTTAAACTCACAGGCCTCTCTCCTGTGATTAATCTCTCACAGAAGTCAGAAGGGAATGACGCTGCACCACCAGGTCAGTTTGAATCCGGTAGAGATTACACCGCTGCACCATTGCGGGCACCATAATCAAGCTCCAGATAGACCCCCCAAAAAAATCAGCCTCCCTGTATTAATCTTCTGTTTTGCAACATTACTCCAGAGGCATTTTTGAGCCATCTAACTTTGCTAAGCTATTAGAAGATACCAAATAGAGCAATACCTTGATAGTCTCTCAAAAACTGCCATGGCTCAAAAAGAATTCCATTGACCGTCCAACAGAATCTCATTTGAAACGAGGCTCTATTCTCACTTCAGACGTTCCCCAGCTAAAATCCTAGCAGCTCGACAGGTAACTGTTAGTTCAACAGGAAAAATGGGTATCAAAGCTTTTATTGCTCGTTTACACAATAATTTGGATACAAATTACTTTCTCTAAATAAAAAGTAACCTTGCATACTCCTAACAAAAAGTCTTAGAATCCAGCGGGCTACATGTTTTCCCACTTTTCTGATAGGAAGAACTATATTATTTCTCGAACTATATAAAGAACTTCAAAGTTGTAATCACAAACACCATCTTCAAACCGCACGCTTATATTCAGATGGAGTTTCCATCTTCCTCAAATCCTTACACTTAATACCCACTGATACCCCGTGATTCCACACAGCAGGCACAACTCCCCACGTACTCTGTTAGTGCTCCATGGTTTGTAACGCCAGCTGGCTTTCTAACATCTGGTCAACCCTGCCATGGCTATCAGCAACCAATTAATGTCGGAGAGAAAAAATCTAATTTTGAAGCAAATGGGCACCACGTACATTTAATGCATACTGTTCTTGATTTAGAATCAGTTTATGCTCAATGAAAAAATCTTAAAAAAAAAAAGAACAACTGTATCCTATGTTGTTGACTGTGCCCTATAAAAAAATCCCTGAAGTTTTTCTGGGAGCTGTTATAAACGTAACAGAAAGACATACACATTTCAGTTTGGATGCTAAAATGTAATAGACTAACAAAATTAACAGCAACAAAAAAAGTAACTATATGTCAAATACACCCTGAAGGTCAAGCAAATGTTTTACTGATGGGTGTTCTTAACAAGCACATTTAGAAAATGAGATGAAGAACCAACTTGAATGAGTCCATAACAAACAGCATTTTTCAAAAGCCGTTAAAGGGATTTAGAAAAAAGTCCAGTTCAACAGCAGCAGAACTACCTCTATAGCAACAAACAAAGATGCTCTAGCTTGGAGGCACAACCACCTCAATTGCTATTTCATTACCTTTCAATTTGTAGGACTCAGTTTTGTACCAGTATTTTGACTTTCATACCCTGCGGTACTTGCAATGTGAACATGTTTTTGTGGTTGCTGCTGTTGTTGTTTTGGGTTGGGGTTTTTTTGCGTGCTGGTCAGGGAACAAAACTATTTCAAAGAATGTCTAGGAAGCTGTAATTAGTGACAAAACCTGTCTGCTTCTCCAGATGTAGTGGTATACCCGTGGGTAAATACAATTGACAGCAATGTTTTCCTGTATATTATATATATATATATATATTATATATAAATATTATATATTATAATTATTAATATTTATTATGTTATATTATTTTTATTATATTATTATAATTATATATAATATATTATATTATAATATTATATATTATTACATATATAAATATATAAATATTCCTCTGCTACCAATTCCAAAGTCTTTTTAAAAGGTGGGTATAACCTATTTTGGTTACAGGTTAAAAAAAACTGGGGAGGAATGAAACAGCTATTATAATGAAGATTATAGAAAAGGGTTGGTAGAAAAATCTCCTTTCTCGATTTTGCTTCTGAACTTGGTGCTTTGAATTTTTGGAAGCTGAGCCTGCACTGGAAGGATTAAGGAATCGCACTTTCCCCAAAGAAGCCGTCCTGTTTCTTACACAGGCCTGACTACCTCGGACATGTAGCCCTTCTCTTGGCAGACTTGTGCAGGTTACACTACTCCCCTCAGCTCAAGCACCTAGCCCAGGTTTAAGCCGCACTCCTGAGGGCAGCAACCGCAGAAAACTGCATGTTAAACCGTGGTTGTCTGCTACACCCGGGAAGGCCTGTGCAGCGCATCTCGGGGAGCATCGCACCCACTGAGCCATCCCAAAAACCCTCTTCGTGGCCGGGCAGGGCAGAGCACCCAGGCCGTGAGGGAAGAGGCCAGAGCTTGGTGGTGAGCTCAGGGCTGGAAACGGGAGCCGTGAGGCTGGCGACGGGGAGCAATGGCAGGAAAGGGAGAACACCCCTCAGGACGGGCAGGGACACCACTTATTACCTGAGCCCTGCGGCGGCGGCAAAAGGGGCAAACAACCTCGGCGGAGCGAGTCCGACGGCACCGAGAGGAGCCGCCGCCGCCATGCCGCCACCCCGCCGCCGCTGCGCCCTGCCGGGGGCAGCCGCCATGCCCGGCTCGGCCACCTCAGGGCGGCCGTAGGGGCGGCGCTGGGCATGGCGGTCGCTGTAGTTGCTTTCCCCGGCGCCACGTCCAGCAGCGGGCGCAGGAGGGAGCTCGCTCAAACTACCGCTCCCAGGGCCCGCCGCCGCCACCGCCGCCTCCTCCTCTCGCAACCCGCTGAAAGATTTCCGCAGCGGCTATGGCGGGGCGCAGCTGGGAGGGCACCGGGGGCTCCTGAAGGGCTGGCGCCCGCCCTCAGCCGCCTCTGAGGGGTCCTCGCCCGCCGCGGAGCAGCCCCCGGGGAGAAAGTTTTCCCTCGGCTCCTCCGCCAGGCCTCGGGGGGAGCAGCGTGAAGCCGCCCGGGGTGCCTCGGCATGCTGCTCCCCACCGCCCTGGTGCGGGGCGGCGGGCAGCTGCGGGTCCCCCTGGGGAGGTGGCCGCCGGCGCCGTGCCTGAGATGGCGGCGGCAGCCCCCCCTCAGCCCCTGTGCGCTGCTCCGGGGTGCCCAGGCGAGTGTATGGACGCAGGCGGGGGGGTTGGGAGCTGAAAAGTCTGGCCGTGACAGCAAGCATGTGTCGGTGCGAAGGGATCAGAAGGATGAGGCTCTGCTGTCGGCGGCTCGGAAAGGTAAGAGCTGTGCTCAGAGGTGAGGGGGTGCCCCGCAGCGCTTCCAGAGGCAGGCGCAGGGAGCATTGCCGCTGCCCCTTTGGTTGTACAGCCCCCATACACGCCCACAGCTCGGAAACTGAAAAAAACACAACTCTCAGAAAACCGACAGAGTCCTTTTCCATCGTGTTGGTTGCAAACACTTCGGTGTAGGCACTGCTGAAGCAGAACTGAAATTCTGTGGCTCCTTCCAAACAGCTTGTTGACTGAGTGTATAAGTCAAATCCACACAAGCAGTAAGTTCTAGTAATTCCCCTTTTTAAAAGGAAAACCTTTCGCACACAACCTGTTTTGATGCTGTTAAGCCAAGTCTACTTCCAGCACTTTGCCAAAGCGCTGTATCTGCTGCTGGTTTCTCTACAGAGGGCCCGGCACTTTGGTTCTTTTCATTCATTTCAGTGAAAGGTGACTCCTGCGCTGTCTCGGAAATTCCAGATTGAAAAAGTTTGTGGAAAGCATCTTCAGCTGATGATAATGTTTCAGGAAAAAAATGGTTTTTAATGTTTCCTCAGTAATTTGCGCTTTGCTGCAAGGCGTACTTTATCACTTAAACAAATGAGTAGTTTCTTCCTCCTTCTCGAAGAGTACTTTGTGAATCTCGTTACTTTTTTCACAGTTTATACTGACCCATTTACTGGTGCATTAAATCAAGTTACATTATAAATTGCAGTTGACAGTTTCAATAAATACATATTTTGGTCTAATATCCCTCCTTTTTATTGTTCATTTGATTGCAAGAAAATAAGAATACATAGCATAGAAATATAAACCTGTCTTTTATAACATCAGGACACTCCACGATCTCTTAGTGATGAGGCATTATAGAAGCTGTGGTTGGGATTTTTTTCTTCTGACAAAATGTTACCTGAGTAGTTTGAACTAATAGAAGAGCATAAAGGTATGCAAGTTTTACTTCCCAATGATCTAACTCTCACATTGTTTTATGTCTTATTTCAGTGAAAGAAGCTGGAAGAGACTTTACCTATTTTATTGTGGTGCTTGTTGGAATTGGTGTTACAGGTTATTTTTTAAATTACTATTCTTTATCAGAAGATATTTTTCACTAATTCCAGATTAATTCTCATTCCATTTTTTCTTGTTTCTATTACAGGTGGTTTGTTCTATGTAATCTTTAAAGAGTTATTCTCTTCTTCTAGTCCGAGTAAGATCTATGGAGATGCCTTGGAGAAATGCAGATCTCATCCTGAGGTTGGTTTTTGAACATTAGTCGTAAGTTTATGTTTCTCATTAATTTTGGCCTCTCTTCAAGTCAAAAGTTTGCTTCTCACAAGCAAACCTACAGGAACATCCACATGGATGTTCAAACACCAGCAAGATCTGCCTATGCTTCTAGCTGGACAGAGCTGGGTCAGCTCTAAATCTGAACCTGTTCTAGATTAATGCAAGCTCTGAATCTGAATGAATTAGCGTGCTAAAAGACAAGAGAGTGTAGCACAGCCCTACAGTGTCTGCCACTTCAAAGCATGTGTATCTGTAGGCACTTGCAGTGTTCTGCAGATCAGAGAGGCATCTGGTCTCAATTAAGATTTATGGATCTGTGTTGCTGACTTTCCTCAACACAGTTATTCTGCTGCAGCTTCGGTAGGGTTCTGTCATGTGAAACACTGCATAAATATCAAGGAATTCAAACTCTTCATTTGAAACAGGGCTAACATTACTGTGGCTAATAGGAAAGGAGAAAGGGGACAGTCATACGGTCAGTCTCATAAGATAGCTAAATATAAACAAAAGTCAGTCCAAAACTAGACTACAAAAGTCAGTGCTTCAAACAAAACAAGAAAGGTGGGGAATAGCTTTGAAAAATTACCACAGGTGCCGCTGAGATGCCTGAAGTGACAAGTTCTTACTAGGAAAGAAATTAAGATTGCTTTAGAAAAAGTTTGTAGAATTAAAACTCCTCTCCAGTAGTTACACCATGAAAGTACCCTTCCTTTCTAAGCAACTTTAAAGTAATTTTAAAACTAGGTTAATTTGGTCTGTCTTTATAGATCTGAAGAAAAAAATGCTTGAATTTCATAAACGGTGTTTCTTAGATAAGGTGAAGGGCAGTTATTTGCATTTTAAGATTAAGCTTCAGTCAGATAGTCTCTTGGAAAAGACATGAGCAAATATGCTTTTTTCCCCTTTTTATACAAAATGTCAGTAAAGTATAAAATACACAGTAAGAAAAGAGATTAAAATGTCTTAATGCCAGAGGATGGTACAAATGGAACATATTACTGGGATTTATTGTAGGCATTTTGCATGTGATTGTAAAGGAAAAACACTGAAATAGAGTAATTTTTCCTGTGGTGTTTTCTTTCATAAACTATTGCATTCTTCTTAACGTATCAGACGCACAAGAGACAATTTGTTGAAATAATTGAAAGAAGATGTATTCACAGAAGGGACAAGAGCTGATGCTAGAATATCTGTTTGAATGTGATACCTTCTGACAACTCGAACCTCTTTTCTCTTGTAGATAATTGGTGTCTTTGGTGAACCCATTAAAGGTTACGGGGAGGCAACACGAAGAGGAAGACGACAGCTTGTCAGGTGTTTGCCCCATACAGACAATAGTTTTTGCACAGCAGAGGCATTCTGGGACACATCACAAAGTCAGATCTAGATTACTGAACTGTGTGACATACCCTGTCAATTCTGAGTGAAAATGAAAGGAATTGTTTGCAGTACGTCTTATGTGGTACACACCACTAAATACGGTGCACATGCAATATAAAATGCCAATTCCATGTGCCTCAGAACAAGTAATGGCCAGCATGGTAAACATGGAGCACCTTGCTACAAAAAAAAGAGGATGAGTCTGAAGAGAGTAGTACAGAGGCACAGGCATGCATCTGGGGAGCAGGGGTGAGACCAAAGTGTAGTGTGAAGTCCTCGAGTAGAGTAAAATCACTCTTTGAAAAACGATAGAGAGTTTTTCTTATGAAATAGCAGCTCTTAACAGGCCAGAAAGAGCAGGAGAGGTTCCAACTTGAGCAAGCTATATTCTTAAAAGTCCAATTTAAAGCTAGGCTGTGTCTAGGTGAGCAGGTGTAGTCATTGCAATGAGTCTATTGTCCTGAGTTGACATGTAGCACTGACTGCCTGTTACTTATATTACTTTCTGGTACTTGAGGCCACATTTCTACTGCATATTTAACATAACAGTTCTCAGCTAAACGTTTATGAGTGTATCAGTTATTCTCCAGTTGAGGTAAACAACAGAACTAATTCTTATAAAACAAATCCTCCCTGCAGTATAACCCAGCAGAGGCTTAGTCTTTATTATGTTCTTTGACTTGAATTTATTCAACGAGTTTTCATACAGTGTGGGACACACAGGCCCAGCTATAAAATTTGAACGATGAAATTGAGATTATTTTTAGGAGGAGGATTTTTACTTTGAACTGAAAATTTATCTTTTCACTAGACTGTGAAAAAGTGTTTAAAGTGGAGCTGCTACATGAAAAGAATATCAATGAAAATTTGTACTATCATCTTTCCTAGTGTTTCATTTCCACTTTCCATTTGAAAGTTTCGTATTCTAAAGAACGTTTTGAGCTGAAAACTTGATCAGATTGTAGAGCTCAAGTCTGTGATAAAAGGATGACCTTAAATGTCTCAAAAATAGTTTTTCTGTGCATGGCCATCTTGAATGTGAATTTACTGCAATGAGACTTCATTCATCTTTGTCCTTTGTAACCCACCATGTCACCTTAAACCATATTCAAAGTCATCATTAATTCACAGTGTGTTATCTGGATTTGATTGATGGAAAAAGCTTGGAACTGTGCAGCAGTTAGTAATTTCAGTAGGAAACCTAAACTGGCAGCATAATTCTAGTTTTACCATTAGTTTCTGGAGGTGGTCACTTGGAAAGTGATTTGACCTTTCTGTTTATCTATTATTTGACTGTAACCTGACTGTAACTGAAATATCAGCACTTAGGCTGGAGGTCTGAAATGAATGTCAAAGTTATGCAACTTCTATAGAATGAAATTATTGCCAGAATATGTGAAGTATATAGTAAACTATTTTGTGGTGAATTAACAAACCTAGTATCTGAGTTGACAAAGCATTCTTTGCATGTTTTGCATGAGTTTTGAGGGGAGGACTGCAGTGAGAACATTTAAGCACGTCAACTGTTAACCATCAGCTGCTAACTAGTTCTCTCTTCTAACTCTCCACTACTCCTTATATGCCCACAGTAAAGCTTGGGAAGAGAAGTCAAGAAGGAACCCATGGTAGCATAAGGACTGCACTGGAATACACTTTCTCACAAAAGTAGTTAAGCAGCTCCTCTCTAAATAAGAAGCTGAAATTTGAAGTTTAACTAGCTATCCTGTCTGGGTGGGTTGTTTTTTTTGTTTTGTTTTGCTGTTTTTAGTCACGTTGAATACGTAAAGGATGGACTGAAACATATGCGTTTGAAGTTCTATATTGAGGGCTCTGAACCAGGAAAGCGGGGAACAGTCCATGTGGAAGTCAAAGAGGTATGTACAATTGCTTGATACAGCTGACAACGCTAATCTTGGATTTAAACTACCAAAGAGAAAAAAAAAACAGAGCCTGAAAGTGTTTTCCTCATTACAGAATCCTGAGGGAGGAAAACCTGAAGTCCGTTACATATTTGTGGACGTTGACACCTATCCTAGAAGAACCATTATCATTGAAGACAACAGATAGCCGGTGATCAAAGTTGCTGCTTCATCTTACTCACTGTTGAATGATATCAGCGTAAGCAGTCTACACAGGAATTGTTTGGTGTTCTTGATCATATCTTGCAGATTTGGAGTTAAATATAGGAAGTAACCTCTCAGGGCCTCCGTTAAAGTCTCTCATAACAACAGATCCAGAATTTGTGGTGAAGCCAATGAAAAATAGTAGAGCCATCACTTACGGCAAGTACTTTTGAAATAGGAAAATAATGGCTCATAATAAACTGTTTAATGCTGGATAATTCTTCTTAACACCTAAAATCTGAGTTTTTCAAGGTTTCAGGTTTAGGTGGAGAGTTTCTTGTCTTCCTTTGCTTGGATTTCCCACTAGCACTGCAATAAAGAAAGTGGTATTTGAAATGCAGACAAATACTGTTTTCATTCTGGATGCGTTTGTAGATAATTTATGTTAGTGTGTAAAGGAGATCTAGTCCACATGCATCTAAGAATATGAATTTTGGAGACCCACACCCATGACAAATGACTAAACATAAAGACTCCAATATTGGTATCTTTTAAATAAGTTATCAGCACCTGTACTGTCTGCTCCTTTCAAGGTCTGCCACCCTGCTCCACTGAGTAATGACAAGAGGTGCTCCACACTGCCAACACTTTTTTCATTAACATAACTAATCTACATCTTCCAGGAATTAGATTCATATAATTTTACCCAAAATCAAAAGCTCAACTCATGACCAAATTTATCTCTTGGGTTTCTTCATTAGTGCCACATGGCAGTTATTAAGCATAATTCTGTGTATTAATGAGCCTCAGTTGTGTCTGTCACACGGCACCATCTGAAAACTTTCAAGCTTTAGTGTCTTACATTTAACCATTTTCTTAAACACCAACTAATGCATTTTTCTGTGGTTATCTATATATAATACAAGCTTTTTAGTTCACTAGTTGTTTATCCCTAAATTAATATACACTGATGTTTAGCTTCATTCAGTGGCACATTTGGGTTGTTCTAAAGTTCAGACAGTATTCCCTCATACAAATACCATAGAGAGACATTTAGTAATACTTTACTGCCCTCCCATTCAGTTTCCAGTAATCTCAGCTGCATAGCCCTAATAACTACACATAATACTTTTTTAGACCTGGATAGTTTTACTTTATATTAAGCGTTGCAACTTTAGCTTCAGTCAAATCCTCATATTGTTTGAAAGTATTCAATGAAAAGGAATCCCCAATTTATTCCAACTCTCTGAGTGTGGTAGAGAAGAAAAGCACATGTTATTGCAAAGCAGCTACCAATGTCAATCTATGATAAAGTGCAAGGTATTTTGGAGTTTCTACATTGTACAGAATATAACTGACTTCTGCTGTGCCAGCCAAAGGGAATTTTACAAAACTAACATCTGTTCAGACTGATCAAAGTGATTCCATATCTGTCAGTTTCAGCAGAGTGATAAAGTTGTCTGATTTTTTATCTATTAATGGATAATTGTCAAAACCAAAAAGTCTTTTACTCATAGTCAAAAGCTACAGAAGTCACTGTGGTTCCCTACTGAAAGTATGAGAAACCATTCTGGTACTTGTTAAGAAGTAACTCCAATGAACTTTTAATTTTCACCCGCAGTTATTGACATCATTAATGTCAATCTGGAAAGGTTTCTTCAAACAATGAAAGCAACTATTGCCCCCTTCATGTTATTTTTGTGAAAGTAATAGTTATTAATACATTCTAGTGTTGCTTATGACTCTTCCTAATTCTTAGCATTGCACTTTACCAAAACCTATAACCAAGTACAAAGAAAAAAAAAATCAGAAGCCCTCTGTTTCATTGCATACTGCTGCAGTAGTGACTGATAGCATTGCATGCCACGTTTAAGTCCAGTTGCTGTAAACATGTGTCACACATGGCAGTTACTGAAAACTACTTGTGCAAGAGTTTTGTCATAAATACAAGACAGAGCAGTTAAGAACATATCAGAAATACTGCAAGCTATATAATTGTATAACTTAATATTAAGCTTACTAGCCGTAAGCCTGTGCTACACCTTGATAAAAATGTACTCATTCTTCAACTTTTATGAAACAAGACTATATCAAAATACACAGTTTAGGCTAGAAAACTTGATGTTGTTTTTGCCCCTCCTTTATGAATTTCTTCCATCTCAAACTGCCTGAAAGCCGTTGTAAATTTCCATGTCAACAACAGAATTGACAGGCTAGATTTTTTTCCTATATCTCCACATTCCAGCTTTGCTCTCCCATTAATCTGAATGTGGCTTGTTTTCAGTGGGCTTCGCTACTGGGGAAAGTAGTATTTCCTAAAGCAAGATGTAAACAACTTTTTAGAGTAAATGGTATGGTAAAAACAATGTGTCAAATCCAGTCCTTGAGGAAAAAAATAAATCAAGTGTCACGCCTCAAAAGAAAGACATTAAAATAAAAACAGTGAAGAAAAACCAGCTGTTTAGGTTTACTTTTGTCTTGTTTTAGAGCCTTGTTTGCAGTGAAGAAAGAAACTGTCAGGACTAGAAGCTTGCTGGGAAGGAAAAGATTCTGATCTTGCATAATGATTTTCCAACAGTGGAATTACAAGAAATACTTTATTAGACTTGTGGTAGAACAGCAAGAGTTGGCCGTTGGGTTAATGTCTACATTTGGCTTCAGCTCTAGAGAAAACAGAGTTTGATTATTTACAAACAAGTTTCCATATATTTTTTTCAGTAGTAAGGAATTCCTAGCTTACATAAAAATACAACAGTTTTCAAGGCTTGTGTGAAAGAGCTATTTGAGAATCTGCGTTGCCTGGTCACTGTGAGACATCAGAATGGAACTTGTGAGAGTTGTCTTAAAAGGACTTGGTACCCTTGTCATATGTTGGCATTTGTGTCAGACATCAATATTGTGTGCTGTAGCTGGGAATAAATGCTACAGTTCCAGGTGTCAGAAAAAGTCTTTGCAAAGTCAAAATAATGAATCTGTCTGGTACTTTGGCAACCAGTCTAGACCTATACAAGAAAAATGGAGACAACATAACTGGCAATGAGGAAGAGACAGGCGCACAAGTATAATTTAAAAGGCACAGGTGGACGTAGAATGTCTAAAAGCAAAGTGCCAACCTCTGGTTTACGCACCACATTTCAAGAAACGAGAATCCAGAAAATCAAGTCAGGTGATTACTTTCAAACTAATTTTTGTTTAGGTTATCCCCAATATGATGGGGTTATAAATAAAACGTTTCTTATCCTGTACTTACATGGAGTGTGCCGTTGTCGTTTCCAGAACTCATCTCACTCCTGTGAAGTTGCAGGGAAGCAGGTGTGTGAGTGCATTTGCTCAAAACAGCAGGATACACAGCTATGGTGGGACCCACGAACAAAATTATAGCAAGTGCCAGTTACTTTTTGATGTGAAACTGTCATGCTATTGTGGAAAAAATAACTGCCAGGAAGTCAGAGCCAAAACAGTAACATTTTCATGGAAATTAAACACATTACATTTTGACTGTTGCAGAGTTAATAAAAATGTATATGCACAAAACCCCGTTCTCCTTTAGGAAGAAAAAAGTACTTCACCCACGAGTGAAATGCTGTTTTTCCAGAAACACCGTATGACAGATTATTCAAAATTTGAGGTAGGTATGCAACTTGGTCTTTACCATCTCATCCTTTATTTTTGTGAAATCATTTTGTGATATCCCTCATTTTTGTGATGCCCAACGTTGTGTATGTAGAGAACAGGCAGCCAACAGCCTTAGAACCGGTTTGTGGGAATAACAAAGCCACGCTGTTACTTGGGGGCTTTTGTTTGAGTCTAGGTTCCATGTTTGTGTACGTGTTGTATTGAGACAGAAAAAAAAAATACACTTTCAGATAATTAAGTTTGTTAAAATTTTAAAATATCAAAAACTGACTACCTGGCTACTCTTTAGTTAAGCTTCAGTAAACAGAAGTTCAGACTGATGGAAATAACATGTACGGAAGCTTATAATTACCTACAAAAGGAGATGACAGTACCTCTAACAGAAAATATCAGGTGTTTAATAGAAAATGCCAGTTTTATTTTTTTCCGGCCCTTCTTACTCACCCTTTCCCTGAGGTGCCCACCCGTGGCTGCAAGTCCCGGCCCTGCCCTGTGGTGGGGCCCTTGGAGCAGGCTGCATCTGCGATGAGGCAGCCCAGGCCTCACCTCATGGAGCCCTGCTTTACCAAATCTGAGGGCTCATTTTCACCTCTCTGTTAGCTTAAGACGTGAATGTCTCCCCTAACTTACCATCCCACCACACACACAAGTATCTAGCTGAAATTTAACGGGACTTTAAACTTGAGCACCCTGGGGACCTCACTGCCACGCGCTGCTAAGGCCAGCATTGTTCAGGGTTCACAGCCATTCCTTCCCAGCAGTGGTATGGTACCCACCTGGCCCGTTACGATGTCTTCTCTTAACTCCAAATCACATACACGTCTCTGCCACCACATCTTAAAACCTCCTGGTACTGCACGGGGAAACCTTGGCAGAATAATCATGTTTATCCAACCTCCATTTCATTACAATTCCTCTTTATCTGAATCACAATTAGGTTCTCTAACATGAATTACCTTCTTGTATTACTCGCCACAATTAACTCTATTAACTTTCACTCATCCAAGTGCATTTTCACTTTTTATAGGAACAGATTGTTTTACAATTTCGATCCTAATTCTTTTTTTTTCTAAAATCGTAACAATTTCAGCCATAGCAAAGTCTTATTACAGCTGTTTTATACAGGTACTAAGTATGTGGCTATATTCCCCAAAATCTGATTTGCTTCATTAATGTTACAAGTCATATTGGAGCTAGAAGTGAATTGGTATTTTGTATGCTGTCTGGGACTGTCTGTTATCCTGTATGTATTAACACTGACCCAAAGTCCAATGGAGAAGCACGGATTTTCAGAATGCCACTAGTCACTTTCTGGCATGATATTTAGCAAGTTGTGTGCACCATAGTCAAGTGTGCGACACTGAAAAGGATAAATATGGGAGGGAAAAATACCAGAGACATCTCAAGAATTAAACCAGAAAGCAGCCTTCTATCAGCCATCTTGGGCATAAAAGCCCCATAACGAGCCACAAATGTTTTTCCCTGAAAACATCCATGGAAGATGTTCTACTTTACTATTTTTTGTATTCTTCCCACTTCTTTTCCCTCAATTTCTCTTTTAACACGTCTTCAGGAGTCCTGCCAGCCTCTACATTTATTTATCTTTTTATTCAAAATATTATGCCTTGCTTCTATGTCTGCATTTCTCTTCTTTACCTATATTTAAGTTAGCAAAATGAAAGATGAGGAAGAAATATTACACCTTTGGTTTCCAAGGTATCTAGAGCTGACAGCTTTTCTCCTGTGCCTTTATCCAACTTTTCCATCACGCTGACTCATTTAAAAGGTGGTATGAAATCTTATGTCCAGCACCCCATCCAAATCTCCAACCACTAACATCTAGAAAAGCTGCAGATGTGCCTCAGTAGAAAACACTTCAAGGGGAATCAAAAAGGAGAAATCAAATAAGCGCTACAAGTGTGTGATTCATGCTAAGATCAGAGCCAGTCAACTCTGGGTCTTTCCTCCTGTGTTGAGTGAATCGGCAGTTTGTCCTTGATAATCCCTCGCTCCATCCTGCATTGTAATGATAAAGGCTGGAAAAATACTGCTGCATTTGGTGATGTCTTCAGCCTTTGGGACCGAATAACAACATGGAAGTATTTAGTTTTGTATTTTTGTAAAAACATACGTTTCACATTGAAAATACTAACTCTAAACCAACTGCTAATTACAGTCAGCCCAGTTTACCTACAGGCTAGCCATCGTGTTATGCCACACACAAGTGACATGCCAATGACTTTCTTTTCATGAACAACTGGCCTTGCATTTCCTAAATTCTGTTTCCAAAGGAAAACTAATATTCTTAAAAATGAAGTCATCAGAATGTCAAGAATATTAATATGTGCTCCACAGAGTGAAGTCTAGATATTTACATTTAACACACATTGTCAGGCAGTGCTGTAATCACTGAGCAATCTTCCTGTGTGTGAGCATTAAATACTTGTGCTATATGCCCAATCTTGTAGTTTCATTAATGTACTTTGTCATAAAGATCAGGAGAAACCAGCACAAACAGATCCATGCTGAGGTCATTACAATGAGTTATAAATGGTTTTGCTCTGCGTCTACTGACATCATACCCGTGGGAGTTTCTACCTTTGAAACAGCAGACATTAGGTGGCTTCTAAAACCCATGTTTTTTCAGTCTCGGAACCTTGGTGAAGTTTCCCGTCTCTAATTCAAGGGTCATTCATCTCTTCTCTGGTAATAAGAGTTAGTTTGCTGGAGGCCAGTTGCAGGCTGCTCTTTCACATCTCTGTGCACCGCTCAGGTTCCTCAGGTCATGCTTTCTGCAGCCATGCACTGTGTGACTCCATGCAGCTTGCACTGGGATTTTAAAGACAAGAAATAGCACGGATATTTTTGGAACTGCCTATAAATCACTGCTGCAACACACAGGGTTACTCTTGCACACTGAAATAATTTACTTCATAGAAATAAGGACTTGTGAGTAATGATACAGACATTTTCAGCATCCCAGAAAACAGTAACAAGCACAGCACTGGGACTCAGGAAACACTGATTCTAAGCTAAGTTCTGTCAGTCATCCATTCTGGGGGCCTAGAATAAGTGTTTTTCTCTTCCTCTACTGCAATAATCATCTGCCTCAAATGAGTACTGTAAGAAGCCATTAATGAATTCAGGCTTCACAAAACCTGAATAAGCTCATACACCCCTGCTCAGAAACCCAGGGAGGCCAGTTTTCAGAAACCCCTGAGCCCCCTTTTTTAGACACACTTCAAGTCAGGTACTCCAAAGCATTTTTCCAGAATGAAAGTATCATCACTTCTGGCTATTAAAGTGATAAGTTGTGAAGTGATAACAAAATATGTCATGACAGAGTAAAAAATAAATTAAAAAAATCACAATATCAATCTTTTTTCTTTTGCCACACCTCACAAACTACATGATTATACAGGAAATTTTCATAGGAAACCAATAGTATTAGCTCTGATAACAAAGAACTGAATGGTTCAGTGCCCCAATCTTGTTTTATCCTGGATATCCTGTGTCCCTGCACTGCAGTTAATCTCCATTTTTAGTAACAACCTCCTCACACTTGAAAAGACTGTGACAAGAAGAAGAAGCTCACTTTTAAGCCCAGGCTAAAAAAAATAAAAATAAAAATACAACAACAAGAAAACAACAACAAACAAACACACAAAGCAGAACAACAACAACAACAAAGTTTTATGCATAACAGAGCTAAAGCCATCACTCTAGGAAAGTACAGATTTCTTTATGCATATAAAGACTAAAATAAATTTATTTAGGCTGAATTCAGCTTTCTTCTGATACAAAGGGGAGCCCTAGTATTGCATACCATGAGTAGTAGCACACACATCACAATACAATAGGCTGCACAAATAATAGCAATTAAAAGTAATTGAACCGCCACCTACTGTAAGTGATAACACTGTGATTTACAAAATGTGATCTGAAATACTATTTTAGGTCTAACCACCATGCATTTTAAACTCTTTTTAAGTTTAACATCTCATAAAGATCTCTTTCACTAATCCAATGGGCCTGGGGAGCAGGTAAGGGCTGGAGCACAGCTCCTAGCCTCCATCTGCAGGAACAGAGCATGGTGATGGTGAACAGGAGTCCCTTATGAACAGAACTACCCTCAGCGTGAAGCAGGGAGCACATCAGGTCTGGAAACGTGGCCAGCTGAATGCATGCATATTACCTTTCACTGCAAGTGGTCTAACAAGTAGACTGTGGGGGATTTTGCTCCCTCATCTGAATTTAGTGGATGTTGTGAAGCACTTGCAAACAGAAATTTGCAGGTTCATGTCTTGGACATGCATCTCATAGACCTTAATCTACAGCTGGTTCAGCCCCAGAAGGATTACACAGATGGTCCCTGTGGTCTGTGCACCCAAACTAACCAGCACCTTGCAGCAAATGCTGGGGAACAATCCACAAACTCAAGTGTGTTGGCAGTGAGCAATTTATTTGTAAGAATGAGCAAGCGTGTGGGACCAATAAAACAAAAATCTGCTCACCTGTACTTTACAAGCAAAAAGGACAGTAGTAACTGATGAATATCTCTTCACTGGCAGGTCCAGCCCCATCACACCTGGCTCTCATTTAACGTTTGCTTGCAAGTTAATGGAAATAAGTTGGAACACATAAGACTTCAAAGAATTTGTAGTCAATACTTAAAAATTTTACGTGATTTCATGTCCATATGTGTTAATTAAACTTCCTAAGAGTTTTCATAATAGGGTCTCACAAGTCATGGAAAAAAGCCACCAAGTTGACAGCAGATCTGAATTCTGAGATTGATTCTGTTCATGTGACAAAAATGGCAGATGTAGCAGATTTCCTAATTATTTCCTAATACTGAACTTTATTAAGAAAACATAAATAATATCTATTTCCCATTTCTAAGCCCATTCACTTTTCTCTTGGCCCACTAGAACATTCCATCTACAGTCTCTCCGGATTTCAAGGAACAGCAATCAACATCAGTGAGTCTGTGTGTAACTGCGGAGAATACACACTCCCTCAGCCTCTGCCATCATTTGTAGTTTAGCACCACCTTCCTATACACCAAAGAATGACAGCTTTGCACTGCAAGATCTTTTGGCACGAAGCCTTTGTACAAAAGCAAAGAATAAGCAAAATTCAAAAAAAAAAAAGTGGTGGTTGTGTCCCTATCTGTTTTAATTACTAGACATGTTTAATAATGAGATGGTGTTTTCCACCCTCAGCAATTTTTAGACTCTATCCCACAGACCAGTACTCACAGACCAGCATGTCAGTTATGACAGCCCTATAGATAGCTGTCGATCTGTGTTGTCATGGTGTAGGGCCGATGGCTTAGGTTTCCAAGTCACGAAAACTGAAGTTTCTAATGCAAAATATAGGTGAAGTTTATGCTGAGTTTTAGCATATATTAGTATTGAGAAAGAGATTGTGGGTGCCTAATCTGAACATAATACATTTGTTCAACATTCAAGGTAACAAGTTTCAACCTGTTTTCTACATTTCATCATAAACAACTGTTAAGGAAAGTTTCAGTGAGTCCTTTAAAAACAGACAGGATTGGTAACTATAGTTCACAGTAGAAATACTTTCATAATCCAAGGAGGTGTTATGAAAAACAGTAGGGCAGTAGGGGTGACAGATATAGGAGCAACTGACCTGCATTAGAGTCAAAGACAAGCCCATACCTCAAAGAAAATTCAAGACAAGCTTCCAGATTTTTATTTTATTTTATTTATTTTATTTTTTTTTACAATGTGTTCTTCAGTATTCCCTTTGGCATGTTCCCCAGCTTGCCCTCACTTGCATGGGGCATGTCTAGGATCAACTAGCCAAGAATAAGCTTAATCACAAAATTACCCTGCAGTCACCCTCTACAAAACCTACTTTTAGGCTGAGCTCCTTATCTTGTCACCCAGAAGCTGCACATACCCCCATGACACGACCTCTTTTACAGAAGTCTCACAAGCTGATACTTCAAAAAATAAGAGGTTTGTAGTCCTTCACTTCCTTTATGACAGTGAGCTATGACGTGAATCTGCATTTACATCTGCTTACTCTGGGCAGCAACTTCTGATCAATGATAAGAAAGGTGATAGATGATAAACGATAAATAGGCGTCAGCCTTTAAAATCTTTCCCAAACGCCACATGTGAATCAGTGTGTCCTTTTTGGAGGCACTCTCAAGAAAATACATGAAAATGAGTCTTGCAATGTGGGTTAGTTTAATTTCTTTACACTTTTGTGTAGGTATTCTCATTAAGAATTCAAAAGTTAAAGTGGCTTTAATTTAATTTACTTCATTTCTAAGGAGAAATAAAGCAGATCAAATTAAACACGCTGTAATTCTAACAGCATCCACGTAATACTGTGTAGTGGAGTTTAATTCATCCCTTTTCAATTCTCATTTTAGTTTGGATTGCATTTTCAGTGCGTCCCTGAGAAAGCAAATGACAAATGCATTACTGTTTGAAGAGTGTCTTGATAGCATGCAGTGTTAAACAGATAGGTATTATTTTCTTGTCCCAATTAATGGAGCGTGGAAATATTTCCATAGACATTGCTACTCAATAGAGACAACTACATAAACAGATCTCTGTTTTTATCTGACATGTATATTTCATAGTTTTGTTAAAATTTGAATTTGATTTTTATTTCATCCAGACTTTGCATAGAAAATGTATTATATCAGAAGGTTCTTTTAACTCTCTATGATATTTACACTCGCAGAAATAATGTATATGAAAAGCAGTAAACAAATTTACTCCTACTTACAAGGAAAAACATTTTTAGGTGCCTGTACTTCCCTTGTCTCTCCAGACCTCCTCAGACACCAAGCCTTATCTCTCAGATAATCTCTCTCAGATGCCTCAGCGTCAGATCAAAAGCAGCCGTATGTGGGATAGGTAGCTCAAAGCCATGGGGAGGACTAAGCACCATGATGTTTTCCAGTTATAATGTTAATATAACCCGTTCATTAAATTGATTGGGGCAGGCTTTGCAAAGCGTTAGCACTGTAGATGAGCCAGTGGGTATCTCAGGGGTGTTATCACTGAATAGCAAGCCCTTCACAGCCCTTCAAAAAGGCCCATCAAAAGCCACAGGCCCAGAAAGCCTGGTCCACAAGGCAGGCTGGCTTACCTGGCAGGCAGTGATTCTCCATCTTCCTCCATCTTGAGATGTTTCCACAGCCAGTGTGTGCGCAACAGTCGGCACTGCTGGCAGAGCCATGGCCTGGCTGTCCACACAAAGGGGGAAAGAAGCACCTGCGGACTTGGAGGCCTCATGGAAGGGGCATGGATTGGGGTCTGTGGGCCACCCAGGAGAAATCAAGTCCAGGCTGAAGCAGAAAAGAGAGAAAAATGGGAGCTTTGGACTCAATCACTTCAATTTATTTATTTGTTTGTTTATTTATTTATTTTTCAGTGTAATCCATCTTCCCTCATGAATTCTACCTCAAATGTACTAGCCTGATGAAAACATTTGTTCACCGAGCAGTTTTCCATCTTTCAGGCAACCAAATTTCACAGTTAGCTCCCTGAACATAGCATTTGTGTGAAAACTGTGCCACTAAAGATGTTCTCTTTGTGTTTTAGCTCCTGCACTTTAAATTCGATGTTATAGCTGCATGGGAAATCTGAACAGAATGAAAAGCATACAGAGAGAACAGAAGGTGCAAGGTATTAGCAATTATTGTTTGATGACACAAAGTGACAGCGCCAACTATAAAAGCTAGAAAATCATGTTTACAGTTGTTTAACAACTTGGAATTAAATTTTACACAATGAGCATCTGCTCTCAGCCAATTTTCCCCCACACTCATTCACCAAAAGCTTCCGCCAAGATAGCTTGCCTGTTTCTAGGGCCACGGAGGAACAAACACCTCCAAATGTCTCCGTTTCTCCTCTGCCTAATCCAAAATACCAAGACCCTCTTCTGGCAGCTCTAGCAACCTCCAATTTGAAGCAGGGTCTTTGAATTTGCCTGCAGACAGCTTCTGCCGTAGAGACGTGGCCTTTTATCCCCACAAAAATGTAGGCAAATGTTGCCAATATAAAAAAAAAAAAAAAGATGGTAATCCTTGATCACTTCCTACAGGCCAACACCATACCCTCTGTCCCTGGTTATCCCACATTAACCAGGCCTGGGCAGCCGCCTCTGGTCGTGGCACCATCAAAAACCTGGGATGCCCAAGTCCAGGCTCCCCAAGGTCAGCATTCTGCCGCAGCTGCTGGATCACGTCCCTGTGGATGTCCCATGGGGCAGCCTCAGAGCCTGGCATATGGCCTCTCCCCCAGCCATCTCACCCTTTCCTCCGGGCTTGATCGCAAGCAACAGGGAATAGCTTTCTCGGAAAACTTTTCCATCGTGCTTTTCGAATCTAACATCTGACTTCTTATCCTTGACTAAGACTTCTCCACATGCTGACAGATCTTCATGTCCTCTGTGCTTGGGATGGTGAAGTGAGATGAGCAACTTGCCACTGAATCTGTGGTGGGGCTAACTGCAGTTGTGTGGCCACAAAGTCCAGTGGCCAGACCCGAGGTGGACACCATGGGGAGCCTGGGTCCAGGGCTCAGCCCCACCACTCAGGTACCCAGGAGATGGCTCCTGAATTAACACAGAGCTGTGAGATCATGATACAGAGAGGAATATCAATAACTAAAAAGAGTTCTAGAAATGTATTGAATGTAGAGTTGCTCTTTTCTATCCTCCTATACATTGATAGCCCTGGCCACTTGACCTCAATAACTGCAGCAGCACCAGCAGATATCTCTGGTAGGGCTGGCAGATCTGATTTAATTCACACATCCCAGCTTCTTCTGGGGATGTCCTTCAGCCACTGTCACTCAGTTACACCCAGTCATGTCCATAAACCCTTAGATCTTTCCTATCACCTTGGGAACAGTGATAAGCACGGGCCGGAGCAGAGGTCTGTAGCAACGGAAAAGGATGTTTTTCCTAAGGTGTTTAGCAGCAGCTCTTCTCTAATGTTGGCAAAGCCCCGTACAGTGGTAGCAGTTGAAAAATAGAAAGGAAAAAAAAAAAAAAGGCTTAGGTCACCCAAGGTATTTAACTCATGTGGACTGTGTTTCTGCAGCTATGCTGGGGAGGAGGCTGCCAGCAGAGAGTGGTGGGGACCCATGGGGACCATCACCTCATCCTCTGATACACTTGGGTCAGGAGGGGATTTATCTCCATGGCCTAACAACTGAAACTCCTTAGTTTTAAGCCCAGCTCAGACTCACTAAATCCACTCTGATGCCTTTAAGAAGCCTCTTCTTCTGTTTCAGAGTTCCCTTCTGTAGTAACTAGATTAATCGATGTTTACAGAGAGCTTTGTGATGGAAAGGCTTGCCAAAATGCATTCTGTAGATTTAGCACTGTTAGGAGTAACAGATTGGAGAAAGGAGATATTTATGGTTCCTCATTTAGCAAAATACTTGATAGCATGTTTAAATTAAAGGCTTAGGATAAGAACTCCACTAATTTCAAGCCTAACTTTATTGAGTTCATATGCAAGACAAGCAATTTTCCAAGTTGGTATGCATGCCAGTTTTCAAAAATAAAAAATAAAAAAATTAAAGGTGTAAGCAATGTACTCTTTATTTTTTAGTCATCTGTATATCATACTGAAAATATATCTGAGTTACTTTGCATAAATAATTAGTAGAAGTATATTGGGAAATTTTAAGTGTTTGGAGGCAGATGCCTCTTCCACATCCCTGAAGAAAAATTGAGAATAAAAGCATCTTTAACAATTTAGAACAGATGGTAGGGCAATAAAAGTGATGAACAGCCAGAAAGCAAGCATCAGAAAATGACATCCATCAGAAAAGAGCCTATAGAAGTGAGATACACAAACACATATATGAGAGAGAAGTGACCTAAGACTCCCAGTCTTTTTGGTCTATCTGATGCCAGTCTGCAACTGAGCGATGAACAAAACATACTGGGAGCTGCATTCCTGGAAAGATGGCCAGTCATAATCAGCAATTATCCCTCATTAGCAGCAGCGGCTGCATGCACTACTGATTTCTTCACTTACCAATGCTGAGAAAAGTGAGCATTTTTCACTGCAAATTCAGAATATCCCACTACACACCCTGAAGAACTGGTTTCCCTGCTCTCTGCCGTTTTCTGCTCTGACTTGCCCCATTAACACTTCCCTGCAGAAGGGGAAGGGGCCAGGCTTCCTGGTGTGCGCAGTCACTGGCAATATTCGGCACCTGGTGCTCTCACCTGTGCTCCGCAGTGACTTCGGGATACAATTGTCTGCCTCCAGGCTACCGCCTGACCTTCTGTGACATATGGCAACTTATGTGCAGGCTTCTGTAAATGATATCTTAATAGTAATTATAATCATTAATTATTGCTTTTACAGTTATTATCTTTATCACTCCAGAGCTCAGCGAAGATCTATAAAGCGTAACACTCCTGAACTTTACTTTGGAATACCAATAACTCAGTAGCCTGTATGAAAAGGAGAATGGTTTCAGGATCTCTCAGTTAGCTGCTACCTTCAGACCTTGAAAGTATCAGTAGAATGCTTAGGTTCAGCCTCAGCTATTCCCCAGATCCTTGTGTTTCTGTAGGACTTTCCTACCTGGGGCCTTGATGTCTCTTTGGGTGCCTTGTGAGCCACTCACTGTCTTCAGTTGTGTCGCTGAAAACTCCAGGGAAGAAGAACCAACATAAGGATTAAGTATTATGTCTCAAGGGATATTTCTAGATTTGGTAAGCCAAGAATTTAAGACTTTGAAAAACTAATAACCCTTTAAAAATTATCTTTTATCAAGCCTAATATGAGCTGTGGCCTGAAGTTGCATTTAACAGCATGGAGCTGGGACAGGGGAGGGTCAGGCTGGGTGTTAGGGAAAGGTTCTGCTCCCAGAGGGTGGTCGGGCACTGGGACAGGATCCCCAGGGCAGTGGTCGTGGCACCAAACCTGCCAGAGTTCAAGAAGCACTTGGAGAATGCTCTCAGACACATGGTCTGATTTTTGGGTGGTCCTGTGTGAAGCCAGGAGTTGGACTCAGTGATCGTTGTGGGTCCCTTCCAGCTCAGGATATTCTGGTTCTGTAAACTGATTTTTTAGAAGTGGTTATTTTCATATGTCATAATCAAACTATGATGTCAACACCACCTATTCACAAATCATGAATCAAACCTATTGGAAAACATTTATCTTTTCATTTACCTTGTTTATCTATTTACATTTTGAATTAAATTTAAATATGTTCTGATTTTCCTTACACTCAGCGTAATAAAAACTGATAAATCACTTGGCTCCAGGAACAGATTTATGCATATCTCTTCAAAAAGAGTAGTGCTGCTCTAAACCCACAAGAATGAAAATTAACCGTAAAGGAAAAGTCTATAAACAAAATGGAAAGAAAAGTTCAAATAACCAATTTTAATAGAATTCAAGGAGTAGAGAAGCAAATAAAGTAGGAAAAATAGGTTAGATACCTTGAGATTTTCATTTTGATAGCTCTTTGGTAGCCAAGATAATGATTATGTAGATCTGAAAGTATAATTTAATTGTTAATCTTCATTGTTTTTGTTCCACTGAGAGTGCTGAACCGCATGTGTTGGCCATAGAGCACGGGTGTTTCTGAGGCTGCACAGAGCAATGAACGCCACGTGGCAATTTCTGAAGAAGCAGAGCCAGGCTTTCTTCTTTCTTATAGAAGTATTGAATATTCCCAAGCTCACTTCTTCCCTAAAATGGAAAATTCTCTTCCTTTTGGTCATTTCTTTAGAATTCAAGACATGCAGAAGAAGGCTTGAAGTCTACTGACAGCAGGAGGGTTCATAACAACTGACTGCACGCTGACACCTGCTGCCTCAGATCCGCTGATGCTCCATTTTCTTTGGGATCCATCACCACATAAAATTTCAGACCTGTGAATTATGTCTTTGCTTTGAAACTGTTTCCTGGTTATCTAATGCTTCACACTACATGGCAGCACTACAGTGACAGGCACTTTATCCCGAATGAAAAATAGATGAAAGGTAGCTGGAAATGCAATACCTCTGTGGTGGTTGGTTGTTTTTTCTTTGTTTGTTTGTTTGTCTGTTAGTTTTTTGCTGAACCAGCAATATTTTGTTGCTATTCATAACCTATCTTGTTCAACTGATCTTTACAGAAAGCAGATAGAGCATTTCATAGTGCCTTCAGCCACATCATGCATCACTTTTTACATAATTGCAGTTGCAAACTACAATAGGGAAAACAGCTTCCAAGCAAGGCTGACAAGTGTACAAACTTTTCCCAATGACCACCAGACTTGGTTAGACTTTCAGTATTTTTCTTTTCATGCTGAATGTCAGCGAACTATGACTCACACCAAATTCACATAGCCCCCAAGAGGCTGTATTAACTCTGGCTACAGCCAAATATCTGTCTAAGTTTCTGTGTGTGAACAGGAAACAGATTCAGCACAAATCTTCATTTATAACTGAGATTAATGGCAAAGGGGCTATGGCTGGCAAAGGAATGAGCTGTTTAACTGGATACACCCAAGCGTTTTCGAGAACTTAAGAAATGTCTTTCAAAGTTCACGGGTTGTCGGTAAGTGAACGGCAAAACTCCTGATGGCTTCGCTGCCTCTGACTGATGGGATCTTTCCAGATATGTAACTGCAGGCTTGCCTAGATTTCGTTCTGGTGAGTCAGCCTGCAGGCACTAGTCCTAAATAACAAAGGAAAAAAGAATTTAAAATAGCTGTTTTAGCATAACTGCAAACATCCTAATTAAAATGTGTTGTATCACACCTTAACCATCAGGAGTGTACCTTTGAAAATACAGCAAATATTGAGAGCTAATACTTTTTATTTCTTTTCCATTAAAGCAGAAGTAGTCTATTAGTTCAAAACAAGTACCTTTTTTCTACTGTAGATACAAAATATGTTAGCATATCATGCCAAAATGCAAGAGAAAGTGCATACTCATTTACGTGACTCTATCGCAAATATACAATATATGCAATATTTCTTAATGCAATTTTCAGTCTGTTAGGAGAAGATGTTAAGACTATAGATGAATTGTAGTACTTGTATAGTTCTCAGCAAGTTTCCTAAAAGGTACCCACATTCACTTACCCATTTTCAACTAGTAAATAACTTTTTAAATCTAGAATATTTTCACCTATACGATTCTATTTTTCATCCACAGTTTTTATTTTTGTTTCTCTCAGTTAAGCCGCATTAGCAGCAGTCCCTTGCCCTTACTTGTGATGCTGTATATCTCTGCAGGGAGGAGGGAGTCCGCACACAGGCAGGTGAAAGGCTTGGTCTCCTGCTGCTGTTCATACAGCCCCTGGCACAGATATCGTCCTGTGCCACTGACCTGCAAGCGGCTCCATGCTCGTCCTTCTTTCACAGAGAAGAACAAAGGAAAAGGATTAAATTCAAGCTCCTCTTGTGCTTTGAGTCTTTAGGTATATGAATTGCAGAGATTGAAAGTTGTTAGGTGGCAGCCTTATAAAAAAGAATGTTTTTAGTTCGGGTTTTGGTTTTAATGAGGGTTCATTACTAAGAGGCTCAGATTAAAACTTTTTCTCAGCTCTTGCCTGGTTGCCATAACAAACAAAATCTTGACACTACCCCTTACTGCACAGCCATCTGATTCCTTTTTCACCATAAGGTTCAATGCTTTTTTTTACAATTGTGGCAGATGTGTTATGCTTATACTCCAAAGCAGTAGCTGGGAGTACCGTGTTCTTTTATGATTAAACACGTACAAGAATTGCTTTGCTTTGCTACTGGAACATGGGAACGGAGGGCTTGGCAAATCCGAATTGGTGTTTCCCTGAGTTGCAGCTGTGTGGAAGGCTGCAACAAGCAACTACTGAAACCAGCCAGCTCCTTTTCTGTACACTGAAAAGGGGTTAAAAAGAACAGTGTGGTCAGCCCATCTGTGCTGAAGGCACATACCTCTAGAAGGGCAGAGACAGCATGCAAGACTGAGGATTTCTTCACTGTAGAAGACAGTACTGGGGAAACATCTGCAATATCTGAGACAGCTAAAGCAGCATGGATGAGTTAGCATCCTGCCAGGCTTGTGCTGGATCACACACTGGCTCAGGCTTTCATACTTTCTCAGCTGGGTACAAATGCTTTGTACCATATAGACAAAAGCTCAGATAAAATCAAGATGGACTTCATTTTAAGAGGTCATCAGCACCTGCAGAAACTAGCCAACAGCTTTCCCCCAGCTTTACCCAAAAGCCTCTGTGGACATTGTATGACATCTCTCCCTTTTGCAGGGGGCAGAGAGGACACCCTGCAACACTTTCTGGATCCAGACCACTGCCAAGAATTTAAAATCCAAAGACCTCTCACTCTGCACAACAGAGTGTGTGTTACAGAGAGCCGCTGCACGCACAGGTAAGGTTGCAGCTTCAGTTGTGTCACGAAACTGCAAGCTGTGCTTTTAGACCTCAGAAGTCACAGGAGAGAGAGAGACGGACTCTTACGAAAGATATCTGAAGCTAGCACATCCCAGACCCAGAGCCAACACTACCAATATCCAAACAAATGATGTAGGGAAACAAATGAAACAGGAACCAAGTAGAAAATATTTTGTGATTAAAATATCTGAAGCATGTTTATTAACAACAGCTAGGGACTTTCCAGAAACTTAAAACAAGGAACATCTTTTCCCTGGAGAAACCACTAAATAAGGGCAAATAAAAGTTAGGGGATTTTTATAGGCAACACACACTAGAAGGTCACAAGAAGATATTTAATTGGAATTTAAAGAAAAATTATTTTTCTTAATCAGTGGGAAAATTCTTAAACAACAACTTCATACAGCTCAGGGCAGACTGGGTTGCTCAGGGCTTTGTCTACCTCATCCGCTTCTTACAGCAATGGATTTTTTCCCCTTCAAAATAACAGAAAGGGAAAAAGTCAAGCAGAAGCCATACTGATTCAAACCAAAGAGCCACTTTAGGCCAGGATCTCGTCTCTAGTGGTGCTCAGCCAGCTGATGCTCAGCTCACACTGATCACAGCTTATAGCTGGACTGCTTGTGAGGCTGAACGGATGCTCTCTCCTCAAAGAGAGCATGACAAAATCTCTCTCTCGGCTGCGTCCCTCGGAGGTGATGGGTTGCCCTGGTTCACTCCTAACTCCTGCCAAGGCCTGGGATGGCAGCTAGCTATCTGCAAATAATGGAAGAGATTGAATCCCGAAGAGAAAGAATTGCTGGCCTCTTTTTATACGTGATTGATTTGATCGTTCTGGGCACAGAAAAGTATTATCCCTCCCAACCTCACTACGAGAAAGTTAATAGCTCCTTTCTTGTGCTACAAGGGCAACAGTGATAGCTACTTGCCTGGTGGAGTCTCTCACATTTCTCAGCTTATTTAACAGGAGCAAGTTTAGATGAGGAGCATTTGGGATCTTAATCTTCAGTTGAATGTCGTGATTAGTTTTGGGGGAGACATTTCAGTGCTGTTTTGTTTTACACCCTTTGCTAAAACATACGCAGTGACAAGCGACTCATCCGTAGGAGCTGTTTATTTTTACAATCAGCTTTATATGTCCTATAGTGCTCAGACGCACGTAAATGTCCACTGAAATGCATTTAACAGCTTTCTTCTTGTATTTATCTAAAGCTTTTGTGGTCTGTTCTTCTTGTCTTCCCCCAGTGTGGGAATTATCGCCTTGCCAAGCAAAGCTGCTTCGGCACCTTGCTGCTAAAATGGAAAGCTGTAAAGCATCCAGAAGTCTGCCTAGGTTTCCTGATTTAAGAGATGCTACTGTGTGCCTTAAGTCAAAATGGTTGTAAGAGAACAATTTAAGAAAAAGAAATCAAAATCTTCTCAAATATAACTTCTGAAAAAGCTTTTAATTAAGGTTTATATATTCCTGAAACCACAAGTTTGTTTTGAACAGACAGCTTTTAAGCAAGCATGGCAATGAGGCTGGGTACCTAAACTTCTCTCAAATGCATTTTTAAAGTGCTTAAAGTACAAGGTCAAGAAGATCTTACATCTTGAGCCCTGCAAAGCCTGCCTGATAATGGTCAAATTAGGTAAAATTTTTGGCCATTTTTTTTTCTTCCTTCTTTTGCATCTCCAGGCCACACAGGACAGAGGATTTTCCATGTTTCCATGTCCTTCAGTTCTATCCTGCTCTTCATTAATCTGTTTTAACTGGATTGAAAACTGTGAAGTGCCTTGAGAGTTTTTTGACTGGCTTCCTGATTGCAAAGTAACATCGATTCTGACCCCAGGTGCATCCACAGGAAAGAAAATGTTTTGTTCTTGGCTCTTAGCTTACAGTTCTTGCCTACATTAGGGATTTTTTACACAAAAATCCCCGGTTACTGTAAGTAAAGCTGAGAAGATATGCATTTTATGTGCTGTTCTAAATATATATATATATATATATATAAATAAATAAAAATTCAAAGAGGCTGAAGTTTTGTACGGTAATATATCTAAAATTAACCTTTGAGGATGTGATCTTATCAAAGGGAATGGAGATGATTTAGTTAAATGGGGATTATTTTAAGCAGTGTTGTGATGCTAACAACTCTAAAAGACAGAAGACATTTATTTTAATTTTTAAAATATGCAGAATTGATGTCACATACAGCCTAGATGCAAATTTATTGACACGGAAGACACCATTCTTGTTGTCATGTATAAGAGAAGAATTGCTCTTTAAATGTAATTAAAATTCTCAGAGAGACTGGCTTAAATATTTAATGATTTTTAGGCCTTGCTAAAGTAACATTGATTATTTCTGAGATTCTGCAACCCTTCTGGCTTTGGGAGATGTTTATGCTGTGAGTGTTACGTGTTCACCAAGCATGAAGTTTAGGAAAAAAAATATATAATTTTAATTGTAATTCGATGTAGAGGATGTACGTGGTATCTGGCAACCATAAGTTGCTCCTCCTCTCGCCTCCCCCTACCAAGGATGGCCAAAAACACTGCTTTTCAATATGCATAATGAAATCAGTGGATGCTCTTCAAATATTTGTTAAGCTTGTCTTTCTGCGCACACAAGTATTCTGTGGATAAAATCACATTAAACAAGAGTACGATGTGCGTGGAGAGAGATGGGGGCTCGGGGAGAGGCAGGCCATTGCGGGAGTGAAGCGGAAGGAAGAAACGGGATGATGTGCCAGGGCTGCAGGCGCACAGCTGGTCCCTGCCCTACACTGACGTGAAGTCAGCAGGACGTGGAGAAAGTGCCAGACGTGACGTGAGGAATGGCTGGAGGTGCCAGGTGACAGCAAGAGGAACCGGCAAAAATTCGGGGGGAGCCGGGGGAGGGATGGCTGGATTTCATGGGTTGTTAAGGGGAGGTCGTGTGAGAAAAGGCCAAACGTGGCAGGCAGCTGAAGGGAGCACGGGGGATGTGGGGGCACACTGCGCCTCGCATGGCTAAACCTTCAAGGATCACCACAGCCAAGGCCAGGATGCCTAAACCACACCAACTGTCCTGCCCACCTCACACCATGCACTTCGAACCCTCCGTTGCAGCCAGGGGACTGGAGACAAGAAAGCATTTCTAATAAGCCATCATCACAAGCCGTTGATGCCAACCCGGCTGCCTTTCCACCGTTCTAAAGTTTAGTTACTTGGTGTCTTATTCTTACCTCATTACAAATTCTGGTCTCTAACCCATCTTTTAACCACTCTAGTCTCAGTTCTCTGCAGTCATCAAATTAACCAGGAGTAGAGATGCTCCATTTCCTTACATTTCGTTTTTGATTGACTCTTTACATGAATCAGTCTAGGACAGCAATGCAAGCACCTCTTCCTCGGGCATTAGATGTTATATAATATATAACCACAGGAAACATCGTTCATGTGGCATAAGGCCACAAGTTAAAGGCCACAAGAGGTCAGTTAGTCTAGGCTCTACTTCAATGTCAGGGAAAATTACGCCTAAGAATAGGCATTCATCTAAACCTGCAGACCTTTTGGCTACAGCAGCTCCATAGCCACCCACGCAACCTCTTCCATTGCTTCCTATCCTTGCTGTTGTGTTACTGCACTGTTTGACCTGCAGTCCCCAGATGTCCTCTGATCTTTTCCTGCAGAAGACAAAGGGCTGTTCCCTGTGCACTGATGGTAGTCCGTGGTTGCTGCCCAGCCATACCAGCTTTCTTTTATCTCCACGATAAAAGTGAACCGTATCTCCAGAAAATGTTTATTTCTAACCTTGTTCCTCTTATTACATCCAAAAAAAAATCCACTCAAGAGACTTCCCCAAGCAAGGTGTAAATTATGTGCTTTCTAATAAGGCATGACCCACTAGTGAAGGTGTGGCTGCCCTCCCCAGCCAGCTACCCACGGGCACGCTGTGTCCACACAGACACTGCTCATACACTGCTACCCCTCAGGACATCCATTAATGGCTTTTCCTTTGTAGCTGGCTGCCTCTTTTTACAAGTGATGTCAAAATCTAATATCTCCAAAACCTTTTTCCTACCGCTGAGTTTGTTTGAAAACAATCAATAAATTCAAAATTATTTAGGGGAAATAACACACACTTTTGATTTCAAAAGTGACAGTTCCATAGAAAATAATAACAGCAACAGATAGGTTATTGCATTTTGCACTCAAGTAAAGTAAATATTTTCTTCATTGGCTGAGCAAAATTAGATGAATCCACACTGAATCTACCATTCAGGTTTTGAGCCCCGGAGCATCTATTTCTGATACAATTTTTTAATCCTGCTACAGAATGAAAAGTCTTAAAATTGTGTCAGTCTCAGGCCTGGAGAAGATGAGAAATTTTCTAAACACCAAGAGAAGAAATGATTAAAAAGTTATCTGTTCCACCAGAAAACAAGTTATGACAGAGATAGTAATTTTTCTCCAGAATAATAAACCTGCTGCGAGTGTGTATTTAATGCACAACTCTGTTTTTAATTTGAAAAGGTTTCTTTTTGTTTGTTTTGTTTTGTTTTTATGGTAAAGGGTCTTGTTGTTTGTGCTTTAACTGCATAGCATCCCACATCCAATAAACTTCTGATTTTCTTTTCCTTCCCTCCCAAAGTGCCTGTTTTTGTGCAAGGGAGAAACACCTGCTCTCACTATACTAGGACTGCAGATATATAGACTAATCTGTAGTTGACATATTTCATCACTAGAGGGAAATCCATTACAGTGCTCTTCTCAGTAACACAGGCAGGCAGACTATTCTCCAGAGCTGCAAAATGCGCAACAGACTTGAGTTTGGATGCAAAAGTTGTAGCAGCTGAGTACAACGTAGGTAGGGCTGTTTTTTCCTTTCTCAGAAGGGTGCCCAGAGGAATTGTCCCCAGTCTCATCAGGTCACACCAGGTAATGCAGAGCAAGTTGCTGGAACACAAGTGTTCCCAGGAAAAAGAAAGCTCCAAACTGGGCTGACCTTAGCAGTGCAATTGCCCTGCATCAGTGCCTCCAAACCAAAACTGGGGCAGAAAGCTCTCTCAGCTAGGGTAACGCAGGAAAGGAGATAGTAAAGCCTGTCTGCACCACCAGCCCTCAAAACACAGACGTGGAAGAAACAGCAGCATTTTGAGACATTGGTAAACAACCATTTCCAGTTGGTTTTCCCCCAGCTAGTCTCCCCCTTGCACCAGCATTCACTTGGCTGCTGACCATCCTTCAAGATATTGAAGACACCTGGTTCTGTCCACTTTTAAAGTATGCGTCCCTGGGAACAAAAAAATGGTTTGCAAATTAATGCTCATAAATGAAAAAGCATCACAAGCAGAGAGCTGGGATGATGCAAAGACAAATGTATTGTGCTCTGCCGTACAACCTCGATGCCCCCTCATGTGTTCCCATGCCTGCTTGCTGCCTGCTGGGGGGGACATGAACGTGCCAGGCACATGAGGATGCTCCCCAGGCTTGGCTGCATCACTGAGAGAAAGAAAGAAATGAAGGAGAGGGATCATCTAACGAGGGAGCCAACTTGATTTTCTTAGGGATACCATAGTATATTTTTTTTTATCTCATTGACAGAAAAGTCAAGGCAAGCCACTAAAAGAATAGAAGAGGATTGTATGAGCCACTGCTGTTTTATTGTTTTGTATGGCTGTTTGTCCATTTCTGGTCTCAATGTTCCTTTTCAGGATAAATTGAACTCGTCTCCAGAAACACCATTTCATGCTGTTTTTACAGTGACCTTCTGTGGTGAATCACTGTGGAAATCAGTATTGTGTGTGTAGCTGGCATTAATTATGCTCCTCTTAATCAAAAGCTCATTTGTAATGAAGCAGAATTGCCACAACTTAATTGTTGCCTTTTCTTTTCTTTTCTTTTCTTTTCTTTTCTTTTTTCTTTTCTTTTTTCTTTTTTCTTTTTTCTTTTTTCTTTTTTCTTTTTTCTTTTTTCTTTTCTTTTCTCTTTTCTTTTCTCTTTTCTCTTCTTTTCTCTTCTTTTCTCTTCTCTTTTCTCTTCTCTTTTCTCTTCTCTCTTTTCTCTTCTCTTCTCTTCTCTTCTCTTCTCTTCTCTTCTCTTCTCTTCTCTTCTCTTCTCTTCTCTTCTCTTCTCTTCTCTTCTCTTCTCTTCTCTTCTCTTCTTTTTTCTCTTCTCTTTTAACTTTTTTCTCTTCTCTTTTAACTTTATGCTCCTTACCATTCAAATATTGCACCTAAATATTAGAATATTTTAACCCCTGAACTGTATGTTATGAGTGAAGGAAAAAATGAAGATATTTTAGTCAGTACGGCAGATCCTGAGCAATTTCTTGGCAAACAGATCCTCATTTTGCCATCCTTGCTTTCTGTATTTCCTTTCATCTCCAGCAGTATAACTATTTACTGCCTCACTGCTCTGTTGTCCCATGCCCAGATGCTGAAAGATGGTGTAAATCTTTAGATTGGCACAGGTTTACGCTGTTTTATGCCAGAAACACCCTAACTTCTGATCTCTATATAGTTCATTTCCCAATTACATTATTCCTTTAACTCATTGCAAAGTGATTTCCATCTTCTTGCACAACCTTTTCTGCATGCAGTTGAGCATTAGATTAAAAAATTTCCAGGCTTCACAGATGAATGCCTGAATCTAAGAATCATCAAACCCTCAGAGATCAGACTGAAGAAATAATAGCTATAATTTCAGTTTTCAACTACTGTCAAAATCCACTTAAATTTTAAAGCATCTTATTCCGTTCCAACAACTGGAGTAGCTCTGTGATTACATACTGAGCAGGTGAAAAAACAAGATGCAGTAGTATATCATGTCTCCCAGGAGGCTTTTTCTCCTAACAGTAGTTTCTTTGATGAACAGGCATTTCAGCCATGAAAACACAGAGCATATATTCTGGCCATTGAAAAAAAGGACTTTTATGGAATTTAAGTGCCATTCCTAGATAATAGCAACTAGCAGAGAAATGAGGAGATGAAGGAGAGCAGGCACAGAGGGAGGAAAAGAAAAACTAGGGAAATCACAAAGGGGTTATCAGCAACAGCTGGAGGAGACACATACAACCTGCCTCCACCCTCTCTTAGACCACCACCTCTGCCCAGCTGCTGCAGGTCACTTCTTGCTGTGCAGTCAGGCAGGGCTTTGAGTTTTTTTCTAGTTTTTTCCCTCCAAGACACAAATATGTCCAGGAAAATTAAATTAACTTGCAGAAATCCAGACAAGTAGCCCTTTACTCTCACAAGTTGGTTGCTATATGGCTTCTTTTCCATACTTATCTGCTTTGGAAGGGCACGGTAACAGACTGTCATATTTCACTCACTGATTTAGCCAGAGTGCCTTATAACAAGCTTCATACTGCTATTGTCAGTGAAAATGAAATGCTTACACTGGAGCTGAGGAGTAACCTTCTTTCTGTACTTGTCTGCGTATGCATATATGCACACATACAGAGAAATTCATAGAAAAACCCTGGTTGGAAGGATCCTCCTGATGTCACCTAGTCTGATCCTGATTCAAAGCAGGGCCAACCTTGAAGTTAGACTGAACTCCAAAATTAGATCAGATAGCTCAGGGTCATGTCTAGTCAAGTTGTGAATATCTCCAAGGATGGAGATGTACGCTCTTTCCATAACAAACAAGTGTCTTAGATCCAGAGCACATGCAGCTCAAGGACTTTTGGAGTTTATCTACAAAATAAATTAAGAATGCTAACTGAAGAGATTATGTAAAAGCAAAAACTTCATCCCATTCATCTGAATCAGATCTGGGCTTGGATTATAATCTACTTTGATTCATTTCTTCTCCATTACCAATGTTATACTTTCACCCTAATATCACAAAAAATATGCTTTTTTTCCTTTAAGGGAAAAATAATAATAATTGCGTTATATTAAGTTACGCAATTCAGGGGCTAACATTAAAATTGTATCAGGATGTTTTCTTTTGGGTTGTCTCCTACACACAGAGTTTGAAAAACTTCCTTTACTGATTAATAGACATTTGGTAATCAAACAGTCCAAAGTTTTACTGGAAGGACTGAACTCTTTTGCACTTTATCAATGGTGAACCTTTTCAAAAAGCTGTAAAAGTCATCTTTTTTTTAAAAAAAATAAATTACCTGGGGAAGAAATTCCTTTTCAGCAGCTCAGTGGTGTCAGTAAGCAGAAAAAGAAAATGAATTGGAAAAAAAAACATATGCCCATTTCAAGATAAGTTTCAAAATGTTGCAGTATTTGATGTGTTCCATGTTCATTTTGAAAGACAGTGCAAAATGTTGATATTTTGCATCATAAAATATAGTTGTTCAAAAATATGAATTGTTTCAGAAAACGCTAACACAGTCAATGTTTCAAATACACAGAGCATTGAACAGCAACGTGAAATTTCTCAGCTAGGTGGGAACCAGGTGAAATACAGGAGCAGACTGGAAAACAAGGGTTGCTGTAGCTTAAGCCAAAGTCATTTCAAATGTTCTTGACCCTGCTGAAGGCCTCTCTTTGCCGCTGAAGTTTGCTGAGCCTACCCCATTTCCATTCTTACGTAACAGCCATGGCCACTGCAACCATCTCACTCACGAAGATGGATTTGCACTAATATCTGATCTGTAAACTGGGATATACACCAGCTCCCAGCTGCAGCTGGTACAGAGCTGCAACCTCCAGCTGAACAGGACTAAATCCACCCGTACATGTTTGTCAGAGCTATTAGACTCAGCAGCGCACACCATTAAAGCATTTGTCCCCAAATGAGGAACAGACTCCAGGTTCCTTCTCCCTTTACCTACCCCTCATCTCTTAGAAGAGTTTAGCCCCACCTGTGCAGTGTGCTGAGCCTCAGCCTGTACATGTGCTCACACGATACTGAAGCCATCCCTCCCACATCAAGCCCACAGGGACTTGAGGGACTTTAAACAGAAGGAAATCTATGTTACGGTTCATATGATAAAGGCACCAATTTGCTCAGCCTGTTTAGCACTGGGACATCTAAGTCAAAGAGTTTTCTCTGGATACTAAGACACTCCAGGGTAAAACAATACCCAAGCATGATTTTCAGGGTTTTCAGGTTTGGACGTGGGGTGATATTTTCATCTAGCTTCCAACACCATTACTCCTGCAGCAGTAGGAAATAAAACATGACCAGGACACAGATCACCACAGCTTAGACCTAGCCCAGGCAGCCCTCCACAGCTAAGGGGCTGTGGGTGGTACATCGCAGACTGCAGCAGGCAGACTACGCACACAGGATGAGGGTGTTGGATCAGGATGGTCTCTGTTTGTGTGGCACCATTCCTTCACGGAGCAGTAGCTAAGAGAGACATCATCGTGCAGAGATGACCACAAACCAGGCCTTCCTGCAGCGCCAGCTGACTTCCCTCTGTTAGCCTGGGCCTCTCATAAATTGGGAATGACACCAGTTCCTCTTGTCCTCGTTCTCCTGGCAGAGTATCCAACACATCAACATGTCAGTAGGTTGACAAGCATGATCCTAAAGATCCATCCTTTAACAAGGCCCTATTCCTCATTACCTGAACAAGGGCAGCCCTTACTCCAAGCCTAGCCCAAGCCCTCGTACAGCCTGTGCCTTCCTGCCGCCATCCTGTTCCCAAGTTGTTTGCATGCCATTTCCCTGTTTGGGCATCGGAAAGATGCCAGCACCCAAAAGCTAAAGCCACCATTGCACCCATAATCTTACACCATCAGCTGTAGGACAGAACATGGCAAGAAGTCCTACACTTAATCCCTTGGGGATTCTTCTAACTGAGGCTTAATTCCTGTTCAATGAACTCAGGCACGCACCTTTTACACACACAAAATTGTCCTACGCTGATTTCTAAATCAGCTCGCTGTCTGTCCCAGCCCTTATTCCAATCCCACCAATGCAGCCCAAAATGCACAAATGCTAACCTAAGCCCTGGACAAAGGACTTCCTGAAGGTGAAGACTTTAAAAAAATTTGCTCTCAGATCATGCTCATGCACACCTATAGACTGGTGTAGCTGTCCTTTACAACAACCTGCTCCCCTGGAGAAAGGGATAATATTTCCAGAAGAGACTCAGAGTTAGCCTGAACTCATGGTAGCCCAGGATAGTCATTTTTGTGAAAGCAATCAATGTGAATTGGAAGCACTCCATCAAACCACATTTCAGAAAACCTGGAGTCTAAAACATACAGCAATAAATTTAAAATTTTCTCAAACCTCAACCCACAGCTCTAACATAAAAACTGTTTTTACCCACATAATCCTCCTCTTTTTAAAAATTTTCAAATTGCAATACAAATCCCCAGACAAGTCCTATTTACTCTAAACAGCTCCGAAATATCCCCCACTTAAAAATCAGGCTGATCAAGGAATGAGAATAGGGATAAAGTTAGGAGTACCAGTTACTGGAACAACAACTAAGAGCTTTACATCTTAATTGTGAAATAAATGCATTTACCCAACAGGATTAAAAATTAGAATCTGAAAAATCTTGGCCACTACAGCCAAAAGTTGATGTGGCAAGGGGATCCCAGCACACGACCCATGTAAGTCAAAATTGAGAGAAAAGGTCCTCCTCTGTTATGGCCCAGCCAAAATTCCCTTTGATACCTCCGACCAAGCCCAGCATTTTCCCACCAATTTCATCTCCCTTTGAGGCCACCATGAGCTGGTGGCTCCAGGCCCAGGACAGCCTGAGGACTCGGGGCTTGCCCCATGGGCCTCAGGCTGAGGCAAAGGCCTGGCTTCAGGCAGGGTCCCCAGCACCACGGGCGGTCCCTGCACTACTGCCAAGGATGGGGCTGTGAGTGATGGCACAGGGCCAAAACCCACAGGGGCTGAGAAGACAATGTTGGTCAACCCACAGGCTGACCTGCACTGGTCTCTGGAGAAGCCTGAGCTTGCTTCCTCACAGGTGTCCCCACCAGCACCCCCACGGGGCATGGTCACGGTGGGTCACAGGCTCATCCCTAGAGAAAGGAAGAGGCCCAGAATGAATTTTAGGGCATGTACATGTGGGGCCATGGCTCAAGGTAAGGTTTCAGACCTGCCAAACCCAAAGCAAGAAGGTGACTGAGCTGGCAAGGGCTTGCCAGGCTGAACCAAGTGCTTCTGTCCTTGTGCAACATCACTGCATATCATCATTTCAGTCTACACAGTATGCCCAGGATAGGATTAGGTTTGGGGTAACTTTTCACGATGGCGTGAGTACCCGTGTTCAAAAAATGCACGGTCTGGGGCACTCCGTGGGCTACGTCCCCGTGAAGATGATATGGCTGTTGCAGGTTACTGGGCACAGGCTCCATGTTGACTTTGCAGAGCCTCAGCTCTGTGGTTTTTCAGGCTTGCTTTGCCTGACTTTGCCTAGACCTGCCTGGAGCTTTCCTTTTATTACTTTTATTTGCTGCTGTAACAGCAATTTTTTCTAAGGAGCGGGTAGCTACGCCTAACTTGCTTTGTTTACCTTCACATGACATAACCATAGCTTTTATAGAGAGAGCAGTAGCACGCAGCTTCTCTGTCTGTGTAGGATGAAATATTTATGACCTTAGCGTAATGATGCAATGCAGAGAAACATAGGCCTGGTGAGAGAGCAGGGGCCTGGGGAGAGCCCGCAAGGCACAGTACAGGGGAGCACAGGACAGGAGAAAGGGCATGGGCTAGTGCTGAGGGCTGCAGGACCACAGCCAACATAGCAGCAGTCAGCTAGCAAAACGCAGCCCTGGTAGCTCAACAAGACCTGTTATCAGTAACAAAAAGAATAAAGAAGAAGCATCTAACATAGATAAAATGCACCGTATATAATAAATTCAGTTGTAACAGAATTGCAGACCTGTGAGGAAAGCGCAAGTAGCGTTAAGAAACATGAAAATCACCCTCAGAGGATCCTACAGAAAGAGAAAGAAAACAGAAGCAACTGTACTCCTCCCAGCAAGGAACTTGGGATGCTGACACCTTGCCATCCCCACTCTTCCCAGACTGGAGCCATTGACCCAGTGGAGCAGTGGAAGGGTGAGCAGGACACCAGAGCAAAGGGATAGTTCCTAGACACTGCATGCATAACAATTTTAACTGTATTGTTCTTATTGAGGCTTTTCCCATATATAGCTATATTCCTATTTTTTTCATCCTTCCTTTTTTTTTTGTTTAAAAAAAAAAATCTGCATAACTCCTCCTTCTGCCAAAACTTAATTTATGCTAACAAAAAATCCCAGCTTTCCCCGCCCTCCCCCTGTAACGGGATTTTGAGTGTGACAGGGCTTGCACAAGCGTGGACACACTTAAGCAAAGGATGAAATGGGAGAGAGGCTGCATGAGGGAAGCTCAAATCAATTCATTGTCCCCAGGGCAGCCTCACTTTTCCCTGGGGCTCCTGCTCTCTGGTGTCTCTCGACTTGGCCTAGGCCTTAAGGCATGCAGTGGTTTGAATGCTTTCCCTTGCAGTTGGACACTGGACCATGACAATGGCTCTCAGGCAACAGAAATAGTTAATTAAGCAGTGAGCCTCCAAGTGGAGCTGTCATGCAACAGGGTCAATTTAACTCTTTTGCCTTGGACTCTTGTCCCAGGACCACTGCCTCCACGCAGTCCAGAAGGACAGCCGAAGTTCAAGTAAACAAGAGGTTATTGGATGGCTCAGGCAAGAGGAGGAACGATAAAGTAAACTGCTCGGATAACCACGTACAGATTGATTGGTGGTACTATTGTAGGGCAATGGTAGAGGTTGAAAGGTTCATTCAAGTTTTGCAGTGACAGAGGAAGAAAAAAAATCAAGAACAAAGCCTTATACCCACTTATACGAAAAATCATTCCACACAGACTCTGAAAAACTATACTGAATAGGTAAGGGAAAAAAAGATTTTTATCACAGACACACACCCTCCACACAGCTTTTAAAAGGGATCAAAACCAAATGTTTAGAAAACCTTGTTTACTTAAAACAATACTTTCCTGTTTATACACTTCATATTTACAAATAGCTTACTAAGACCAAGAAAGATTTTGACCTATAGTTACCCTGAAAAAAAAAAACAACCACTATATCCAAAGTTTTTTTCCTCCCTAACTTCTTTCAGGTTTGGATGTTTTAGTAAATGGTAATTTTTTCAGGAAAAATAAAGACACCATTGCACTCGTTCAAGATATCAGCTTCATTATGTCTCTCCAGTTAAGCCCACATCCTGGCGTAACTATATTCCTCATTACTGTAGAAAACATTTTTTTTTTTTTTGTTATTCAGCTTCAGAGGATCACAGCAAACACTGTCCCCTTAGTCAACTTCATAAAGACACATGTCTAAGGTCACTGGAGTTTTTTTCATGAACATGCCCTTGCGTGACACAGCTGATCCCAACATACCATCAAAAGAAACTCTCATAACCTATACAGAAGCACGTGCTCTGAGAGATTAGCAGTTTTCAGGGGTGCCTATGAAAGCAGTCTTGCAAATAAACACATATTTACAGAAACGATAGAAACACAATAAACAGCCCTGAAACTTCACCTTCATAACCCATCTCCTCTACAGCTGGACATTTGTTTAAAAATCTTCAGCTGTAGTTAATTAAACACTTGGCCACAGAGTGAGTCAGCAATTGCCTTGAGCTAACACGCCACTGGCAAGCATTCACTCAATGCACATAAACACAAAATCTCCTTTTCTTAAGTGGGTGTGCAGTACTTCTTCCTCCTCTGAACCTTGAATGCTTTAAAAAAACAACAACAAAAAACCACTAGCAACTGGGGAATCGTGTAAAAACTCCACTAGGAACAGACCAAGCCCCTCTAGGACTCAGAGCCAAGCCATTTCAGTAAGGCCAGAGTGTGTTAGTTTAAACTTACAGTCAAGAAATACTTGGCCCCAAAATTTTTTAGAGGTATTGAGTTTTCATCGGCCTCTGCCTAAAGTTGAACTAAAGGTGTAGTAAATCTGAGGGAGCAGGGCTGCGTGCAGTACCTATGCTGATCCCCAGCCACCCCTAGCTGTGGCATGCTCTGTCTGCATCACCCATGGGTGGGTGAGCTTTGAAGGAAGAAAACATAGCAGCAGAGCTGACAAAAGCCAGGTAACCCCACACAGCACATATTTCTGTAATTTTATCTTGATGAAGAAAAAAAATAAATAGATCACCTCAACCTCTTAGAAAACCTTTTGTTCCTTGCTGGTTGTGTTGTCTGACAACAGAGCAGCTCTGTGGGCTGAGACCTTGGCTGGGCTGAATGCTATGCTTTTGCGTGGCTACAAAATCCAGACACAGGTTTTGCCCCACCGAAGAAGATATTAAGAACTTGAGAGAAAAGGCAGAAGAGAGGTATTCATTCTTAGGTAAAAATCTGAACAGAAATTTTCAAAAAGAAATCTTTTTCACTGCCACTTTCTCATGGGTGAGCAGACAAGCTCGAGAATTGTTTTTTTATGAGAGCTTTCCCTGTTTCAATTATTAACATACATCTATATATGTGCAGCTAGATAAACAATTAGGAGGATTATGTTGGTCCTTTCAACAGCACAGGTCAATAGTCCAATTCGTTTTTTTGCATTAAGCAACCTTAAGACCTTTCTACCTTAGTTCAGTAAATCTGTTTACTTTGCTCAAGCATTTCTAATAAATACTGCATCTCCTTCATGATTGTGCCTCTGGGGTGCAGCTGCCTCTGCGCTGTGTTGCAAGAGGCGTGCTAATCTCGCACTTACTTCCATTATTCTTTTCTATTGCCAATAGTTTAATGACTTCTGATGAGTCCCTTACACTAATTCTATTTTACTATGACACAATCTCTAAGCTGCTTGGTGACATGGTATTGTACAATATTTTTAGAAACTGGAGGAACGTCTGGACGTCAACATCAGTATTTGGAGTACTAGTCTGAAAAATACCATATAACATGTAAGCGAACTTTTCAGTTGCCTTTCAGAGTAGATATCTGAACTTGTCAAGTCCCTGAATGTACCCTGTGAAGTTTTTATTATCAGGGCAGAGATATGAAATGCCCGCACCTTAGTTTGGACATGTTGGTTGTAATAGTAAGACTCAAACTACTTCATGAAATGGAGAAATCAGGAGGAAGATGATAGCCAGGGTATACAGAATATCTTTGGTTAATGTCTTTGCCACTTGAAAGCCAGTAAAACTTTTGATAACGTTTTCTGTTTACATTGCTTATATTGCAACACACTGATTAAGATAATCCCTATATTGTTATAGGAGAGAAATTCTGTCATGTGCTGAGTGGCTACTGAATAGATTTGGAATCTACATACGGCTGATCTATGAAACAAATCGCTAAATAATATGCTTGCCTAAGCAGACATGTTTCTGGAATAAGGCTATCCTTATTCCAGAACGTTGTGGCATGGCAGTAATTTATTGCATCGACTGTGTTGACCCATCTAAAATAGACACCGTTGTCTCAGTTTAAAGATTATTTAAATTTTTAAATTAAAAACAAACAAACAAACAGAGTTTTATTATGTAGCAACCAAATTTCTTTGACAATCCTGTTTTCTTCATGACATTCCTGGACACTGGTCTCCCAAAGTAACCAGGCCAGGACGTGATCAGAGAATACTGGAACTCATAACATTTATATGACATTTTAAAAATTTTGAAGTCCTTTTCTATTGTATTAATAAATCTAACATGAAAGCAAATTTAACCTTCTTTTAACAGCATTGTATGAGTGGATTCAAAATTAGATTATTAAGGAAGTTTTACCCCAGGGACAGAATGACAGGAATACAGTATGCCAGGAGAAATGCTGTGCCAAGTGACATGCATACTCCCTGTGTTTACTTTAAAATAACACTCCGAAGCAGAGCACGAACCCGCAGTTCGTCACAACACTCACACTTCTTGGTCACTCATTTTGTTCTCAATTTCAAGACAAAGTCTGTAGTCTTAATCAATTCCACACTTTAGATTTTTATTGCTCTGGTAGTTTACAAAACAAAAAAAGTCTAACACTGACATGTAGAAATTTCTATTTAAAAGGGAATTTAGACTCATCAGCTTGCCTGCTGGCCCCGTTACTGACACCCTTTCTAGCAGTGTTATTAGAGCTGTTCAGCTCCAAGCAGGATCACAGGGTTTTTGTATTCAGTGTTTTATGCCAAAGCATAGTCCTTGCAATGATGAGTTTAAAATATGTGTATTTTTAGAGGACAAAAGTAATGCAGTTTGGTGATTTGATATTAATGCTAACCCTATGAGTGTGTGTTTTAAATTCAGATTAGCAGTTGGAAGTAAGAAGGTCATCTATTTTTAAGGGGTTCATAATGAGCTCGTGCTGATTCGAAGAACGAACTGAAACGTCCCCACTTGGAAGCCTGCAACAAGCCTGGAGCTGCATTCCTGTGCCTCGTGCAACCCAGCAAGTCACACCTACGGGAACGGTGCAGGAACATCCACGCTCACACTAAACTAGGTCAGAGTTTGCTCAAGCTGTAACACTTTGTCCAAGAACCAGGGTAAATATTCAGGTAGTTTGTCTGTTCCAGTGAGAGAAAAAACAATGCTGGATTCACGGCAGAGAGAAGAGAGTAAGATCCTCTGCAGCTTAGCAGTTAGAGCTCAGAAAGAAAATCCTGGTAGGTCGTCCTTGCTTCAAAGTCTGTTTCCATTTTCTCCAGTGACTGTTGTCTCACCTACTGACACTTATTTGCCAACACCAACTTAGTGTATGAAAAAGTATAGTTAGTTGTGAAGAGTCTGATCCTGTTGATGTGCTTGTTATCCGTGGTCTGAGACACCAGCCTCCCATCGGACCTCGAGGCAGCCAAGCCTTATTGGTCAGACTTGTGCATCTACTAGATGTTGAGCTTCTCAAGCATAAGATCATACATCCCTCAGTGAAGGTGGAGTAAATTATCTTGCATATTCAGCTAAGACTAAGAGCAGCCCACCCCCAGGTGCTGCCAAGAAGCTAGTTAGCTTTAAATCTACACACCCTAGCTCGTTTTCTAGTAATTTGTTCATCCATATCCTCAGGTCTGACAGCAGATCTCACCAAGACAACATAATAACTGTACATAATAAGCTGTATTACTCAAGTATTTTTGTTACTTCATTAGGGTCAAAAAGTAATTCTACAGAATCACCTAAAGATAAAACAAGATTTTTCCCATTCTAAACCCATAAGCTGTGACTGCTCAAATACCATATTCCTTTTATTATTCATGAAGCGCTTGTACTCCTTAGACCCGTGCAGAGACTGTTACTCACTGCAGCCCTACTCTGAAAATAGAGCCAAATAAACACAGGTTGGGAATCCATTCAGTTTACAAATGAAAGGCCAGTTTTGCTTGCTTCCAGTTACCAGCCCACCAACCTGTGGGTTTCTATGTTGTAAGCTAAGCTCTTTTTTCATGTCCACCCTCAGCACCTACATAGAAATCATACCTATCATGCCCTTAAGGACATTCCTGCAAGCCTTGTTAATATATGATGAGTGATGCTAAAAGCATCAACTGGCTTCAGAAATCTGACAGCTGAATATGACAGGAGAATGATCCTTCCCTATTTTCAAAATGTCATTAAGGAAAATAATCCGCTTTCTTGGCTTACCATTTTCCATTCTAACTACCTCCTCCTAGTCCTCAAAGCAGTTTCCCAAATATATTCTATTTAAAGTCAATTATTTACCCACAGCTGATGGATAGTAACCTCGTAATTTCAAACAATACGAGGCCACATTTATCCAGGACCTAAGCGGGTGGAATTCCAGAGCTCCTGTGGAGCACTCTTACCCTGTAATGGGATCGGTTGTTCAGCTTTATTCAAGGACCAGAGTCTACAGAAAAAGGAGAGATTTCCGCAATAACTATGCTACTGGATACTGTTCATAGACACTGGGAATCCACAGGATTTTTGCGGTATTCCACCCAGGAATACCAAAACCCTTTCCTACGGTTTTCTTGTGCCTAACTCCTCTTGCCTGACAGCGCTACTTTTCTCTCAGTGAACAGAATCAACTGCTCTTGGCATTATGTGGGATACCTTATTGCTCTCTACAGCTACCTGACAGGAAGCTGTGGGGAGCTGGGGGTCGGCCTCTTCTCATGGGTAACCAGTGATAGGCCTAGAGGGAATGGCCTCAAGTTGCGCCATGGGATGTTTAGGTTGGAAATGAGGAGACATTTCTTCTCAGAAAGAGCAGTCAGGCACTGGGACGGGTTGCCCAGGGAAGTGGTGGAGTCACCGTCCCTGGGGGTGTTCAAGGAAAGGTTGGACCTGGCACGTAGGGACATGGTTTAGTGGGTGATATTGGTAGTAGGGTGATGGTTGGACCAGATGATCTTGGAGGTCTCTTCCAACCTTAATGGTTCTCTGATTCTATAAGTTATACTACACAGGACAGAAGTCAAAATCTATTCCTTATACGTGAGACTCTCCAGTGCAGTCTAATCTATTCTGAGCTCTGTTAGCAGCCACCAAGAGCGACCAGTAGCTGCATTGTGTGTCCCCAGTTTTAGAAAGTTGGCAAAGAAAATTTCAAGAATTGTTTTATGCACACTCTGGCATGTAAGAAGATCAAGAACAAGTCTAACTACTTTTCAGAAAGAAGAGAAAATCCAGCATTAATCCTCTACCAAGATGCAATGTGCCAGTATTTCTCATCAATTCATGCGCTTGTTTGACCTCCTACTTATAAGCCAAGTCGTTCACTAGGTGAGCTATTTCAATACATAATGAATTCACCATGAGAATGAATGTAATGTAACATAAAAGGAAAGCTAAATCAGGAAAGTAGAACTCAAATTTGCGATCTATCAGTTACTAACTTCACACCAGATCTGGTCAGTCATTAGAGCTAAGGAGACAGTATAGCTTCCTCCCCCTCCTTGTTTCTTCTGTACTATTTCTGAAATCCTTTTCTGTGTTCAGCTCATTCATTCTGACTGAGTTTCAGATGATAATTTTCACCGCCAGCCTTGCAAAAAACATTGAAAAAGTTTTGTCAACACAACCATGAAATTCATAAGCACCCATTTACCCTTAGGAGTCAAACATTCAGGAAACAAAACCAACAGTGACTTCCTTTTTTCTTTTTTTGCCTCTGCAGAGAGATGTACTGAGTTACAGACTTGTGATCAGGCTCCATTTTCTAGTTTTACTCCCTGGCCGGTCCCTCTCTGGCATTCTGGAAACCCCTGACTGCAGCACAGTGCTGGATGCAAGAGAAAGGCATTAGACCGCTGTGCCAAAGCCAGTGAGCAAAAGAGACAGCATTTTCTTTTCCCCATCTTAGCAGAGGAAACAAATGAACGAGTGTACTGGCTTTACTCTGCACAAACCAAGAGGAAGACGATGTTGTCTCCACTGAAGGGAGCCCACTTGCCACTCTGCACTCTTTTGAACAAGAGAGGATAGTCAAATTAAGGTCAAAACCGCAGGGCCCAAAGAAATTACTTCAGGATACAAAGGCAGTATAAATAGTGCTGTTGTAGAAATAAGCAACATAGGAAGACATCTGGTTTAAAGCATCGACCACCAAAACCAGCTTCTCCAAACAAAAATTAGTATGAAAGGAAATTGCCAGATCATTAGAGCAACTAACTTGGATGGGATTTTGGGACTAAGGGCTTTGTTCTGAGAATAAATCAGTCTCTGCTCATTCTTTTCTTTTTGCTGTCACACCATGAAAACATTGACTCTCCTTAATTCACTTGACTGGTTTTTTTGTGTGTTTTTTTTTTTTTTAATAGCACAGTAATTCTTTCCTCACCACACCCATCTTTCTTCTTCCTCTCTTATTAGCAATTAAAAGCTGAAGTCTCATAAAAATTCCTCTATGACCCCTTATGGAATGCAGGTCTAGCCTTACCATAATAAAAAAAGAAATTTAATACTTTTTTTTTTTTATCATTTCACATTTAAAAACCTGCGACAGTAATGCTCACCTCTCAGGAACAGCTTACACCAGCACCCATGGAAGGGAATACAAACAGACCAACTATAGGGAACAAGCTGCATGCATCTACAGTAGCTTTTTAACATGCATCAGTTTCTAAGTATCCCCTATTGTCTCCACTCATGGCATTTTTGGTTCACATTGTGGACATTCTCTGAGCGTGCCAGCTAGACTGCTTTGAGATGGAACTGAGCTTGAAAAGATACTCCAGGGGATTGCATGATGTGATCCAGCCCCCAGTAAGCACCCAGAATATTGGGACACGAACAGAGCTATACCATATTAAAGTTCCCAAAGCATGCATAACACAGAGAGGAAAAAAAAAAAAAAACACATCTCTCACGACAAGTATGTTGCTTTTTGCTTTATGGATGCACTTTGATTGCATTACCCTATCTGTTGATGTGAACATAATTATCCCATTCTGAAATTCTTGCAAAATTATTTGAAAGGTTAAGCTTTTTTTTTTTTTATCTTTTTGGTTTTTGTCTTGCCCAGACATGTGAACTTAAATGTTATTTTAAAAACTAACAGAAACTTCAGTATTTCAAACTTGGTTTACAAGTCTAAATATCAACTTGGAGTTAATACATCCTTTTAAAAAGTCATCTGTAACAAGTGGATAAAGCCTGAACTTTTAGCTCAGCCACACCACATCCGGAAGAAAAGTTAGGGCAAGAACAGGACAGAGTAAGAAATTAGCGCTGGACAGAATCCCAACTACTGTCATTTATACTGCAAGTTCAATTTCTAAAGCAAAGAAGGTGATGGGGTGTACTCTAAGCATACATCCCTGTATCTCTGTATCAAGACCGACAGAAGAGAACAAAGTTGTAAGATACTACATGCCTTCACCACTGAAGCTGTGCGAGATGTTTACTGCAAGAACCCGAGTTTTATTAGATCCTTGGCTGCTTTAACAGTAAAGGAATTACCACTTCAGGAATCCCACAACAAAGAATACTTAAAAGACTAACACATTGCCTGGTGCATATGTAGGAATCTGCTTATTGTCTGAAGTCACAAAACTTCCCTTCCCCCCTTCTCCCTACTAAAATATGTATATATTAAAAAGCTGTTGTTTACAGCGTACCATTTTTCAGTTTGGTTTGGCTTGATGCAGGGCTTACACTGAATGCACCTTCCCCAGTGCTGCCAAGGGTCAGTGCTGACGTTACAAGTCCTGGCCACTGTCAGGCAGGCAAAGCTTACAGGGCCAAACCACTGCTAACGGTGGCTACTCGGTGCTGAGTGCTCCACAGTACGCCGTCCCACCTCTCAAATATAACTTCCCTGCATAAGGGAAGCATCCAGCTTTCACTGTGAAACAGGTTCATCTGAAAAGTGTCCCAATATGCAAGAGGATCCCTTCTGAGGCCTTTAATAAAAGGCTGAAATTAAAAGTATTTGAGCCAGGCAAGAGTAAGCAATTAAACTTTTATTCATGATCATTTACATATGCCTCAAAACATTCACCACAAAATGCAGACTTTCAGTTATCTTGTATTTAGCATAGAAAATGGTCATCTCTGTAGTAAAGCACCAAGGAACACACACCAGAACAGTCAGAAACAGATTCCACGTATCAGTTTTTTCCCTTCACAATGTACCACGACAAAGTTGGAGATTACATAAAAGTCTAAAAGTTCCAGAACAAATTCTAGAGTCACCTGAGTGGTTGGCAGGAACAGTATTACTTAGTAGCAGTTACATTACCTGTAGTGGAATTACACGCAGCACTTATTTTCTGCCTTTGTATTTTGCTCAGAAGAGTTACTTTTCGCAGAACTGAGACAAACATTATTGGGCCAAACACTGGGTTTCATATTTGGCCTGAATTTTCCAATGGCAACCAAACAGAACAGTTTGCGGGTAGGAGTACCTACAACAACTGTAAGAGCAGATGTCAAGAGGGAAGGAAAGAATCACCTAATTATAGCCTATCATCTCATTACATACGGCCCAACCACTTACAGGCCCTTACATACTCACTACTCTACTCAGCTTTTTCCCCAGTATGCTTATTTTAATTAGCATTTCAAATTTACTTCTTAGAAGACAACATGATTTTTGAATTAAGCGGCGTACATGGACAAATACATGTACAAAGTTTTGGTAGTAATTTAAAGCTGTAAAATTGATATGCAAAGAAAGTCCTACAGACCCCATCACAGGTTAAAAAGAAATAACCAGAATCAGGGTGTTACATATAAAGCTACTTTAACAAAGAAACTAATACAGTTATCAAATAATTCATTAGAGAATAAATTGTTATACAAAAAGAAATGCTGCCTTTTTATCACTTCAGTACAGCAAATAAGAAGGCAACATTAAGAAAAGTGCACAGCAGAGAAGAACTGTTCAGCTTTCTGAAAAAGTTGAATTTTTCTTCAGACACCAGGCTTTCGTCAGGAAACATCTTGGGCTAGGATTACTTATATTCTCTCCCCGATCAGTCTCTTCTTGCATTAGTTCTTGGTAAGGCGCCTACTCTGACATGTAGGAACGATACATCAGGGCCACGATAATTGCTGCTATTGCCGGGATCACCCAGTTGGACCATGAACTAGAAAGAAGTTTTTGAAACAGCAGTTTAAGAAGTGACAACCACCAAGTTAAAAAAGTCGCTGGTTAAAGAAAGTCCTTCCCTCCCAACATATACTTCAAGGTTAGGGCAAGAGCAGAACACCTGGACTGGCCCAGTAATGCTCTAGCCAAGCAAAAAACCTTGTCCTGTTCAGACTTTGTACTAGAGCTTACAAGTTTGTTTACTAGAAGAGTTAAGACTCTAGACATGCTTAAAGTCATGGCATGCTGCCCAGAATATCATTCATTCAAAAGCCATATAAGACATAATATATGACACTTTCAAGTACCCAAACTCCCCACTCAAAAGAGTATGGAATGGTGCTCTGAGGTTTCAGCAACAGGCAGCAGGACATAACTTTACAAAGTTATTCAGGCAATTTCAAACATACTCTCCACATCACCCCATTCTGACAGATTTTTCCTTTAATTGTAGCAAATTTTAAAAGTGAGCGAATCCATGTCAGAAGTAGTCAGCAATGGAAGCAAGTGTCTTCTATTTCCTTGCTAGCCTCCAGAAATGAAGGCCTGTACAGCATAAACAATTTGATAGAGACTGGTACGCATCAGTGTGGGAAAAAATTTAGATATTAACATGCTTGTAAAATGGTACATAGATGCCAAACTGGACTTTACACAGAACAGAGATGTCAAAGGATTTAGCGTGCACATTTATGTTTCTGTAGATAAATGCTATTCAGCTTTCTGAGTGTCAGAAACATCATCATGAGGAGCTTCAGGTTTGATACCAGATATCATACTGTACCTGGAATTAGACTGCACAGTGGTAATAAGAGGTTCCTGGAAAGCAAAACAAAAAAATATTTACATCAGTCAGACATCCTTCGCCATACTTAATTGCCCTTCAATTTCTCAAAAATTAAGGGAAACTAATTTTGAAAACAACTTTGTGCATTGCCTTTGGAAAACATTTTATTGGATTTGCTGTAACAGAACTGTTGTATAAGCCAGATAGCAGCAGTTTCTGCAGTCAACACTGCATCGAAAGCAATTTCACAAAACAAGAAAGTTCACTGCAAGTTTTCCATGAAGTTAACGTCAACCTCAGGTTACAGTCTGAAAAGTTATAGTTGCCTAAAAGACAAAGATCCATTGCTTGTCTAAAATCTAATCAAAGAGACTCCAAATGAATACAAGAGAATTTCTTACACAGAAGCAAGGTGCTGATTTACATGCACACAAGGCTTATTAAACTCAGCTTGTTAGCGTGGTGTTTCAGATTGCTTAAGAACTGCTGTCAAATTATTACAGCTTTTGATACTGACTTGTATTTCTTGTTCAGCTTCCATAGAAAAAGAACCACTACAAGACCAAATCCTAGGTGGGTATTTATGCAGTTTATAAGAGGACTTAATCATTTGAGTATTACTAACTGCACGTGGCCTAATTGCATTTAAAAGATCCAAGCATTAACAAAAATGTACTTTAATAGTACAAGATCCATCACTGAAAAATGAACTGACTGAGCTATAAATATTCTGATACCAAGGCAAAGAGTGAAAAAGATCCCTCACAGGGATCCTGTGTAGGTTTAAACAGGCTACTTTTTCAAAAGCCCAAATTATCATAGGCTGATGCACAACAAATTATATTTTAAAGTAATACAGCTCAGTAATTACATCCATATTGTTTTTTGTGAACATCTCCACGAAGAACTAACCCCAAAGCCAAACCATGTGGAGCAGCTCTTGCCCACACCATTAAGGCTAGCACCTTCTACAACAGATTTGCCACATTCAGGGCCAGGGAATGGTTCCCCCCAACACTAAGGCAGCAGGAAGAATGCAAACCAAAATACCAAAATATTATTAAAATATTAATAAAGTCACCAAAAATACGTTTTTCAAACATCATGACACAGGAAATTGTGTGCTCATGGTGCTTTAAACTGTGCAAAGATGAAAATGACGTTTGTAAGCACAAGGCCTGCTGAAGGCTCCTAGAGGGCCAGCGCATAGGTTTGTCACACATCCAGAGGGCAGTTCTAAGTGAAACTGTCTTATCAGCTATGCCCACACGTCCTGTTAGAGCAAAGTGTTCTGTCTTTCCAGAAAGAAGCTGGAAAACACTCATTACTGTAAATAACCATGACCACCAGCACTAAAACAAGGGAACAAGCCAAACAGGAGCGTAGTAAGATGTCATTTAGATCTCTCTTAACTCCAACTGACTGTACTTGGGCCAAACTACAATCCTAAGTACTTCAATTTACTAAGTTTCTGTGAGTTTACTGTAGTCAAGAGATAGTATTACTACAACTTGCACTAGGCAATCTGTTTCTCAGTTGCACTTACGGTTGCTGCTCGTACAGCTTAAGTGTAAATTATTCTGAATTTCAAAAGAAGTCTGAATGACAGATCTTTTTCTTGGTGGGAAGAAGCTCTGAATTCCAGTCACCACTCGATTTGTTAATTTTATTAGTACACTAGTTCAATTAGTTATGATGCCAGATCAATGAGCTTAAGAGATTTATTATCTGAAACACTACACTTATTTTTGCATCTGAGTATACCGTTTACTCAGAGATACACCATCCACAATGCCCAAAAGAAATAATGTGACATTTCAAGAAACAACACTTACTGTTGGTTTCTGAAGCTTCGCTCTATCATCCTGCGTGAGAATAAGGAGAGAAAAAAAAACACATTTAGATAAACACCCAAAACATGAAAAAAGTCACAAAGAATCATCCAATTCAGTTCACAGTTCTATTCTGTTAGTGTACACCTATTCTTCCCTAAGAAACAGACTTACAAAAGAGGTATCAGTAGATGTTGTTCAGCTACCATAAACAAGATCACCTCCTTGAATAATACTTCCCAAGATACAATGAAGTGAAACTTGAGTCTTAAACATTTTTTTTTGTGCACGTTTTTGCATTTCTTTTGTCTCTCAACAGTACATGTTTCCTTAGCTTACACATGGATTACAGTAATACTAGCTTACTTCTACCTAGTCTGCTCATATTTATCAAGCAAAATTATCTAACTAGCTTTGGGACGTTTGTATTGGATGTTAGGCCAAATTCTATGGATGTCTCAGAAACCCATGAAGCTTTACTTGAGACAGTCACATTCATTTCAAAAGAAACAGTGTACCTTCTTGACAGTGTTTTATTTATCACAACTATCAAACTACGTGTTTCATATTCAGTGAAAACGGGCATTTATCAAACAAGGATGAACTGGACTGGTGGCAGGTTATGAACAATTTTACTGTTATCAGTTGCTGCCTGAAAGAGATGACAAGTCTGGGGCATTACAAGTATGCACCAGACCCGAACTACTTCGTACTAGGAAAGGCTACACTAGCAATATTCATTGGGAAAGGACCTAAGACAGGAAGAGGATCAGGACTCTTACTCTTAAAATGTAATTCTCAAGACAGTGATATTCACCTGAAATGACAGACAAAACAGAAAAGACAGACAGCTGAGGACAAGAGAAGAGGCAGGAATGGGCAGGTAGAGTCTCTGCACACTAGCTGCCTGGGTCTTCCAACAAGTAGATTTCAACTACCACCACGTAGGAGAGCTTAGAAGAGGCAGCCATGGCAACTACAGCAGCTCTGTACCTAGAAATATACCCTCCAAAGACTGAGGCAGCAAACAGGTGCTTGGTAAAAGTACAGGAGATATGGAGATTACAGAAAAAAAGGAAGTGACAGATGGAACTGTCAGTGACAGTGGGAACAAATCATAAACCTGACAACTAGGTAACATCAATACAGCACAAAATGAGGGCAGCCAAAGACAGGGATGATACACAAAGCATCAAACTAGATTATGTTTGCATTTTCCTATCTGAACACCAGGAAGCACTTTTTTACTGTGGAGGGTGACGGAGCACTGGCACAGGCTGCCCAGAGAGGCTGCAGAATCTCCTCCTTGGAGATCTCCAAGAGCCACCGGAATGTGACCCTGAGCAGCCTGCTCTGGGTGTCCCTGCTGGAGCAGGGGGTTGGAGTGGGTGACCTCAAGATGGTCCCTTCTAACATTATTCATTCTACAATTCTGCAGCAGCAATCTTCCAAATATACGCGCAAAGATCCAGATTGTGCTTGCAGATCAAAATGGAAGCCTGGCACATATGTGTACAATGATGAAAGCAGGGAAGTTGCTGAGTAATCACTTCACATGTTGACTTAAGAAGAGGTCTAGACATTCCAACATTCCACCGTCAGGAATTATAGTCTTATTATAAAGCTCACAGGGTACAACAGGAACAGCACATTTCCACATTCAGTTTACTCAAGAACTAAGCTGTAAAATATTTTTAAGAAGCAAAGTTTTAGACATGACCATCCTCACATTATACTAGTCAGATCACTTTGCACTGGTGCAACCGTCTTCAGAGTAAGTCTATCCATAAACATCTGCAGAGCTGGCATCCAACCCAAACAGCAGCTCTCTTTATCTTGATGACAATTGTCAGATAAATAACTAGACACAAAGACACTATAGTAGACATTACGTACTGGTACACTTGCATACTCACCGGATGTAGCTCCCCAACAATAAATGATTCTGACAGCGTCCTTGCATCTGTGGAGTGGCCAACGTCTTCAAAGTTCTCAGTAGCATCTCCCCCAGCTTGTTCCCTGAGGACCTCTTCACCACCTGGGTGCTGCAATTTTAAATCAATGCAAATTTGATATTAAAAACCATTCCACATTCTGAAAATGGAAGTTCATTTCCATATTTTTAAAAAAGAGTCCTTGCAAAAAAGAGTCCCTAGACCTGTTAAAGCAAATGTAAGCCCCTCTAAATAACTAGAGAGCTTTGTGCAATCTCAGAAGCCAAAACCAAAGAAGCTAGGTCTCTACTCCAGTGACAGATCAGTAATAGGCGCTACCCCAGCAGCAGCTAAGGATGGATTTAAAATATTACTGGTATCAGTGTTTTAGCAGCCAAACTGTTATCTAAAGTTACACAGTGCTCATATTTCAACAGGAAACATTTTTATCTAAACAGTGCTTTATACAGCAGAAGGATAAAAGCCAAAAGGTGTAAGTTGCAGAAAGGAACGTTCCAGGTAGGTATAACAAAAAAAGATATTCACAACAAAGGTAATCAAGCAAGTTGTGCATGTTCCCTGGCCAATCCCCATCCTTTCAGCCTGCCTAGCCAAGGCCCTGAGGAACCTGACCTAGTTAATCATAGCTCAAGCTTGGGGCAGGACCAGATAGCCTCCAGGAATCCTTTCCAGAAGAAATTATTGCATGATTATCTAGTAAGCCAGCTACTTTGGAGCTGCTTAAGCACCACTGAAAGCTCATGCAAGACACCAGAATAGCATTTTTGTTTTAGCAGACCACAGAATCCCCAAACCACACTGCTGGTAAAACCACTGAGATGGAGAGAAGTCACTCCCCCATACCTCTTGATGCCTCAACCCACCACCATTCCCTTAACCAAATACCTGCTATCCGTTGACTTTTATTCTTCCCCAGGATACACTTTTGGGATTGCAAGCAGTTCCACATTTCTGTCCATTAAATAACTCCATATATATATAGCAAGTTACAGTGTATCTTCTGGTTACTTGAGGTTGACAAAACTCACTGCAGTTACTCTGTTGTTAGGTAACTAAGGTACCAAAAAATTCACCACTCAACTTGTAGGTGGAAAGCTATGAAACTGTTCTATACAAACAGGAGTTGTTAGATGAGCAATTTGAGACTATATAAGTACTGCCTTGGATTAAGGCAACCATATAATAAATTCTAACGCCTCACAAGGGACATGGAAAATTAAGTCTCCAAAGCCTTATTTCATTTTTAACACTCCTCACTGCAGAATCTAAAGTGATGAAAGTAGGCAAAACTTCTGTTAGAGTTAGGCTTAGAATCAACTGAACAGAAAAGCCACATTTACAAAGGAGATAAAAGAAATGGCATAAACATTTCTACCAGGCTAAGGAATTCAAGTTCGCATTTAATTCAGATCTACCATATTAACCTCCTACCAATCCTTTTCTTCTAAGGGGGAAAAAAAAAGAAGTAAGGTTTGTTCATATAGATTAGGAAGACAGTATAATTACCAGTTTCCAGCTGTGCCGGAACTCCAAAACTTGAGTTAATGTTTGCAAAGGCACAAGTTTATTATTAAAGACTGAGAAAGTTGCTTAAAAAAAAAAAAGGCCAAAACATCACAGCTAGAAGCACAAGAGATGCCTACCATGACTAAGCAAAACCAAGATTAAGCAATTGATACAGAGATTAGGCATAGAAGCTGGGCAAAAAAAAAAAAAAGAGTGCATGTAGAGTAAAGATTACGCAAACAGGCCTACAAACATGGCACGCTCATCAAATCCTGCCCTTGAATCCGTTCTGATAAGTATTAGGGAAAGGACTAGAGAGAAGTTGAGAGATCATTCAAGTTCAGTGCCTTGAAATCCAGAGTACGCTTAAGAAGCTGAACTTGGATCTAACAGGCTCTCCCAGATACTATCGTAACTAAGTCTTCATAAAATTCACTCCATGGTTTTAATACCATGCTAAAGTACTGTGCACCCCAAAATAAACCTTTCTCAGAGGAATGAGTCATGCTATATAAACTGTGAAATGCCACATTAAAAGTATTATGAAATATATGTGAAATCTTGAGCAGAAGGCAGAACTCCTCGGAAAAAAACATGCTTATCTAACAAGACAACAACAACCAGCAAAAGGAACAAACGTCCGACTACCCATAAAGCACTATCAGCGTGCACGTTCACATTTGTACGTTGTGGTGAACCTGAGCCCTGCTCCAACAAGTCGATACAACATCGATTACTGCAGCAAGCTGTCAGACAAGAGGGTCCCTAGCAGTACAACTGCATCTACGTTAAAGCCATTTCACTGGGTACTTTAACAGACTACCTGCAGGCTGCTGACCACAGCATGGCCATCCACTACATTCCCAAATCCTTCCCATGTGCTGCTACAAAGCAACCAAGTAGCTACAGGAGCAGCCTCACTGAGGCACTCCAACTTTTCTCTGAAGGTTTTGTTTTCAGTCTGACCAGCAGCTGATCCCTCCAATGCCACAGTTTTGCAGAGAGCGTCACCACAGAGGAAGTATGGCAATGACCAACTCATCACACGTGTCAGCTGAAGGGGTGAAACCCGCCCTGACCTCTGCCACCATAACTGGACAGATGTTACTTTTTCCCTTGCATCAGCAAGACTACAGCAAAGATAAATGCACAGTGTTTCCAACTTAAGCCAACTAGCAGAAGGTAATCCTAAAAACCTACTAGACATACTTAAAAGTATTTTGAAACTTCACACTTTTTGATAGCATCTGCTTTAAAAATGCAAACTTACAACCTCTGTGCAAACAACCAGCATGCAAAACATGCAATTAGTGAAAAGACCTGGCCTTCCCCAATGAAAGGGAGTAACTGAAAAGCCTTACAAATGCCAAGAAATTAGTTTTGTATCAAAAGCTTGGCATTTTCTGTAGTTCAATGAGTCTCTCAAAGGTTGTCTACACAAGGCCTTTGTTTACACTTTGTATGACAAAGCTTGCTACCAGAATTTCCATTTTCATAAAAAGCCTCTTGCTAGGCTCTGGAACTGGAAGCCCAGACTGCACCAATTATGACTCCTAAACTGAAATCCTGTGATATAAATAAGTATTTTTGCAGGCAGAATTGTGGTTCAAGGGAAATGAAAAAGCTTTTGCTAGCCTAGTTCATTCCTAGGACAATCCCAATACAGCATATTTAAGTTACATGTGGAACAGAAGTCTGTACAAAGCTAGCAAAAGTACCTAGCATGGGCTAATTCCTAACAGCAGCACGTTAAGAAGATTTAGATGAAGCAACTAAGCAGTTAAATTCGCTGTTATCATCTGGGTCAAGAGTCTAATTACTTCATCCTGAACACCTATCAGATCTCCCTCTTGCTACAGTCATGCAACTTTCTCAGTGTCATAGTTCAAGACTATTAAAGTATAACTACCTGGATTCACAACTCTTATCACCCCTTCCCCCCCAAACTGGGGGAATCAAGTCTTTTGGGTCCAATTCAAGTCCCAGGCGAGATAACTGAAAGCCTCCACCAGTGGCAGCCTTAGGAATTCAAGTTTTGCACTCTACTAGAAGCAGAAAGGTGCAGAGACAGAACTAGAGGTGCTCTATCAATTTTAGCTTTATTGTATAAAAAAGACTAATGCTTGCTTTAAGGACACTTCCATGTAGTCCTCCAAAATATTTCTGTAAGCTATTCAAGTTACAGGACAGAAATTTTGCACTTATAAAATTTAAGGAGCAGAGGAGAGTACTTCTCTTTATGAGTCTGCAGTTTTGAAAACCATCATTAGGGTTTTAGATGAAGTGCCCAATAGCTGAGTGCCCGTTTTCCCACTTAAAAAACAATTACAGCTCGCAGTGTGCGTTTTGCAAAGAACACTTAGAACTGCTATTTTTCAGAGCACTTTCAAGTCCTCCTTCAAGTTTCACCACAGCTTTAGGAAGTGATAGCACCAGTTTTTATCCTTAGACTGCAAGGTTCTGCAGTAAAAACTCACACAGTATTTTGTCAGACTTAAGAACGTGCCGCTACTGGCACCCTTTGATGTAAACTGTTCATTAACTTATACCACTCCTCCCCAGCATCACATGAACGTAATCCATCTCCACATGGTGGAGAGACCATTTTTCACTGTGATGCAGTAAGACAGTATTAGTTTTTCCGCACTTTATTCGACCAGCATTCCAGAAGACGTTTTTTGAGAGCTGTCCATTCTGTTTAGAAACAGTGCTATATAAGCACAAGCTTTCAGATTATGAAAAAAAATACATTGGCCATGCACATTTTCACTATATAAACTGTATATCCAAGTTTTGAGACCACCAAAAGGACTATATTAGATGAATATTAAATATGTATCTAGTTTGTTTCCAGAACACAGCATTTCTCTGAGGCTGAGGTGTTCCTGTTCATGTTGGTTTCTCTGCCTCTCTTTAGGAATTCACTTAAGATCCCAGCAAAGCAATTGGGAAGACTCTCACCACAACAGGAAGCCAAGATCAGGGCACTGATCATTTCATTCCTGTTTTAAATAGGCCCAACTACTCATTTAGCTCCTGAGATCAATGTCAGTCAGTCAGTCCTGAACAGTGGAATTCCTTTCTTAAACTACAGAAAAACACTATCAGGCAATACCACCATACTTACTCCATTACTTGACATTTCTTATTACACATGTATGGAATTATCTCCAATACAGACAGATACAGCCATAAGATCCTGCTGTCAGTATGCATTCACTTCGAACAGCTGTTTTTCCTTAAAGGATGTATGACCTGAAACTATGAAGAGGTTTCTCAAGTTTTCTGTAATACAGGTCCAACAGCTTTTGAATGAAAAATATGATACACGAGTTCCCAGTCCCAAGAATACTCTTTCATGTCAAGAGCATTCAGATAGCGCACCCTAAAAGCTAAGGTCTCTGGATTTCCTGCCTTAAGGGATAAACGTGGATAATCAAAGAACACTCAGAGATACATACTTGTGTTATAGGTTGAGAGATCCTACATTTGGAGATAAAAAACAGTTGCTGGAGTCTTCATCTCCAGTAATCTCTAAGATAAAGTGCCAAAGTACATAATCCTTTTCTTCTCCAGCACTTCATCCCTATTTCAAAGTATCTTTTTAAGCCTTGGCCTTAGAAAACCAAGCCAATGTGGTCACCCTGTGTGATGTCTCCACACAGCCTTACCACTCCCAATGCGCATGCACTGCTCCCAGTCCACTTACTAATTTCAATCAAGTGTTGACAAAGGCTGATAGCTCCCCCCCACACCCAAAAAAAAAAAAAAAAGAGTTCCCCTAAACATCTGCAAGCTTTATGCAGAGACAGCAGCTGTACAGAGAAAATACAGCCTTTAAGTACTGTAATGAAGTGAAAAGCAACAGCATACATTCAATTATTAAGCAAGAAAACACCCAGTGTATCTGTAACAGTGAGCTACTGTAAAGTTTCCAACTTCATAAGCAAAAAGAAAATAATTCCAAAGGTTAATGCAATAGTTGGAGAGATTTTTTTGTTGAATTAAGAAATGGAACTGGTAAACTCAGCTTCTGTTCACAGTTCTTCACTCTCCAGTAAACTGACACTCTTAGATATTTCCTAGTAGGGAAGAGGATTGAATCGATGCTTTAACAGTGCTCTCTGGAAGACTATTAGGCTTATTTTAATAGCCTATAATTAATTCTTGAAATATTTTAAGCTTTTCTACTTCCTGCAAGAAAACCAATAGGTAAAGCTGAATTTGACTAGTAATGCTATAGAAACTGCTCATGTAATCCCTGCTTCCCTGAGAAGTGTTTATCATAGTCCAGAACGCACTAGCAAGTGGCTCGCTTCAATTTCTCCTTATCTGTCATGTGTAAATCCCTCAAAGTGCCTGACAGACCAGAATGAATTAGTACATCACTTTATAAGTTAACCACTTATCAAAAGCATTCAAAAAAGGCAAAAACCAAAGTACCCTACGAAATGTTTTAATCCAAGGGTTCCACCCTCAAAAAAAAAAAAAATCAATACAATGAACACTAGGATATTCAAGAATTTTCCTTGGGAGTGCAGCCGCACTTAGATAGCCATTTTCAACAAAGCAATCTTATCTCACTCCTTTATTATCTTAGCATATCATCCAGGAAGTTCAGCTCCAAAGCCAGCCGTATCACAGCAAAAACTGTGTAGTGTGAGGCTAAAGCCTGAGCCAGTATACCACGGCACATCAGACATCCTACAGCTGTCCAAGAAAAAAACTACTTAACTGCTTACAAACTGAATTCTTTTGGTTTGATAGTGAATTTGCCAAGTTCTCCTGAGGGCTGAAATCAAGTCTATCTTGCAAAACTTGAAACTAATACTTATCAATTTCATCACGTGTTCCGAACGACGAAAGGGACTGTCAGCTTGACTGTGCAGCTACTTAAATCATAAGCTCACTAGTTCTTGGAATTTTTGTCAAACTTTTTCTATTTTGTTTCTCTTTTAAATCTGGAAGACCTCACAGAACTGTGTACCAACCAAAACCAATCCAGTCTTCAAGAACAGCGCTCAGTTTCAGAGGCTCCACGAAAAACTGTTCTTCCCCAAGGCTTCTAGAGTTAAATCAGCCTTGCCTGTGTAACTAAACATTTCCATACCTAGGTAATGAACCAGACCAGGGCTATGGCTAGATGAAAACCAATTCAGAAAGAATTGGTAGATCTGGCTCACAACCCAACTGCGCCGGCACACAGCCTAAGCGTCGGCAAACTCCTATTTGCAGAATACCCCACTTTAAAGCTCAAGTGTCTAGAATCATGAAAACCAAGACAGGACCACTCCACAGCAGAGGCTCACATAGTGCCGTGTCACTACAAGTTAATAATGTAAGACTGCAAGAACTCTTTTAAATCGGGTGCCAGATCTTTGCAGAGTGGGAAGAAGGGACTGAGAGAAAAGCGTCAAAACATCACGGATAAATCCTAGCCACGCTTAATTGTGAAATCAGTTTAATCACTAGTTACGTTTGTAAGCGTACACAGAAGAACATTTCGGTTGTTTCGGTCCAGTAACTACAGCGCTTCTTCATTAACCCTGACCACCAATGATTACACGAACCGGCCACCATCAGGCGAGCGGGAACGCCAACTGTTAGCGAGGACAGACAAAACCAGAGGGGCCCAAGTTTACCTCAGAAAGCTGGAACTCGCGCGGCTGGGCTCTGCCCGGGACCTGCGTACGGGGGCAGGAACAAGAGCACGAAACCTCGGGGGGAACTCAGGGGAAGGCAGCGAGGAAAGCCAAGGAGGAGGAAAGGGGAGGCGGCAGCCGCGCTACCGGACGGCTCCCGGTCACCCCAACGGTCGCCCCCAGAGGCCGTTTAACGGTCGCCGTTTAACGTTCGCCCACCTCGTCGAGGAACTTGGTGACGTCGTAGATGCGGTGGTGCAGGATGATCCAGGTGCTCTGGCTGGTGTTGTGCCGCTGCACCTCCTCCAGCCGGTAGTAGCGGCCCCGCCACGCCTCGCCGCCAGCCTCCCCCGAGCCACCCATGGCCGGCCGCTGCTGCCCAGGCTCGGCGCCGCGCACACGGCCCCCGGGGCTGCCCGCAGCACGCCTAGAGCCCGGCCGCCGGGCCTCCCACCGCCCCGCCCGCCCGGCCCGCTCATTGGCGGAGAGGCACGCCTATCAAGCGAGGCGGCGGGATGCCGCGCGGGGGTTGGAGGACGCCGCGGGGAGGGGCGGGGCTTAGCGAGGTGGCGGTGGCGGTGTTCACAGGGTCCTCCTACCCCGGCCCCAGGAGCGGTCGGCGCCCTCCCCTCCACACCACGTGGCTCGGTCACGTGCATCGCAACAGCAGGCGGTGGCGGTTGGCGCCGCCCGTCCCGCCCCGCCCCGTCACGCGCCCTGCTTCAGGCGGCCGGCGGCGCCATCTTCCTGCCCTCTGGGCGCTCCTCCCCGCACGGCGGCGCCGCGCCGTGGCGCTGAGAGAGAGCGGTGTGGTACGGTGTGGTGTGGTGTGGTGGTACTGCTCAGGTGGGCAGCTGGGCTCCGCCACAGCCGCTCTGACACTCTCCCTCCTCAAAGGGAAAGGGGGAGAAAATGCGATGGGAAGGGCTCAAGGGCTGAGATAAAAACGGGGAGATCACTCAGTAGTTACCATGACAGGCAAAACAGACTCAGGAAAGGGAGATCATATAAATTTACTGCCAATTACTAACAAGGTAGAGAAGTGTGAAACAAAAAAATTCTAAAAACATCTTCCACCCATCACTCTTCCACCTCCTCCACCTGAGCAGTGCAGGGGAACAGGGAATGGGGGCTGTAGTCAGGCTACAGCACTTCGTCTCCACCGCTCCTTCAGGGTCCCTCTCTGCCCCTGCTCCACGTGGGGTCCCTCCCACGGGATGCCGTCCTTCCCGAACTGATCTGGCATGGACTTCCCACAGGCAGTAGCTCTTCAAGGACTGCTCCAGATATGGGTCCTTACCACAGGGTCCATCCATCCCCCAGGAGCAAACTGCTCCAGCACGGGTCCCCCACGGGTGGGCGGCAGCTCCCCCCAGACCCCCTGCTCCTGCGTGGGCTCCTCTCCACGGGCTGCAGCTCCGGCCCGGGGCCTGCTCCTGCGGGGGCTCTCCATGGGCCGCAGCCTCCTCCAGGCCACATCCACCTGCTCCACCGGGGGCTCCTCCACGGGCTGCAGCGTGGAGATCTGCTCCGTGTGGGACCCATGGGCTGCAGGGGGACAGCCTGCTCCACCAGGGGCCTCTCCACAGGCTGCAGGGGAACTTCTGGAGCACCTCTTCCCTTCCGTCGTTACTGGTTTTGGTGTCTGCAGGGTTGTTTCTCTCACATTTTCTCACTCTTCTCTCCCAGCTTCTGTTGTGCAGCAGTTTTTTCCCTTTTCTTAAACCTGCTCTCACAGAGGCCCAAACAACATCCCTTACTGGCTCAGCTCTGGTCAGCAGCAGGTCCCTTTTGGAGCTGGCTGAAACTGGCCCTTATCTAACACGGGGCAGTTTCTGGATTCTTCTCACAGAAGGCACCCCTGCAGCTTCTCACTACCAATACCTTGCCACATAAACCCACTACAAGCAGTAGGGTCGCCTCTGGAGCCTGGCCCAGCCTCCAACTGCAGGTGCTTCCTCATGGCACTGCTCGATGCCTGCTGGCCCCCGTTCTGTGGTGCCAAGAGCACAGAGAGCAGCTCCTTCACCTCATGACAACTTTCTTTAGCATGCCTCTCCCTGTTTTCCTTCAGTGTTATTTAAGCCAAAACCTCAGCCCCTTTGCTGTGGTCACAAATGTTTTTGGTGACTTTGCTTTCTTTTCGGCCCAGGGCAGCTCCCCACGGTGTTACCACCACTGAGGAATGTCATTCAGCAACTTCAGGTCAGCAATACCCCAATTTACACTTTCCAGTATGAATACAGACTGGTTTTTGTTTGTTTGTTTGTTTGTTTGTTTTTAAGGAGCTTGTTTCCAGTGTTACTTAAGTGACATAAAGTTTACAGAATGTGACCTCAAGATCCATTTCCTGAAAGCTGAGGCTTAGCTAGTGGATTTGCGCTTGCGCTGGTGCTGTTGGTTATTTGTGTGCAGGACAACGTCATACTTCCTTGCTGAATACCAACTGATTTTCAGGTCCTGTCTCCAGTTTATTACAGTGAACTAAATGGGAAGAGTAACTGCAGTTCTCCACAGCTTTGTGTCATTTTCAGTTTTAATAAGAAGGCTCTTTATTCCATCATCCACGTCGATAATGAAAATAATAAATACTGCTTACAAATTCGGTGATTTGTCCTTCTGTTTTGAATAAAAAACAGTGATAACCATTATCTGACTGAAGTTCATTTTAGCACGAGCTCAGTGTTGGTTTCAACATCGTGTGCTATGATTACTAGCATCTAGAGATGTAATTTCTCCTACGCACCTAAGACCTGCTACTTGAAAAGAAGGCAGTTGGGTTTATTTGATATGATTTCTATTTAATACATCTGTATTAAGTGGTACTACTCTCTCTCTTTTACCTCTCCCCTGAAGGGACAAACCATTTATCAGCTCTCTGTCCCATTAGCTTTTATGATCAGTGGGAAGGCTTAACTTATGCTGAATACAGTGAGTCATTCCCACAGGGGAGTTGTCCTCTAACAGCAAGCAAATCACTGGAGCACTGCAGCATGTGTTTTTACAGCATCTTTGCCACAAAAATCCCCAGATGGCCATTTAGAATTCTTTTAAGCATTAATGAAAGTTGAGGACCCAGCCTTTCTTTTCTATGTTTGCAATCTGAGAAGATTTTTTTTTTCACGTTCGTTTGAAAGGGTCCTTTTTGCCTTTAGCTACGGCTTTTAGAATTATCCAATGAAGTCGTAATCTTGACTGGCATTTTACGGAACCATAGAATATCCCGAGTTGGAGGGAACCCACAAGGATGACTGAGTCCAACTCCTGGCCCCACACAGGACCACCGAAAAATCAGACCCAATGTCTGAGAGCATCGTCCAAATGCTCCTTGAACTCCGGCAGGCTCAGTGCCGTGACCCTGCCCTGGGGAGCCTGTCCCAGTGCCCGACCACCCTCTGGGTGCAGAACCTTTCCCTAACACCCAGCCTGACCCTCCCCTGTCCCAGCCCCATGCCGTTCCCTCGGGTCCTGTCGCTGTCCCCAGAGAGCAGAGCTCAGCGCCTGCCCCTCCGCTCCCCTCGTGAGGGAGCTGCAGGCCGCCATGAGGCCTCCCCTCAGCCTGCTCTGCTCTGGGCTGAACAAACCAAGGGACCTCAGCTGCTCCTCACATGCCTTGTGCTCCAGACCCCTCGTCATCTTTATAGCCTTCCTTTGGACACTACATTAGTTTTATGTCCTTCTCATACTGTGGCTCCCAAACTGCACACAGCACTCATGGTGAGGCCACACCAGCACAGAGCAGAGCAGGGCAATCCCTTCCCCTGACCAGCTAGCAATGCCATGCCTGATGCACCCCAGGGTATGGCTGGCTGTTTTGTCTGCCAGGGCACACTTCTGGCTCATATTCAACTCGCTATTGACCAGAACCCACAGATCCCTTTCCATGAGAAAAGATCTCTCCAGCCTCTCATCCCCATTAAAAAAGTCTAGTTTTCATGATTGAAGGAAGAAACTTGAAAAGCATTTTCCTTTAAGGGGAAAAAAATCTTTAAAATTACAGTCACAAATCTAATCTTTTGATTTTTCTAGAGTATGACTGAGATAAAGCTCTTTAATGTGTTACACTGTAAGCAATGCAAAGCAAAATCAGAACAGCAAAATTACCTTTGACACAGTTCCTCAAAAAGCTTCCAGTTCATCATTTTTTAGTCATGATTTACAAAATTGCTTTTCAGGTGAATACCTGGTGACTTCATAAAATTTGGGCAACAAAATTGCTTTATAGTTATTCCTATCTTCACTGCTCTGGTAAGTCCATTTCAAAAAGGGTTTTCAGGTTTGGAAGTTGGTGGGAGATCTATTAATCTGCTTTTGGTGTGCATTGCTTGTGCTGGCTTTGGGTAACAACCGGATTTTCAACCTGCCTGTTTTTCTTTGCAACACTTTGATTGAGAATGCTGCTATAGTAAAGGGGTATATTTTCTTTGAATAATGAAATGTTAGTTGTTATTTTTTTGGCATAAATATTCTAGTTCCTTTACACTGAGCCTTGCCTGCTCCACAGTACTTAGGGTTGCGCAGCAGGCATGCAACAACCAGGTAACAGCCATGACTTCATGTTACTCCTACTGACATGAAATTTGTTAGTGCTGCTGCATCCCACTCACAAGGTGTGGCCCACCAAAGGTGTTTGAAAGAACAAATCTATGGCAAGGAGGAAACTCCTGTCTCTGCTCAGTGTATAATCCTGAAATAGTCATTGCTCAGTTAAGGTGGTGTGAATCATTATGGAATGATAACAGTTTACACTGTCTGGTCCCTTAGTCTGCTTGAAGGAGAAATAGCAAGAAGGACTGAAAGGATCACATTCTCAGTCTGAACTTCTGGTTCTTCTGGTTCTCCTTTCCGGTGCTTTTAAGAAAATCCCCAAAATTACAGAGTTGTGGCATGTCTTTTCAGTGGCAAGGCAATCAACATACATGCACTCTGTATTCTAACTTCTCATAAAATATCCAGTCACATTCATTTCAGGATAATGATTGTAGCTGAGCCCAAAACCGCCTCATACTCTTGCACAAATAATATAGTCAATAATTTCTATTACAATGTAAAGCTTAAGATGTGAGAGACAGCTTTGTTAGATCCACCATCTGTCTAATCACATTCCACTCCAAATACCAGGTATGTTGTCTCGATCTTTTGATAAATGTTATAGTGTAACTAAAATTCTGACCAAGACAAATGCTGTTCTGCATACATTCCTCCTTTGAGGGCAAGAGTAGGAGAACAGGTTGTGTGTGATCATTGTTAACCATGTAATGTGATTCTGGATTAGTACAGATTTCAGTATGATGTAAGGAGGTAATGCGTTCTACATAGACAAGAACATGGTGTTCACCTGACACTTGAGAAGAAAGGTGGTTTTAAGCAGAAAGTACACAAATTTCCTGTAACCCCAAGAAGGGGGCCTGGTGTGGGAAGAAAGAAAAGATTTCCAGTGTGGATCCCTGTTCCCATTGTTTTCATTCTCTCTACCAGACTGGCCACTGTCTTTGTGTGGCTTGAGGAGGATATCTCTGTTGAGTTCCTAATAATTAAAATTTCTTTTTGGGCAGGAAGGGGTGAGTTTCACACGGTTCCTCAGCTCTTGGATCCCTGATAGATCCCAGCTCAAACATTGACTCAGAAGAAGATGGAAAGGATGCTTTCATCATTATCTTTACTCTGAATATTTTTTAATATATATATATATATATTAAAATATAATACATTGTTTATAACAAAAAAAGTCTGTTTCAGTCAACCAAATTATCTTATACTGCCTACCTAATCTTAATCAGAAGATAATTAACAGATTATTGGTTTACCTGATATCATATAAAGTTCTTTAAATAAATATCTGCCTTATGAGAATGAATTACATTTTTTATTTCAAGACCCAGGTGCTGTTCTGGGGAAATCAACAATATAACATGAATGACACAAGGCATCAGTCTCTATTCTTTGTCAGTCTGCCGGAGCTACAAAAACTCTGTGCCACTACAGTAACACTGAGTTCCCAGTTACCAGAAAGTGAGACAAGGAGCACACAGATAAAAATGTGCAGGTGAAGAACGCTGAGGATTATTATTTTCAGAAGCTGCTAGTGGTTGCTATTCAAAGATTTTATTAGTACTACTAGAGTTAACTGTAATATAATTAGTAGTAAACACTATAAAATTGTTCAGAGTAATTTAAGTCGTTGGTGGGGGACTTGCTGGCTATTGGGAAAAGAAACAACCCTTTCTATTATGTTTTTAAATGTCATCATCTCAAACTAACAAGACCACCTGCTTGGAACTGATAAACAGTTAAAATTGTTTTCTGTTAACATGCAAATTTGGATTGCTTTACAGCATCCAAATTTTTGCTATTGAGCCAAATCAGTAGCATCTTTTGAGCTATTGTAAACGCTTTATGTAGGTTGAGAGTGAGTGAACAGAATACTCAAAAAGAGTATGTACTCTACTCAGTGCTCACAAAGCATTATGTCATTCCCTGTAATAGTAAGGGGAAGAAATGAGAAATTCTGCCAAATTGAATGCTTTTGGGCCGATCTGCTAGTTTGCCTAAGGCCTGTAGATTACGTCTTAGACCCGTTGTGAGTGGGTTAAGAGCAAGTGACTTGGACTAGTCTAACATACTATACTGAACCACCAAAAACTGATCAAAAATAGAATGTATTTTGTTTGAAAGACTAAGGAAAAGAAATGTAGGCTGAGAGAATCAAGTATGGAAGTTTATTGTTGATTTTTTTCTGCCTTCTTTGTAGACAGTTATTATTCCTGTATCAAGACATCCTTTCTGCACCGGTTATTGGAACACTGAACCAAATTTCCGTTGTAATGGCGGTCAGTAATCACTCTGCAAATAAGCATATGGTTACATGTAATGTATGCTTCTTTTAAAAAAGCGTGCTTTTTTTGAGGACAAAGGATAAGTAAAATTACATAATTTGAAGCAAACTTTTACTCGTATGCCTTAGTGATGTAGATGACAGCTTAGGTCATTTTTTCTTCTGACAAAATGACCTTTTCAGGTGGTGAACCTTTTGTGGAACAGAACGGATTCAGTAAGATGCCACTCAGTTCACAATGAGATCAGCACGGGCAGCTTCTGCCACTTTGATCTGGGCAGTCTTTTGCTTGCTTGGTAATATATCTTTACCTGGAAAAGAGATTACATTATGACAAATGCCTTGAACTTGTTTTACCTATCATTCTCCTTTAAAATAACAGGATTTGGTATTTTCTTTAAGTATTCCTCACTGTGTTTTTCTAAAGTAGAGACACTGATGGACCAAAATTTACTTTATGATTTGATAAAACACCCCTTAATTTCAGACACTTGGATTCTATTTATTTTTTTAGATACCATTTTACAAATCAGGAATATGTCAAGCCTATATAGAGAGACAAGGAGCTACCGTAAGTGCTGAAAGATGTCACATTTCTTCAGATTGTTACACATTTCTGATTGTTGTACCAGAGATGAGTACTTTTCATAGGGCTTGCAATTTGCTCTGCAAGTTTCAGGGTGAAAAAAAAAACTGTCCCACAGACAAAATGTCTCCTCTGAATCTGGGTATAGGAAGTATATTTCATCAGAGTCAAAAGTTTAATAAAAATCTTCCTGCTATATCTCATTAGTTTCCTCTGCTGCATTGGAGTCCTGATCCTGTTCAGGAGCATTAATATTTGACCTCGAGGCAAAGACAGACCTGCCAAAGAGAGACCAAAGAGCTCCCTGGCGGGTGTAATCCCATTTTTCTGTGTCCTATAGGTCCCATGGGTGAGGGTGTTCAGAGTGCTGAACTATCTCCCCATTCACATTTTGTTTCTGTCCAACCCATATAGGATTGTTTCAGAGAAACAAAACAAAACAAAACAAACAAAAAAAAAAAGAGAGAGAAGAAATGGAACCAAAGAGCTTAACAACTTTTGGTTTTAGACCATTATTCATATGCTTTACTATCCTGTATGCAATGTTTGAGGGGTTGATGAATGTATGGATGGGTGTACTAAAACTGCTAAGCCAAAAAAAAAAAAAAAAAACCAACTGATTGCAATCAAAGCCAGTAGCTCTGGTGATTTATTTGCACAACCATTTGGATGTTTTCTCGTGGCTCCCAGAAGTGTGAATGCATCTCTGCTTTTTTAAGACGTACTGTTCAAATATGGTTGCCTCACAGAACTGTTTTATATTCATTTGTGTAACTGACCTGTCATGGTTAGATTTTGCAGCATCACCATATGTGTAGTAATGCCTATATTTAATAGCCATAAGCTGCAAGCAGATCCTTGCAGAATCTCACTAGAAACCTCTTGAAGGTGTACTATTTAGATCTTTTTAACACCCTTCCCTCCCCCCCCCTTTTTTTTTTTTAATTTTGCTAAATATCAACAGCGGGCTATACAGGACAGAGTCAAATAGACAAGTAGTACTGCTAGATGAACAAAGCTACATTCACATGTTATTCCTGTGATTGCAAGTGAATGTCTCTGGTCTCGAGTTTGACAGTTGAGTTAATATATGTACATTTGGGAAGTTGTGGCTATTATCTAGAAAGAGATGCATACCTAGTAGAGTATTTTGTACACTTCAGCTAGTCTTTACCCCAGATCTTTTATCAGCCCTATGAAACATCAAATTAATTGTAACACACCTTACTCTGATGACCCATGAAATCTAAATGCCTACATTGAATATTGTGCTAACTGTCCTTTGTAGCTGTGTAGATGAAAAGTAAAGATGTGTAACACTGGGATTTGGCTCCAAGATACAGTAGCAGTATCTTTGGTAAAACTTCCACTGAAGCCTTTACAAAAATGTCTTGAATGATAAACGTTTTATTTTTCCTTTCTCACTGATGTTAGCTGGAAGAACCACAAAGAGTTAGTCCAACTATTCTCCAAAGCTGCCTCTCCTACACGCTTACAGCCAGACTTGCACCCATGTGGAACAAGGCTGGTCATCTCTTGGTGCAAGGTATTTGATTCACCTGGGCCGGGGATCGAGCATTTAATTTTCAGTTCTTTATTATCGCATTTATTTTCCTAATTTAATTTCCATATTAATAATTTCCATAATTATTTCATTATTCTATTTTTTATTTGATTGCATTTTTATTGTTTCTTAATCCAAGTTAACAGTCTGAAAGGACGTATCATTCACTTTTGCACTTCCTTATCCTGTTATTTGTAGTAGACAAAATATTTATTTCAACTGAATGCAACATACCAGACTGATCATTTCCAAACCAAATATTGTTGGACAGTAAATGTCTTCTAAAAACTCGGCCTGTTTTTCAAATTCATGCTTTCATCGGTGGCACTTCTGTACTTGGTTTTCATGCTTTTCCAATACAGAAGTGTTTTTCTGTCAGACCATCTCCTTTTACCAAGTTCTGTCTTTTTATTTAGAAGTTCCTTTGCCTAATATCTCTACACTAACTCCTATCTAGGGTAATTGTGAATTACGGAAGTATGGAAAAATATGCCTTTCAGATACTGTGATGTACTCTTACTAAGCCAAGCAATTGTGTAGATCATTCAAAATATACACTGAGAAAAGTGCATGTTGACTTATTTCCAGTCACAATATTAGCAGTGTCTTCGTTTTCAGTGTCTTCAAAACCTATAGTTTTTTGAATGAAATCAACTTATTCACGAATAACAGCTAGAAGTAGAAGGCTAGATGGTTGCTGATATAAAACTGGCTTCAGGGAAACACTGACTAACAGCAATGTGCGCCTGGTGCATACAGCTTGTCTAATCATATCTATGCTAAATCTGGGCAAAACTCATGATAGATGGTAAAATATGCAGTAATACTATACAGGTTTGCTTTTGAGCTTGAGAAATGTATTAACTCTTAGTCAACTAAAAATAATTCTATATATAAATCCATTTTGGGGGAGAAAAAATTATGTATAAATTTTTGTCCATTAATATACTTTCATATATCTTTATTTTATTTAAGATGCAAATGAGTCAGTGAAAACTTAATTGACGTGGAGGGTTTCTCTCTCTTTAAAGGGACAAACTTTTCATCACTCTTGACTCAAATGAAATTATGTGATTTCTCCATTTTTTGCATGAGGACATTAAGCATATATATAATTCAGAAAATAATGTTTATCTATTTTATTTATTAAGGTAAAGATTTTTTGTCTCATACAGGAAGGCAAAATGCAGTGGGTAAGTACAGTTTTCTGTTAGTGGTAAGCCTGTGTGAGCAAGGTGTAATTATATGAACTCATGATTGAAATACTGTCGTGATCTTCATATTATCAACACAATGCCTTTTGGTTTTCATTCTGAAATAATCTCAGTCAAGTTAGACTTGATGGCAGATGATTCTTTGTATGTAATAGTTGTCAGCTCAACTGCACCCTTGAAAAATTACCCCCCCCCCCAAAAAAAAAAAAAGTAATCTTCCTACTATTAATCTATGGCCACGGATTGAAACTTAACATTAAAACATTATGGTTAGTACAATTAAATGCACTTGCCTAAAATTACAGGTCTTGCAAGTGATGTGGAATCCCGATGATAATAGATAGGAAAATGAACTAAACTGACTGTACAATGTTTCTTGTTTGCAAAATTAAAGTCACAAAGCACGCTGCTTAGCTATTGCAGAAAATACAAAATTAAATTTATATTTGTACTTCCAGTATAAAAATTAAAGATTACATTTTGGGATATTGAAGTCTACATTTGCAACAGGACTATATATTCAGGAATTTAATGCATTCAGTCCCCATGTTACAGCTTACTTAACACTGGGTGAATATTCTGGAGGAGCATCAATAAGTGCTTGCCTTTCTCATAGATACTGACCATTTTTGGATGTGTAATATTGGGTTTGATCACTGAATACACCTGATAGTTATTTTTATATTAACTACATTTGCTTTGAAAATGAGTATTTTTTTTATCAAGTGTATAGGTTTCAAGCATCCAGTTGCATGGACAGCCATGAGATCCATACACCTCACCTTCATGTGGAGGTGTAGGGATTGTAACTGATTATTTTTATTTTTTACACAGTTAAAATACAATTAATTTTTATTTTCATGCTTAGGAAGTCTTGAGTTTTGATTTTCAAACTCAGCATTTTGACTAGCAGTTATTTTAAATAAACATTTGGTTTAGCTTTCTAACAGATGTATTATAGTTCAAAACAAGTCTTTGGACTTTTTTTTTATTTTAGTTCTAGACCTCAATGTATCAGAGACACAGCTTTGCATCAGTGTGGAGGCTTGCTCAATTCGGTTACCACCCCCTGAGGTATAAAACAGTTGCATTTTCTGTGACTGTATTTGTCATACTAAACTTTATTTTTTTTTCTGTAAGGTGGCATTCTATTAGTGTGATGGGGAGAAAAGTACTTATTTCTGATTGTGTTAAGACGGTAATCACAGTCTGATTTTTGGGTGGTCCTTTGGGGACCCAGGAGTTGGACTCGATGATCCTTGTGGGCCCCTTCCAACTTGGGATATTCTATGATTCTATTGACCATATACACCTGTTCTAAGTGCATAACATCTGTATTTTACCTTTATTGATGCATTCTAGGAAGCACACCAAACGTCTTTGTAAAACAGATTCTGTACTACTTAAAATACCTCTTGAAAAATCCTGGCAGATTATAGAAGTGAGCTGTATTTATGCTTCTAGAGTTCCTTCTAGCAGTGTTTTCTAGAAGGCATTCACAGTCTCACTGTAATACACAACCAGTTTTGAGTAACTTCTTAAAAGTGAAGCTGCAGGTAAGTTGTCAGCACTGTGTGTAAGGTCTCTGGGTATACTTTTTTCTGGAATTTCCTTCATTTTCTCTGCAGCTACCAAAATACAGGAGCAGCCTGTACCATGCAGCTAGTGAACATAATTAATAAATTAATAAATCATAGTTGAGGTTGAAAAATGGCCGTCCTTTCTGACAGCCATGTCACCTTTGTTGATAAGTTTATGCATACAGAGGCATATTTGTCAGGCTTGTTGGTTTCTTTCCAAAATTAGTATCTGAAATCCTAACTCTTCTTTTTTAGAACAGAAAAATAAGATTTATTTTGTGAGCTAGTTGGACAGCATAAGTATTAAAGCTGTCTTTATGAATCCAATTCCAAAATGACACAAAGTAATAATAGAAGTGATCACGGTGTGACTTCATTATCAGTTTGACCATTTACATACTTTTCTAAAACAGAAATGGCTAGATATTCTTGTCAAGGAATAAATGCAAGCCTTGATAGACCATAGAAAGAGAAATCTCTGTTCAATTGGCTCTGATTTTTTTCCTTTGTGAAAAAGTATGGTGTTTTGTCACTTCTCACAGGGTGAAGCTACATGTCTCATTAATTCTGTTGCTGGGATCCTTGCACTTGATTAGGAAGGGTGGCCTACGCAGTTACTAGACTGTCAAACATGAGTTTCTGGGTTGAATTTAAAAAAAATGCATAAAAGTGAGACAGTTCTAGTTTGGGAAATTTGTTCTGTACTGTTATTTATTAAAGCACTTAAATTTTAAATCTCACTCATTTAAGTTAAGGCCTTTAAACCTTGTACTTACATAACTTTTGGCAGTGTAGGCTCTAGCATAAGATAGTGTGCAATTTGATAATGAGATATCTTATGAAATAAGCAGGCTGTGAGTCCTGATAGTAGAATAATAATGTATAAGCTTCACTGTATTGTGATATACAATTCTTTTTGAAATTTTAACTTTTGTACTGCTATGGCGATATTTGCAAATACTTTTTTTTTTCTGTTTTAAGCTGGAAGATTTTGATATTTCAGCAAACATCATAAAGCTGTTTGACAGCAATGAAAATACAGTTATTCACAGACACTCCATATTAACTAACTGGTGCTACGTTTTGCCAAGGTAGGCATCTGTTTAAATTCCAGCAGAAGTAAACATTTCCTGGAATATATGACATGCAAATTGCAAATTTAGTGCTAGTGATAAGAACACAGCTGTTTTATAGACCATTTTACGTTCAGGAAGTTTTCTTTTACTTTTAGGTTTCAATGTTACAGAAAACGTGAAAGAAAAGTTAGTGAATCATAAATTACGCACCTAAGTATCATTTCAGTTTTAGTAAGTTCTTTGCTAATGTGACACGTAAGAATGTTACTTGTCCTCAAGTATAATTATAGCAGAAAGAGTCAATTTAAAGAAAAAAAAAATCATCTTTGCCACGAACTCTCTCTGTTTTCACCTGTGATTTTCATCACAACTATATCAGATGTAATGATATATTTTCTTTTGTTCTGTACTCACTGGTGGTGAGCATTACAGATGAGACAAATCAGACTGGTAGGTTCCAAGCTCTTTTCCATACTTCAGCAAACATCACTATTGTTTTGTCATAAACAGTGTGAGCTAAAGATGTTAGCTCTCCTAACCTAATAATAACACATACTTTCAATGCCAAAAATAAGATTTATTTTTTTAAGAAGTCCAGTGTATTTTCAGCTGAGTTTTAAGACATCCTATGTAAACATCTCTTCTTTACCTGTGCACAGCATGAAAATGGGTCAGATCATAAACATCAGCCATGTAATTCCTCCAGAATCTCCTTTCCATTCATATAAGGAATTTCAGATGCATTGGAAGAATCTGGTAAAAACAACATACACTGTTAATGTATTTTCCCTCCCTTCTTTGTGTATATTGAATTTATATTTGTAATACCCATTTCTGAGTGTTCTTTAGTGTTTGTTTGTTTTTTAGTATGGATATATTCTTCCAGAGGATCTTGAAGAGAGAAAAATATACTTGAGTGTTTACTTCAAGCCGATAGGGGAAAGGTTCTTTACGTATCCTTTGCAAATATTTTTGTTATATGTCCTCTACTACTATCTAAGACCTAACTTCTCATTTTTGAATACATCACATTTTCTTCTTCCATAATTTCATAGATGTCAGTGGAATTGTTTCATTAGACAAATTGGAAAAAAGTATTTATTCAGGTCTGTCTGTCGTAGTGTTGAGTAATAGTAAGATGATACCACTATAAATGGTGGCATAAAAGGAACAGTTAAATTAATACTGTGCATGGTTCCTGTAAAAATATGTGCAGCAAAGATTCATTTTAAAGATAATTTTCCTGGTAGGAAATACTTGACTGAAGATTACCTATACTGAGTAATCTTTATTGCAGTAGATCAGTATGGTATAAACATATTCTGTGATTCTGTGATTCTGTGATAGTGAAGTCCTGTGACTTTATAAGTTTCAGTCCCTTAAGAAAGTAAATGATTTTGGTCACCTTTTTGAAAAATCTTTAGACACATCTATAGTTCCCAAGGAAGAAGATTCGTAATTGTAGAAATGTAAAGAACTGTGTTATGTATCCCTGAACACTATTCAGCTACCCTCTAAGTTGCATTCGAAGTCAACCAGTGCAGTATTTTGCTAGAATGGATTCAGAAAGTGTGTTGAACTCTTTTATTTCTGATCTGAAGTGTAAGTTTTCACATCTATGTGGATTTCCAGTAAAGATGACAAGCAAAGCACTTTATGCTACACAGGAACTCTCCAGGGCTCCAGTGCGTGTAAGGTTTTTTTTTAATAAACATACTAATGACAGGTAGTTTGTTCATGGTATGAAGTAGTCTTTATCATAGTCAGAACCCAGTAATAGCATGGAGGTATACTTTTCACAATTACAAATTCTCTTCTTCTTAGTAAATGCGTAATCTCGTATATATTTCTGTTTGACACTGTTATATTGTTGTTCACATGATAAACGCATTTTTTTAAAAGTTGGAGTTAGCACTATAGTATTAATTAGTTGCTGTCAGTTTGTGCTATTCCGTTGTCCTTATTTTGCAGTTGGGTTTCCAGAGCTTTCTCGCACCTCTTCCATAAAAATGATACTTAAAAAATGGTTTGTGATTTATTTTTAAAAAGCAAACTGAGAAAGGGATAAAATTGCATGGATTTAGGCATTTAAAAGCACTAAAACTGTAAGATTTATTCTGTTGAGTAAAGGAAAGGAGGCAAGCAATCACAATGCCTGTAATTTGAGGTTTTAACAAAGGCTGAGACTCAAATTTCTTTGGTAGTAGTGTGTAAATGGAGAAGTAAAGTAATTAATTCTGAACAAAGAATACTGACAGAAATTGCAGAGATTCTGAAATGGTATAATCCTCTTTGAAAACACAGTTCCTGTTTATGGCTCTTCTGTGATCAAAGCTAAAATGGCTCCTCCTTGTCTTCTGCAGTTTTTATAGATATCCAGACTCTCTTTTGCTTGGAATGTCCTTAGAAGGCTTAAAAGACAAGGAGCACTGTCAGAAAAACTCTCTTTGCAGAGCCCCCCTTAAAAAGGGCATTACCCAGCTGGAAAGCACTAAACCAAGATAATGGCTGTAATTTAAGTCTTTCCTTCTGAGAAATACGATACTCCAGCATAGTTTATAAACAAACAGCTGGGGGAGGAGAAAACAAATCTTCACTTATAATGACAACAAAATACTGTTTAAAATACAGATTGCTCTAACTCAAAATGGGAATGTATACAGTAATATATTGTCGTGTGTATCAGGTATATATCATAAAGTGATGCATTAGGTGTCACTATCAGATTTTTAAATCCAGTTCATTCGATTTAACAACTCTTGTTGTATTGCAGGAAGTAAAATCTAAGCATATGAAATTGGCTGATGAGATGGTTTGTGTAGTATCTCTAACCCAGGCTCCTCCAAAGAAACAGACTTTGCATAGCGTTTCTTCACCACGCAGTACAGAAAATAGCCACTGGATGGAGCGTTTGATCAAAGAGCCAAAACCACATATTTTTTCGAGCAGCAGAAGTATGGAAAAGGTTAGCGTTGAAGTAAAAGAGCAATCAATGAATCAGAGGCAAATATCAGGAGTATCAAATTCACCAGTTCTGAAATCCTTAGGAATGCCTGTAAGTTCAGCCTTTGAATTCCCCCCCAAAAAAGTCAACAAAATTATACCAATTTTCAAAGGAAAGTTAATGCAAATGAATGGAAAGACTACAAATCAAATTGATGGGAAGAAAAGAAAAAATGCTGAAAGACATTCACCAGTAAAAAATATGGGTGCTTCCTCTTCTGTGTTGACTGTTTGCAGGTCCAGCATAACTCAAGTTTACAAACCTGTTCAAAATATGCCAGGCAAAATTCCTACCCACAGCAGCTTTATTCAGATAACGTCTGAGAAAGCATACGTAAAACAAGGTGTATCTGTATTTCAGTGGAAAAGAGAGTCTGGTGGACAAATGACTACTTCTGTTTATTCTGATAACTCAGCTGCAGGTCACACTTCAAGTGAAGCGAGTCACAATAAGGCAAACTCTCCTTCCTGTCTGAAGAACGTTGGGCCAGTGCTTTCGAAATCTAACATCAGTGCGAGCCTGAATACATATGCATCTATTACTTCTAGTTCAAGAAGGGGAAAAATGTTAGCAAGCCAAAATACCACACAAGTTCTAGAGAAACAACACCAGTCAAAGAAAATACATTTGCAGATTTGTAAATTAGATGATGGAATGACAAATTGCAATTTATCACAGCAACAAACAAATGAAGGACCAGGGTTAAATATTCACGAATCCATCTTAAATGATAAAGTGAGCATCGCCAAAAATGATGAAAGTAAAGCATCTTGCAATTCTAAGGACTGTATTGCTAAAACAACCTGTCTTCCTTCCAGACCTAACTCTGAACAGGTACAGTAAATAACGCTCACACTCACTGGTTCTCACAAATTCCGTATATTCTAAAAACAACAATAAGCAACAAAGAGTGTGACTTTCATGATGCTCTACCAACATTCTCAATATAGTTTTCTAAAATTTGTACCATATATATTAATGTTTTCAGCCACTGCTGTTTTTTTTTTGTTTTGTTTTGTTTTATTTTTTCCTGAAAGGGATGATTTACTTTGTCCTCTGAGATACACACTTTTTTATTTGGGACTTTTAAAGTGGGATAATTAGTTTTAATTTCTTTAAAAGAAAGAAATTAAGCTTATCAAGATTAAACTATCAGCTTGTCAAGATTTGTGTAAGGGTAGTATGGTAAATTTTTTTGTGTTCATTCTGTCTTCATACAAAACCTGATTGCAGTGCATATAGACAAACATGGAAGATTTTGCAAATACAAGTTTAATCAAAGTTTAACTAAAATGAGAAGTTGCAACAGGAAGATTTCCTACTGGGCATAGTAGATGATTATTAAAGGTCCCTTCCAATCCCTAACATTCTGTGATTCTTTGGGCATAAGGAAAAAAATCTTCAGAGTGAAAGTGGTTAAGCACAGGAACAATTTGCATGGAGAAATAGTAGAATTGTTACCCATTCAGATTCTCAGAATGTGACTGGGTGAGAGCCAAAGCAATGTGATCTAACTTTGAAACTATCTCTGTTTTGAGTAAAAGTTACAACTAGATGACCTCCAGGCATCCTTTATAGCCTAATTTTTCTATGATTCTGACTGCATTTTAATAAAATTAGTAGCTGAGCTGATTTCAGTGCAATTTTTATGAGGATGATGTCCCACAGATTCAGCACGTGGGTGCAAATGTGTTGTGCTTATCACTGTCTTCACCTATAAAGTGTAATTTTATTTATTTATGTAATTCATCTCAACTTTGTGTTACTAGCACATCTTTTGCCATTCCATGAGTGCAGCCCTTCAGTTGTGTTAGTTCCTAAATGCCAAATGATCAGGAATTAGACAGCATAAGATTATTACCATCTGACAGTCACAGATTAGCTTTTAGAGTGTGAAAACATGCAGCAGTTGCTACATGGGATAAATAAGGTTATCAAGATGATGCCTGGGTTGAGGAGCAATGAGGTTATCTGTATAAATCATGTTGGTGTTAGTGGTGATAGAAATTACAGATCGGGATGTGTTGTGTTGATAAGATCTGATAGACAAGATACTGTGTTTTTTTTACTCATAAAGGTACAAATGTCTCTATTTTAAGATGTTTACAGGAAAAGAGAATCTGAGATGTGATGAAACACTGGCTTCAAAACTGACTTGCTCAATGAAGGAGAGCAACATGGAAGCATCAGTAAAGAAAGGTTGTGCCAGAAGGAGACAGGTAAAAAAAAAAAACACCACACGTACACCCCTTAGCCCAGGCTACGAGGACTTGAATTAAAAGATAAAAAGGAAAATGTAAGTTTTATTGTTTTATCATGTTCCACTTAAAGTAGGAAAATCAAGAAATATTTTTGAGCCCACTCTGGGTGAAATTAACCTTAACCATCAGTTATGTTAATATTACTTCAAACATGCATCTAAAATGTTTGTCTCCTGCAAAAGGTAATACTAAAATGAAAGCATTCAATGATGGTATGTAAAGTAAATATGCTTCTGAAGCAGATTTTCTGATTCTACAGAAAACAGTTTGATTCTCTCTAATTGAATTATGGGCATTCTCATTGGCTATGTAAATATCTCATCTTCAGAACTTGAATTCAGCATTATTCGGTAGAAATGAGCTCTTAAAGGCTATTTGTAATTCAGTGTGGGATTTTAATTTTTTTAATTAAAAAACAAAATCTTAATTTTTAAATATATTTCAGTTGTTATCGTATTACTAACAAGAGCCAACAGCAGCAATTGAATAGGTTCTTAATACCAACTGGATGTTTTTTATGCCTTTTCCCCTGGATTCTGCTCTAATGTTGTGTGATGTAGTGCGTACTTTTAAATTCCTCCTCAAAATATTTTTTCTGTGATTCTTAAGTATTGCTTTTACCTATCTCTAGGCTTCATTTCTGTTTCTCAATATCACGTCTTTAAAACTCAGTTGTATCATCAGTCATCTCTTCCTCCTTACAACCACATTCTTAATGTTTTTACTACCTAGAAATGAGGCAGATTAGTAAAGAAAGGGTCCTACATCTCCAAAGCTCAGTAGAGTTGTATTTTCTTATACAGATATGTAGATATTATTTGTGCTAATAGCCAACTGAACATACTGTGCAATTACTTTACAAAATAAGGCAGAAGGAGGAAAAGTTACATTTTACTCCCTTTCCACCCAGATTCCCTTGCCTTTTATGTTTTATCTCAAGCAATCCCATGACCGTTTGAGGTCTCGTTACCCATGCTCAATATGAATTGCTGGTGCCTAATCACATGGTACAATATATAAACTTGTCAAACCTATTCCTAAACTGGGCACATACTTAAGAGTATGTGCCCATCATCAGATTATTCCACTTAATTTGCATTTGTTAACATTAGATTTGATTTGCCATCTTTTTGTTTTGTTACATTTTCCAAGCCAAATGGGACAATTCTGGGGGATTTTAATGGTGATTAAAAAAGCACAGTCCATGCTGTGAGTGCAGTTCAAATGGCCGGTGGAGCAGCCCCAAGGGCCCACAGCAGGAACAGGGAAGCACCCTAGAGCTCAGGCTGCAGCAGGGACAAGAAGAGGTGGTTTGGGGGACACCGCCCAGCTGCTCTGAGCTGGCCCAGGCCAACTGCAGCTGGGAAAAGCCCTTTCACAGAGCCACAGCTCAGTCACTGCGGATGCTACAGCAGCCAGGAGTCATTCTCTCTCTCTCATACACACACGCACACAGAAAAGCCAACTAAAAATCAACCATCACGTAAAAATAGCTGTGGATATAAGAATCACAACCCCACGTGTCTGACTACTAAAGAGGGACTTAGACCATAATACGAATGAAGTTCTGGAGGCCTTTGCCTGCGACTGTGGGTGACCAACCTCAGCCCCACCAGGGGGTGTAAGCACAGGGCTAGCTCAGCCTGGGCAGGCTGGACAAGCACAGAGCTTGTAGCAGCCCTGCAGAGATGGGGAAGGGGCACTGTCCTGTCCTAGTCATGAGTCACAAGGGCCCAGCGCTGTTCCTCCCTCTCCAAGCAGGCTGCGAGTAGCGCAGGTACCAACCTGAGCCCTGCCAGCTGCTATAGGGAAGTGGCAGGAGGTGACAAGTCCTCGCTGGCTGCCTGCCACACCGCCAGTGCAGCACTGCTGCTGCTGGCACCATGTGAGGTGGATGCACAGCTCTAGGGAAGCCTCAGCTGGAGCCTCAGGAGCAGGAAAAGAACTTGACTGGGCAGGGATGGACTCTTCCGTGCTCATTAGTCTGATCCCTCCTCTGTCCAGAGGAAAATGTGTTAAAGGGGATAGTAATAGTGTAGTGGGGACACTGCTGAACACTGCATTCAGCCGAAGCTTTCACTCAGAAGCTACTTTTTAGTTGAGCTGCTAGCTTAGTATTACTACTTTGATTTCCTGTTGTTTTGTTGTTGTTGTTGTTTGTTTGTTTTGTTAACAGAAAGAAGAAGGTCCCTCAAAACTAAAGAAAGTCAAAAGAAGTAAGCCTTCTATTTAGGATGTAATGGAGTACTGAAAGAAAACTCTCGGTATGCTCATTGCAAAGTTAAAAGAGTTTTCTCTTTGTTAAAGTAACTGCATGTCTATAGTAGCTCCTTGTATTCATATGGATTCTGATAATGATATCAAATGTCTCCAGAGGAATCACTTTACTAAACAAATAACTTCTAGAGCAAAATAAGAAGGTAACAGAAACCAGGATTCTTGGTTTCTTTGGACACTAGCAGATAAAGCTTCGCTTTTTTTGTGAAACAAGCCATGTTAAATACGAAGGCATCTTGTACTTAGTGGTACTGAGAACTTGGCTTCAACTTGTATTTTGATTGGCTCATTTTCTTTTAGACTAAAATTAATCTTTTTTCCTTTTTTTTTCTGCTGATTTTCATTTGAACCCGAGCTAAAGTTAAAACCATAAACCATTAAAGTGAAGCTTTGTATATTATTTAATATCGTTATATGCAATAGTGTGGCTGGATGCTTTTGTGGTGCCAAGATCTAATCCAAGGACGAAATGGCCCATTGTGCAAAATGAATGAAAATTAGTTTTGTGGCCAGATATTTGAACCCACAGCCTAGATGGTTGTTGATAACTGTCTTGCAGGATAGAACAAGCTTTTGCATTGAATATTCCTTTGAATATTAAGGATATATATAGCATATGAAAACCGCTACTTTTACTGATCTCTTTGCCTATTGCACATTACCAGGAGTAAAATATGCTGGAAGCAGTAGCTTTTGCAGTTAACTGTTTCAGAAATAATTAGAAGTGTATTTCCTCAGAAAAAAATACTGGTGTAAACACAATGATCACACAGACACAACAGCATGAAAATATACATTATACAAAACAAATAGAAAAATACAACTATAAAGAAGCAAAATATAAAATGCATGTCTTTTAACTGGCTTTTGGCTTCAGCAGAAGTGATAACGTGCCTAGTAGTTTAGCATGCATTTTTGTCTCAGAACTATACTTTATGTCCTTCCATTCTTTGCATAGATAAATTTCCTCAGAGGAACATATATATCCATTGTATATCGGTTGTTCCCCCAGTCTCTGGGGAAGGACATATTCAAAATAGCAGAGCTGAAGTTCCCAAGACAATCGTCTACAGAACTCTTCCTGTAGCTCTACCCTTGTGTTGTCAAATGATACAGACCTTTGGTTTTAGTTGACAAATTCCATTTAGCAAATGAGAAGCTAAAAATTCATCAGCTATAGTAACAATAATATTATTTTACATGAAAGTAATTGCTGCTTTTGCTGTAAGGATACTATACGAACACAAGAGGAAGGCAGGGGATCCGCACAACTGGAGTTATGTACAATACTCAGTAGTTTTTTCTATAAGGGCTAGAGCTCTGTTAGACTGTTCCTTCTAAAATGTGGATTGTCCCAAGCCAATATTTAGGAATTTCTCTTGTGATTAGAAGGATATGGTACAGAAATTTCAACAAAGCCATCTTTCAAGTGCTTTCTTGATGTGAAATATCAAGTTAAAATAATACTTTTTTGTATAAATGTTACATGATCTGGTTTTATGAAGAAACACTTTCAACTTAAATTTGAAAACATTTACATGGAAATTATATGTGGTGAAAATATTTGTGTTTTCATTTTATAAAAAAGATTCTGAAAGATTTCAATCTTTCAATGAACAAGCAACTTCTTCTTTTATGATGAAAGAATATTTATTGCCAAATCAGATCTAGTATCAGAAATGGGCTACGTGCATTAATAAGTTGTTGGTACCTGGATACTTGAGCCATGCTCCAAAAAGTAGATGCTACCATAACGTTGTTGCTATTATCCTCTCCATTTTTCATTGCTGCAGGTTTGTTCCTGGTTAGGGTTAATCCAATTTACTTCATGGTCAACCATTTTAAAATGCTGAAGAACGATTTCTTCAGATTCTGTCACTTACTTTTCTGTAGAGCTAAGAACATGACTGGGTTACCTGATCTCAGCTAGTTAAGAAGGTGTGAATACACTTCTGCAATGGAAATTGCTCCTTCCAGCATGGCAGGAACAGTATTTTGAAGGATTTAAACGTAAAGACCCAAACATAAGAGGAAAGATAAAGCTGAGTATAGTTTGTATTTACCATAGCTTTATCAAGAACAGATTTTTTACTTTTGCTGTGTAAAACTGTGAAAACAGCGAACTTGAATGCTTTAGATACAAACTTTGTAAAGAAAATTAACATACAGATTCAGAAATACAACATTTGTTTGTGTATTAGCCATACAGCTCTGAGTTGCCTTTTGATTTCTTTTGTGATTTAAGTTTTTTCTGTGTTTTCCTCCATTCAGGCTTCCAGGAGTGCATTAACAGACTTGAGGATCTCTGAGCTTCGTGAACTTTGCTCTGTTTATTTTGTGTCATTGGTACCTGTTTCTGGATGAAAAATGGAGAGTTAAATACATGCAGTCAAGTGAATCCATATATCAGCTTCATCTCCAGACAGTTCAGGTTAATAGTCCTCAAATGGATTTGTAAATTCAGCTAATTGCTTAGAGTCCTTGAATCACATTATGTCTGTCCTAGTACTTGCTTACATACTTAATCACTGTTCCAAGTTATTTTGAAGTTTCAAGTCTATCTTTTTATGAAACAATTATATCTAATTCTTTACTACAATATCTACATCTCTTTGTTTCCACAGTAAAACATTCCAAAATAACTTCTCGTTGACAAATGGTTAGAAGCTAAACTGCAGTTTTTCTTAGGGGAATGATCTTAAAGCTGGATTTGATTCCAGCTTCTTTAGCTCTTGTTATAATTTTTAATGAATTTCCATTCTCAAAGATAAAACTACTGTATTAAAGATTTTTTAAGCCTAATTCATAACACCATTCTTTAGCAATTCATGCAGAATATGTGTAGCTGTCGCTTGAGTAATTTTATCAAAATAAATGTATCTTCAAAGACCTACTTGAAGATGTAGTTATAAATATATATATATGATTGTTGTTCTGTAATTGTTGTTTTTAAGTGAATATTATTGTGTTACATGGAAATTAAGAAGCAAATGTCACAACACTAGCTCGTAAACTCAGATATTATACAACTGCAGTATAACGTTTGCTTTGGATATACATCTGCAAAACCTTTTTTCTAAAGGCATTGGTACAGTGAAATTTTATGTGCTTTATGAAAACTTTATATTGTCATAGTTGTGTTTTTATTTACCTCATGTTTCAAATTAGGATTTTTCCCTACTACAACAACAAGATTTTTTAATGATTATTATTTTCAAATGTTAACTCTTAGCTTAGCTGTAATTTAATGGTGCCAGTGTTTAAAAGAAAGTGGTCACTTCAATATATAAATTTCTTGTATAGAATACAAAAAAAAATACAAAATAATACAAATAATACAAAAAGAGCAATATATATTCAGCAAGACATTAAATAATATTTTTTTTCTGGAAATTGGTACACAAAGCTACTTGTCAAATGCTGTGGATTAGTTATTCCTACATAGGTTTGACTATATGTAATTGTTCTTTTTCTTTCTGACAATATGGAAAAGCTGGTAGAGCAATTGCATTTCTGCTATGCCATGTAAATTAGTGCTTCATCTGATCTGTTTCCTGTTGTTGCTTTTTAAATGCTGCCTGTTGCCAACATTTGCCTCGTGTCTTGTTATTAGTGGAAGCCATTCTTCATTATTCTTGTATTTTAAAATGTTTGCATCATTTTGTGTTATCTATTATAATACTCTAAATAGAGAAAACACAATTATTGTAGATGCAATTTGTTCTACTTAAAATAAACTACTGAATAATTCATATGTGCTGAATTGCCAAATCCTTTCTAGTCTATGGTGTGGGAGGGAACCTGTTTCTTTGACCCACCTGCCTCCCACTCCTCATAAAAGCGTGGTAAGGTGTTGATATGGAGTGGAAACACACGGGGTGTGGGAGTGCTGGTGGAAATGCTGCTGATGGTGAGGGAGGAACAGTGCTGTGGCTGCCTTCTGAGGATTTATCGATGCTGAAGGGACCTTTGCTGCTGCCTTACCTTTCACTGTTTACATGGAGGGGTGGCAAGAACCTGTCTCAGTTTCCTCGTATAATCCATTCTCACTAACTGGGCAGATGTCCTTGCTTCTGGCAGGCACGCCTGGCTGTCAAAGCACAGAAACCCTCGCTACCTAGGATCAGCTGGAGCCTCCACATGAGATGTCTGCAGGTTGGATTTCTCAAGGTTAAAGGAACAGACAGACCCACCTGCCCCACAATATCCAAATGTACATCACAGCAAATAGAAATGTAAAAGGATAAAGAAATCCTGAGGTGTGAAAAACTTGTAAGAGGTTAAATGGCAGAAGATATCACCTGCCCTTTGATGGTTATTGGGTTTTATAGTTTTTTATAGCTCTCTTACCAGTTTTCAAATGATCTGGTTCTATGTCTGAGTCAATTCAGATTTATGTTTGAGAAATCTCTGGCCACAATACTAGAGGATTCAGAAAACTACAGTTGAGGTATTTGTAATGAATTTACATTATTTAGTAGACATAAACTTCCACAGAGTGATCTTGTTTATCTTGGATATTTTCATATGTTGGAGTCATTCTTTTCCTCCATAGTCTTCGCAGATGTAAGCCGAAGGGACTTCTTGCATTCTTTAAATTGGCATGTGCTCAAGCTCCATGTCAAACCTAGACTTAGAAGGTTACGAGTTATTTTACAAGTGGTTGTAACAGCTGCTCTTCGGTTCCTTTGGTGCAGGTTTTGTACCAGCTTGTGGTTAATAGTTGTTTCAGTGACAGTCAGGTTAAAGCCTCTGCAAGTGCCACGGCACTGTACCACAAAGTACTTTACTGCGCAGAGCACTTTAAGGGCTTTGGGCTGCGTGCTGACCTGCATCAACACGCTTGTCCTAGCTTCGTAGAGAACCATGAAGAATTTCGTGGCGTCACTCCTACTCGTTGCGGAAAATGATGTGTTGCAGCTGTGATCAAGATACATTGTTCTGCCTTCGTGCAGAACTATAGTTTTGATAGCCCACAGGCAACGCAGAGCAGTGGCTCAACCTCTCACCTAAAAATTTGCAGCCAGGATGAGCAAATATGTTTTCCCTGGGATCTGTGCAGAACTGGATGCAAACTCTGAACAGCTTAATCCCCCCAGGGTAGCATTAGATTCTGGGACAAAGCAGTCTTACTTTGCTAGAAAATATGTGAAAATTGTTCCCAAAGAGCTTGCAATTCTGTCAGGAACACACATAGCTTCTTGCAACGATTGTATTGTTATTCAAAACAGCGACAAGAAATTTCTTTTTAGACTCTACGTAAAAAAGATCTAAGCTTGCACCTGTGAGAGAAATCAAACGTGTTAGCAGCTGATATGTCTGATCTTGCCGGGTGGATCTCCTTGTCAGATAATCCCTTCTAGGAGTTTTGTTGCAGTGTGAGCGCAGCCCAACATGTGTGTACACACAAATTATATACTGTGTGTGTGGATGTGTGTGTGTCAGAGCACGTGTGTGAATACACACACATACATACAGCTATACTTCACTAGTGATGTTCAAAAACATGCTGGTAAGAAAAAAACATTCCTTAGTGCAGAGTTCACACTGGCCAGCAGCACTTGGTCCTTCCCTGTTGTTGGGTCCCTTGGGCTGATGCAGGAGGGATAATCTTCGTTTTGCCATCAGGATCCACGACACAAAGCTCCATTTCCATCAGATGGGAACTGGCTGCCAGCGCTTAGCTGGCTTTAGCTGCATATCAGTGTATGATTTTGCTGAAAGTGATACTGTGTGCTTCTTATCTTCAAGAGAAAAAAAAAATCAGAAAATGAATTTATTTTTCTCCGCCATTCATAAAATTGAAAATAATATATATGTGAAAAGAAAAGAAAAGGAAAAGAAAGAAAAGAAAAGAAAAGAAAAGAAAAGAAAAGAAAAGAAAAGAAAAGAAAAGAAAAGAAAAGAAAAGAAAAGAAAAGAAAAGAAAAGAAAAGAAAAGAAAAGAAAAGAAAAGAAAAGAAAAGAAAAGAAAAGAAAAGAAAAGAAAAGAAAAGAAAAGAAAAGAAAAGAAAAGAAAAGAAAAGAAAAGAAAAAAAGAAAAGAAAGGAAAAGAAAAGAAAAGAAAGGAAAAGAAAAGAAAGGAAAAGAAAAGAAAAGAAAAGAAAAGAAAAGAAAAGAAAAGAAAAGAAAAGAAAAGAAAAGAAAAGAAAAGAAAAGAAAAGAAAAGAAAAGAAAAGAAAAGAAAAGAAAAGAGAAAAGAAAAGAAAAGAAAAGAAAAGAAAAGAAAAGAAAAGAAAAGAAAAGAAAAGAAAAGAAAAGAAAAGAAAAGAAAAGAAAAGAAAAGAAAAGAAAAGAAAAGAAAAGAAAAGAAAAGAAAAGAAAAGAAAAGAAAAGAAAAGAAAAGAAAAGAAAAGAAAAGAAAAGAAAAGAAAAGAAAAGAAAAGAAAAGAAAAGAAAAGAAAAGAAAAGAAAAGAAAAGAAAAGAAAAGAAAAGAAAAGAAAAGAAAAGAAAAGAAAAGAAAAGAAAAGAAAAGAAAAGAAAAGAAAAGAAAAGAAAAGAAAAGAAAAGAAAAGAAAAAAGAACAGACCCTCTGTAAAACAGATATTCTCCCAGAGCTTTTGGTGCATCTTGTCGCAGATATGACTGGTATTGTAAAGAACTAAAATTTGTGTAAATTCAAACACTTGTTAACCAGATACCTTATGTAGTGCTCTTTATATTGAAAGAAAGACTCAAGTAAGACTCTGTTGCATTAAGTTTTATTTCCCGGGAGATCAGACTCTCTGAAGGCTGACAAAGGCATTTCAGCTTATATCAAGTCTCACAGCTCCTTTAGGAACGTCCTCGCTAAAATGCCACCCAGAGAAAGCGGGCACTTGGTCCTCTGGACCGAACTTGGGTTATTATTTTCCAGGCTTCTAGTACTAATTGGCCATTCTGCCTCTGCAGCTTATCTAATTTGGAAAGAATAACAATAGAATCAGGATTCTGGACATCGGTGGAAGCGAGTGCATTCCAGTAATGGAAAGCGCATGGCTCCCGAGCCCTGGGCACCAGGCCAGCCCAGCTTGGTATAAACATACATCTTCATTAATTCTCATTTAGAGAGGGATCGACTGATGTTAGTAGCGTAAACCCAAGCAGTGTAAAGCACCATTCAGATGTAAAGGAGAAAAAAAGCCCTCGGTTTCAGGATTTCGGCCTTACTGGGAATACTGGGTGCGCCTACGTCCACTGGCTACTGAAACGCCTGGCTCTGGTGAAATGTGAGGCCGCAGCTGGGCGAGGGCCGCAGGACTGCAGTCCCTCACGTCCTGCACTCCTCCGGCAGAGCCAAATCTGCCGACCCCCAGGTCAGAGCGCGGTTCTCACCTCCTTTCCCAGGCTCTTTCTGGGCTGGAGGGGTGTGGGAGTGGGCAAGAAGTTGTCTTAAATCACAGGGACAGTCCTTTAGGAAGTTGGCTTACATCTTTGACGTGTGACTACAGAGATTAATTAATTTTAAATGAATCTAAATTAAAAGCTACTTACTTTCTGCATTGTGAGTCGGTGACATTAACGCAGTGGGTGTTTATTTTATCATGACAATTACGCTGGGAGTTTCAACACTGACTGGTGTATACATTTGCGTCTTTATAAAGAAAAGTTGTCATCTGATCAGTTTTTTTCAAATATTACACTTGCTGTCTAAATTGGAAAGTTTAAAAGGTGCTTTCTGCCTTGTAGCTTAATGTATTTGTTTTTTTTTTCAAACTTCATCGAAAAAGATCTATTTTTGTAGCATCATATGCAATTTTTGACCCAAGATCAAGATTTAAAGCAGTCGTGTTGGCAACCGAATGGGAGAACACGAGCTGGAAGATCTCACAAAAGGTCTCTGTAGATTGAGCAGAAAAATGAAAATGCAGAAGGAAAGCTTTTTGCAGAACTGAGCCCACCCTGCAGCACATCGGGGACGTGCCCGTCAGCGTGCCCAGCTAGCACCTCATCCAAGCTTACTTAGCTGTGCATCAGTAATGGGATAACGCTGGAAAAATGCATCACTAATTTTTAAGACGGCTACTCTTAGAAGAAAGCTATCAGACTTTGTGAAGAGCCTATAGACCTGTCAGGGCTACGTTTTATCAGCACAACATTTTTATTTTCACATCTCTGAAGAGCCGGGATCTGTTTAAGTTACTGCAATGCTCACTTATTGTGCAGTTTCACACAGTACCCGAGGGATATTTGACGCAAGTTTAGCTCCTTCACGTCGGCTGTAAATGCCTCTTGCTGCATGATCAGCGAGAGGGCTGCAGAATAATAATGCAGCAGTCTTTTAATATGATTCATTACCCAAAAAGATTTAGCACCAACTATTTTTTTGCTTCATTTTTGTGAACATAGGGTAAGATATTTATGCAGTAACTCTCTATTCCTTCTAGATACAATATGTTTTATTGCCAGTTTTGGCAATAGCAGTCACATAAGCTCAGAAGGTCTGTAAAAAGCTGAAGGCAACATGGCATCGCGGGTGTGCTGCTCGCAGCTCTGCTTTGCTTGCGCTCAGGCAGGCAGGAGGGACGCAAGGTTGGAGGCCTCGGCTTCTGATAAGAGCAGAGAGAGGGTAAGCATCAAGATTTATAACTGCATCTGGGTCACCTGGTTTCCACTGAGTTCTTTGTACATGAAATCATGTCTCCCTTTATGATTGTGACGGCGCTTCTATTAAAGCCAGTTAATCAATCATATTGAGTTCTGTGTTATATCCGCCCCTCCTCTCCCACAAGTTTGTGCACGCTCAGGCCAAACACATAGCTCTGTGCCTGCCGTCCAGGGAAGGCCTCCCCACCTCTGCCTCAGAAACTACAACGTGTTTAGGACTCCAGTGTGAATAATGCACTTTTGGGAACGTGCTACATAAAGTAGTTAATGAGGCTGGCTTTCATTCCTGGTGTGTCAAGTTTGGGCCAGCAGTGATTTTTGTACAGCTTAGGTCGTTCGTTCTGCTGCTTAATAGGAGAGATGTGACTGAATGCATTCGCCGTGGCAGAGCCAGGTGTCCTCTGAAAGAGAATCTGACAAGAATTGAGGTAACCTTTCTTTTCCCCATTTTGATCTTGTGAGATCAAGGTATTTCACTCACAGTCATAAATGTTAGATTTCCTTCACTTTCTCCTTATAACTCCTCCCTGCTGTGCCCCTCCTGGGCCAGGCACCAGCTAGCTCTGCCCGTAAGTACGTGCCAGAAACGCCTTCCCGAGCAGCCTGACATGCCCAGGGACACCAGCCTGCACCAGCCTCTCCCACCGGGCTCGCTCCCTCCCTCGCTCCCACCCCGGTCTGACACGTTTTCTTAGTTCCACTGCCAGAAATCTCTGTCGCTAGTCAGCGTTTTCACACCCCGCCTTGGCTTCCACACATGCGTCAGCCCAAGCAATGACCCATGGAGGATCCAGGTGTTCACCAATTCTCTGTCCTTGCAGGATTTGCTTTGAAGGGTCTTTGAAAGAGGGACCCTGGGACTTGTCCTCTAGAGCAGTGGCTTTTCCAGGGTGAAAGGTGAAAGTGCTGCTGATTTCGGATGGGTGATGCAGTTCCTCTGGCTGCACAACCATCTTTCTTCTGGCTCCTGCATCCTTTTATGCCCAAATTTCAGTGGTCACTGCTGAGAAGTGGATTCCTCCAGCTGTGTACATGGACATTTGGGAAAGTGATCCTGTAGCACCCCATGAGGGGGAGATGGAGGAAACGTGGGTACCAGCAGGTCTGAGCAATGTGTGGGAATGAGGGAAGAAAAGCACATCCTAACCTAGACAAGACCATTGGATTTGGGGCTTTGCCAGGGAGTAACATATATGCAGGGCTGGTGGCTAGTCCAGACCACTCAGGACTCGTTTTCTCCCCCTTCTCTTTTTGTGCTAAGTGGCAGTGGTAAGTAGTAATGTAAACCAAGCAGAGCAATTAATGGGGGGCCAAATAGTTAAAGCCCTGGCTGTGTGTAATACAAACAAGCTGAGAGAGAGCTGCAAGGGTCTGGGGGCAGACCCCATGCTCGGGGTCGGCCAGAGTGCCCTGAAGAGCTGTGATATGGATACAGGAATGCTCTGGCCTCAGGAATAACCTAATAAAGGGGTACAGAGGTGGCCTGGGAGACCAACCCTACAGTTCTTGACTCTGCTAATTAAAAGTCATGGGAATTTCCATATGTAAGATTTGGCCCAAAACTATTCTTAGTACTTGGGGAGTACATTTTATGGCTTGGAGTTTGTGATTAAATGGGGAAATAAGTTCTCATGCCCCTTCATCTCCCATTTATCAGCATGGCTGCATTGAAACCAAAATAAATGACCTTAGAAAGGAGAAATTTATGTTACAAAAATATTCATATAGCCTGTACGGGAAGCATGTGAATATTCCTGAAATATGATCAAAACAAAACCCAGATGACTTGAAGAGATTGAAGTAACATTATCTTCCCTTTATTCAACCCAAGCAGAATTTAAATCTGCTGCAGGCAGTCTCTAGAAATAGCACTTAATGGGATGCCAGAACACCCTGCAGAAAAGGTACAGCACTAATGTATGTGGATTGTCTCTGATTTCATTCAGTTGTGTGAAAGGGCACAGTCAGATAACCATACTAATGGCAATTGTGGAATCGACCCATTCGGGACGACCGGTTACATGCAGCGGGGCTCTTGCATGGTGGAGAGCAGCAAAAAGAAGTCAGATCAATGTCTCAGTTACTAAAATACATCTTCATTGGCATGTTTTATAGGGGTCTACTCTGACACTTATATCAGAAAGTTAACAGTAACTTCCTAAAGTAGTACTTTAGGAACTTAGTACTTTAGTACTTTTAGTACTTTTTAGTACTAAAGTAGAATCTGAGGTCTCAATTTTTCTGTCCATCTTGATTTTAAGGTAGAGTTGGCAAGAAGAAACAGACACAGAGAAGAAAACAGAGCTATTGAATACCGCAGCTAGGTCTTTGAGGTATTTTCCCTGTGAATTTTGTTAGAGACAGGTGAAGTTTTGAGTTTCATTTCGTTCTCTTTAGTCAGTCAGATGGTCAGCTGATAATGTCTTTTGAGTTTCCCTTGCTGTTCTGACCTACCCCTCAGACAGCGAATTTCTCTAACTTCATAAAGAGAAAAGAATGCAGATGTTCATTATACAAAGCAGAGGGACAAATACATATTTTTTTTTGTATTTTGCCAATTTGTGATAATGCCTGCCTAGAGAAATATTAAAATAAAACCATATGTTCATATAGCACTCAGTGCCTTTTGAAATGCCGCAACTTAAATTTACTGTTTTTTTTTTCTTTTAAGTTTGGGGTCATTTAAACAACTACATAAAGAGCTTATCATTAAAAATGCTGACATACATTCTTGCAGAGCATTTGCTTGAGTGGACATCGTTTGCCAATGCCTGACCCTGACTTCCTCAAAGCTGTCTTACTTCATGAAGAATAGATATTAAGAATAGATGGCTGGAAGCCAGTATCAGACAGATTTAATTGAGAAACAAATGAGAGTGATTAGCCATTGGAACACGCTATGAAGAGAAGCAGAGGACTTGCCATGTCTGGATGTCTTCAAATCAACAATCAAATCTCACATGGATGAAATGAGTAATCAAACAAACATTTCTGGGGCCTCAACAAAGGGCAACTGTATCAATGTCAGTGGCCTGTGATCTGCAAAAGATTGCAGTATTTAATGGCTCCTTCTGGGTTTATGTCTGAGTGCAGGGCAAATTAAAGTACTGATAACGTGAATGTGACTGTCTGAACCCTAAATTCTCTTGCAGATCTTTTTGTCCAAGTCTGCCAAACGTCCAAATATTGAGCGAGGGTGGAAATAATCTTGGAAGAGCCCAGTTTTGAAAAGCTGCCAAGAAAATCATGGGCCCACGTGTCCCAGGAGACATCCGTAGGTGAAAATTTCTCACAGCAGAGGGAAGCCGAGAGGAGCCCCACTGAGGAGGGCTGCCCACCGCCGGGCAGGCCCTACCCTGCAGCCCAGAGCGTCCCTTGGTGACATTGACTAACCCATAAGTCACCGCCGGTTCTCCCCAAACACGTTTTCCATCTAAGCATTGACTTGTGCTAAAACCTTTTAGCACTCGCTAAAACTGAGCTGTCAGTAGGTCAGGTCTAAGAGCAGAAAGCATTGCCAGGCCTCACTGTGAGCGCAGTGAGGCCAGCAGGCAGGTGCTGCCCAGGCGAGCTCTGCAAAGGCTGGCAGCTCCGCTCTGTCACAAGGCAACCACAAAAATGCCGACAGCAAGCACGGCACTCGTAGTCACACGGTTTTTAAAATACCCAGTGTCACAGCTCTCGGCGCTATGTAATGAATGGCAATTAGGGGAAGGCCTCGGTAGCTTTTCTCTCACACCAGATTATTGTTGGTGAGATATTCAAGAAGCTACAACTCTTTCAATCCCTTTTTATAACGTTTCTCTTGTAGAACAAGCAAGCACGTGCTTTGATTTCAGACTAGCACTCTAACCAGGGGTAGTTGCTTCAAAACTAGAAAGACAAATTGGTGCCTTTGCTTCCCGTTCCTTTGCTTCGCGTGTTCTGTGATCTAAAGTCACAGTGAGATATTTCCCCCGTTATCAGTATGCAGCCTCCTGCTTTAAATTGCCAACTTCTGAAACACTTTTCAAGCATGCCTGAAACAGAATATTTAATGTGGAAATAAACGAGTTTGTGAAAGTCTTTTAATTATTTTACTTCAGTAAAAAGATTAAAATCTTAGTCTCTCTGGTTCCACATCCATGCTTTAACTTAAAGGAATATGAAGAAGGTTAATCATTTTCATGTCAAATACAGAACAAAGCATATTTTTCATTTTCCACGCGTAATGGCCTGATGAGGTTTTGGAGGGGAGGATGTAATTGTTGCGAGGGGCTATTTGGGAATCAGGTCACTCACACACTGGACCTCAGAGTCTGGGTCTTTTTGAGTTCATACAGCCTTGCAGTGACATTTGCTGCCAGTGAACACACCAAGCTTCCTGCCCGGCTCCCAGGGAAGCCTATTCATTCGGAATAAATTAAATGAGGACTTCCACATAGCATACCAGCCCCTGGGTTACAGCTGGTGAGCACCACACCACACAGCACGGAGCCGTGGAAATGTTGACTGCAGTTTGGTTTGCTGTAATTTGTGTCTGTGCCATGCATTTTAAATCAGGTGTGCATTAATGCATCAATTATCAAGAATGAACAGCGCAGGATGCTGAGGGTTTTTTATAAGGACTTATTCAAGGCTAACTGATTTTTTAATGTGAGTGTTTAGTTGCAACCGACATTACAGTAATTGAAATAAAATTATATGCAAAATGAAACAGGAAGCTTTTATATAAAGAAGAAGCCAAATGATACAACAAATGCCAGAATCATTGTTAATGCCAATTCAAATAAAATGTTTAAACGAATTAGTTATGCTTTTTTTTTCAATACTGAAATCCATGAAGATTTTATTAAAAATTACTTCAAAAGCATTCACATCTCTGTTAATGGAGGGCATACCCATATTTCTAAATAGTATAAAGAGCGGCACTAGAGTTGGGAGTTTGTTTTATGCAGCACAGTGAGCATCTTTCACAGCAGCAGAGCAAGCTTGAATATTATTGGGGATTCTGCACCTCAAAGTCCCCTCTTGCTGCCCAAATACTGAATCTGTTCTCCGAAAGTCATTGCTTGAGCTGGGGCTTCTGCAACACCGGTTTTGCAAAAGGGTCTGGGAACTGAGGGGACACACACATTGAGGCAGGTCACACATTAGGTATGTACTCTAATGTACTCTCTAGTACTACTCCTAGGTATGAAAATGTTGGCATCTGCAGAACAATCCTTTTTGCTGAGCAGACACAAAACAGCAGATCCTAGACATTAAGCCTTATAGGTAATTTGGCCAGAAATGTACACTAGTTCAGTTCTCTTTTTCTGTTTCTGTGGATATTTCTCAAAGCAAATACAGGTGCTGTTTTTGTTTTTATTTTGCCTTTTTTTTTCCCCCCGAAAGGTTTTGCTTTGTTTGATTGGTATGTCTCAGTCTTTACAAAGTCACTAGAAAATCCCCAAGCAGCCAGCTATGGAAACGTTACAAAAGAAATAACACTTAAAGAGCCCTTTAAGCCAGTCCTAAGAAGCAGTGCACTTCTTCAGAGCAATTCTAACCTTCCATAACGTCTGGTAGATTGCTGGCTGTTTTCCCTGGCTCTGCTCCATGCCAGTGAGTGATTCGGCTCCCCAGCTCAGTCTGTGGCTTCAGCATGAACAGATTTCCTGCTAAATTTCATTTTTTTTCTTGTGCCCCTCAGGTATTCTGTGTTTCCTGATGGAATCAATTTGAGCCTTCCCTGCTGTGATTTCCACCAATGGTAAAAAGGGTCTCTGCTCCCTGGGCGCGTAATTGATGTTTATTCACCTAATTCCTCACCCGTACTCACTGTAGGCATGTGTCAACACATTTCACCACCTACTTTCTCCTGAAACACTGCCAAATGCCACCTCACCTTTATAGCCTGAAAAGGGAAGTAAGTGAACTTGCACCAAACTTGACTTTGGTCACAGGGAGGCTGATTTCAATGTCTGAGCTAACCTTTTTAATCTAATTCGAGTTCCTGCAGCTGTAGCAGAGGCACGGCTGCAGCTCCTCTTCTCCCCCCAAAGGCTCTGAAGGAGAGAGGTGTCGGGCACCGTTTCCTTCACATACATCCCATTTTCTCCCAGTGCTGCAGACCATGACATCTCATCGCCTGATTTTATCCCAGTGCATCAACCATGGAGATGGTTGATGCTTTACAGCCACCAAACTCAACACCAGCTGGAACTTCAGGCTGGGCAGGCAGGATGTCACCCAGGGTGGGAATGCAAGGCATGGACAAGAATTGGAGCCTTTGGGCTAAAAGTGATGGTCTACAACCCCACTGATCGGGGTTTCATTCTTAACTTTCCTCCAAGCATTTTGTGTCCTTCAACAAGTCAGTTCAGATGAGGCTTAGAATTTCCTTCGGTGCCTGGAGAAGCACATACGTACCTAGCTGGAGCATCAGCCTGTCAACTTTTGTATCAGGATATCCCAGCCCATAATACAACTAACTCCTTGCACAGCCACGACTCAGTTGCGATGGCAGTGGGAACCCCCTGGGCTGGCCCTGGGGTGCAGGAGGTACAGAGACTGCCCATTGCTTAGCCAGAAATGAGCACGTAGAGACACCCCCTAGCCATAGTACTGAGGTTTGCATCACTGAGGCTTGATTAAAGCCAGTATTTTTGTAGGCTACTTTGGTACTGTTTGTTAAGAAAGGCAGACCCTCAAGAAGTTTGGTGTTGGATGTCACCTGCTTGTTTCTCATTATTCAAAATAAATTTCCTTCTCTACAGGAAGGAAAGATAAAGTATTGTCTCCATTCTTGTCTGCCCTGAGGCAACAGGTAATAAGTACAAGAGAGCAGATAACGATGCATATGTGCAAACACAACTTGACTGTGTAAGTCCACTTGCAGCCCTCAGCGAGATGTTGGTCTGTCATCAGAGCAATGACAGACTGCAGCCAGTGGGGATCTGAATGCTAATTCTCCCCTCCCAATGGTTTGTACTGTTTAGAAAAGAAGTTCCTTCTAATGAATATCCCATTAAAATGATTCCCTTACACTACAGTTAGCTGAGAAAGTTCCGTTGAATTTATTTAAAAAATGGTTTTCCAAACAAACTTATTCTGACAGTTTTTTATTCTGATGATCAGAATCTCTTGAATAATGCTAGAGGAATAAAAATTTGTTGCCTTTTTTTTTTTTGGTAAGAAAAAAATACTTGCGGCTCCACCAGGACTGCTTTTGTGAGAGCATTTGTAGCTTTCCTGATAGCAAGGGCTGTTGGACAGCTAGTTTGTCTGATGCAGGGGGGGCTCCCTGACATGTCCCATTTCATAAATCAGGAGAAGCCACAGCTTAAAATGTTCTCTGCCAGATTCTCAGACACCATAATAAACCACAACCCCATTAACTTCACTGGCGATGGGTCTGTTTACAGCAGCTGGCACAGTGTGAAATGCAGCTATTGTCCATGGAGGGAAGAGGATATGAAATGTCGGAGAGGCAGACACTGACAAGCAGATTATATTTAACAACAAAAGAGGAGCAGGATGAAGTCTCCATTACTTTTTTTTTTTTAATGCTGCAATTTAACGCTCTTCTACTAACTATTGCCACAAATCTACTGCTCTTCTTTTCCCCCCTACAAGCAGCAGGCTTGTGCTAGTACCGTTCACACTTTACAACATGACAACAATTTCTGAGGACTCTTCTAAGGAAAGTCTTATGGTAACTATCAGACATTTACAGGTTACCAAAAAATTAAACCAAAGATCCTTAAAATATTCATCACAGATGTTCAAAAGTCAAAATGCTCTTGTCAATGGTAACAAAACAGCTCAGCCAATTTCCTTGGAACCCTGAGACACCAACTGAACAGAGCACGCAGAGAAGTCTGATAGGATTTTGGCTGCGGCATTGCCATGTTCTGGTCAAAGATAACAAAGCCCAGGGCGCACCACAGGTGCAGCAATTTGTGCCAGTGATTTCCAACTGCTTGCTCGATAGATGAAAATATCCTAATTCTCTGCAACATGCTTTTTCTTTCTCTTTGAGCTCACTAATTCAGATGAGCCGGTTTTTGTCATTTTCTTTAGTTTTCTTTTAATTTTCTTTAATTTTTAATTTTCTTTAATTTTCTTTTCTCTATCTTTAGCGGATTTCTTTTTGCTTCTTCTGCTATGCGGCAAAGAACATAAAATGGAAAGTAAAGCTTCTATTGCCTCCTTTCTGCACTTGTAGTAAGGCAACCATAGGACAAGGCGTGCACAACGTTTATGATTTCTGGGATTCAGAGGGGCTGCCTCTCAGTTTTCTGAAGGTAGGAGCTGCCCCTGGCTGATGTGGGAGTAGAAGGCAGGCCAGGAGCACCGCGGCACTGAGCCGAGGAGGAATCCCTGCCAGCCTGAGCCGCCTGCAGACCTGCAGGATGCACTCACTCCCTGCCCTCACCCACCCGGTACGGGCCAGGCTGACAAAGAATTACTCTATCTGCAGCATTGCAAGGAGTCAGCTTCTGGGTATCCAGCCCTGGTTTGTTAGTGAAAACTGAAGGGTTGAAAACTGCGCTAATTAGGAGGTCTTAACAGCCTCTGACTTAATCTTCAGATCTGTTGTAGGTCACGTATGGGGGAATATGGTTTCATACAATTATAAATTAATGAGGAGTAAGTGATTAGTGACAATGAACTCTTTGTGACTTACGGCTTACTGAAGAATATTTGTAAAAGAGGACTTTGTGCTCTCAGGGCAATTTATGTTGGAGCAAGAGTGTCTGTAATCTGCAGGTGTCTCATTAAATTCGGCTGCTGATTAGAAGAAGCAGCCATGTGCGGAGACGTTCATCAGGGGCTCCGTGATTCGTGTTGTCATGCCTGTTTTCTTCCTAATAGCTACACACTGCTTAGCGTTGATGTTCAGCTCCTATGAGCGTAACTCTGCAAAAATAGTAGGTTTCCATTCAGAAACGAATGGCATTGGGCCAGCTATTGATTTATAGATTGACTTATGCCCCTGCATAACGACCGTGAGAACACTTGGTACCTACCTGTTACCTTTCCTCAAGAGTACATTAAAAATAATTTTCCACTTGATAAATGGACACATGCAGCATGATATTTTCACTGGTCATTTTCACAGAGAGAGCTGCAGAGTGTGGTTTTACACAATTACACTGGGGAGAAGGAGGTTGAGAAAGTTTGCCCGTATTCCCAGTTCTGGTTAAATGGCTTGGCCTGAAGGCAAGATGGATACATGCCCATCTCTTCCCAGCTCTGACATGTGGCTGAAAGCAGAAACTTGGTGTAACACTTTGAAAAACAAGCAAACGAACAAACAAAAAAAGCCAACACTTTTATATCTGCCACATATACTGCTTCTCTGGGGAGAAAATATTGAAGCTTCTAACAAGAGTGACACATAATTTAGAATCCTGCTACGTCTTATTCATCTGCACAACTAAAAAACATTTATTATGTTATTTCTACAGAATTTATTTCATAATTCTCTGCTAGCTACCTGACAGCTACCTTTTAAAATCTTTGTACCTCCAGCGTTTGACTGGTCTCTTTTCATCCTATATCTTCCAATTTCATCTAAGATAGACAAGGAGCAGTGGGCTTTTCTCAGCACCGAGGTTCTGTTAGGGAGGATGTATCTAAGTCACACCAAAGGACACCAAACTGTTGGGCTTGATTCTGATTTTTTTCCACACTGAGGTCTTGCAGCGGATATAGATGATATCAATATCCACTTTTGTCCGTGAAGGTCTTTTATAGAGCAGTGTAGAAGGGTCCAAACGCAACTGCAAATTCAGGCATTGTGCATTGCAGACATTGTGCCGGTCCTGCACAGCACCTAGCACTGGGGCTCTTATCCATTTAGCCCAAAAGAAGCAAAAACATGTTTAAAATGTGGCCATATTGTCTTAGAAGTTCAGACGGAGAACTTGCTAGGCAGAGACCAAATATGTGCTTTTGCCCCCCTTGCATAAAAAATATCCACAGTTGCAAGAAACATCTGGGTATTTTGAGTAATAGCAGTTACGAAAGACCATTATGTTTCTCCGATTTTTAACGTGTGTGGCTGACATTTTAGAAAAGGATGCGTGCAGGTACTGAGACGTGGAGGTCACCTAGTCCTACCTCTGGCTCAAAGCAGGCTGTTAGACCAGATTTCTTTGGGTCTTGTCCTGGCAAGTTTGAATACCTCCAAAGACAGAGTTCACAACATCTTTAGGACCTTCTTCACAGTAGAACACTTGTTCTTAATATTGAGCTGGAATTTCCCATTTTCCTCATTGTGCAGTTACCTCTTGTCCTGCCACCACGTGCTTCTGAGAAGAGTTTGGCTCCATCTCTTTACGTGCTCCCCTCAGTTGTAGACAGAAGCCTCTTAAGGCTAAAGAAGCCTGGTACTCAGCCTCTTCTCATAAAAATCTTCCCTGTCCTTAGGCAAGAGAGAGGCTCTATTTGTTTGGTACAGCTTTCTTCTAATAAAAAGACACCATTATCTTCATGTAATAGCACTTCATAGTCCCAGAACTGTCCACAGAGATGCATACAAACAACCTTTAAAAACCCACACCTATCGGTTCATCACTGCTCCAGCTCTGCTCTGCGCTCCGGCAGAACTGCAGCCTGAGGACGTATCCTCAGAGTAGCTCGTTTAAATATTTATGGCTGCGTAGTTGCACACTCCAGCTACCAGGCTTTTATCCAGATGCCCTAGCAGGTGTGTGTGCCTCCACTGTAATTCTTCACGCTTCCAGAGACGGCATCTGACCTGGCTGACAGTTTTGTGAACTCCTGGACTACAAATTAGACATAGCCCTACCGTGCTTTGCCGCCTGAAATGTGAAAGGAGGGAGCCCAGCAGATTCTTTCACTTCCTTCACACTTTCCAGAAAAGCTGCCTTATGTCATAGAGAGTATTCAGACGAACCTTATGTCTCCCATGTTGGAAAGCAGATGGTGTTAAATTCACCCCTACGATCTTTTTGCAGTGGGTTACATTATGATAGCAGGGTTTTCTCAGCAATGTTTGTGCGAGGCTTTCAAAATCCTGGAGCTGTTGGAACAGGGCGAAATCAATCCACAAGGCACTTCCGTGGCTCTGCATTTGCTTTGTTTTATTTCACTGCCCTTCTTGGCACGAATGCAGTGTTTCTCTGAGACTCCAGTCCTTCGCTGGCTTACAAGGGTGCCGATTTGTGAAAGTTATGAAAGAAGCTTTCCAGGTGGAGACATCACAGGACTGGGAACTGAGCTAGAGGATCACCCTTTAGCAGCCTGTTAAGACCCAGCAGAGAAGAGGCTTTTATTTCCTAGCGAACTTGCCCTCAAGAACTATGAGAGTTAATGCTCACTGTCAGCACTATTGGGACCCTCCAGCCCTGAATCTCAGTTTCTGCTCAAAGACTCACTTTAAATGCTTTGATTTTGTCTTCTCCATTTTATTTCTTTTACATGTGAGGCTTTTTCAAGATTTATGAGTGCTCTTAGGTGACTCTGTTTAGGAAATTATCCCAAGAAAGCTTTGAGTGGAGTCAGCCTGAGAGAAACAGCTCTGCCCCGTGTCCCAGGTACCAGGACACTGCTGCCCTCTCACTTTGCAGACCACCATGCCAAGGACCACCTTCTGTTCACAAGTGGGTGACAAAATGACTGGGTACTCAGTTTGGACAATGCTACGCAGCTGTGAGAGTGATTGAAGAGGAGGAAAGGGGCTGAGTTACCGCCTTGAACCAACAGGTTGGGTTGACCTGGTCTACCTGCTCGTCGTTCCAGGTAGAGAAGAAAAGAAGAGCCTGTGTTCTGGAGCTCCTTGCCCCTTCCTAGAGCTGAGAAGAGGTGGCTGAGGTGTGAACGGAGCTGTAGCACCATTGCCGATGTGCCTGATGCCATTGCTGAGCCAGTGTGTGGCAGTGACGGGGATGGGCTTTGCTGGGGTCCTTGTGTCAGTCACCCTTTCCAGCTCGGGAAAGAAATAAAGCTCTGGAACACTTGGGCTGCAGTGAAACCTCCATATTCTTGCATATATTAAATGGATATGTAGCTCATATTGCTCCTATCTCTGCCCACTTAAAATGCAAGGGGCTTCTGCTGTCCTGCTGACATGAATCAAGATCAAACACTGACATGACAGTGAATTATGCTGGTGTAAAGGGTGATCCCCTTGAAACATGCCTAATACCACATGTGAGTTCATCTAGGTACATACACAAGGGAAAACAAACTCAAAAAGAATGAGGTGGGACTGAAGGTCTCTCCCTGCTATTTAATATAGAGTCCCATTGCAGGCATTTCTGTGGTGCTTGTCACTTTGCTGGCCGAGTCTTGGCCTTACTTCTTGTTTTAGAGAGGTATCTACTGAAATGACAATGGAAATACTGTATATAATGCAGTAGAATTGCATTAACTAATGCCTCTTCAGCAATATTGCTTTGGCTAACATAATACCGTTCATCTGATGTCTTCTAAGAGCTGGAGACATGAGTTTGATCCAAAAATTTAACTCTTTTATCATGAAAAAAAAATCGTAATGAAATCAGTGGGCAAAAATGCAGAATTTGATTAAGCGCTCCGTTATTTTTTCATTATTTCTGAGTAGTGTGTGATGTTCGTTCATATTACTGATTATTCTGACATTTTCCTGATTTACATAGAAAATAGTAGGAAAAATAAAAATACTGGGTGTTTGTGCAATGTTCACTGAACATGTTACATGACACTGCAGTTCATCAAATAGATGCATGAGTGTTGATGTGCATATGTGCTGCCTTTACTACACCAAAATAAATAAATAAATAAATAAAATATGTTGACCGGAGGAAGCATCGTAGATGTAAATTTGTCAGGGTTATTTTTTGTTCCTCTGTGTTCCAGTCTGGATACACAGTTTTCCAAGGGCCAGTTGTACCCTTAATCCATTTGAAAGCATATCTGAACTCTGTACCTAGGGTTGGCAAAGCATTTATTTGTATGTATGCAATCTAGAATCAGATACTACTGGCATGATCACATTAAAAGCTAAATTTTGAACACTGGAGTAATTACACAGATCTTTACTTACTTGCTATATATCCAGTCTATTAATCAGGTCCTTGTTTCATGTAATTATTATTTAGCCACTGATAACTATCATCTGCAAGGTCAGAATGGTACTTGAACTAGATTAAAAAAAAAAAAAAAGAAGGAAACTATTTTTCCAGCTATTAACTTTCTTAGCGTAATGGAAAAAATCTGTTTCCTAAGAATATGGATACAGCCTCAAATTTCCTACATAGAAATGGAAAATAAATAATTGGAAAATGTGAAATTTGGAGTAGGAAACACCTGCTCCTTTATTTTCTTTTGAATGGAAAAGATGTATAGTCTTTTAATTATGCAAATACAGATGAATGTTAATTTATGAACGTGCATGGTATATTGGTTGAAACATCTAAGCGTGCATTTTTCAGCTACTTACATTCAGCCAGACTGCCTCTTCTTTAGAAACAGAAATTGACTATTGTTCTTTCCCACAACTTTACATCTCGTACCTTTAAGAGAATGAACCCATCCTGAACTCAATGCAGTTTGGTCTTTTCCTGCTGCAGCTTGAATCTTGGAGAGATTATGGCCAATTTAAGTGGGGTGGGGGCGATTCTGTTTCTAACTAGCTACAAGCAAACTGTTAAGGAACCGGCAAGGGAAAATGAGAGGTATTTGCAATAGTCTCCGGCTTGGATTATGTGTACCTTGAAAGCACTAGCAGCAGATGCTTGTGGAAGTGATTATGCACTGGATCACATGCAGATCCTTCTGGCTGCCGTCACTACTTATGCACATTTGTAGTGTAGGAAAAAGCCCCTGCAGTTTAAAGAACAAGAGGCTCAAAGTATATTTCAGAAGGCCAAAATAATCCCAGAGCTTTCAAGGAGCTCAGCAATCACTCTGCTGTTTAGGAGCCCAAGCCTGCAGGATATTAGTTTATCAAAACTTTAAAGAACCCCACAAGACTGTGGATCATAGCCTTTCTAGGGATTTCAGCATTTAGCCGTACTGTAACTTATAAACATACAACACTTTTATTGAGAAAAGCCCTTTTTTCTCTTTTTTTTGTTTTTGTTTTTGTTTTGGTTTGGTTTGGTTTGTTTTTGTTTTTGTTTTGTTTTGTTTTGTTTTGGCTGGTATAGGCTGTTGGTAATTGGGGCAGTTTTCTGCATGTATGTAAATCATACTTCTAAAAGCTTTCACTAAATTATTTTATTCTGACTGCAGACATCATTGTGTTATGTCTGCTGTATAGACCTTTAGACACATACAATGAATTACTTTGGAGATACCAGTACTGCACCCCCTGTGCTGTTGTTCTTTATATTTTAAAGAAATACAGTCGGAGTGTTTGGGATATTTTATTTTATTTTTTTTTCACAACCAATTTCTTGATGTTCTCTGATTTTTCAGGACAGGGTCTCTTATTAGCTTTGGTTCTGAGCTTAGTTGTCCTGGATTTTCATTTTCCAAACAACTCGTTCTTCCATTCCCTACATGTTTCAGCCTTTTTCTGCCACTGAAAGCCTAATCAAAGTGCAAGCCTTTCTCCTGGTCTCACTGAGGATCTGGAAAGGTGACAGTGCCAGCGGCTCCTGGCGTGTGACTGCTTATTGCTTGAATACACTGCGGATCAGCCCCAGCAGATGGATTTCATCATTTGACTGCTCTCGGCTTCTGACAGCATCTGCCTAGGTTGCTGAGCTGATTGCATGCTTCCACTGATACCGGTTCTGTTTTTTTTTTAGAGTTGGGTGTCCAGATGTTATTAGAAGCACAAGGCTCTGATGTCCCAGCCTGATACTCATTAAAAGCTGCAATTTATCACTCTCCTACCCATTGCATACCTCAGTATGAACTGCTGAGAGACAGGTGGCATGGTATATGGCTTTAATTCCTTTAAAAATATAATAATTACAAAAGAAATGAAAAGGGCATTTGGGGTCCACACTTTCAACCAAGGAAAAAGAAAAATCCGTGAGGAGTCCCTAAGTCCTTCAACCTCCTGATCCCATTTCTCACCTGTAGCAATTGTTTTTTTCAGTATTTCTAATCAAAAGAAAATAAACGCTTCCCTCTCTTCTCCCCCTGTCCCAAATAACTGTTTTTGTATCTACTGCTGCCTCACGCAATGTATCTGAACGCTATCAGTGGAGGGGGTTCAGTGAACTCACACTAGGGAGTCGGCAGCCTTTATACGAAAAACTGGCTATAGTGATGACCTGCTGTCCTGGGGTAGTCACCCTTATGTCGACCCCAAAAGCACAAGGGAGACCATGGAAACCCTTTGGGGCAAGTGGGCTAGGAAGTGGACTTCCAGCCGTGCTCACCTCTTGTAAACTGTGGGAGCAGATAGTGTATTTAGGTTATTGCAGAGCTGAAACACCGGCTGTTAACGGAGATGCAAAGAAGGAATAAACAATGACTTAATGTCATTCCTGTTTCACAGAGAGCCATAAATACGTGAGGAAATTGCTGAGTAAGGCAGTAACGCAGCAAGTGGTACAAATGAATTAAGAGGTAGTGCCACTTTTATAGTGAGGAAAGGATTCAGGAACAGACTGACCAGGCAAAGAGGTGGGGCGGAGATCAATTTAAAGGGAACAGACTTGGGCTGAGTGGCCATTTCCAGTACAGCCAAATGCTATTAGTGAGCCTATGTAAGAGGACCTATTTTTTGTATGGAGACGTAGCTGCTTTGGAGACAGTGAGAGAAACCAAGCAGAAACCATTGCAGCCCAAATTAACGTCATAAACCGTATGCAGAAATGAAGTGGGAAGCAAAGGTGACTTAAAAAGCTATTTGTGGACCTCCTCTTTTCCAGACCTGACCACTGGGGATGGGTGAAAAAACCTCCACAAAGAATTTTGAGCTTTCATAAAATTTCTCATCTGAACTCAGATAAGAAGTAAACATTAGAAGACATGGAAGGTACTAAAAAGCTTCATTGCATAGAGCAGTCAGAACTTATTTTTGTTTAAGTTGTAATTAATCTCTACCTTCATCTTTCTGCTCTGCAACTCTTTTCAGCGTGAATTAACGAAAATTAAGAAAATAATTTAGACTTTTCCACTTAAACTGTGAAAACTGAATATATTGGATACCTTCAAAATTGATTTTAAAACATCATTGTTATTTATTAAACTCCTGTAGGGTGTGATATCATTTTTGACAAAGTTTCATTTTCTGCCGGTACCCCAGAAATGTTTCAGCGAAGCGTTTCCCAGCTGTCCGCGCTGGCTATTGCATTGCCACAGACTGTGCCAGCAGCCAAGGCCCAGCAGCAGGCAGGACTTCCATTCAGCGCCCATCTGGCCTGGCCAAACCTCCAAGTGCATGCCAGCTGGTTATCTCTTTATGCCAGGGCTGGCTTTGGTAGCCACTGCTGCCAAGGCAGCTTGAAATGGGCTTTGTCAGAAGGGAGCACTGGGCTAATGATTCTTCATTTTTGCCTTAAAATATGGGTGTAAAATAGTGCATTCTCAAATGGTTGTAGTTTGCATCTGCCTCTTTCAGGTAAATGGGACTAAACCAGTGTCTTCGTTTTCTTTCTGTCATAAGGAGAAAAAGGAACTATGCTCTTTTATTCCTGTTTTGGTCACTGGTACCTTTGCTAAACTAGTTGGAATTTTTCATTGACTTCAGTGGCAGCGGTTTTCTCTCCCATTCCCCAGGTTTCAGTGACTTTGCAAGGTGCACGGGACAGTGGAGGGTCAAGCCCTGGGTTCACACAATCTCTTAAGCTTCGCCTCGTCTCCCCCTTCACCAAAGAACTGGCTGCGTAAGTGATACGCACCCTCACAACCCAGCCACATACAAATAATCCTATTGTGTTATTACTGAGAGGTTTCTGAGGCAGTGTTCATTAGAATTGCTCTCTGTATCATGAAAAGAAGAAATGAAACTTAATGATCTGGGAAAGTGCGTGGCATGGGGGTCGGAAGTCCCTCTCAGGTGGAGGTGGCTGCAGCTAAACCACAGAGGGTTTGGAGAAAGCTCTCATAGGCAGTTTCCCTTCCTAAATCCCACCAAGAAGAAGGATCTTCTGAATGGAGTGACATTCCACCTGCATTTTGCTGCCACCATGTTTCATTTCACTACATCCTCTTTCCCCCCTCCCATTTTAAAACTGAAACATCACAGCCAGTAGAAATTTGACATGACTGAAATGTAAGTGTGAAATTGGGAAGGGGAACCCTGCCATGGTGGAGTGCAACACTGCTACAAAGCATCAAGTGTCTGCATTATGCATCCTTTTCCCTTACGGTAGGCTTGGGAAGGAGGAAATGATTAACAGGATCAGGGAAATGGGGAAGTAATCATAGAATCATAGAATCATTAAGGTTGGAAAAGACCTCCAAGGCCATCTGGTCCAACCATCCACCTACCACCAATGTCACCCACTAACCCATGTCCCCAAGCACCAGCTCCAACCTTTCCTTGAACACCCCCAGGGACGGTGACTCCACCACTTCCCTGGGCAACCCGTCCCAGTGCCTGACTGCTCTTTCTGAGATGAAATGTCTCCTCATTTCCAACCTGAACCTCCCCTGGTGCAGCCTGAGGCCATTCCCTCTAGTCTTATTGCTAGTTATCTGTGAGAAGAGGCTGACCCACAACTCCCCACACCTTCCTTTCAGGTAGCTGTAGAGAGCAATAAGGTCTACCCTGAGCCTCCTCTTCTCCAGACACAACAACCCCAGTTCCCTCAGCTGCTCCTCACAGGACTTGTGTCCCAGGCCCTTCACCAGCTTCGTAGCCTTTCTCTGGACATGTTCTAGGGCCTCGATGTCCTTCTTGTACTGAGGGGCCCAAAGCTGAACACAGCACTTGAGGTGCAGCCTCACCCAGTCTTTTCTTCCCCAGACTAAAAGCCAGTTTATTCAAACTTAAACAAACTGAAACATAAACGAAGTCTTCACGAAGTGAGACTTATTTTTTCCTGTTTCTTCCTTGTCTCTTTTTGCTCATCTTCTCTCTACCTTGGGTGGTCCTGTGCAGACCCAGGAGTTGGACTCAGTGACGCTTGTTGGTTCCTTCCAACTCAGGATATTCTGTGACTCTATAATTCTGTGATTCTGAGATACTTCATCTGTCCCCAGCCCTTTCCCACAACCTAATTCTATCCTTAAACATTTTCTCCTCTATCAGTTTCACAGCTTTGTAACAGGACTTTCTGTGGAACTCAGGTTTCTTCTTATTCCGTTTTGTTTTCCTGCTTTTGCAAAGGGTGATCTTAAAATAGTGAAACATTGTTTGTCTCCCAGGTTAGAGGAGAAGTGTGGGCTGAACACAACCTGATGCGTCAGGAGCTCTGGTTCTAGTTCTGGCCGGGCAGCTGTTTCCTTTCAGTACAGCCCCAAGCAAGGCAGATGATCTTCTACTCTCTATAAGCTTTTTCAGTACTTGAGTGGTTTTTAAAATTACAGTATTTTATTGCAAGAAATGGTTTTGTTGTTTGTTTTTACTAATGCCAGTTTGAAAATTTGAGCTAGTTTTGGTTAAGTATCAAGTCCTCCTAAACAGCTCACATTTTTCTGGTCACAGGCAGTCACTTCAGGAACATCACTGTGAAGAACTACTGCTGCCCAGAAATAGAAAGTTTATGTAGAATTAGTGCTCCCAGGCTTCAGGACCATCATAATGCTGAGGGATATAAAGATAAAAGAGGTTAGGCATTGCTACACGTCTCACATCCACAAAACAGTAAGGTCAGTTTTAACATTGAAGAGTCCTTCTGAGCTGAGGGCTGTCACAGGCTGTTGGTTTGTTTTTGTTTGTGGGGTTTTTAAGGTCTTCATGCCAAAAAGAGCTCAAGGGTGTATTACCCAATACTGAGACTAAATATACACTGTCTTCTGCACCTGTGTGTTAGGTTCTCCAGACGCTGCTATGAAATTTTAAAGGAAAAGTTAATGATTTTTAACAAATCTAGGAACCTTTATTTTTGTAACCAATTGCAAGATCAGAAATTCTTCTGAAATTTTCCTTTTGTTCATTAAAAAAAATACTGCATAAGAAATCACAGGGTCTCAGTATTGTTCTGTTCAGTGCAAAGGACAGATTGTTGGCATTCCTGGGTAATTCTGCTCTCTGGCAAACTAGTGCCTCTTATCAAGTGCTCTGATGTTCAAGTGCCTGAGGGTTTGTTCACGTGGTAAAATTCAGTGGGACTATTCATACTTCTCCACTGCAGAATATGAGTATCCACATGGGAACTAAACATGGGAGTAATTATTTTGCTCTAGAAAAGCCCTGAGTACGTAATTTCTCCCATTCTCATATAATTTCTCCCCAGAAAAATAGCTATGGCACAAGTAATACAGCACACAAGAGAAAATGCATTTGGGGACATCAGAAAGGAGTGCTTTGTACAAAAGCAGCCCTTCACACGTAACAATGCATTTCCCCACTTGAACTTTTTTTTTTTTTTTAATACAGAAGACTCTGTCCTCGCTTTTAAAATCTTTATTCTACAGTGAAATAAAAATAAACATCATGCACATGTTTCTCCACACCCAACCACCCACTGTGTTAATTATTGATATTAGATGTGCTGCACTTACTGTTTGCGTTTTCAGAGCACCACCCACACGTGAGTGGATGCCCAGCATTCAGACAGATGCACTAGCACTAGCTCGGGAAAATAAGCAAGAGTGGAATCAGGTAATGTAAAACAATTTCACACTTCAAAGGATATTAACAAGACGTGCTGCACCTGCAGCCATGAATTTCATTTGCACAGCAGAAAACCAATCTGCACACCGTGAATGTAACGCAGTGGGCAGGAGGGGTGAAGGCGGGGGACAGAAAACACAGGCTGCCTCGCACGCGGTGTCCCTTAGCACCGGCTGTGCTGTGGCCTTCGCAGTTGTGCCTTTTGTGTCTACTCTGCCCTCAGCAGTTCTCGCTGACTGACCCGAAGCAGGTGGTACAATTCGGAGAGAGAATTCAGGGGTCTCTGGTGCGCCGCAGCATCCACACGCCCCAGCTCTGCACACTCCTGCACAGTTTTCTGCAGCTGCGGCTGCAGGGGGAAGGAAACCAGCGGCCCTCTGAGGCTGGGAGAAAACCATCGGCGGAATATTTTGTCACAGATGACCTGAGGAAAAAGAGCAGATTGCTGTCTTGCAGGAGCTGTAACTAACTAATGCGCTGCCGCTTCCCCGGGACTGAAGCAAAATGTCTCTACTCTTGTAGCAGCTGAATCCAAAATGCCTTCAGCCATTCAAAGAGGAAGATAAAGAAAAGGAGTTTGTACAGAGGCTGTTCTCTAGCTGAGGAATCTCCCTTCTGCTCAGGCTGCTCTTGCTCTTCTGCATAACAAGTGGTGAGGATGGGAAGGCTGGGAAGCAAAGTGCAGCCGAGCTGTGCCCCCCAGCCTCTGTGCTGAGCGAGCACATCCCAGCAGCACCATTTGGGTGAGTTGTAGGACACCTCAATCCAAGGCCAGGAAACCCACGGACCCCTTTCTCTGTTCCATCTCCATACTATGTCTGGAGAGTGGAGAACAGCAGCCACAGCCTCCTGCTTACAGGTAGACAGCCTTGACTTCACTGTTAGTGGAGGCAGTAATGCTAACGCCCTGCTCCTGCCTCTCCTCACACGTGAGGCACTGGGCAAACAACTTCTGTAGCTGCTACATGAAAACACAGCAAATAAATGCTAGTGAATATAAAGGTCTGTCTGCCCCAAGATGGGATTTCTGAATGGGACTGGCACTCATGTGGCCACATTTAAAAACGTGTCCATCTGCACTGCACGGTGTCATCGTACATACCAGACGTTTTATAGTCAATGTGATTGTAAAAGAAATGGATGCATAAAGCAGCTGTGTCTACTCACTTGCAAGTTGTTATTGGCTCTCTGTGCTCCACATTTTCTGATTTTCAGATTGCATTTTGAAAAGCAATCAAAAAAATTACAGTCGTCATCTCCTGTGCAGTTCTGTTCGAGGATGTCCCTCATTTTGGGCTCAAAAAAGGCCATATCCACATCGATGGCCACCACCTGTGGATCAAGACAACCCATCAAAACCAGCACAGCATAGACTGTGGACAGGGCTGAGCAAGCATTCCTTTGCTCCTTTCTGTTGGAAATGTTGTTCTGAGATCATGTGCCTGTGGTGAACCAGAATCTCAATGAAAAGGCTTTCTTTAGCGTAACCGAGCAGCAGTGGTCTAATGAATACCAATTCTTAAACAAAAGCAGCCAGTGCTTACCACAGCAGGAAAGGGAAAATTATATGCGGACAGTATGCATCCCTGAGGTCAACTGGATTGATTTGCCTTAAACCAGGACTATCCACCTTGAAGATTGATTAACTTGTTGTTGCAGTTTATGCAGATGGCAACTCAACCTTTTAATTATATGATGCTGCAAATTACCCGCAGGCCAGATGGTCTCGTTTCGCAATTCACCTTTCAGACTAAACTTCGCTGCTGTGGAGAGGAGCGCTGCGATGCACAGGAGTACCTGCCCCTGGTACGGCTCCTCCAAACCTGCCATTGCATCCAGCTGTACCTGTGCAGCTGTAGAAGCGGATCCCTGAGGCTGCTGAAAGTTGGGAGTGCTTGCTGCAGTTATTGTCATTTATTGTGTGAGGACCTTGCTCTGCCTGTCCAGAAGTAAAAGGTCCATAACAGAGCCTAGTCTGCTCTCAGTGGAAAATATAAGGACTGAAGGGATCAATCAGTTTTCTCACCCTGATACGAGGCTTGCAAAGCACTGACTGTGCAGCACAAAGAGGTCTGGATACCTGCTGCCTGTGCTGGATTTGAAACCACTCTGAGACTGAATGGCTGCAGGCTCAGTTTCTGTCAGTGTCACTTCACCCATGAATGCTTCACTGCAAAAAATCACAGAAGTAATCAGGGGAAGAAGGGAAGCTGGTAATGGGGTGGCAGCTGCCCAGAGACAAGCTCTGGGTGAACACAGTCTCCCTTCAGTGCAATGAACGCAGCCACCAGCACGCCTTCAGAGCCATGTTTAACACTTAACACTCAGAACCTTGACTCAGAGACTCTCATAGGGGCTAAAATACTTTTTACAGGGACCTGGGCAAAGCACAGTTAACTGGGTCCAAAAGACAGTCTTATTTTTGAGATTCAACCTTCCAAAGTTACACGGGAAGCTGAACTGTGTGGCTGGAGCATCAGCTGGATCAACCCCAGCAGCTAAAGACGTCTGGTCTGGTAGAAGGCCAAGCAAACCTTCCACAGGCAAAAGAGGAACATCTAATCTTCATTTTATTCTTCTTTTTTCTTTTTTTTTTTTTTTCTTTCTCCCTTGCCCCCCAGGGGAAATCTTAAAGAGATGAGGCATAGCTTAAAAACTCATGTATTTTTAAGCTTCTTGGAGAGCTTGATAATCATGAAATGGCCTAGGGAATTTCACACATTTGGAAAGGCAGTTTTTGTTCTTTTTTTTTTCTTTACTTCCTTAAACATTCTTTAGATTTGATATGAACTTCTTTGGAGATTCTTGTAGCAAGGCAAAGAGACAGTAAACCGGTGAAGCATTTTCCCCGTCCTATGGTCACTGCACCAGCTTCCCGTAGGTCTCTGCCAGCACTGAGCACCTTTGACAATCTTTCCTTTTTGACAACAAGGAGGAAAAAAAAAAAAAAAAAAGAGCCCTAGTTCTCAAATATGCAGCTGCCAAAGGGTTCAGTTGTTTCACTGAAGTTCATCTGTTACAAAAATGCTTGGGCATCCAACCAGATGCTCTACAGATAGATTTGGGTGACACAACATGTAAACAGCTACATCTTGATTTTGTAATGACTGGAAATTGTGATGAAGGTATTGAGTCCTAAGGAAATGCAGGAAGGAACCAGCTTAGCTCCTGACCTGATTTAGAGCTATGTCGAAGGTGCAGCAATCTTTCTAGCTCTGAGGTGCTGGTAAAATAAGCAACTCTCCCTGAACACTGCCTATTCACCCAGACCTTCTTCCAATTCTGCCCCTCACATAGCTCCGTGGCATCTTAAAATTATTCTGGATGAGCCACCAAGGCAGCGATCTCTACACCCATACACTGCAGGAACAGCATGTGAAGGCTGGAGCAAGGGCTGGAGAGCCGTCCCCATCAGCTGAAAACAATTCTCAAACTGTTGCGCTCCTGGCACATTTCTTCGGGTGTTAGCAGTATCATTACTGGGATGAGTGATAGCACTACTATTATGGGGTTTTATTCTTATCCTGTAGAGAGTATGAAAAACAAGCATGCAAAAAATTGCTTAAAACGGATGTGGAACAGAAGAGAAGCTGCCTTTGCTGTGTCCCCATTCTGGAGACGACTGACAAAGAAGCCTAGAGTTCCTGCTTCTCAGCCTCCTCCCACAGTCAGCCATCAGAAGCTATCTCTGTTCCCCCCTCAGCTTTCTGGCTGTAGGCATCTCCTGCCTCTCAGTCCACGGGGGTGACAGCTGGAGATACCATCACATAATGACCTGTACCTAATGTACAACTGGGAGACCCGTGCGTGAGCAGCAGCTCTTTTATTTTATTGTTTTTCTTTTTGTAATTGTTTTTCCTAGAAAATACTAAATTAGATGGCTTTTGTATACCAGGAGGTGACTGCTGTCTCTTTGGACCCCAGAAGTCATGAGAGATTCCTGGAAAACCAAGCCTCACCAAAGGGACTGGTAATGGAGGACACATCAAATATCCTTTCTCTTCTCCTAAGTGCAATCATTTTCCTCTAAGTAGGCAGCAAAGCAGATGTTCTAGCGTGTGCTCAGCCATGTGCAGTTACAGCCTGCAGAGCTGAAAAGGATGGGCAAGCCTGCCTTGAAGAACCTCTGTCAGATCCCACTTTGCCTAAATACTGTTATGCTTTTCTTAGTTTCTTGCTACACCTCCCCAACCATTCCCTGTTCTGCTGCTGTATTGCACCTGAATAAACAACGTAAGTGAAGGGAAGGCGAAGGGGAAGCACTCTAATTGCTCTTAATGGCTATAAGCTTAGGCAATGTTTATCTAGTGCTCTGAAGATTGGAGTGTCCGTGAGTGCTGATAATAGCATTCGAGCTCCTGACAACACTTTTTATGCACTCGGAGTGCAGAAACTCCACCGACGTCACTGGAAACTGCGAGTCTGGTTCAAAAGCTTACTACGCGGTGGCTCCAGTCCATACACACAATTCCCACTGAAACCCGTGGAATTTCTGTCCGCAGACTGAATGCATATTCAGCAATATGGTGGTGAGCTATATCACCCCTTAGAAAACATTTACAGTTATCCGCTTCTGAGTTACAGCTGTACAAGGGAAAGTCAAACAGCAACAGTACCGGGGAGTTTCTTTTCACCATCCTCGAATCATTTCCAGATTGGATAATCTGAACACTAAAGCAAAACGATGTGTACGCTTGTATGCGGGGAGTTCCCCTTGTGTCAGGCCAGAGAATCCAGCCTTAGTGTTCAGGCTCTAACAGCTTTCCTTTCAGCATCGCTGCCAGGAATAATTGCCAGGACTCAGGTTACAGCTTCATTTACAGATTTTGAGATCCCCTTGCCTTCGGGAGGCATCCCTCACCACGTCCAAAGGATACGACCCCGTCAGTGTCAGTACCTTTGAGCAGGTGAAACAAATCAGAACCGAATAAACAGCCCCCAAAACAAGCAGCAGGATCTAGTGCTCTGAGATGTGGCTGCACATATTATGATGACAAAAAGTAGTAATAAGGCTCCCCTGTCACTTTTAAAATGCGTTTGTTTTGCAAAAGCTTGGCCAAAAACTGTATGAGGAGAGAACTGTCATTTTTACACAGCCCCTTCCAGCCTAGAACTTGACCTGAAAATGCTGCAACGCAGCCCCAAAGCCCCAGCTTACCGTGAGATCGTGCCTGATAGCAAAGTTTTCTGGTTTGATGTCACACAGGTGAAGTCGGTGAGAGAAATCATTATCGAAATGCTGCACCATGTCCAGAAAGCTGAGTGCGATGTCAATGATGGCTCTCACTCTGCTTCTGTGGCCAGTGAGGGAGGGACCAACCATGTCTTCCAAGGGAAAAAGAGTTTTGTGCCAGGCGTGTCCAGCTGTGAGATACTCCACGGCATAGAAGTGTCCACAAGAGCCAATAATTCGCAGCACATGTTTGCTGAAGTCCTGCAGCAAACTGAAGAAGATATATTCCTCCTGCTGGAGCAAGGACCACATGCTGGCCACCTGTGCTTTCCAATGGGGTCCCTTCTTCCTTGTCCACAGGGGCCCCATGGTGTTGTTGGACAGTTCCAGACCCAGAACATTTTTGACCTCCAAGGCTGCCATCAGCAGGAGCTCCGTTTCGGTGATATCCTGCGTTTCCACCTCCTCTAGCATGCTGAGATGCTGGTAGCTGGAGAAGATTTCCTTTTTGGATTTCAGGATGATGGGCTGGCCTCTCCAGTCAGCCTGGATCACCTTCTTCCCTCTGTCGTAGTACAGGCAGTGTTTGTACACCAGCTTCTGTGCCACGCACAGGTCCTCACAGAGGTCGCCGGTCAGGGCTCCGCTGCTGTAGTCAAGACACTGGAGCGAAAGAGAAGAATAACCATAGCAGGACCACATGCCCATGGACCACTCAGGAGAAACGTAGAGACTCAGTTCTAAGCTCAAGAGAGCTGCAGCAGCTCTCATAGCACAAACACACCCCTGCCGTACCTGATGGGTGATTGTGCAGCTTTTCAGAAGTCCCTGGAGACCTCCTGCTAGGGGGGAGTCTTGCTTCAAAACAGGAGTTCTTGGGATGGGGAAGGGCAGGCCTTGTTCCAGACAAGGAAATGGACCGGATGACCAGTTACTCTTAAGTTTTCGCCACACAGGAATTCAGTGGGACAAAATTTCAACACACTTAGTTGTGCTATATGAGCACATCTGTCTCATATCATGCGCTTATACGTGCTATACATGCTATATGATTCTGGGCTTCAACAATTTAAAGCACAGAGATAAATTCTTATATAATTCAGGACTTCTCTGGAAGGTTCAGCACAGTGTAACTTAGACATCCCCACTTAAACTACAGCTGTGGATGGGTAGCTGGATCTCTGGGACCCTCAGCAGTCCTGCATGTGTCAGCCTTGTGCTCGAGATGCCCTGAAGGAAGCTGCAAGAACCTCCCTCTGCAGTGCCTGGAAGCAAAGAGGTTGTACTTGGTACCTCTTGGACCAAGAACTTTCAGAAATTTTAAATTTGTACATGCTTTATGACACTATTACTTTTCTGCTTGATAGTTAAGTGGCCACTGTAAATTCATAAGAAAACTGCAAGGATTCCCTCACCAGGCCTTCCCTCAACCCGTAATTGTTTCCATACCATCGCGTCCAAGAGTGTAGGCAGTTGCTATATTCCTGAGGGCATTCAGAAGTGCAGCTGCAGGGACTGCTTTGGGGGAATCGGCAGAGGGGTGATCACCGCTCTCTGGTGGAAGGGGAACAGACCGTGGTGGTGTAGGAAGCCAAACAGCTGGGAGGAGGCTTGACAGTGTCAGCCTCCTTCCTTGCTTTCTGGCATTTGAGCTTTCGTTTAAGCGAGCTGGCAGCTCCCACTGCATGTGGAGTACTTGCAACGTCTGCCTAACCCTGCCTCGTTTGTGCCTTGCTGCTACATAAAGAGGAAACACGAGCATAAAATTCAAGGGATGCATTTCCTTAGAAGAGCCTTTGAGGTGTGCACCAGGGGAATGCATTCTGATGCCAGGCAATATTCCAAGACCAGAGTTTGAAAACACACCAGGGAGCGGGCATGGGATTAAATCTAAAATCCAGGAATGGTGCAGGAAAGGGTTAACTTAGCTAAATTTTCAGCTAAATTGGCTGAAACGGCTCACCAAGGGCTGGTCAGACAGGCATAAAGCAATGTTCTCACAGCCCGAAAGAAAATATTCAGTGCCAGCAAGGGGAGCCACGAAGGCAAACTCTGGCATGAATGTCCCGACCCTGAGTCCAGGGGGTGCACGTGTGTGATGCACACATCTGCATCCACATCTGCATCAGCACGGTCAAGCAGATTCACTGGGCTGCCCATGGACTTCAGAGCACACAGATCAATGACCTTGCTTTTGAAAATCTGCTCCTATGAATGCAATACAAATGTATTTTACCTTTTTAAGTAGGAAATGTAATTTTCTCAGCGGAAGCAGTTTAGCAGCTCTTGCTGCCTGGAACGCCAGGCAATTTTAGAAAAGATAACAAGCAGAAAGATTTTTTTTTTCGTTTTGTTTTGGAGCTTAAATATAATTACACTTAAAATCCTTGCTCTCCTACTGAGAAAACCACAACTTAATCCTTGTTCCGCTACATTAAGAGAACTAGGGCGCAGTCCTGTAATTGCGTCCACATGGGTGAACCCTTGCCCCTGTGGACAGTCTTACTGTGGTCCTTTATCGACCACATTCACTCTTGGAGGGCCCATAGGCGTGTACGTCTAGAAGAAGCCATGCCCAGAAGACCTGCAGTCAAGCATGTGAACATGCAGCCTGTTTTCTTGTGCTGCCATCATGTCATTATTAATGGCATTAATGAGGAAAAGTCATGGAAAAAATAGTCTCACATGTCGCAGGCATAGGAGCTGAGTCATTTTTGAACTGGCTGCCGTTTGGGACTTGTCTCCTGTTCCATTTCAACCAGTATCTGACAAACAGTCTCTGAATGTGATTCTTCTTACACTGAACCTGGGCAGTGTTCTGCAAACATAAATTGCCCAAGGAGTTCCTACGCTCACAGTGATGAAATACAGATTGGCCCTAAAGAAATAACATTCTCTCTTGGTCACCAATGCAAGCAAGAATCTCAGAAAGATTTCCTCAACTAATAAAAAAAAGCAGCAGAGCAGTTTGAACAACTTTCGAGGGTTTCTCTACTCACAGAATACAGTGAGTTGCAATTCACTCAGTGGTTTTAAAAATGTCCTCGTTTTCCTGTTCATTACAACCTCAAAGGCCAGCAAAGACTGACCCCAACTTTATGTCCTCAGTACTTCAGCCCACCTTATGTTTTATGTTTTGCCATATGCATGATAGGCTGAGTAAGCTTAGCTCCTCAGCCCTCTCACTATAATAGTTGTTTTTTCAACTCCTGCATCATTTTTGTGTTCTTATTCTCTCCCCATTTCTCTCTCTAATTTCCCCCCACCGATCTTAAGAAGCATAAACATCAGAACCGAGTGCCATGGTCCAGTGCTGCACAGATAGGCAGCAGCCCTTCCCTAATTCTCCTTTTGGGGTACAGTCACAGCTCGTATCAGCCTTTTAGGCACAGTCTGCACTGGTAGCTCATGCTGAAGCAATTATTTAACCCCCACATCCTTTCCAAAGTCACGCAGTTTCACAGGACAGTCTTCCATCCTGTTGGCATAGCCTTTACTGCTTTGCTCTCCGGTCTACTAGCTTGTATTTTACTTTATTAAAGCCCATTTTTGTGGACTGAAAACTTTTAGCCAGGTGAGTCAGATTACCCTGCAACAAAAAGATGCTGTCTTTATAATTTACCAACCCAGGAAACTTGGCACTAACTGCAGACTTCACCATACAAGATTTTATAGCACCACGATGACTGCTGATAAACAGGAGAATTAAAGTCCAAAGAAGTCTTCTAGAAACGGTCTGTCACACTGACACCTCTATTTAATGGCTGCGCTTTGAGATCTGTTGATGAGACAGACACAAAAACACAGCATTACTGAGGCTTGGACTCACTCATCTGTTTCTGTTTAAATTGGCCGTGTAATTTTTCATATCCTTAGTTCACTTACCAAGAAAAGTTAAAAAAGATGGGTTTAAATTCATGTAAAAGTTTAAATTAATGTAAACTCTATCTAGAATTTATATCAATTTAAATAATTTGCTGTACCACTGCCACTTTGTGTGTAAATCAGGCCTGAGAACGAGTCCTGTCTTGTAATCATGTACTTCTTCTATGTAAATGCTATGCTAATCAAGGTTTGGGGAGGCAGCAAAATTAATGGAACTCTCGGGAGAAAAATCAAAACTGATCACTACGCAATTTAGTTTGTTCGTTATAAAAGAAGGTGAGAGTGGTGTTAGGGAACAGCAAGTGGTCCTTGGGAGAGCTGAAAGCTGCCTCCGTCAGACACACCGTGCTGCTCTGCCCTTCCCAGAGCAGTACACAGCTACACAGAGCTACATTTTACTTACGAGAGGGAAATAAACTCTCAGAAATACCACCTGAAGGAGAATATACCCATGCAATTGTCACCCACTTGTTTAAAATAATTCCTCATCTTCTCTCCTGCTGAATGCATTACAGAGGACCGGCAATATAGTTTCCCTTGGAAGTTGACTTTGCTTTGTGAAAGATTTGAGGCTAAAGCCACCCGGTTGTTTCGCGACCAACTGCACTTTTTGAAGAGCTGCAAAACTCACGCAGTGCTGCAAAGGTGTACAAAGACCTACTTCTGGGCTGACGAATACGAGCTTGTTTGCTCCTTGTTTCACTAGGACAGTGCCTTTCTAACGCCATTCGGGAAGCCTGTCGGTTACAAACCTTGGTGCTACCGTCCGAGACTCACCGAAGCAAGCAGATGGACGCGGCGCTCTCAGCTACCGTTCCTCTGGAAGGACCTTCTGAAGACAACCTCCAGACCACGCTTCCCACACACCAATGGAGACAACTTCCCAAGCTGGTGCCTGACATCTGGCTCTGCCTGGGCTTCTGCAGCTGTGCCTAATCCTCTTCAAACACGAGGGAAAGCACCAGGTCTCCTCCTGGCACCCAGCACCAGGTCTCCTCCAGGCACCCAGCACCAGGTCTCCATCCATCCATTTGCTCTGGTTTCTGATGGTAGTGGATGGAGCTCGGGGGCTCCCCACCATCCCGTGCCCTCGCAGAGGGACGGGCAGGATCCTTCCCCCCGGCTGCAGCCTGGCACCCAGCGCAGCACCACTCCCCATCCCTGCGATCGCTCCTCCTCTATCAGACAGAACCGAGGGAAATTTTGGGGGGCAGCTCTTGCTCGCTGCCCGTTGTCTCACTGCCAGCAGCATTCCTCCCTTCCCCCCTCACCAGCAGCACCACGAAAAGCCCGAATTAAGAAGCAAGACCCCGCTGCGCGCCTTAACCCACGCTGCTCCTCTTCTCCCGAGCGCTCCCAGCGCAAACCCTAAAACCTGCTTTTTGCTCATTTTGCCCCAGGACGGGGATCCCGGCGCCGGGGAGCATCCTCCTTTCCTCCCTCCCTCCCTCCCTCGCCCTCCACCCTGCCCCTCCACCTACCAGCCTGGCCAGGATGCTGCGGCCGCTCTCGTCCGTGCAGCGCCCGGGGAAGGCTCCCCGGCGGAGGAGGGCGAGGAGCGAGGCGCTGAGCCCCAGCCAGCAGGCGGCCCAAGCCAGGAGGACGGCGGCCGAGCTCCTCCGCCGGCCCCTGAGCCGCAGCCGCTTCCAGCAGCCCCCGGCGCCCCTCATCGCGGTGTCCGGCCGCCCGCCCCGGCCCCGCAGCGCATCCCCCCCGCCTCGGGGTGCCGGCCTCGGTGGGTCTGAGGGGAGCGGAGTTCCGCCCTCTTTTGGCTGCTCTCTCCCGTGCCAGGCTCCCGTTAAATGACGAGGAAAAAAAAAAAAAAAAAAAACCAGGAAAAAAGTTGTTTATTCTGCAGGAACTTCTCCGCTTTTCTCCCGTTTGTGCCTGCGCAGCGCACGAGGTCCTGGCGTCTTTTCCTCAGCCCAGGTGCAGGCACTCCCTGCCTCTCTTCAGATCACTGGGCTCTCTTCTTCTTCCTCCCTTCGCTCCCTCCTTGAGAGCCCATCACACCATCACAGCACTCTGCTCAGCGTAACGCACAGCACTCAATGCACAGATCCAGGTTTGCTGTCAGATACGGTGAAAAAAGGACCGGATTCGTTTTTTTTTCCCCTCGTGCAGATAGTTACCCCAGGCTACTTGCAGTCCTGTTTCAGGAAGATGAATCGCGATTAGTGAAACCGCTCGGAGGGTAAATTACACAAATGAGTGAGAATAGCAGAGCCTGGCCTGTCGATGGGGAGCCAGAAAAGAATTCAGTGGGCTTGTTTTAATGTGCGCCTCCTGTAAGATGCTCTGGGGCTCATTTTGTTAACAGATTAAGGTGATAAGCTCACTGTTGGAGAGCTGGACTCCAGGGATATGTGTTCTGTACCCTCGTGTCCAGCTTCATGAAAAACATCTCCCTGTACAAGTAATTAAAAAGAAATAAATGCCAATTGATGGTATTGAATTCTACCTCTCAGAACAGCAATGGGGCAGCAGGCTTGCTGCTATCCACACCTTCTGCGTGCTCACTTCAGTTCTTCCCTCCACAGCAGAGCAGTGCTAGAAATAGAGCTCTCAAGTATACGGGAGACTATGGCAGAAAAGAAAATGGAAAGATAAACACATTGCTGAATTACTCTAGCTTTCTACGTCTGGCAGTGGGGAGGAGAATACGGGGAGAACAACAACACTTGCATCTCCAAAGTGTTGCAGAGGCAGAATCATTGCCACTGGCCACGTCTGTCGTTAGTGGTTTGCTCTCTCTCCATCTCACTTTACCTGCAGAGGCTGCCCATGGCCGCCCTTCTTGTATTTTCTTGTTTCTTCCCCGGTTCTTTTACCTAGAGGAAGGTGCCTTTCGCAGCACTGGGGCTACAGCGTGATTCACACAGAACAGGGTCACTCAGCACCAGAGTATCTCCCCCCACCTTGGTTCTGGGCTGCCTGTTTAATAGCTTAGGCACTAGCAAAACTATGTATTTTTTACATTTGATTTTTTTTAAATGTGCCTCTCAATTTCTCTCTGTGTTGGTATTCCCCAAAGGACATTATGTATTATCTTTCCATTATGTATTATCTTTTCATTATGTATTACCTTTTCACATCTGTAAAGTTCTGTACGTACATTGTTTGTGCTGTTCTGAAATCAAATCTTAACTACTTCTGACTTGGAGCTGGGAACAAAATGTGGAGACTTCAGCTCTGGTTAGGCGGCATAGCTGAGCTGCTCTAATTGCTGCTGGCAGAGCCAAGCACGTTCCCTCCTCTCCTCTACCATTCCCTCCCTGTTTTCCCCCTGTTTGTGGCTGCATAGTCCAGTCCCTTCCCCTAGCAAGATATGTATTTTGCTGCCCAGTGTATTTACTGAACTCATTAACAGAGCAGAAAACTGTAAACGTGATATCCGCAGCGATTATTTTCAGATGGGTTAGGAAGTCGGGGTGCCTCAGGATGCAGCCGGGCACGCTGGTGAGGCTGTTGCAGGGAGCAGTGCCGTGGGGCAGGCCCTGAGGGATGGAGTGGGGCACAACGGCTGGCTCAGCTGTATCACGTCTGCACGCCAAGGGTGCAGTGTGATATTACCGATACCAATGAAATTATGGCATTTCTAAGAAGAAATGGAATACGGAAGAAGAACAGCTAAAAAGTGTTAGGTGAAAGAAACCTGATGCAGTAAATGCAAGGTACGCAGCACTCACACTAGACTGTTTACCGCTTTAATTTCATGGTAAATCCCACCGGAGGCATTTGCAGAGAACACCCTGTCTTTCTAAGAGGTTTTGAAATAGCCTTCAGACAATGGAAAGGGTTTGTACCTCATTTTTCAGTCTCTGAAGTTTCGAATATCCCACTGGCTTTCGTAGGAGTGAAAAGTTGAAAAACAGTAGTAAATGTGTGAGTGTGTACACACGCACATACCTACCCATACCTGCGTGTATACATATACACACCCATATATACATGTCTTTAGATAAGAACAAGAACCAATCCAGAAAACTTGGATTCATTAAAAGTTAAAAGCCTGGGTGTTTAAGAACCAGGAGCCTTTCATAGCAATTTGTTGCCAGCTGCAAAATTAAAAGGTAGTTTGGGGTTTCTTCTGACTAACAGGGTCAGTTCCAGCCCATCCACTGTAAAATATAAATCTAAGTGTCTCTCTGTCATGTAGCAATTTTCACTATGAAAAAAAACACCTTTGCATTAGAGGAACTTAGTTTCCTTTACGTATTAAAATGTGGCAATTTGACATTGTGTTCCTGTATCCCTGAAAGAAGCTATATCCCTCTTCTCATTTTAACTGAGAATTAATCTTCATGGAAATTAATTAGTAGAAGTTGAATTAGCCTCGTAGAGGGCAGCAAAAATAATCCTGGCTTGGTTCCACCTGTGGCATCTCGGTCAAGCCAGGACCATGAGGACCTCTCAGCATGGGATCTTGCTGAGCCCACATTTTTCTCATCGACTTCATGCAGAAACTGTGTTGCACGGGCTCAAGTTATATCAGGCTGTTAGTCCTTATTTGCCTAGCTACCTAATTCACTATGAGGGTTTAAAAGGAAAAAGTGAATCGATCATTAAGAACTACCTTGGCACTCAAATTAATGAAATGTAAAACTGTTTCATTAGGAATTATAGTTCTGTTTGATCGATTTCATCACCTTCTGTCATTAGCACAAGTTGTCGATGGAAATAGGGTACATTTCTGCCAGTCTTTTGTAGGGCACAAATGGAAGCTCAGGAAACTTTCAAGTGCTGTTCAAATATACCTTAAATTAAATTTTAACATATAAATATTTCTTTCTGATTTCCTGTGGCAGAGCTGAGTAGCTGCAAAAACATCACAGGGTTTGACATACATTTGAACATGTCCTTTGGGCAGTGAAATCCCCCTGCAGAGTCCTGAGTTCACCAGAGGAATCTAAATGTATTTTCTCATTTATGCCATTAATCAAAAAGAATATGGTGCAAGCTACTCACAGAAGTTTTACCGCGTCAGTGTGCAGTGAGTTTATCGGGTCACATTGCAAACCAGAAGCAGAGAAGTGGCATAATATAAAATACAGAGTACAGCTTTGTGGGCAAGGGAAATGCCTAGACCGATTCACCAATTTAAATAGGAGAAGGTGTTCAGTCAGAGAAAGGTTTCCCAGGTATATACATTAAAAGGAATTTCTAATATGTTTTGTCCTGTTTTCTTTTTAGTTCCTGCAGATATTTCTTAGGCATAGATGCCCATGAAAGCCAAACGCATTTATTTTCTTCTTCCTTCTTACCACTTACTAGATTTCACACTGCAAATTTTAATTGTCTTGCTCTTCTCATATGTCCATTTCCAGTTAATCTCTTTATTAACCTCATGCCAAATTTCTCCTCTCATTTGGGAACAGTAGCATCTGAAGAAGCCAGGGAGATACCTTGGCAGCGACTGTGGCAGATTGTTGTTTACTTGTAATTCTTCAGACTAGATGGAACAACAAAGATGCATAAATATTCTGGATTTTTTTGTTCATATATCAAAAATTATTTTCAACACGGTATTGCCTACTGCTTCTCTACTACATTTCTTGTCCATTCACTCTACCAGTCAGGATGAGGAAAAATAGCTTAATTAACAGTAAGATGCAGCTCCATCATTCACTTATAAAAGTGGAATTGTAAGTGGAATCGTCCTCACCAGAAACTGGAGTCAAGGCATTGACCTGAGAAGTCAAGTCAGTGACTTGAGAAGAATTTTTCTATCATAAAAGTATGCTTTCCAATGGAATCTGCCAGTATGTATCATGTTGTGTGTCTGTCCAGGTTGTGCAAAAGGGAGAAAAGAAAGGAAAATGCTGCAATCCTTGTCACCTCTTTCTAAATGCAGTTTCTAAGCTTTGCACCAAGTTCAGGCCCAGTGATCTCATTATACCAGAACTGAATCTCTGCTACTGAAGGCTCTTTCTGGCCTTTCGTTATGAGATTCTGAAGCAATCCGAGAAATACTTTGAAGTTGCGCTAAGGTTATATAGAAAGAAAAAAGAAAATTTCTAATAAACTGATTCCCTGTGGCCTCTTGCATTGCGCTGTTATTTATGCTACTGATCTGAAGTCATTCATACAGGCAGTTTATTTCACACAATAGACTCACAGGGCTGCAATAGTTTAGATATATGGTAGCTCAAAAGAGTAAGACAGTTCATTTTCACCTATTCTAGTCCAATGACTACATTATACATTCCCCTGTATCTTATGTATTCCAGAAGATGTTTCTAAGGCATGGATATTGACAAGGAAGTTACCATGTTGTCATATAGATTAAAATCAGTCCAGTTCTATGTCTGCAGAGCCTCTGAAACAAGTTTATTTTAGGAATTTGCACCAGGCTGATTTTAAAGTTGTTTCACTGACAATACTGATCTAGGGTCACCAAGCCCCCCCTACTTGCATCTCCTTTTGCTGTGGCATTGAAAATGCAGCCCAGGTGTGTCCAGAGTTGCTGGAGAGTAGCTCCCTGCTACTTAGAGCAATGGAAAGCACACGACTGACTCTTGGACATGGCAAAAAGCATCTTTATTGAAGGCACAAGTGACCACCAAGTGGATACTTTTGATATTGCACACGTAAGGTTTTGTTAACTGTAAATAGAACTTCCAGAGTCAACCCGTGTCACTTCTCTCCATCCAGAGAAGGAAATCTAAATTTATAGCATTTTTCTGATTGTTTTGCTTTGTTCTTTTGGCTCAAGGGCTGTGTACTACTATAGTACTCTATGTTTTAAAATTAAATTAGCTGTAGCCATCACATATGATAAATCATAGTTCATTTACAAGTGGGTATGTCCATTTCTTGATTTCTCTGTTACAAATCCAAATAATAAACAGAAGAAAAAAAAAAAAGAGGATTCAGCAGTATCATGGATAACTTGCGGTGTCAGTTCTGTAAAACTTAATTACTCTCAGTTGTTTTCTTGAAACTGTTCTTTGCAGTTTCTTTGTGAATGACGAATGGCTGGGCATGGCGCAAGCTGCAAAACGATCCATTAGTGAAATTCAATTTTCTACCCGTCCTTGCAAGTAATTAGCTTTTCTTTAGGTAATATATTGTAAGTTTACATGCATCCAATGTTGGATGACATTTGTTTAGGGAAGAGTAGACAAGCTGGGTGCTGTACTGCTTACAACAAATAGCTCACAACTATACCAAAGTTAAACGTTCATTAGTGCAAGGAACTCCCCCATGTTACTCCTGGGGAAGAAGTAAGTGTGAGCAATCCTGTCTAGCTGTCTGTGCCACAGCAATACCACTGCCTTATGAGGTCCCTCCTGTTACATAGAGACATATTCCAAGAACCTGAGTAGAAATTCTGGTGGGTAGGTCTATTTATGAGGGGTTAATGGCTGCATAGCTATCAATAGCCAAAATAATAAACAAGGACTGCCACAGCGCTGCAGAGTTCTTATGGCTGAGGAGGCTCAGAAGTGGATTGCCACAGCTTCTTCCACAGAAACCATCTTCATACACAACTTGCAATTCATTTCCTGAGAACAGACAGAGAGGAGAATTTGTTTCTCAGCAAAACTGAGCTGGTGTGTATGGCTCACTCTGTAGACGGGTCTTTCAAGAGATGTAATGTTATCTTCCTATGCTATTTTAAAATCTGGTACTGAGTCATCTCTTCCTACCAGGCCGCATTGCTTTTTGTGAGCTGTCTTTTGGTGAGAAACTAAATTGACTGAGAAATACTTTATAGGGCAACAATGCATCTTTTGAACAAATACTATTTGTTATGGGCTGGAGCCAATGGCCACTGCAGTTAGCAGGAGTTATCCCATAGTTTTCAGTTGGCTTTGGCATTATGATTATTTTTCAACTTTAAGAGAGGTACACAGGTTGTTTTTATCTGCACTTCTTTAATTGATAATCAAAATGTCCTTTTTCTTAAAAGCAAAACTTTGTATAAGCTTGAAAAATGCCTTTGTGTAATGAAGCTTTTGATCCAGAACTTCTAATAATTTAACTGGCAACTGGCAACTGGTATTTTTTTTTAAGTGCCATGTTGTCATCCTTTTCCCATCTGCCATTTTCCATCATTTTTCTTCTGTATGATCCCATTTTTCTCCCCCCTTTTACTTTATTTTTACAGTTCTCCTTTTTCTTCAATGTTTGACCCTTTCTATCCTTCTTAGCGTTTAGTTATCTACCATCAACAGCATCTGTCAATCACGTCTTTCCTCAGAGGACTTTATGCGTTGTAGAAGGAATACCTTCTTCCACAACCCTTAGCAAGAGGCTTCTTCTGGCAAAGAGAGGCCTAACTCTGACCAAGTATCAGGGGACTTATTTTCAATTTACACTAAGGTTTACACTTTACTAGAAAATATTTGATATTCCTTGCTTTCATGTCCTCCTGATTCCTGTACATACCTAAATTGTGCTTTTAGCCCTTTCTGTGCAGAGAAACACACATATTCTTACCAAAAAAAACCTCCTAGCAAGACTCTCAAAACAGGGATTGCGTTATTCTGGATGTGATCCTCAGTTCAGGAAGCAGGGAGATCCACCAAAGGATGGGGAAAGGAATCATAGAATCATTTGGGTTGGAAAAGACCTCTAAGATCATCTAGCCCAATGTTTAGCCTAGCACAGCCAAGTCCAGCATTAAACTATGTCACTAAGCTCTACATCTACACTTTTTTTTTTTTTTTAAGAACTCCAGGACAGCCTACTTCCCCGGGCAGCCTTTTCCAATACTTCACAACACTTCCAGTGAAGAATATTTTCCTAACTTCCACCCTAAACCTCCCATGGCACAACTTAAGGCTGTTTCCTCTTGTCCTATCACTTGGTGCTTGGGAGAAGAGACCAATCCCCACTTCACTATAGCCTCCTTTAAGGTAATTGTGGAGCACAGTAAGGTCTCCCCTTAGCCTCCTTTTCTCCAGGCTGAAAAACCCCAGCTCCCTCAGCTGCTCCTCATAAGACTTGTTCACTTGACCTTTCGCCAGCTTTGTTGCCCTTCTTTGGACACGCTCCAGCACCTCGATGTCCTTGTAGTGAGGGGCAAGCGCAGAGAAAGGAACCACAAGGAAACCACAGCAGACTGCAGAACACTCCTGCAGAGCTGCAACACTAGAGGAAAATTCCATCTGGGGAAGCACTTAAGCTTCATTTCCTTTAGGAGAACATGCAGCACTGGCCAAGTTCTTTAATATTTCTATTTCACTTTGGCAAATCAACAAGTTATAAAAAGCAGAAACAAAGTCTCCCAACACTCCAAAACACACTCAACCAGAAATTGAAAGTGACATCTACACATGCACACAGCATATCCTATGCACTTTCAGTGTGGATAAACTGGGCATGCTGTTGGGATGAAAAGTTAGGATAAAATAAAGTAGTTGAGATTAAGTTGCAAAAGGGTAAAGGTTTTGGCATTTGGGCTCTATGGTCATTCCAAAGAAAAGTTCTGGACTGAGGCAGTCTCCAAGGGCTGTGGTTCTCATTTGCAGTCAGACCACATCGAGCCAGGCTGTTGACCCTTTGCTTGCCTGCGTATTACACTTGTTTGTTACATGACACACATCCCACCATTCCCATTTGAGCCATTGGCTTCTTATATTAATGCTGAGGATCAAGACACACAGACAGAAGCACTGAGTGCTTTAGTGACTCTTAGGCAGAGAAACAGACATTGAAAGAAGGGACATTTGTGCGTATTTTACTCCTTTTAGAGAACTGGCACAGCTGGCCTAACACTTCAGCAAAACAAGGAATCATTTGGCATGCCCACTCAATGACTTTCCAAGATATGTTGGCTCTGCAGTTTGTGAGTCCTCCAAGGTGTTGGGGAAGAGCAATCTACTAACAGCCTCTCCTGCCATTCTTTCATCTGTGCTTCAAAATCAGGAGAGGGAACAGTACCTGCCCTCTCCGAGCCTAAGATCCCCAAAATAGAAAGACATTAGGGCAGTGCAATGTGGAGCATGCTGCCAAAAGCACATTCATTTTTGGCCAATCTGCTCATTAAATTTAGGAGAGTTTCTTTCTGTCTGGCTCTCTGCCACTCTCCTAATTTGAGACAGCCTCTCCTGCCTGTAGGCAGGTTAGCCAGTCTATGGGTTTATTTTGGGTTCCTAACAGCTACCTACTTTTCCAACACATCACTGCTGCAACCTGACAAGAGGATACAGAAAATACAGATTGCAGTATTGTGTATAGACTCAGCAAAATAGCACTTGTAGGGAGGAAAAAAGGCACCTTGCATAAAGGCAGGAAAAGGAGGAGTGAGGAGTTATCCATCAGTGGATAGCAGGACTCTTGTGTTCTGCTTTGTGCTTTCATGGTTTGCTGGTAAAAACAGTGCCTAAGATGAGAGACTCAAGATCTGTGTTGTCCTTAATAGGCTTAGTTGAGCAGATGGCAACTACCAAAGGCTTAGAGTAACCAAATTTTGGTACTTTGCGAGGACACTAAAGGATCTGAAGTAGCAACAAGCTTTTGATTGTGGTTTTTAATAGGAAAGTTACAACCTCTTTCATGCAGGGGCTACAAGAGTTTAAGAAACGTCTGATGCAACAACCACTGAGAAAGGAACCTGGGGACAGGAAAAAGTTTACAGGGATCAGTGAGGAAGGAGAAGACCCTTGAGAATCCCAGGCAACTTACAACACACCATTGCATGGCACTGAGTGGAGCTCCTCAGGCTTGTGCCAACCAAGCCAGGAAGTCAACCTAGCACAGCAGCACAGAGCTACCCCAACATAGTGCTGTGCTCATGCAGGTTCATCCAGCAGCTACAGAACCACTGCACGCTGTGTACTTCACAGGGGGTTAGTGTGGACAGTTTTGTTTGGGGTTGGACTGCATGGAGTCACAGGGAGATATGTGCCCTGGCAGTATCAACCCTCCACCAGACAAGCTCAGTCTAGTGAGAGGACGCTGGAGATGAAAAAAAGAAGTGTGCAATAAATGGCGGGGCAAAGGAAGGGAAGGTGCAGAGAGAGGTGGAAGGGTCCTTTAGTATTTGTTATTACTTGTGGAGCCACATAAAAAGAACATTTTTTTTGTTGGAGGAAATTTATGAGGATCCAACTCATTAATTACCACATGGCACACGTGCATATATAGATTAGAGAGGCTATGAACATACCTAAATATTCATCACTCTACAATTACATTCATCACATAAACAGCCCTGCCCCTTCGGAGACCACAGCAAGGTTATTTCTGGAGCTGGAGTGCTGGATTGCTGACTGGAAAATAGTGACAGTAAATGATATTTTAATGTGTTTTAGTTTAGTGCTATTTCTCTAAATGAGTTTGGCCTCTGAGGCCACATTCTTCCTACCACTTGCTTTTGAAAAAACAGAGGTAATAGGTGAGGCTTACATTGCTGGAATGTCAGCAGCAAGGCAATTTCCAGATGTAAACAGCTCTGTTCACATTTAGTCAACAAAGGCAAACCTGACAGAAATGTGTGTAATTCCATCATTGGATTTGGCCCATTTATCTCCTTCTGTTGGGTTCAACACAAGCAGTAGCCTGCTCTAGTCCCAGAGATGATTTCATAGCTGGATGAAAATAGATGTTGTCATCAGAAGGCAGAGAGAGAAGTTAAGTCCCCCAGAAATTATGGTTATCTTTTTACTGACAAATAGCTAGCAGAGCAAGACAACCCAGCTTATAGATACAGGCCTCCACCACGCAACAAGGCTCTGCCTTCTATGAGTCTTTGACTTAAGCCTTGTCAGATTGTAGGTTCCTGGACACCAAATTAATTTAGGTTGCAAGGGATTTTGGCAATCACACAGTCCAGAAGCCTGCCCCAAACTCTGGCACTGCCTCCTGGACGCACCTTAGACCTATGTGGTAGATAGGTTGTCTCTTGGTGACCCCGGTGTCAGGGCACCATGTGGGCCAGAGTATCCCTTTGGGTGTTGTGTGGAATAACTGCTGGAGGTGACTCATGGACACTAAAGGTATGTCCACATCTTAAGAAAAGGTTCAGCATTGAGGAAACTTCCAGTGTGAGATGTGGCAGATATGCAAGGAATCTGTTCCATGATAGCCCCCTTGGCAACAAACCCTGCAACCTTAGATATTGGCAACACCAGTGTTGGTGTGCTGCCTCTATGAGAAATAGCACTGAGGGTGGAGTGGAGTGAAGACACCACAGCCGAGCTCTGTGGTATCACCGTAGGGATGGGGAACATGATGGTACTATGGAAATGATAGACCCTGGCCTTGAGCTGAACTGATAAAAAAAATCTTGTTCTCTGGGTGAATTTTGCTCATTTTAATTTCATAATAATGCCAAAACACACCTCCATCCCAAAGCCTACCCACCTCCAAAGTGCCACCACCCCTCACTGAGCATATGTTCTGAATTTCTCTAAGCCTATACGTTTAAAGCAAAACCAAGAAGATTTTATAACAAAGAGCTCAAGCTCCACCTAAAAGTAAGAAAATAGTATAAAAGTATCTCAAGAGAAGAAAAATGTTAGGGAAGATACCGCCACAGACAATTCAGGAGGACTTGGCTGACCTCTTGGATCCATTGACAGGCTGAACCTCTCTTACCCCCACATAGGGACACCTATTGGGTGAGATTCGAACCCTTGGTTATACTGAGTGCTTCCACAGGAAGCCTAACAGGCTCTAAAGATTTGTTTCATAAGTTCACTTATATGTAGTTGGTTGTGTTAGCCATATTTTTGGTATTTGTGCTTGCTTTGCAGACAGTGTATTTATCACTGGCTATCCAAAAGAACCTGTACTCCTGTTGCTTCAGTAAGCTACACCAGTCATTAATCCACTAGACTGAAGGTGTATTGAACTATGAGTGCATCTGTGACTGTGGTACTTCAATATATTGAATGTGACTGACCTTTAGTGATGAATTGGGCATCACTCAAAATCTAAGCCCAGCTACCCCCAGCCCCTCTGATATCCGAGGACAAGCTGGAACTCAAGGGGGATTAGGTCCTGCCAAACTTCTTTACCCTTTAATGCAACACCTGGGGCTCCCCAGAAACTGTGGGCTGTGGGCAGGGTGAGGGGAGCCCCGTGAAGGTGGGCAGAGCTGGCAGAACCTCGAGGACTTGACAGCCACATACATATACTGTTGCTTGTTTTCAGCCCTGTCCCCTGGATGGGCTGTGTACCCTTGTTGCACCTTTGACTCCATCCCTGTCTCTGGTCCCACTCCCTTTTGGTCCTGATGTGACATACTGGACCCTGGGCCTGGCTCGGCTCACTGCTTGCCATGTCTGAGGCCATCACCAGCCCCCGGATCCACAGCATTCAGATGCTATGGGACTGTGCCCCACAGTGAGGGCACGGCCTGCATTGGGTCATCCTTGCTGCGGCCAGCGCTCGCTGCTCCCCGACAAGTAACTCCAAGGCTGGAAGCTCCCCAGCCTCCTGGACAACCCGTCCCAGTGCTCAGCCCCTTCCATTCGGACACCTAACCATCTTGGTGGCCCTCTGCCAACAGTCAGTCCTGTTTGGCCACACCCAATTTGTTCCAGTTCGTCTTATTTCTCTTATATCATGGGGGAGGGCAGAAACGATTTATGAAGAAAAACTTATGTGTCTCAGAAGGCTGCGGAGTTCATCCCACAAAGTCTGTGTGTTAATGTGCACATCTGCAGAGAGGATACAAAACCCAGCAAGGGTTGGTATAAGGTGTTGACGTACATCAGTTTTATAGATCCATCAAGCTAGCTATGCACTTTCAGTAACAGCCTGGTGATATCTTTCATACTCCAGAAGAGTGGAAGAGAAGTACATTTTTAAAGACAGTGACAATGAGGTATTCCCAGGGATCATGGTCCTAAAAGAAGAGGATTAACTTCTCCTCTACTTCATAAATGTGCTCTGGGCCCTTAAGCTGATTTCATGAGGTCTGTGATGAAGTGTGGTTGTATGAAACACCCACCTACCTTGTGAAGCACCTGGAGAAACAGAGAGACAAAATCTCGATGAACCACCTGGTTCAAGGCATGACACCTTGACTAGCACACACCCATGCCTACAATCTGCAGATTTAACACACTCTGACTTCTTATGTGTTTAAAAACATGAAAGGATAGAAAACCATGCAAAAAGTGTTATCTTGAAGCTTTCAAGTCATTATTCAGATTACTGTATTCAAGGCAAGTGATGTTAATGGAGTCAAAATGTCCATACAGAGGCATGTACGTGGGTGTGATATAAATAGGACACACTGAAGTTTAGAAGGGATTAAAGCCATCAGTGGGGAGTTCCTTAAATATCAGTTGCAACCTGCCTAGTGTTTTGGATTTATTGTCAGTCGTCCAAAAACTATTGTGTGTGAGAAAGCAAGTAAATCCAGCAAAACTGCATTGTTCTCTTAATCTGTATAATATACAGAAATATAATCTTTCCTTTCAATCTAACAATCCACCTAATGTAATGTGAGTGTCTGATGTTTACAAAGCTGGGCTTGCAACCCACCTAAGCAGAACCATATCAAGATAAAGATGAAAAGAGGAAGACAGAGAGAGAAATAGCAAGATAAATAGAGACTGAAGACAGGTAATTTACAGCCTTCTATGCTTTTTCCTCTTCTCCCCTCAAAAGCACATTAAAGTAACTGTTTTTCATTTATCTTACTTAGGAGAAAAGACAAAGAAATTGAGAAATGTGAGATTCTTAGATGCCATACGTCTGCTAATATATAACTTTAGCTTGAAATTCATTCAAAAAGAAATGAGAGTGAGAACTCATATGCTTCGTGTAGCATTTACAGAAGCTCTCTGGTCCATTTTGTGGTCTCCCATGGAACTTTTCAGCAAGGACCCTCACAGCTGTTAAGGTGACGGTATCTCTGTCGGCCTCCCACAGCCAGCAGCGCCCAGTCCGCAGCCATCCCCCAGAGCCAACTCACACGTCTGTTCTGTCCTCAGGCCAGGGCTTCGGTTTTGGCCCCTCACCCGTGCAGCTACTGCCGCTTCAGCTGTCTCATATGTACTGTGCCTCTGTGATTCAAAAGCAATAGCACAAGTATCAGTGAACGGTTTGTTTAGAACAACACTGTTTCATACAGAGCATATGAGGAAGAAGAAATAGAGCAGCTTAGATGTTTAGATGGCTTCTGCCAGAACAGAGAAGGCTGAGCATCCTTGCATTTTCTTTATAAAGTATCACGCTTTGTCACTCATTTTCTAAACTTTTCCTCACAAATGTCTCCTTTCCCACCTTTCCTTTCTCCTGAATTCCCAAATAATTTTTATATATGTATATAGATATATTTTGTATCCAAATTACTAGTCTTGTAAAACAAATCTGCATTTCCTTACAGACAATTTACAAGGCCCTCAAGGTCATCACTGGTCCTGTTATCTTTCAAAAATGTTTTTGCTGTTTTAACTTGGCTAAGGCACTACTTCATTTCTGTGTTTGATCTTCACATAATCCCTCATGCGTTTTAGGTCAATATAGGCATACGAAAAACTCTACAATACATAGTATTTTCACTGTATGTTTCTGTGAAGTTTTATTGTGACTTGTTTTCTTTATTTGTATTCCTGGATTGTGGGGTTTGTTTTGGATGTGGAGGAAAAGTACCAAAAGATAAATTCCATATAAGAACACCAGAATGGAAAGAGGCCACCAAGAATCATCCCATGTTATATCACTTAATCCCCTTCAAAAACGCAACAAACCACATTTTAGAAGCAGTTCCTTTTATTGTGTTTCTTCTTCTTTCCCATCGTTCCTGTGCAAGGTTTTCCCTAATACACAAATGGATAGAAACTTTACTCCCATTCCTAAGCCACGTTTGTCCATGTGCAGTAGTTTTGGCCATCTGCTCTTCCACCAACACAGGCCAGAGTGGGGTGTGGAGGTGCTGAGGGCTCCCTGTTGGCCAAGGCACCAGAAGCAGTGGGGTCTTCCCATGGGGTCCCTCAGAGCAAGCCTGGCAGCCAGGCCCCATCCCACTGCCCCACCAGGAGCAGGGTAGCCGGGGACAGGGCAGGACATGTGCCCACAGGCCCCCATACCAACACGCCCTGTGGCCAGGCGCAGGCAGGGTTGTGATGGGGCAAGTCGGCAGCTCCCATGGGTCAGGAGGGGATGCTCGGGGCCCTTACAGCCAGGGGCTGTGAACTATTTTCTTATGTGCCTACCCAATGCAAAGAGTGCTTGCAACCATGTACCGTTCCTCAGCCTTTTCTGCAGGCTGTCTGAGACGATATATTCAGAGACTCCCCACTTCCCTGATCAGACCGGTGGCCCCAGTGGAGGCCTGATGTTCTGGTTCCAGTCACCTGCATGGGTGACCGGGGCTGTGCCTGGCACATATGCCAGCACTCACCACAGCCTTGTGCAAGGAGCCGATACCTGCCTCCCTCTCCCCAGTCACTTCTAACTCATGAGCTCCAAGTTACTGGATTTCATCCTATTTTTATTTCTGCAGTCCTCAGGGTCATCAAGTTGCTCCATTTCCCTTCTCTGTATCGACTCTAAGTCCCAGCTTTACGCTCTCAGCAAATTTTATCAGCTCTTTCCTGGTATTTTTGGCACTGAGATTCATACTACCCAGCAGGTATGACAGAGTGGTAAGCCTCCTTCAGTAACTCAGGTAACAAGTATTTTACTGCAGCCTTAGGCCAACTACCCTTTCTACAGCACTTTTAAGAATGTCTATAAAATAACATTAGTTTCCAAATGATTATGTCCGTACGTGGTTAGCAGCTATACGTTTCAGAGCTATTCAATTACTCATGAACAGAAGCAGCTTCAGCAGCTCCCAACTTTCAGTGCCTTGCTTCATTCAGGCTAGGTGCAGACTAATAGCAAGCCTTATCTTACCCAAGCTTTTCTCTCCCTGCTGCTTGAATGACCTTATGCCTTTTCCCCTTTGCTAGGAGTTCAGAAAACTCATCAGTAGGTGCTCTTATTTCACCTCTGCATTTTGTATGTCTGCATTAAGCTTTCCTTATCTAATCCACCTGAACCATATCTAAATCTATCTAATCCATCTCAATCACAAATTTAAGAAGCTCCTAAGGACACTCCTGACATTGGTTGGAATAATTCAATTGTCCAGGCAGGCTCTGGCCAAGACCCCTTGAATTTCTTCACATATTATTCTCAAATTTCACCTTTTTTTTTTTAAACTACAGAATCATAGAATCATTAAGGTTGGTAAAGACCTCCAACTGCCCCCCTACCACCAATGTCACCCACTAACCCATGTCCCCAAGCACCACGTCCAACCTTTCCTTGAGCACCCCCAGGGACGGTGACTCCACCACTTCCCCGGGCAACCCGTCCCAATGCCTGACTGCTCTTTCTGAGAAGAAATGTCTCCTCATTTCCAGCCTGAACCTCCCCTGACACAGCCTGAGGCCCTCCCCTCCAGCCCTATCGCTGGTTATCTCTGTGTTCACACCCCAGCCCGCCCTTTATACGATGCCGAGGCCCCGCCCCCTCCCGCGGCAAGCCCCGCCCCCTCCAGCGACAAGCCCCGCCCCCTCCCGCGGCAGGCCCCGCCCCTACCCGCGCGACACCCTCGAGCCTCCCGCTCCTCGCCCGCCCATTGGCCACCGCCCGCCCGCGCGGGGAGCGGGGCCTCCCGGGGGTATTTAAGGCGCCGCAGCCGCCGCGGCTCCCACAAGGAGCCGGGGCGCGGAGAGGCGGTGAGTGGCGGCCGGGGGGGGCGGGGCGGGGGGTGCGGCCCGGGGCCTGGCCGGCCGCGTCCCCACGTCTTGCGCCGGAGCCTCGCGGCGCGCCCGTCCCGAGGAGCAGGGCCCGTGCCGCAGCTGCCGGGGGGCTGCGGAGGGCAGAGGGAGCGGTGAGGGCCGCAGGCCTCGCTGCAGGCCGGCCAGAGGTGCTCGGCTGCGGCGCTGGCCCTGCCTGCGGGTAAGGGGGGAGAAGCTGTCCCTGTGCAGCGAGGGCCTGCGGCACCGCCGCGGTGTCTTGCTTCGTGAGGGAAAGGTTGTGGTGCTTCGGGGGAAGTGGAGGTGCAGAGCGTCGTGCATGCGGGCAAGAAACGTGCTCTCTAGTCCAAGGAACTTGCAGAAGATGCTAACCCTAATTTTTAAAAGGGTGGCGGGGGAGCTTATGTCCCAGCCTGGTGTTGTGCAGCAAGCTGTGTCTGCCTTCCCAGGTTTGAAGCTTTCTGGGACAGGCCTCTGCTACAGCTCAGCAGACTTGGATGATTCAATGTCCCTTTGAATTTTTAGGAACGTTTAATTACATTCAATGTGATGCTTAAAGTAGTCCCCAAGTCAATAAGTAGCATAGTTCTTGTTTGTGTTGGACGGAAGAACAGCCTGTATAACAGCTTGTGTTTGATGTCTGCTGTGAAGCTAGAGTCCTGATGCTGCTATAGAAACTGGTCAGCAGAGTTAGAGGGTCGGGTACAGCGATGGTGCCTGTGTGCTGCTTTCTCTGAATCTTGCCTGAGCTTCAGCTGTACATGAGGATGATGGCTTCTTTAGGGAGACTGGGCTTCAGAAGTGTCACTTTAACCTGGTAGTGCCTATATAATCCTGTTAAAGGCACAGTTTTTCTTAGGCCTGAACCCATTCATGGCTATTAGAGACTGATTGAGTGATCCAGTAGTTTAGTTTTTCTCAGTTTAGTGTTCCATGAAGAGATTTGAGTTTAATTGGTGCCTGAAACTCAGTGTTTATGCTGTGAATTGCATATGGCAAGGCAAAACAGAAGCTATCTCCAGTGAGTAAAAGGACATCACTGATCTGTGTAAATACAGTCCTGTTTGACAGCAAATGTATTCTATAAGTCTCACAGATTTGGGACAGTAGAATGTGCTTACATTGTAGTATGCTGTGTGGGACAACCTGGTAGTATTCATTTCAGCCATGTATGAGTAGTCAGCTGTTCCAGAAATCCTAAAACAAACAGTGAAATACTTGCCTTGTGACTTCTGTGTGGAAGTGGAAAGGCTTAAAGGCTGTGGCAGTAAGCTGACTGAACAAACTCCTGACCTGCAGCAGCTGGTGCTGCTGAGCACACTTGTTCAGGGGTTTGCTTGTAAAACTCATTTTTTCCTGACTTGGAGGAGGTGCTGTAGCTTTAGTTCTAACTTGAGAACTAAGCTTAAGCTTGTTGGCTTTGTTGGTTCAGTGGACAGTATGTCTCTTGCAGCACCAAACCTTTTGGACTGGTAAGGAAGATAGAATAAGTCTTAGATTTTCTCACGTGAACTTCAGCAGAAACTTAAAAAACAGAACAAGGAAGTGGTAGTGCTGAGCTAGGCACTGACCACTTGCTGGTAGCTTGCTGGGGGTGGTTTCTGTTCCCGTGGCTTCACCCTGACCTCCCTGGGAAGGCTGAGTGGCAGCTTAGGACTTCAAGGGTGAGTAGAACAGTTCATAAACCGCCTGCTTCTAGTGCTCTGCACAGGAGGTCAAATAAAAATGTTGTACTTGGACCTAGCTGCTACTATTCAAGCTATGGCACACCACTAGTTCAACTCATACCATAACATGCAACTTCAGAGTGTTCCAGTTGAGTAACACTTTGCCTGTGCTACTGCAGTGAAGTCATGAAATATCTCTACAGACCAGCTTGCTCAGTTGCACTTCCAGAGTTAGCTTGGGGAGGGGCAGAAGCAGTGCTGTTGGGGCTGGATTTGCTTTTTGGTCACTTCACTCAGATTTCCAAGGAGGGAGTGGCCTCAAGCTTTATATTCACATGGCTTGGTGTGTGGTGTTAGCAGTTAAAAGGTGAAAGTCTTCTGAAGTCATCGCTGACTGCTTCTTAAACTTCTGAAGGCTAAATTATTTTTCTGTCGCAGAATTTGCAGCAACAGCATTCTGCTTAGAAGATGTCGGCTCTCGACACCCTCTTCAAATACATTGATGATCACCAAGACCTCTATGTTAAGGTAAGCTTTCTTTCAGTGTTGTCCTGTGATACAGACAGTCGTGGGATATTAAAACTTGACAGGTGATCAGCTTCAAGCTTGTTGAGTTACACCTGTGTAATATTTATAATAAAGTAAAGTAGCAGCGGGGAGGGGGATCAGACAAAGGGTATGGCTGGTTTGGGTCAAGACAGAAAACTGTTTAAGGTTTAGTTCTGTTCAAAGACTTCCATCTCCACAGTAGATTTAACAGGAAATGCTCTATTAATGTACAGTGCAATCAGTAAGTGACTTTGAGGTAGGAAACTTCTGACACCAATAGCTCCTGAATGCCAGGCTAGATCCCTTCCCTTTTGAGAAGGGAGAGGAAATATAAAGAAGGCTGGAATAAAGTTCTCTCAAATTAAACTGTTCATGTTGAGGGACAGAAGGGACGGTTAACTTCTACACTTTGGCATTTAACCTATGGTTTAATTGTACCTTGTTTGTAATTCCCTTCACCCAAACCTGTGAAGGAATCAGCTGTACAGCACTATCACCTACCAGACAAGAAATATGCCAAGTGTTCAACTGCCAGGCAATTCCTCTCCTCTCACTGATGTCACATGGGAAAGAGCTAAGGAGGCCTGAGAAGCCTGGTGGACATTAGCTGGTTTGGGATGCTTAAAGAGCTGCAACTAGAGAACCAAAATATGCTGCCATACTCTTAAGTCTACCTTCTGTATCTGCAGACTGCACTACACTGGTGGGGCAGGAGGGCAACTGTAGGAAAGGGAGACTTGAGAGAGCATTTGAGTGTTAGGGTACTCCTCTGAGGAGAGGACAGAGCTGGTTTGCCTCAAGTTTGTTTCACTAAAATTTTAGTTGAATTTTGGTGTTTATAGTGCATCCTGTGCCATAAATGATGTGTAGTAAAACCTGTACCTTCTCCATCTTTCCACAGCGGCTGGCGGAGTGGGTGGCAATCCAGAGTGTGTCAGCATGGCCAGAGAAGAGGGGTGAAATCAAACGCATGATGGAGGTTGCTGCAAAGGATATTGAGCGACTGGGAGGCACAACCCAACTTATGGATATTGGCAAACAAAAGGTATGTGAGCATCCCCACGGCAGCTTAGCAGAAAGTCTGTTCAGAAGACAAGGTAGGTTTGCACCAGGAGGTGTGCTCGTTTCTTATGATCCCAGAAGCAAAGGCACTCAGACTCTGTAAAAGATTATTTAAAATATTATTTTAGAGCTGAAAGAGAGAAAGAGGATGGTATTGTATGTCCCTTCAGATGTTGGGAACCCAAACCATGCAGCATCTAACAGGCATCCATTTAGCTGTGCAGATTCTCTCCATGGAAATGTTGCCCCATTTGGTTTGTTTTGAACATTCTATAATAGTTTAAAAAGAAAACAACTCTGTTCATTGATTTCAGTGGCAAACAAAAGGGATGTTCACATAAGAACTTCTTGCTATGTTTCTAGATAAAGACAAGGACATGCAGGTGGTGTAATTGCCAGTGCCAAATAGGAACTGCCTTGTGAGCTACAATCAGCTGGCTAAATTTATCCCGCAGCCAAGGGATGTGCATAGCATGATGCAGGCCTGAAGGCCAAGCTGCATATCACAGCACAAGCTTGGGTGTACTCAGGCTAATTCTTGTGTGGGTCACTAATTCCTAGAGGTATGATGATATTCTGGTCGGGATCACCACCCAAGGGTCCTGTGAGTAGTGGCCTAGAAAGGCAGTAGCCTCTTGGTGTGGGATAGTCTTTCCTGCCACCCAGTCTGAGCCTCCTTTTAAGACCTTTGCTGTTACTAGTAAAAGTTTTGGGATCCACATCAATTACATCATTGTGTTGTATTACATGTTAAATGCATTTAATACCTTTCTGACTGAGCAGAAACAGAGCACCTGCAAAGAAATGTTAGACATTCTTAACACCAGGCTGGTGTTGGCCCCTAGGCCCATCGGCTGTGAAGATGCTGACAGAAGTTTTGGGTCTAAAAGACTTCTAGGCAGCTCTTTCAGAAGGCTATTACATTTAGCAAAAGATAGCACTCCTCCCTTACCAGGTAGAGATGGATACTTCATACGTGAATCCCTTCCTTATTTTTGGCTGTCTAGATTGCTTCTCTTCACCTGAGAAATGTGATTGAGCGAGAGCTTCATCCGAAGAAACCATCCGCTCTCCTGGGCTCTCCTCTGAAGTGCCCGGTCACTATATTTCACAGAATAAGACCCACACCAAAGCTGTTAGGCTAGCATTTGGTCAGTAATATTCAAAAGACATAGGGAACATTTGCAAGCTTTAGAAGATGGTTATTGTAATTGGTGCTAATGATTGCTGGGGGAAATCTAAGTATGTCAGGATCCTCTGAGCAGTTCTTGCATTTGGCAACTGGAATACACTTCTTTCTAGCAGGACAGCGGTTCATTTCATGCCCCCTCTTGAGAGGAGAAGGCTCTTGAGAATCTGTAGGACAATTCTAGCTCTATTAACCACAGCCTAAAATCCTGTCACGGGTGTTTCAGTTCACTGAGTCAATCTTGTTCCTGTCATCAGTGTAACTTTCTGCTGGGAAAGAACTGTTGCTGCCATATCAGTGAAGAGCAAGGTAAAGCAACTGGCTGACTTGCCTGATCCAGCGTGGTTTACTGCTGTGCAGCAGTTTGTACTGAGTACTGATTATTGTAACTGTAAATTCTGGCAATATTGCTTTAATGACTTAAAACTGCAGCTGGCCAAAGATCATGTAACCCGCTGATAAAAATCTGAACTTGGAGCCCAGAAGTCAAAGCTGATTCTGATTTTAATCTGCTGAACAATGTCTAGGCATGCGTTCACCAAAATGGAATATGTGCTGACTGAGACTATCAGGGGATAATTGCTTATGGGGTACTCCAAAGAACTAAGCTAAATTCAGCTTTTGAACTTTTGAACGAAGTTCATCAGCGCTACCCTGCCAGTTGCTTAACAGTAGGCAGAGAAATACAGCTGTTACACAGACTTTGAGTTTAGGCACTTGTTGTCCTCGGTGATACCACTGTCAGGAAGTCTTTGAGGTTGTAATGTAGACAGGATGAAAGTGCAGTGAAAAGCAGTGCAGAATGCACTATTAAAAGCATTTCAGCACTTATGCTTAGGTAAGTGTTAGATACGGCAGTTTGGCATGCAGACAGCTTGCTCTGCTAAAATCTGGTGTAGGAGTGGTTAAAAGAAGTGCTGAGAGGCTTGGAAACCCTAACTGTTAGGGGAATGGTCAAGAAACTTTTCTGACGTGGTTCTGTAACACCTTCACTGGCACATCCTGCTTCTGGCAGTCAGTTTAAGTAGCTTGGTTTTGTTTATCTGTCTGCAGAGGTTATGAGCTTATAGACATAACATTCAAGTATCCATTTGATAAAAATGTGCCACTGACATTCCACGTTTGTGTTTAAAAACACCTGCCTTCTACTTCTAGCTGCCTGATGGATCGGAGATCCCTCTGCCTCCAATTGTTCTGGGAACGCTTGGCTCAGATCCACACAAGAAGACCGTGTGTGTTTACGGCCACCTGGACGTTCAGCCGGCGGCACTAGAGGATGGCTGGGATAGTGAGCCCTTCACACTGGTAGAAAGAGATGGTGAGAGCTGTGGACTTCTCTGAAATTGAGCACTTCTTAAACATGTGTAGTGTTTAACTGTTCTGAAGTCATACCCTGGATAGAAATGTCAGAGGAGAATAAGATCAGAAATTAACATTTATTTAATATCAGTGAGGAAAGATGCAGTAGAAAACGGTAAACAATAGAGATGTAAAATCTCAGCTGCTCTTAGGGCTTGTGTTTTTTTCCTGACATTCTAGGTGGTGCTTGCATGCTCTCTTGTAGCTACAACAAATCTTACTGACCTCCATGTTGCCAGAAAGCCGCCTAGAGCTGGGTTTTTGTACATTTCAGAACTTGCAGCCTGTGAGGTCATGTCAGGCTGGGATTTTGTACCACTACAGGGGTCAGGAGCTCAATGCTGCTTCCTTATGTCTGGAGGCAGGAGCAGTACAGCAGCCTCCATGGGTTGCCTTGTGCTTGTGTACTGTGCTACAAGGAGTATGCAGAAGTCACAGCTAGTGCCTGGAGGAGTGTTTGTCTCCTGTAGTGGGGATGAAGAAATCAAGCAGTAGCTCCTGTTGAAATAGCATGTAGCCGAGAGCAGACTAAAACTTCTTCTTAAAAGCTGGTTTAAATCTGGTGCTACCAACAGCCCCTTCTTTGTTTCATTTGTTCAGTGTTGAAAGCCAAAGGTCATACAAATAGAGGGACATTAACCACTCTGGTTGTGTAAGCGTTAATCATTGCCAAGAAGAGGCATCTGTGGTAACCAGTGTTTCTAGCAGGGCACTTGGTCATGGGTAGCAGAGTCCAAGTCACTAAGTCAGATTATCTCCTCTGATAGCACGAGCCAGACTTGCCTCAGGCTGTGGCTTATCTCCGTGCAGCCTGGCAGTGCAGGAGGTGGATCTGCCAATTGCCGCTTACCCTGCAGGCTCCATGGCCTGCTCTGGCACTGCGGTTACATCTCCCACATCGGGCTCATAGTCACAGTTCTAATGAATTATTGCAACAATATCTGCCTTCGCTGTGATCCTGTGTGCTATATTTCCTGGGACTTCCCCACAGCCTGCAAAACTTGTCTTTGGCTGAAGTCCTTCCTGGGTGCCAGAGAAGTGATTAGTCACTAGCTTCTAAAGCCTTATTCTCAAAATAAAGAATTACTGAATTGAAGCAATATGGAATAGACTTCTTAAAAAGAGGTGTCTTGTTTCTATACCCTTACTAAAGTGTTTGTAGAAAATTTAATTATTGTAAAGGGTATGGGAATAACTTAGCCCGAGGCAGTTGCATCTCTTCTAGGCCTTTGTTCTATGCAGAGGGCTGCTCAGGGAAGAGATGGGTAGCTTTGTGGGAGAACTGCTGCAGTCCTGTACCTATCCCACTGCACCGGTGTGTAAAATGGGAAGGGAAACTGCTACTTCAGAAGAATCTGATGTGAAAGTTAGTATAAGCAGGGCTAAAAAATGTATGTGAAAGGATGATTTCTTCTGCAAGTGAGAAATGACAAAATTCATCTTATTTTTTCTCCTTACTGGTTAATTCATCTCTGGTTTCTGCAGGGAAGCTGTATGGAAGAGGATCAACAGATGACAAAGGTCCAGTGCTTGCCTGGCTGAATGCCTTGGAGGCTTATCAACAAACGAACCAGGTATGTGCCCAATATATATTCTGCTTTTTTACATACAGCTGAGTCTAGCAATAAATGTTATCCGAGCCACAAAGCCTTGAGGCAAGGCTGCTTATTCAGCTGACTGGAGGAATGATGCAACAGTCATGTAAATTCCCTGACTTCCCGGTAGGATTGAGTTGTCTTTCTGGAAAGCTGGTCTTGTGGATGCTTGGCTTGCACTTAAAATGTTTTTGCTTTAATGAAATATGTAGGAAGGAAAATACATATGGAGCAGGAGTAATAATCAAAGGTGCTCTTTCATGTGAGGTTGTCATACATAACTAGCTTGGCCTTCAGCAGAGCTTAACGTCTCACTGCCACTGAATTCTGAGGAGAGCTTTTAACTTCGTAACGCTAACCTGGGATCTTTGTTTCTGTTAAAGAAAAAGTGCAATCAGAAATAAAGCAGATATCCTGAGCATCTTGTAAGACCAGTTGCTCTTGGGTAAAGAACTAGCAATTCTCAAGTGTTGCATAGGCATAGAATATGGCAGACTGGTCAGACGAGGTAGCTCTGATGCTTACTGTGGCATGCAGTTCCTGTGGTTAATATTAGATTTTCTAGCCTTGTGACTTACCTTTGGCAACTGATCTCTGAAGGCTTTCCCCAGTTAAGAGGATTGGGAACCAGTTGTTCTAGAGCTTGTTTAAAACTCTTGAAGAGCTTGAATACCATCAAATAAAGAGTGGCATAAGCGTCCTTAATTTAAGCACAGTCTGCACTTAAACTTACTTTGTATATAATTACCAGATTCCACCATCACAGAACTGAGTTACCATTGTCCTCTGTTCTGCTCTGTACATCACAGATCAGAATTACTGATGACTGAAGGAATCAGATGTTTTCACATATTTAATCTGTGTTTTTTCATTTTCGAAGGATTTTCCAGTAAATGTTAAGTTCTGCCTAGAGGGTATGGAGGAATCGGGATCAGAAGGCCTTGATGAATTGATTTTTGCTCAGCGAGACACTTTCTTCAAAGATGTTGATTACGTTTGCATTTCTGACAACTACTGGCTAGGCAAGAAAAAGCCTTGTATCACCTATGGCTTGAGGGGTATCTGCTACTACTTCATAGAGGTAAGTTCTGGAATACACTGCCAAAACAGTATTACTGAGCTGAGTTTTCTATTAGAGAAGATGAGTGGTAGCTCCGGGTTATCCAAGCCAACAGCTTTTCTTCAGAAAAGGTAGAATTGACTGAGTAGAACAGGTTCTACTGTAATTATCTAAATATCTTCCTTTTACTATCCTGTATGATAGTTGGGTAGAAGGGAGATCTTTCAGCTATCCAGCAGCTTCACTGGGTGATTATCTCATTGCATGGATATCTTGATCCAGATATTTCCGTGAGTGAAGAAAGTCACCACAAGTCTCCAGGGTTGGAACAGTCAGTATACCAAGGGCTTGCACTTCAGAGCGATAAAAAGCACACGCTTTAACATACAACTGAGTGATCTGGATTCAAAAATAGATGCATCCTAAAATGCAGCAAAAAAATGAGATAGAGATCTCTTCTGTGCAATTGTTAGTGTCTCCATGGTAAGATTCACCTGAATTTCATTTCTAACCAGGTTGAATGCAGTGACAAGGACCTTCACTCTGGAGTTTATGGTGGTTCAGTACATGAGGCCATGACAGATCTCATTGCTCTAATGGGTAAGAAAGCAGGTTTCACTGAATGCATCTGAAGTGGGAGTAAGGCCCATTAAATCTTGAGTTAGCAATGAGGAGTTCCTAAGGACTCTGTACACCAGCAAAGCCATAACCTGTGAAGCCGTTTGCCAGGTATTCCTAAAACAGGCAGATCCCTTAAATAGAGAAATATGAGGAAGATCCTACCTAGCTTCTCCTAAAATCTTGTTGGAAACTTGAATGTTAATTAAATCATCTCTCCTGCAAACTCTTCTACAGATGCCATATTGAACTCCTTGGGCAATCCTGCCTTCAAACAACCAGCTAAACATGTAGCAGTAGAATCCAGGTGCAAGGAAGTGCAGATTTCTGGATAGCTGCAAACTCCATGAGTGCCTTCCATGCTTAGAGGAACAGGCTCTGGGAGGTGGAGGCCTGTAGTCTGTAGATTTTCAGAAAACTGACTCCTACCACCCATAGAAAGTGCTCCCTGTAATGACATCTTTTCTGGTTGAATGCTGATCCTAAGTGCTTTTTTTTTACAGGTTCTCTTATAGACAAGAAAGGAAAAATCCTCATCCCAGGCATTAATGAAGCAGTGGCATCTGTTACTGATGAGGAGCTGGCATTATATGAGAAGATTGATTTTGACCTGAAAGAATATGCAAAAGATGTAGGAGCAACAAAACTACTGCATGATACAAAGGTATTCTGTATTCCTATCTGCTCTGGTTATCTGTGTCTGTTCAGACATCTGGGTTGGTAGAAGACAAGCAAGCCTCTTGTGTAGTTACCAAGTAATTTGGTAGGCAGAGAATTCATGTGATGTCTTTAAAATCATGAGATTGTCTTGAAGGTAACTTCTCATACTGCACAGCTGACTGCATACTTTATACTTGCAGTTCCTCTGCAAAGTGTTGTATGCTTGGAAACTTTGTGTGGGTTATCCTGTATTTTAGGCAAGCAGTTGAGGCAGCTTTAAAGCTGCTCCTTAGTTGCTCCGTGCTGTGCATAAGGAACACTTCAAATCTATGCAGAACTTCCCTTATCTAGTGTTGTTCTCTTAAGACTTGATAAGAACAGCTAACACAGGAGAAACTTTTCCAGAGGTCAGATACCGCATGTACACAAACCATCTGACTTCCTGCATCTATGTGGGAAGTGCAGTGGGTTATCAGAAATCTAGTTGTTTGTAGATAGGACTTCTCATAAGGTGAGAAAACAGGGTGGCTGTGAACTTAAGGTTGATGTGCAGAGCATCTTCCTAGACCTGGCAAGCAAAGACTGTCTTGTAGGCATGAACTAGGTAGCTGCCCAAATCTTTGTCCAGGCTCAAGTTTGCTAAATGCTTGTCTGTACTTCTCGAATTGTCATCCTGTGAGTTGTACAAATAAATGCTTTTAACTGCATTGAGTCTAAAGGTGTAAGTATTGCACACTAAGTTTACAGAGATAAGCCACAGATGTAAATGCATCTATCATAAAACGCTAAAAGTGTTGTAAAGGACAAGTTTACATGTGCAGGTCTGTCTTCTGTCACAGTACTGTCAGGAGAGGACTTCAGGCTCGACTCAAGCAGCCCTAAGTAACAGTTTTATATCCTTAGTCTTGTCTCTGCATGCTCAGGTTTACATCAACTGAGAGCGCAGAGGCTTCCTTGTTTAGCCTTGTCCTATAAAGTAATGGATGAAATATAACTTGTAAGGAGGAGCTGGTAAGATGCTTGTCACTTAAGATACTGCACTAAAGCTGTTCAGTTTTAGCTAGACTGAAATCCTGGGTTGGTTTACAGAGTTTTAAGCTATATGCATGCAATAGATGACTTGGGGCTAAGGGGGAGATACAAGAAGGCTGTAATCTCCAGGTGAGAAGCAATGTGCTTGAACACTTTGGACAGTGATGGTTCAGCTTGAAAGGAGATTAGAAGCAGGTTGTACCTGGAACAAAAACTTAATGCTAAAGCCCACACTTTGTAAGTATCCCTAATCTTTGCAGTGCAGTTCAGTTTTGAGATACTGTAGCTGTCTGTAGAGGGCACAAATGTCCAGTACACTGGCAGTGTGAATTCAACACAACTGTGTCCAAGGCAGCAAGGAGGAAATGTGTATCTGAAAGGGCCTAGTGATGGTAGGCAGTAGTACTTATGTCAATGAACCCAGAGTTCTGTCAGTTTAGTGCAGATGATAATATGAATAGCTGAAAGGAGCCCACTGTGCCTCAGTCTGCAATGGAGAGACTTAAAAAAAAAAAAAATTGTAATCTGTCAGCATGTGACTGTTGAAGGTACCTGCCTGACCTGAGGCAGTGCGGACCAGAGCTTCTAGTGTGCATCCTGTAGTTCTTGAGCATCTTAAAATGGTATTCCTGTCCTTGTTGGAAGCAGACTGATTATCCTGTAAGTTCCATAGAAGTGGGAGAAAGCCGAACTAGGGCTACTGAAAAATCTCTTAAGGTGCTGAAGCCAGCTGTTGCATCAAAATGCATCCTTAACAGGAGTAATGGCTGTTTAACTGAGTGATCATGATTGAGGTGCATTTGACCGTGTGAGAAAGAACTACCACTTGCAAGTCTTTAATAGATTGAAGGAATTTACTTTGGGGGAGCTCTGTCAAATCTGATGTAACCTTGCATCTTTGTCTTCTCTTCTGCAGAGAGATATCCTTATGCACAGGTGGAGATACCCTTCCTTGTCTCTCCATGGAATTGAAGGAGCCTTCTCAGCCTCTGGAGCAAAGACTGTGATTCCTAGGAAAGTGATTGGCAAGTTCTCAATCAGGCTTGTGCCAAACATGACTCCTGAAGAAGTCACAAAGCATGTATGTTGAGATGCTTTGGTCTCAAAGCAACAGTCTCTAGACTTCCTTTCTGTGTGTCTGGGAGAAGTTTTCTGGTTTCTGAAGCAGTTCTGTTTGCTTTGCTACAGTCTTCCATGTTCTGCACCTGAGCTCAGATATTTGAGGGAGTTGAAATAGTGGCCTTGATGTCCAGTTTCTCTCACCTAACTTGAAGACAGCTCAGGAATGAAAGCTGATTTAACTGCAGGGCACTTGCATTGCCACCAGAGCATATTCAAAAGTGTAAGAGTTCGACATAATGGCTGACTGTTTTACAGTAATGCTATTACTTGCCTAAAGGGAGGTTCTGACCACAGAGCTACATAATAATAATATGAAATAGCTATAGAAAAGCTATTGCTGTACAGCAGTAGTGACCTGCAAGTTCCTAATATGCCTTTAATACACTGTCTTCACCGGTGCTCATGTGAATAACAGTAAGACTTCTCAATTTTTCCTATAGGTTGAAGACTACCTGAACAAAAAGTTTGCAGAGCTGCAGAGCCCCAACAAATTCAAAGTGTACTTAGGCCATGGTGGGAAACCCTGGGTGTCTGACTTCGACCATCCACACTACATGGCTGGTAGGAGGGCCATGAAGACAGGTCAGTGGGTTTTCCGCTTGGTATTGGGGAGAATAAAGAGCTCTTGTTCCAGTGCCTCGAGGAATACTGCAGAAGTCATGTTTGCAGAACATTTATGGTTGTCTGCACATAGGTAGTAGATTTGGCTCACTAAGTAACTAAGCATTTCAGTTGCAGTGCTTAAACTCAGTTCTGAGGTGCAGGATAGAAGGGAAGTTACTCTCAAGCTCATTCCTACTATACTGAAACAAGCCTTTTGGTATAGTGTTGCTTTTGTGTAAGGATGACATTGTCAGCAGTCGAGACCATTTGTTTAGCCAAAGTCCTCAAAGCTTAGGCGTTCTAGTGTCTTTCTTAATCAGTTATAATAGGTGAACTAGAGCAAATCTAACTTCTGTTGGAGTACAAATGCCTTTCAGGTAGTGTTAACTGCTTGAACTAAACCCCACTAATACTCCAACACAATTTTGGGGGTAAAATTCCACGATTGTGTGATCTTTGTATGGCTAAATAAGAGCTGTTTGTTTGGCCAGCACCATACAGAAATGTTTGGTACCTGATTGCTTAAGCAGCACTAAGAATTTGTTGGAAAAACAAATGCAACCCCAAACTGACTGGAGTATCTCCCTTGTTTTAGTTTTTGGAGTCGATCCAGACCTGACAAGGGAGGGAGGAAGCATTCCTGTCACCCTTACTTTTCAAGAAGCAACAGGCAAGAATGTCATGCTGCTTCCTGTTGGAGCTGCAGATGATGGTGCACACTCTCAAAATGAGAAGCTAAATAGGTAAGAACATTTATCTCTGCAACACTGAGTTGTACTGTGGGTCTTCAAGTATTTTGGAGAAGACCAAGGAGGATTGGGCTCTTTGAGTCTCTGGAAGGCAAAGTGCAACTCCTCATCAGAGGATGACTGAGTGGGTGGTTGTGGTAACTGGTCTGTAGCTGAATCTTGACCTTATTACCACTTCTGATTACGCACATTTGAAACTAGAATGCTTTTGTACTTTGCTGTCAAAGCTGGACTACTTTCCCCTTCCCCAAGGGTGGCATTTCTGTCCTGCAGCAGTGGTTCCTGTAGCATCTGTTGGCTGCATAGGACAGATACTGCAAAGTGAACAGCTACTGGTGAAACAGCGCAGGCTAAGACATGCTAATGGAAGTGATCTTCCCTGCAGGTACAACTACATCCAGGGGGTGAAGATGCTTGGTGCGTACCTCTATGAAGTTTCCCAGCTGAAGGACTAAGCTGGATGCCTTCTGGTTTGTGAATCAGAAGCCTGAATTTTCTTAGGAAACAGCATCAACTGTCAATTCTTACGGCTTCCCTTCTCTACCAATCTACCAACACTCCAGTGCTTTGGGGAAGAGGGAAGCATGTGGTTCCACTTGAGAAACAAAGAACATTGTATACCAAAAATAATCCTTTAAATGCTTCAAATGACACAGACTACTCTTGGTCCGGCCAGTAGTCCTGAACTGCATCTTAGTCCCCTCTATATCACTTCAAAGTCGTGGTTTGCTGTACTCATCTACTTTTCCTGTAAAAGCAGGAGGAACTGTTTGCTCTCAGCTGCTTAAGCAGCCACATCAATTGCACAACTGTCAGTAAAGTGTAAGGTTCTTATTCCAGGATGGGTCCTGGAAATAGTCAAAGTGATAGATTATGGGGCTGTACTGGAATGTGTTCAAGCTCTAGTGAGGCTTCTGAGTGATTTGGGAGAGCGGTTTGGCTCTTACAGTTTATACCTGCCTGCAGGTTTTGATTTACAGTGAATTAGGTTATAACAAAATTCACTGGGGTAATGACTACTGGCTGTTTTTTGTAAAGCTGCCTTTGTACTCCCTAAAAAGGACAATAAATCATGCTCTAGCAATTGGCTCTTTGTTTCTAAGGTTTAAGTAATGACTTGGGAAGAAAAGTAAACAATTTCAAGCAACTTGGGAGGAGCTCTTCTATCTCTGTAGAAGTAGATGGACAACATGGCTACACAAACTTCCTGGGAAACAAAGTTTTTATTCCGAAGTACTTTTAGGCCTTGCTTCTGTAACAGCTTGCCGACTTGAAGCTGATGTCGCAGAATCCTGCTCAACTGAGAGAAAAGCTCAAAGTGTTCAGTTTGGGCTCTGTAAGCCAGGACATTACACTAAAACAAGTGATAGTGAAAGGGAGTGGGTGGGATTTGTAGGCAGAATTGGAGAGAGGAGCATCACTCACTGCAACTACTGACTGATATTCAGCTTCAGGGTGTCTATGGGAAACACTCATCTCCAAGACTTCTGGTGTTATGTCAAAACCAACTGTTACATGTGCTGGTCTGAACTGGATTAGGCTCACTTGTTCAACTGCCTGACCAGTGGTAGCAGGCTAAGCTAGGCAGCTATTTTAAGTGATGATGCTTTGCTCTGGGAACTGCTTAAGAGCATGGTGCAGTTGTGCAGTCCTGTGTACTGCTAAACAGCAGCATCTGCTGCTTCCTCCCTAGGGGACGGAGGGCAGGAATGTCCTGTCTGTCTGGCTTTTATTGTTGCTCAATCTGGAGTCTTAATTGTGGACGGCTATTGGGGCAGGAAGGAGGCTTCAGTTCTCACTGTAAAACTTGTCTTGCTTGCTTATGTTTTTTATAGAAGTTGATGGCCTGAGACCTAGTATCATTAAATTTTGCACTTGCAGCTGGGGTACAGGCTGAGACCCATGTCACAGGGCCATGTCAGTACTTACAAGCACCAAGCATCTCTGGAAACACTGGGTAGTGGGCTGCTAGGTTCTCACCTGCCAGTGATGGTGGAACGAGCCTGGTATAACCTGCAGCTTGTGCATGAGGCTGGCATGCTTACATGTTCAAAGGTCACCTGTATGTGGAGACCAAGATGTTACATGGGATAACCAGTCCAAACAGTCTATGTTTAATGCAGCTTTCTCAGTTACTGAATTGACAATTCATACTTTAAAGGGGGGTAACTTACCTGAGAAGATAATTGCATGGCAACTGATGAGTTCATATTGCTTATCTTCTTGTGAATTTGAAAAGCATCAAAAAATTTACCTCATGGGCTGAGCTATTAGTTTCTCAATGTGTAGAGAAGCTTATTTGGGCAAAGTTGTTAATGTCATGAACTATGCTCAGAAAGCAAGCATGCTTGTAGTTTTAATGTCACTTGTAGCTGTAGTTCTGAGAACCAGTTAATTTCTTCAAGTTCTGCACTGAAGATACTGCACCATATCCAACACTTCTTGAATAATCACAGTATGGCAGAGTTGTGAAGAATGTCCAAAACAGAGCAAAGTAACTTAAGGGGTTTGTGGAAGAGGCTTGGAAGCTGATCCTGTTGGATAGGCAGCAGAAATATTTCATCATGTGGGGAGTGTCAGACTCCTGCGAAAAAAGATTAAAATGATTTGGTCTGAGCAAAATGAAGGGGCCTATTTAAGCAGTTGAGTAAGTTGCTAAAGTGTTGCGTCCTTCATGAGACTACAGGGACTTCACTTTTGCTTAGATGTATAATATTAAAATTGGGAATCTGTGTTATTTCAACAGTAAAGCTTGCTGTCTCTTGTCACAGCCTAAAGAGACCCCAGAAGTAGTTGTATGTGGCTTGAATGGACAGTGCGGGCAAAAAGGACAGGCGGCACCTGCTTGCTTCTGCTGTCTGCCTGCTTCACCTGCTTCAAAACTAGCTCCTTGAAGACTTATGGGAAACTCTGTTGCAGAAACGTGGTTTGCTACATCTTTGCATGCTTGTGCACTGCACAAAGGGTTTGCTTATGTTCTCAGTAGCCCAAGTTGTTTCAATAGCAGCATTCACAGAAGACAGAAGTTTGACACTACATAAAATGTGAAACGGTTAAACATGGGGGAAAAAAAAGCATCAGTGAAACACAACATTGTAGCACCATCTGCTGGGTGTATGACTGCTTGGTATTTTCTACGCAGAACTTTACACCTTTGTTTTTTACCTGTGTACTGAAAGGTTGATCAGCTCCAGTTAACATTTAACACGAACGCTTGTATAAATGTCCCTTAATATATTTTCATTAAAAGTCTCCCAAGGGAAGTGGCTTGACTGCCAAACCAGTTTCTGGTTAGGGAGAGGTAGCACCAGGAGCAGAGTAAGACTGCAGATGTTGGTTAGCCGAAGTAGCTGCTGTGTATTTTCGCTGTGCTAAATATCTCATGTGGTAAGTACTGGAAAACATCCTTGTTGGTTTTGCAGTTCCTTCCTCATGCTCATTACCTCTACTCACTATAGTTTGGGGCAGAGTTATGCCTGAAACAACTTTACAAAGGTGAGCAGCTACAGTCTCCAATTTTTCTGAGCAGAGAAGAAATGTGCTAGCTTTCTAGTTACAAGAAAACACAAGCAAAACTATCAAAATGAATGGGGTTATGCACTTCTCTAATCTGTGTCTGAAAGTTGGTTGGGCCAATAAGGGGTACTAATGTGTGCCTGCTTAGCTTACTGCTTACTCTTGTTTCAATGTGTTTTTACACCCTGGTTTTACTCATCTACTACTTGGCTGTTACGGTTCAATAAGGCAGGAGCTCAGCTTATTGCCTGTTGACCCAAATGCAATGAGGTCATGGTGACGCCACATGGTCTTAAATTGGTGAGCTTTTCTGTTTAGCCAAACCATGCTAAACTCCTTCAAATACTAACGTGGAAGTTCTTGGATCACCTTTGTACTTTCTCCTCATTGCCTCATCTCCTCCCCCAATGTAATCTTCTCTCGTTCAGTTTTCCTTCCAGATTTTCCTTCCAGACAAACTTGATGGAATTGCCTAACACTGCTTTACTCAAAAACTGGAGTTTTAATAAAGGTAGCGGGAAGGTTTGTATATCATCATTTAGCTACTTTTTTCCCCACTTAAGTCAGCAGAAACAGTTACCTGAAAATCAGTTCTGGGGACCTGATAGGATTACTTGCAGAAGGGAAGGGTGACTTCATAGACAGGTGGCTGACAACAAAGAGAATATCTATAGGCTTGGAAGAGCTAGGTGCATTCTTCTGCCCTGTTTCCTAATGTTCGATAACAGCCTGATTTTCTGATTAGAAATCAGGAAATCTCATGGTCAGGGGCATGCTGCTATTCTCAAGTCAAGTTGGTGTGTACTTTCATTTCTCTTACACCAAGAATACACCAAGAATAGAAGGAGATCTACAATATGCATTTTACAGTCACCTGTCCACATGGTGAAATTACTGCAAAAATAGGAAGTGCAGACTTCTGGCAAGTATTTCACTACTCACTAGGTTTTGTGTTTTAGCAAAGTCCATGACAGTGCATCTTGATAGAGAGTACGTACCCAAAGTAGGCAGAGCTATTACAAACTATCACTAAATGAATAAGTCCAAATGTCTTTTAAAAAGTCAATTTTCTTTATTTTTTTTTGCTGTACTGGGAAGCATACTGCATAATAAAAATGCAGTTCTGATTATCAACTGTGTGGCAATCCATTTTAGGCTTATCAATCACAAGGTGCCGCCTTTGGTTTAGCACAGTGAATTTTGATGTGGAAACTAAATTAAAACTTTTTTCCATAAGGTTACATGATGGACTATATTCAAAAACATCATGTTTGTGGTCTTGATCTTGAAGCAATGTGAAGTGGAGATAACAGGTGATCTAGATAAAGAATCTGAGTTTCTTCATTCTGTCAAAGTATTAGCTTAAAAACAACTTTTTGTCATCTGAACTCATTTCGTTAAAATAGATTCATGTGTTAAATGTGTTAAATATGCTTTTACATTACGAGGAGTCAATCTGAATAAATCATCTTCCTCATAATTAATAAAGTTATGCAGAGGATTTAAATCACTCTTCTGAGAATCCGCTTAGTCTGCACAGAAAAGCTTATTAGCGGATAATTTTGATTCTATCCCCTGCTAGCTTGATTATACCATTCCAGATCATGACGTTAGGTTATGACAAACCCTGAATGCTAAGGCATGTTTTTCTAGTGTTTTTAAATATTCATCTTTCTATTAATTTTGCATATCCTTAGAGATTCTGAGATTTCTTGAGGACTGCTTAAAATGCATGCCAACAAAACGGGCCGGCTAATGCTGGCATGTTTGTATGCAGTGTCCTCGTTCTGTCTGGGCAGGCTTATGTTCTTCTCAATCATGAAGACAGGCCGTGGACCTCTTATGTTTCTGCCTTTTAGTCTGAAAAATGAGGTAACAAATTCAGTTGAACAGCTTCTTTTATCATCATTTCTTAGCAATTCCTGTGAATCATGAGACCTGTTGCATCCTCAGAGGTCTCCACAAAAAATAGAAGCGAATTCCACCACGATAACTTTAAGTGTATAGCTATAATCTGTAGCAACAAAGCTGACCCGCAGCACAAAGTGCCCAAATACTATTTGAGACTGAAATATGTTCAGTTTTCAGGAAGATACTTAAGAAAGTCTTTGTGTAGAGCCACCTCTTCTGTGTTAGCTTTTTGAATACATGTGCCCCACAGCGGTCAATCATAATCAAGTTGTCTGTACAGAAGGACTAGCCATAGTAAAGTTTGGGTTCGTGGGCAATGCATACGAGTAGCATTTAAGGAAGGATCCTTTGAAGACCACTGTTAATGTCTACATAAATAAACAAGCTAAATGTCTTGATATAAAGGTGAGTCTTCGGAGAACTGTTTTTATTGTTCTCTTGGACAGTAAGTAAAAGCAATTAGCAAATCTGAAGTCTTCATATATGCAAAATTGTAGCTAATTCCTGAATTTCAAGATAGCTGCTAAAGTATATAAGGGAATTAAATTTCATGCTAAGGATTAATTAAGTGACAGTAGAGTTACTTTTTAAAAAAAAAAAAAAAAAAAGACCACCTTAAACACATTCATTTCTACACAGCTTTGAGTCTTTGTTTTTCAGAAATGTCCTGTTATGCATTGTCAACCATATCCTAAACTTTTGTGCAACGAGGCACAGTGGTGCTCATGGTTGTTTTAAGGCAGTCTTAATTTTGACTGGATTCAAAAGTATATATCAAGAAGGTGGAAAGCTATCTGCCTCAGAAGCTCAGGCACATGTTGGTTACCAATGATCAATAGTCCCACAACAATTTCAATCTCGAGATGTCAATAATGAGGACTTGAATGTGAACAGACTGGAAAGAGAAAGAGGTAGGGAGTGGGTGTCAGAAATATAGTCAAAGGCTTCGTATGAAACGTATAAGTAAATGTATAAATGTGTCCCTGAAGTAAGGGCAGCCAGAACTTGTTAGCCTCTGGGCTTTAGTTTGCTGACATTCCTTTGCACTGATGTGGAAATGGTGTTTAATGGAATTTGTCTGTTTATGAACTTTAGGTTTGTAGAGCTGCATGTAATATTTGGAAGCTTTATGTGGAGTTGTCTGATACCTATAGATGATAGTTTAATTACCCTTAAAAAATCCACTCAGAAGTCCTTATTTTTTTAAAGTTAAAGGGATTTTTGAGGAGGGATTTGAGAAACAGGGAAAATCAAATGTTTTTAACTGAAAATTCATGCATTGATTTAAAATAGAAATACACAAAAAATCAGCAAACACATCTGAGTTTATTTTTTTCCATGGAAAAGGGAGCACTGGGGATGTACTGAGTTCTAAATTAATAGAAAAATATCCTGTATTACATTGCTCACTTTGTGGAAGTGTTCCTATATGATATGACAAGTAATTGAGTCATCAACCTAAAATATTAATATTTAAGCTGATACATTTCACTTTTTTAATGCGTTGTAGTTCCACAACTATCTATGAGCAAATATGACAGATTTAGTGGGACACAGCAGTCACCTTGAAGCAGTGCTCAGTAACAGATGATTAGCATTATCTGCTCCAAATGTAAAACTTGCTCAGCTTCTCTGACCTCATTAGAGGAAGCTGAGAGAGCTTCAGTAATAAATACTCCGCTATCTCTTTCCTGTAATTTGATTTATGTGGAAGAAAGTTTTAATGACTCAATCTCTGCCACTGATGGGTCACAACTCTTTAAGGATGTAGAGGAAAGGTTCTGAAAATAATGAGACTTAACACTAAAATTAAAACCAAGGAATCTGGAATACTAACTTACTTTTTTCAATAGCACATAGTCTCCAATGGGGCAGTCTTTTCATTCACTTAAATTCACAGACATCCTCACAGAAGTGAGGCTAATATATACAGAGGTACCTAGTAATCTGTTCATACACTTAGATGTATGTACCTGTTTCTAATCATCTAAATTCAAAAGCACTCTGCTTTCATTAAAAATAATTAACACTCTGGCACACTGTATTAGTCTTTTGCAATTACTGAATGTAAGAGTTTGGAGTGATAAGATGAGAGTGTTCTATGAATCTGAGAGCCTACTTTACTTTTGGATCTAAATCAAAAGTACAGAGCACAGGGATTTCAACCTGTAATATAATTGTTTGGAAACTCTCTTGCTTTGTAACAGAGTGAGACAGTAAATCTTAATTTCACACACTTTGGATAAGAATATAATGAAAAAAGTAGGGATAGTAACTAATCTGTTCCAAATATGCTTTTATCTGTATTGATATAATTTGCATGTCATCCTGAGTCCTTTAAACCTTCTACGTTATTCTGCCAATCAAAACTAGCAAACATAGCTAAATGGTAAAAAAAAAAAAAAAAAAAAAAAAAAAAAAAAGCCAAAAGCCTCTTGTAGTCTATAAATAGGGAGAATTGGTTACTTCAGGTAAAACAGATATTGGCAAATGATGCATAAATTTTCTGGCTTTGTCACTCATTTTTCAGACTCATCAATATTCAGAGTTTCAAGATTGGCAAGGCCAAGGAGTGACTTGTATCTTAATATTAACAAGAAATGCACCAAATGCCAAAAAACCCTATCCTGTAAACTCCTTACTTCAGCATTTAAAGTGGCATGTGTCACCTGGATAACATCCATTTGTCTTTCAGTTTAAAGATGAAAAACTGAGTTTTCATGGTGCTCTGAATTTGAGAGCTTGATCCCACTAAATCTGTTATCCAGTTTAGGGCCCAATTACCAGTCACAGCGATGAATGAAATCTCCGGATAAAATGACACCATGCTGAGATAATTCAAAAGGAATCAGCCGCGCTACTTCAGGCTGACACATTTATTAATTTATTTATTTTGCTATAGATGTGGCTCTTTGAAATTTGACTATTTATGAGAAAAAACTTGCTTCTCTCTTGCAGAATCCCCATAAAGCCTCAGCTAAATGAGTTATCTTTTTAATATCTCCACAGAGTATATTCTCTCTTCCTAGTTAAGGAGGAGCAAGTTTAGATAGATAACAGGTGTGTTTACATGTGGTGGGGAATGCTGCACACTGTTGAAATACCTTAGATAGCCGTGGCACCTCTGTGTTCGGCTGAAATCACCCACATAAGATACAAAACGGGCAGTTTGGACTTCATCTTCTTATGTCCATCATGTTCCAGTGACAGATTCCTACAGATGAGTTCTTCACGTAATTACTGCTTTGGCAATGGAGACCTGTTCTGCCTCTGACAATACTTTTAATAGTCAGTTTTCCTTTGCCCCAACAGTGAATGATCAGATAAATGAAAGCTGACTTGTTTGCCAATGGGGAGATTAAAGGCTGGCATTATAAATATATCTGGGCTTCTCTAAATGTGCTGGGAAATCTGGGTGCATCTCATCATGCCATTATCTTCAGTCCCTATTTACCTGCCCTAAATTACATGTAAAATTTGTTTGTGCTTCTCAGGTAGGTTATGTTGCAGAAATCTACTTGCCTAGCCAGTTTCCAATAGCTATCAACATGAAGGGAAAAAAAAAAAAAAGCAATCCTAACCTCTATAGCATGAAAGGGGGGAGGTGCCATGGAAAAGTTAAGAGCACAAGAGGAATAAGTTTTTGTGCTATTCTGGAATCCAGGATTTTGACCTACAAAAAACTGCTAACCACAATGTTAGGTTTTGTTCTGATAAAGGCATAATGCGCAGCCTGACCCTCCCCTGTCCCAGCCCCATGCCGTTCCCTCGGGTCCTGTCGCTGTCCCCAGAGAGCAGAGCTCAGCGCCTGCCCCTCCGCTCCCCTCGTCAGGGAGCTGCAGGCCGCCATGAGGCCTCCCCTCAGCCTGCTCTGCTCTGGGCCGAACAAACCAAGGCACCTCAGCCACTCATAAGTCTCGCCCTCTAGACTCTTCACCATCTTCATAGCCCTCCTTTGGATGCTCTATAATAGATTTATGTCCTTTTTATACTGTAGTGCCAGAAAATGTGTGCAGTGTTCAAGGTGAGGCTGCACCAGAACAGAGCAGGCCAATCCCTTCCCTTGACCAGCTAGCAGCAGCCCAGGATATGTTTGGCCCTTTTGGCTGCATAGCATCGTCTCTGTGGCAGAAAAGTTTTCCTTTTTTCCTTTGATGTTTCAGTATTTGTCCTTCTGTCTCTCGCACATCCTTGTGCTTGGCCACATGACTGCTTTCTGTTCCCCAAATTTTAGATTTCAGAGCAAGCTGCTGATGGCGGTGGCAGGAAGGGCTGGAGCCCAGAAGGGGCCTGGATGCTGATCAGTTGGGTGAGAGCCTTGCAGGAGAGGCTGGAGCCCTGCAGCAGGGGGGGATGCGCCAGGTGGGGATCCAAGCAGTCAGGCAGCTCTGCAAGCTAAGGGAGCGAGCTGAGGGCTGTCTGATGCCTCAAATTCAGCTCAGCATGGCAGAAAGAGACCACCTGCAGGCCAGCACCTTCTCTCAAAGGTAGGTAACTATAACCTTGTATTCGGGGCCCTGAGCAGAAAACCCTCTTCAGAAAGATGAAAACCAAAGCCAGGGTTGTGTTACTCATCTTAACTGCAAGAGTCTTGTCATTCAGGCAATGTGTAACCAACATGTGATTTCCTTCCCTCTGAAGTGCAGTGAATGGATACAAACTTTATGCATATTCATGAATTATTTAAATCATTTCAACCAAAATTCCAAAACTTATATAAGGACTTAGGCACTCGGAGTGCAGGATTAATGGCTGGATTAATGGTTTATATCCAAAACTGATTTTCAGAACTGTGATTCACTTGGAAGCTAAGAGCTATGAAACCATCACCTCTAAATGTTCAGATTCCTCTAGTGCATAAAATGCAAAGCCATGTCAAGGCACATGCTGCACTTTTATTGGAAGGCTATTTGAACATATAAGAAGCCTCTCCTCAGCTTGGAGAGACTGTAACAGAGCAAAAAATACTTATCTGTGGGGAAAATATTTTAAGTCCAGACTATAAATCCTAGTGGAACAAGTAGGGGCCCATTTTCCACAGAAGTTGTAATTAAGATTATAGCACCTCATCCAAAGATCCTAATCCGCTTGTCATGGATCCACTTCACTTGTTAGAAGGCTCAGAGCCTACGTGCAGGCATTTAATAAGGTGTCTAGATATGAATTAGTTTTCTAACCAAAGGCACCAGTCTTGTAATTATCTGTCTCTTTGCTTTTGTTGAGATGATATCACATCTTTCACAAAAATGGGCCGTCGATGGCGTGATTTGCATAACACATCACTGGTGCAGAGGCTCAACTTAACGTGCACGTCTGCTCTGGGCTCTAGCAGCGTTTATTTTACCCTTAATATAAACAGGGGCACTTTGATAGAAGAGAGGTGCTGTGAAATATCTCATGCTTCTCCTCAGGGAGGTTACAGCCACACAGACCTTCCAACAGTAACATCTGCTGCCATGAGATGCAAGCTGTGTTTGCATGCACATATGCATATACATGTGTACATTCATACGCGTATGAACAGTTCTTGTATTTTTAAGCTATTTTAGAGTGAATCTTATTTGTTAACAAAAGAATCTCTCTGCTTGCTTTGGCACTCTCACAAGTTGCCTTCAAAGATGGGATGGCTGCAATGGAAAAACACTCACAGGCTTTCTTCAAAGGCTGCTGCTTCTGGGACACCCAGCCAGGACACGGACATTAGCAAAGTGCCACGGCGGGTTAATGCCTCAGCACTCCAGCCTTGAAGGCATGGGGGAAGAGGGGCACGGTGCACACCACCACCTCAGCTACTCGTCTCCTGCCTCTGCTGACTCCCGGGCCCCACAGACAGTTTCTTTCTGGAAGATGGCGGTGCGAAGAGCTGCCTAAACACACGTTCTGCATGGTTAGCATCAGACTAATGCCACAAACTCGTAAAGCCAGCCTCTGACTCTAGCCACTGCATAGCTCCTGTCTGGGTATGTGACTGAGTTATCTACTGGGCAAGAGCCTCACCTGCATGGAGGGCGTTAATCACCCTCAGGGGAATGCTGCTGTGGTTTGGCTTAGCAAAGCTGTCTGAAGGATATCAAGACTGGAATAACCTCTTGCCATCACTTCAGTGTGATTAATATCTGAAAATACTTTTGCATAACTGTTAAAGAAATTTACAGTTTTGCTCTTGGAAAAAATAGAGTCTCCTATCCCGGCATTCAATGCACTGAAGTGGAAAAGATGCTTGACCAGGGACTTTTTTGTTCTTCCCCAGGCTGTCATTTAAACTCCGCATACTCAGAAATCTGTGTACAAAGTGCTTGCTGAACTGGCTGCTGTGTGGTGAGAACATGGTGTTTCAGAGTGTCCTGAACCTTGGTGGCCCTGTTCCTGGAAGGTGCTAAGCACCGTTGCTTCACACGGAGTACAGTCTGTAACCTTCACGAAGTGCTATGTGACCTGCTGCCTGGGTATGAAGGTTTTTCCTAAATTAACCTCCTTCCAGAGCCATACCCAGGTGGGATTATCGATGCTCCGGTAACAACTGTTTATTCAGTGTCTCAGGATTCTTCACCTCCCTACCAGTGCAATCCCATTCTCCTGTCTGACAGCTTTTTGCAGTGGGAAGCACTGCTTAAATTGTGGTCTCAGATTTTGGCATCGGTCAGGATCATCTCCAAAGATGATGGCTGGGAAATTCTCCTCAAGCTGCAGCATGAAGTGGGTAGGAGTGAGGAGGTGGAAGGGCTTGCTGCTGCTACACAGGGAGCAGACACAGAAATCCTAGAAAGGGAGAGATATTTTGGGGAGTTGTGTGGAGGGGCCTCTCCGTTCCACATTTACACTACTAGGAGACAAGGATAATTTCAGTTTTATGGAGGCGGTATATTGAGAAATGACAGTAGGCTGCAATAATAACCAGGTACCACTGATTATGACATTACAATATCTTCCCACTTCTCCTGAAATACACCTTCAAGAAATGAAAAATAGCCGGCTGGAGCTAGAGGTAATTGCTTAGAGAGTGACAGGTAGTGCTGAAAACCATCATATAATTTCTCTGCCAATGAAGTATTCCTCCCCACAGCATATTTCGTATGTATTTGCTCGCTCAAACTTACTACTGTTATTAGTTAAGATACTTTTAATTAAGGTAACAATTAAGGCACACTAGTTTTGCTGAAGAGCCACTGAAATGAAGTTACTCTTATTTGCATCAACACTTGGTTAACGAGTGAGGCTGCTGTCCTAATGTAGTAAGAGAAACTCAAAGCAGGAGACCATCTCTGCCCTGCATAGCTTACCTTTTCAAAGGGCAAGAGAAACAAAAACATCAGGGCTCCTTTTCTTTATCCTGCTGTTTTAGTTCTTCTCTTAATTTCCTGTAACTAATTTCTTCCTGCTTAAACACTTACTGTATTCCAAGGAGAAGGTATCTGTGTCAACATTTAGTCAAACTATTCGAGTAGAGTTCTTTACCTGTCCTCATAGGTTAGCCTTTCTTGCAGTTAATAAGCTACCATCACAGTGTTTTTATGAAGGAGATAAAACCGCCCGTATGTAGAAAGGCTTCTCAACGATGTTGTCAATGTTTATGATACTCCATAAATGGGATAACGACCATCAAACAATAACTCTCTTACACTGTGGACTCTAAACCTTGTTCTGAGTTATAAGGTATAAAATAAGGAGCAATTAGCAAAGAAATAATAAGTTACAAAGTAATAATCACTCTTCCTCCCAGCAATCATATTGTTTTTCAGTAGTATGAAGTGATAAATAGGCAGTTAAATGACTACAAATTTAGTTGACCTATTTGTAATCTTACACCTAGTATTGTAAGTCAGGAGTAACTCCAGTGAGAAACAGTTGTAAAGTAAAGGAAGGCAGGATTTATGTAAAAATAGAAATATTTTAAATGCAAATAAACATTTAATTTCCCCCCAACTTTGGAATTCATTTGCAAATGAGCTTTATATACTTAAACAAATGAAAAAATACTTAAATGAAAAGGTCTTTGTAATGCTCTGGGATAGGACCTTGCTTGCAAGATTGATGGTTGTTAATACAAAATGTTAGTACTGAATCTGACCATGGGGACAGCAGCACTTCCAAAATGGATGAAGAAGCATAAGGACAGCACCTAAAACGAGAAATTTGCTATAAGTTCAGAGGCCCTCTTGTATGGAAGATATGGCATCGAAAAGATGAAAATATCCCCATCTAAGTAGGTACAACACCCAGCAAGTCAGAATATAGTAAATATTCTTTATGTGTATTGTGGTTTTCCTTTTGGTACTTGCTGTATTTTAGGGGCGTTAAGAACCAGACTAGTAGCTCAGCTTACATGCTAGCATGTGTAGTTCAGCACTCATCTGTACCTCCTGTTATTCTTTCCTATGAACCTTTTTTCTGTGAAAAGAGCAAGGATCTTCTTAAACCAGTGTTTATCTGACTGCAGACCAATGAGCAGACAAGCTCAGAAAAATTTATTAGAAAAACAGTGAGTTATTTCTCTTCAGTGGGCAAAGAGTGAAATATTGCTGCCTGGGAGAAACTTTTCCCCTTTAGAGAAATCTACACTTTTCCTTTCCATTTTCCAAATAAAAGCAACAAACAAAATCCATCTCCTCTAAAACACCTCTGTAAAGCAGCAATACTTATCAGCATCGCCTGAGTGTTTTCTGATGCTGAGGTTACTGCTAGGATCTGGCACTTCCAGAGAATGGCCAGAGAGGAAAGGAAGAGGAAAGGGAATGGGAAAAGTTCTGCTGAGTTGGTGTGGTAGTGATTTGGATATCCTGCTTGGATTATTATATGATAGAGAAGCAGATTTAAGCGTCTAAGCCAAGAGTTAATCTTTAACTCAAAAGTAGCCCTTCAGAACTGCAGAACACATCGGCGAACGGAGATAAAATATCCCTGTTCTGCAGGTGGCAGAGGAGACCTTTCCAGCTCAGAGTCTCATCACCAGCCATAGCAGCAGCTGCAAAACAAGGGCACAAAGAGGTGAGGATTTTCTTCTTTAATATCATCCACAATACAGCAAAGCAGCGCTGTGGTCTTGTTTTTCTCTCTGAGGGGTCAACTTGGTCAAGGAATGCGGTGTCTGTCATTGCCATTCTCTGAAACGCCCTGGAGGCAGCTCCTATTGCAACGCTCCTCCAGAGCTGGCTGCTGGGGCTTGCACCCTCATCTGCCAGCAGTGCCAGGTTTTACCTGCGCTCTCCACCAAACCCAGTCCTTGCTGTCACACAGCTTGCTGGGCATGATGCTGGTTCTGTAACCACCTCCAACTGTGGTCAGGCTTTGTGCTTGTGTCCGGACCCGTGCAGCTCCTCTGGTCGTTACAGCTCCAGCGACTGCTCGTGGTCAGGGCTTGGCTCGAGAGCTGCCGCCTCAATTTGCCACCTCTCAGGGCCTCACCCCCTTAGCTGGAGAGGAAACGGAGCCTTGATTGCCTGATTCTGACAAAGGTAGGCCACTTATCGGTGAGTGTTGTTAAAGGAAGTTAAATAAAAACCCGGGTATCTCAGTTGTCTTCCCCAATGCCATTTCCGTAGAGGGAAGGTTTCTTCTGAGGGAACCCACTACCACCGGTTCAATCAGTTAGCTCCTACCACCATACGTATTTTTATTTCTTTTCATGTCAATTGTTCTTTATATTTTTGGCAAACTAGGTGATTTCTGACTTTATTTTCCCATGAGTTGGTTGCAAAATGTTCAGCTTTCATTGGCAATCCCTCCCCACGCCCCAGTCAAATGCTGTATCTCAGCATCTCAGGGAGGACTGCAACCTGAGACATATACGTGCCAGGAAGGGGGAGGAGGGCAGTAAAACACATTCAGGAGCTGCTTCTTGAATCTTTGTAAGCTTAGCTGATATATCACAGATTCATCATGGTTAAAAAAATCAACCTAAATTTCTTATTAAATCATCCCCTAAGGACACTAAGTTTTCTTTTAACAGTACTTAGTGAGATGGAAGGAAGTGAGACACAAAATGTTCTTATTGCAAAGGAATGAAGGAAGAGAAACTGTGTGACTGTCAGACATTATTTCTAAAAATAGTCATATTACTTTTTTTCCATAAGGCAGCAACTGCAATTTAGAATGAGAACAAATCAAATACACTCAAAATTGAACACTGAAGTCTTTGTTTGATGTTTTTTCTTTTGCAGGCTTTATCACCCTTTCACATTGTTTTTCCCCTCCTTGCAACTCTGAGCTATTTTAGCCTTGCCTGAAATCTTTCTACTCCTTTATCAGACTCCCTTTCTTACACAAACTTTTCCCTATACTGTCCAAATGCTTTCCATCAGCGTTGTTTGTGCATGAGCAATGCATTGACGTGCTGCTCCCCTTCCTCCATGAACTGCAGCACAACATAGCTGTTACCTGATTTCTTGTTTGACTTCTTAGCGTTTGGTGTGCCCTGCTACTTCAGAGGACTGTGTAAGTATCTCCTTGCAATCATTTTCTGAACTTTGCCACTGTTCATGCTTGTCTCTGTTATGAAAGCAACATTTTTTGTGATGTTCTATAAACTTTTATTGAAGTCCGTCTCTGGAAAATCTCAAATAATTATTTCATTTATTCCTAGGATGTTTTGCTTGCTTGAATGTTTTCTTTTTTTTCTTTTTTTTTTTTTCCCTCACACAGTGTTTAATTTTCCTTCTTTCTTTTTCTTAAGCGCTTAAAAGCTAATGAAACATGACTTGAAGACATATGTCTCTTGTCTGCATCTTTCCAGGTCATTTGCATGTAACATAAGCAGAGGAGGATACCATCACCATAGCACTTGTCCCCACGTAAAAGCAACTTTTTGTGATTCTGACCTTCATGTAATATTAAAAGAACTGCATTTCATCAAGTCACTCTAAGCTGCAAACTATGTACTCATTATTTTTAGAAAGAAAATGCATGGAATTCAGAAAAATTGAATATTTGAAGAGAGAGGGAAAATCACGTATGATGGAGAAACCAAAACTTACTCATTATATGAACTTGGATACTTTAACAACCATTAACGTGTTCAGCTCTGGGGCCCCCAATATAAGGAGGACATGGACTTGTTGGAGTGAGTCCAGAGGAGGGCCACAAAGATGATCAGAGGGCTGGAGCACCTCTGCTGTGAAGACAGGCTGTGACCCATCCTCTTCTCCCCATGTGGGGACCAGCTCCCTAAGGAGCTCTGAGGGGGAAGCTATGATGTCTGCAATAAAGATCAGCATAAAGACAACCTTTGCTCTCCTCAGACCTGCTTCTGGTTAAAACAAGGTGGTACTTTGATTATCACTCTCCCCCCCCAAACATCTTAACACTTAAATAATCACAGAATCACAGAATGGTTTGGGTTGGAAGGGACCTTAAAGCCCACCCAGTTCCAACCCCCTGCCATGGGCAGGGACACCTCCCACCAGACCAGGTTGCCCAGGGCCTCGTCCAGCCTGGCCTTGAGCACCTCCAGGGATGGGGCACCCACAGCTTCTCTGGGCAGCCTGTGCCAGTGCCTCACCACCATCACAGTGAAGAACTTCTTCCTAACCTCCAATCTAAATCTCTCCTCTTTTAGTTTAAAACCATTCTTGTACTGGGGGCCCCAGACCTGGACGCAGCAGTCCCAAGTGGGGCCTCACAAGGGCAGAGCAGAGGGGGACAATCCCCTCCCTCGCCCTGCTGGCCACTCCTCTGTTGATGCAGCCCAGGACACAGTTGGCCTCCTGGGCTGTAAGCACGCACTGCTGGCTCACGTCGAGCCTTTCATCCACCAGAACCCCCAAGTCCTTCTCTGCAGGGCTGCTCTCAGTGAGTTCTTCTCCCAGTCTGCGCTCATGTCCGGGACTGCCCCGGCCCAGGTGCAACACCTTGCTCTTGGACTTGTTGAACCTCATGAGGTTCACATGGGCCCACTTCTCAGCTTGTCCAGGTCCCTCTGGATGGCATCCCTTCCTTCTGTTGTATCAACTGCACCACTCAGCTTGGTGTCATGTAATGTTTCAGTGCTTAATATCTCCACCCTTAAAATCCCCTAGGTTTGGATTTGTCTTGTCTCAATCAAAAAAATCATCTCCGTATCTGTGCTTTGCAGCTTTGCTCTACTGTGAAACTGGCTTTTGGTCTCTTGCAACACCAGTCCTTCCAGTGTCAGCAGGCGTCAGGAACTGGACTCTGGTGATTAGATCCAGTGCACTGGGGCTTCTCAGAGCTTTACTTCACAGAGCGAGCTGTGTCACAGGCAGGGTAGATGTAACCTTGCTTGCAAGGAAAAGTAGGAAAATGCAGCCTAAACTTCATGCAGCCAGGATCTCCATAATCGCTCTTCAACTTCTAGACCTGTCCTTCACCAAGTTCCCAGAGTTTATGATGGAGGCAGTGTTTCAGAGAGTGTTCACAAAGCTGTTTTGTCTCGTTTGTCTCTATAGCAAAACTGATCTGCAGTTTTTACAGGTAAATGTGCTTTGACAAGAGGACAAACACCTTACTGTTTAAAAACAGGTCTTGCAGGCTTTTAGGTCAACAGTAGAACCACAGAAGTGGTTTTTTGCTTAGAGATTTGCTGGCTCTAGTTTGATTTTAAAGATCAAACCTCCAGACCCTTTGGAGTAACTGAGTATAGGAGATGAACTACCTGACTGGGTTAAAAGAGCCTGCATACCCTAGATTTTTTATTTTTTTAATTTTTTTTAATCCTTGCACATTTCAAGTACCATTGCAATAAAAGTGTCCGTGTCCATTGCTGGAAGCACACCATGTCACTGGGTGCTGGAGTGCCTTACCAAGCTGGAGTGCTTGCTTCCCAGGTGGAATAAACCCAGTTCTTCTTTCCACTCCCCTACTCTTCTTACTTCCTCTCCCTCCTCTTGTTCATAACACGGGTTTTCCATCTTCCTTCTCTGTCAGAGAAACATAATTGAAAATATTATTATTGCTATAGACTATCATCTTAACGATGCATCAGAATTAAGGAGTTAGGTATGGACCTGCAACTGCACGTTTCATCCCCAGCACAGAATATTTTTAAAGTCAGCGTGTTGGGTCTTGACCCTGGGATCCATCCCATTGCACAGCCCTATACAGCAGCTATTCTGAACTTAGCCCCACCCTCTACGTATTACTTGGCTAACACTGATTCAGGAACTACAGCAGGCACTTCAGGGAAACAAGAAAGGAAAACTGCAGAAAGGAAGAAAAGCACCAAAATACTATGGCTTTTAAATCTTCACTCATCTTGTGAAAAACAAGGCACAGAGAGGTTTGTAAGCACTAAATGACTTCTGCACTTATCAAGTGTTTCGGTATTGCTGCTGTTCTTATTCAACTGCAGAAGCTATTTGCTGGAGCTACTCTCCTGCACTGGGATTGCTATCCCTTATTCATGTGAAACACACAACGTGTGTCAGTGAATCCATTTTTCTCTCTCTTTCTGGAAATGAAGAGGAAGAAAGATGAGTCCCCTGGGCAGATGGTGCGTGTTGGTGTTTGCAAGTCTTCCCCTGCAGCTGCCTTTGCAGAATGCGCAGTGTGAGGTTTGTGCATTGAGAAATGATGCAGCAAAAATTTCTTTAGAAAATACTTCCCTTTATTTCCTTATAAAGCAGAAATTGTAAAGCTATTTACTCTTAGGTCATTTTTCCCCACTTTTTTTTTTTTCTTTCAGAAAATTAGTTATGAATTGATTCCAGACTTTATGTGGTAAAATGTCTCAGGCATCCTTTCTCATGGCCTGAAGGAATTAAATGAGATTTAAATAAGGCTCAGTGTTTTGCAGTTGTCTATGGTTTTCAGCAATGAACAGAAGTGCAAATTGCAGGATGTCTCTAATGTTGAATTTTATCTTTAACTTTCAGGTACTGTCCACCTCACCCTCGAGCTGCTCTTTAAGGCAGGAATGTCCTCCCCATCCTCCTCAGCATTGGAGACTGAGATCTTCCAGTATATTGATCTGCATCAAAGTCATTTCATTAAGGTAAGAACTTTATTGCAGGGAAATGTCTGGAGGGCAGCTGTAATGTCCCGGAGGCCTGTGCTCCCCATGCCAGATGAGTATTTGCCACTAAGGTAACAGCAGGGTTTGGGATCTGGCATCAGGTGTGCCACTAAGCAAGGTTGCAAGGGGACAGTCAGTACTGGGGATACTTTAGTTGGAAGTGGGATTTGCATGGACTTCCATAGACCAGTTGGCTGTGGGGACCCTCCAGGTGTGGGCACAGAAAGGCTCCACCGAGCCAAAATGCACCCGAATGGGAGAAGCAAGCCAGATCTTGCAGCTCCTGCTTCTGTCTGCAAGGGAGCTCTGCAGAGAAGTGACAGCATTGGGCTCTGATGATGTGCTGGGGGCTCTGATGAGCTTATGTGTACGCTGTAGGCACAAGAAAGGGGATCCTGGCTCTTGGCAAACCTTTATCAGGTGGAAAAATACAGCTTCCATGATGTTGCTGTGACAGGATGGAAGGGAAACTGTCTTCCACTAAGAAGCTTTACATATCCACAGGCCAACCACAGATTCCTGGGTTTTAGACCAATTGTCTTACTTAGCTGTACTTGTTCTCCTGCACAGGATCTCAAGGAATGGGTGGCTGTGGAAAGCGATTCCGTGCAACCAGCCCTGAGGAAAGAAGTCATACGAATGATGGCGTTGGCAGCAGGCAAACTTGCAGCTTTGGGAGCCACTGTCAATTCAGTAAACCTGGGATCACATCAGGTGCCTTTTCTTGTATTTAAAATGTCATACCTGCACATATATCATGTTCTGCCTACCACCGTCAATGCTATGTATATGCATATATCTCTTATGACTTACTGGTATTTTTGGTAGCTAGATGACAATTTATCAATAGTCCCACAGCCACATGATACCTGCTGAATTCAGCCCCTCCTCACACTGATTACCAGCAGACTTAGGAGACCACAAGTGCAATTATGGTTGACAAGTTATATAGCAACAGCCTGTGTCTCTAACAGCAAGGAATGGATGACCTGCTGTTGGAGCAGACACCAGAGATACATCTCTGTCTAGGGCCAAAATGTTGTTTCACAAAACGGACTTTTTCCTTTGATTGCTGGGCAAGAAGCTGCTATACTTTGGTATTGCAACAGACCGATACAGACCGATATTATTGTGAATACAAGGGAGTGTACACATTATTTACTTCCTATTTCTTGCTCCTGTGAGACACCCAGCCTCTTTCGGCCAACGTGGAGATCTGTTCTGCATACCTACAAATTATAGGATTAGTTTGGAACCTCAACCTAAAAAACATTCCTTAATGGCTGTTCCTGCATCCTGCCAGGAAAACTTTATTTTGTTTTGTTATTTGAAGTTGCAGGCCTCCTGCCATCTGTCTGTTGCAAAATCAACCCCGCATGAGTTTCTGTGTGGCTTTTGACTATTTTAATGCCACAGCATATGCTTTTGTCACTATAGCACACAGTTGACATTGCCTTCTCTACTGCTGGGAAGTAAAAGTTTATTAAAGAGTGCATTTATGACAGCGCAACATTAGAAGAACTCCATAAAGCCCTGGCACAACCTAAGCATTTGTGGAGAAAATCTTAATTCCTCTGGGTAGGTTAGATTTGGATTCAAAATCAGATTTAAGGACCTGATCAAATTAGAGCCAACTGAGTAGGCAGAAACATTTTCAAAATTGAGAATTCCAGTTCTTCTTACAACATTTGCAAGTTTTCAAAGGTTTGGTTTTTTCCTTTGTTGCTTTTTTAATATTACTTTATAGCTTCCTGATGGCCAGCACCTCCCACTGCCGCCTGTTATTCTCGGGGAGCTTGGCAAGGATCCACAAAACCCCACTGTCTGTTTCTACGGCCATGTGGACGTGCAGCCTGCCAGAAAGGAAGATGGATGGAAAACTGACCCTTACACATTGACTGAAATTGATGGTGTGTACCTGGTCATAGTTTTTGTGTCATTATTTGGATATGTGACTCGGGGATCTCCAGTAGGAGGAATTTCCTTGTACACTTAACTACAGCATGAGCACTTCTCCCATGGAAATCTGTGGGCTAAATCCTGCAGCTTTACATCTTGATGTCATGCTGTGACTGGTGAGACTGCTTAATATTTGGTGTGGATAAGCCATGTGAGGTTAATGTCACTTTACAGAGTGTTCATTAGAGAGTCCATTTCTGCTTTAAGGTTGTTGTTGGATCAACCATTGTCCTTCCTCACCCTTTTTGTTCTTACTTCATAATCCTTTAGCACCTCCACCCACCACACTGGAGCTTAGGAGCATTTGGGTGGAAGAAGGTCAGGCCCTTCTTCATGTAGCAATCTTTCCCGTGCAATCAGCAGAGCACGGAAAGCTCCTTTCACTGAAGACAAATGCTGGATGGCAGGTTAAAGGATGAGTAAGGCCAAGAGCCCAGAGATCCTGGTTCCCCACACTATAACCATTAAGTCACCCTTTCCCATCTGCTGGGTCTGGTTCCAAACACCTTTATTGGGGTAACTCTTCTGTCTCCAGTGGGAATTGCCATAGGTATATATTGCTGTACATGAAACCAGTCTGTTCCTGTATATAGCTGTATGGTTGAGTGCTAAAAAAAAAATGTTCTGTACCTATACCTGTAGGACCTGGCGCTCAGGGACATGTTTTAGTGGGTGACATTGGTAGTAGGCTGATGGTTGGACCAGATGGTCTTGAAGGTCTCTTCCAACCTTAATGATTCTATGAAACAGCTCTTAAGAACAAAAGTGGAACCCAGAAATTGGCAAGTAGCAGAAACCACTGTATGATGTATATAAAAAAACAAAAAAGTATAGTCCACTGGGAAACCACCACCGCCTTCATTGTAACAAGTCAATGAAATTCTGATTCTGTTGACACCTCTCTTGACACACCTCTTTTACAGCTTCTGTGGCAACAGGAATTTTCTGAGTGCTTTGAAGTGACTAGAGGAGTTTCAAAGACTGCTTGAAATCTTTCATCTTTTTTTGTTTTTTTTTAATAAGGAAATCTCTATGGCCGTGGAGCAACAGATAATAAAGGACCGGTCTTAGCTTGGATAAACGCAGTGGAAACATTTAGAGCCTTGAAATTAGTAGGTATCAGTGAGGAATTATTTAGTTATTATTATAGTACCTCTCTGGAGGAATGCATTTACTTTCTTTTGACATAGATAATACCTCTCTGCCCCAACAGACTATGTGTATTTTGAAATATCAGCTTATTTCTAATGCTATATCCAGGGCACTGGTTCCACTCCAGTACAAATATATAGTCAAGTATTTTTATATTGAGTAGCCTTTATGCAATGTAGAAATGGTTTTGCTGTCATTGCCCTGCAAAGGAAAACAAACTAGGGGAAGCATTTAATTTATATTACATACGTTATACAGCTTTGATACCCTATTTTCTTGGTAGTTTTTAAAATGGTAAAATAACATATATCAGGGAATGGTGATGAAATCTCATCTGCACTGTTTAATTCTTTTGATCTTTGGCCTTGGCTACCTGTAAGTTACCTTCAGTTTGTGTATGCATGAAGAAAGCACCTAAAATGCTTATTCCTAACGGGATGTTCTTTCAACAATAGACCTATCAATGAAAATGCTTTGAGTGGGTGCGTTAACCAAGTACAAATATATTTGCTTAGAGACTGCCATAGGTCTAAGAATCAAACTCTTGCCTAAACCCTACGATGGCCAACGTAGTTATCATTAAATCTGAATGGTTAATACTTTTGTGGTAGTTTTATCCCCAGTGCAAAATTAAACCAACATATACTCTAAGTTTGTTACTCGGTCAGCGAACACCCTTTAGGGTGATTTTACACAGTACATTTTGTTAGACTGATGAAGAACAGTTTTCTGCCTCTGCTATGACATGGCACAGTTTGAGTTGCAAGTTTTGGCTTTTAAAGACTTTGTGCAGCCTCTGGAAAACTAATGGTCTTCTTGCATCAGTAGTACTGAATTTACCTTGGTGCCCCTAATATACAAACACAGACAGATGTCTGTCTTTCTGCAGCTTTCCATTTTTTCAAATCACTAATAGCTATTTTGTCATTTTTAACAAGTAAACAAAAATAAATATTTGTCATTTGGGGATCTTCCCTTAGAAAACAGCACGGGCCATCAGGCAATACACACAAACTGTTTTTCTAAATTTTCTGGGGCCATTTGAAGAACCATCAGTGAACCCATCCATAGCACAAGTTCATTTAACTCTAAACGTTTGTTCCTGGGTTTAATCTGAGAATTGAATTAAAACAGAAAGCTTTCTAAAGCCTGCAATGAGAAAATGAATTGGAATGGGAAGCTAAGTTCAAATTTATTTCTCCTATGGGACATGTCAGCATTTCCAACTCTCACTATTCCACAATAAAAGTTCTCTTTGTTACTCTTGGAAATGCATCCTTATGAGCTAGCAGGCCTACAGATTCATGAGTGCCAGAAAGACAACTATCAGGGAATCACCAGCAGCATTTTTACCAGCAGGTGACTACCCTTGGCGATAGGTAACGTGTTACCTACAACAAACAACAGCAGTGGACCTTTGCCAGTGCTTCCCACATGGGCACTAGTAGCGGGAATCCAAGAGGCTGGGAATATTCTGTGAAAATGCCATTGCCTTTACACAGATTTTCCAAAGCAATTAAAGTATTTAATAGTACCAAAGAGAAATCCCATGACAGACTAGCAAGTTTTCTGGAAACAGAAGTTAAAAGGTGTTTGCTTTTACATTCTCCTTTAAAAAAAAAAAAAAGTAGAGAAAAACGAACTTTGATGGGAAACTGTATGTGTGTATCTATCAATACCCCTTCTATTGAAACAAGATGTATATCCTATGTCTCTCTTTTCCTAATATATTGCATACTGCAAGTCAGTCTGTTTTTTTTTTTTAAATATTCCTTTTTAATTTTGAAAGTGCTTGTTCCTTACCCAGACTTCTCTGCTGTTCATTCAGGCTATACCAGTAAACTTCAAGTTTATTATTGAAGGTATGGAAGAAGCAGGGTCTTTGGGGCTAGAGAAGCTACTCGAAGAAGAGAAACAGTGCTTTTTCTCAAATGTTGATTACATTGTGATTTCGGACAACCTCTGGCTCAGCAAGAAGAAGCCTGCCCTCACATATGGGACACGGGGCAACGCCTGCTTCTTTGTGGAGGTAAGAGACACAGGTTCACGTCAGCTGGCAAGGCCTCTGACCAGTGAGCAGTGATGCTCCTGTGATCACATCTGTCTCTACACGCAGAGAAAGGCTGAGAGGAAGCTGAATATTTACAAATGCAGGTCTTTCGTACTCTTCCTTGATTGTGCAGATTTCCCTCCTCATTTCAGTCGTTAGCCTTAATTTGCTTTCATTAATTTCTCTTCAATCATCATTTCTCCACTCAGGAGAAATCTCCACTCTCTCCTCTTGCTCTCTTTCCTACCCGATTACTCTCCTGTCCCTCTCCCTCACCACCCCTTCCTCACATCAACTCCATCCTCCTGCACCTCTCCCCACCCCACTCCAACACTATTTCTTCTGCTGTTCTTGCCCTTCTGCAGCAGATACTGCTTAGTGCAACATCTCTGCCTAGAGGCACTCAATTTAGTTGGATCCCTGTGTTTAAAAGCTGTGCAAAATTTTCCCAGCCATTGGCAGAAGCAAGTAACAGTGCACTGCAGTATATTTAGCAGCCAATGTGAGCTATTGCGAAATGAAGAGAAATTTGTCATCTGGAAACTTAAAGCATAAAAGAAATTCAGAGAGAAGATTAAAGAACTAGGGACCTAAAGGAAAAATCTACATTAACCTTTATGTCTGAAAATGAACGAAATTTGCTTTTAACCAAAGCAACCTCAGCAGCCTCGATTCTATTTATCTAAGTCTAGATTAAGACAAATTATGATATTAAAACATCAGAAATGATCTCTGCCCACTACCAGACAGTTGCCTTTAATGAGGTTTAGAGAAGAATAAACAAGTTTGTTGCACAAATATAGTTTAAGATAAACCTGAGTATGCAAATGTGTCTGGAAAAACAACCCATTTAATAAAGCAAATGCCTTTCTCTGTTCTAAAGCTGTGTGATTTGAGATGCTTCTAAATTCTTATTTGTTGCAATCTGGAATTAAGGTTGGACATATATTTTCTTAATGTAAAACAAGTAAGGTTCTTTCTTGCCTTTGTTAGGAAGATTTTTGCATTTATTCTGCAATGTTAGAAACAGTAATATGCAAGTGTTTCACTTATGATGTATTTAATCTTACTGAAGCAAAAGAGGAAATGGAGAGGGATCCTTGCTTTCAAATGCCAGTAAATAGTATAGATAGCTGAATTTCTCTCTCCAGTGGTTAAAACAAAGTCCTATCTTCTCTTTACCAGGAGCAGATTGTTCCTGACATGATGTTTCCTATTTCATGAATAGAAACTCATAATAGCTTTCCATTTATTTGTGGCCTCGTTTAAAAAAGCAAAGCTACCAGTCCCTGTGGAAAACAAATACCTGCGGAAGAATGAGGTAGGGACTATTTACATCTAAGCCATGTTTTTGGCACAGGTTGAGGGTGGTGACAAGGACCTTCACTCTGGAACTTTTGGAGGCATCATTCACGAGCCGCTGACGGACCTGGTAGCTCTGCTGGGTAATAACGTGCATCATTGCTCAGGAGTAGCTGGGGAATGACTAGCAATCAACCTAATGAAGATCAGTGCCATACTTAATTGACCCGAGTAAGTCAAGTCTAACTGAAGCGTGATTCCCAGGTTTCCAAACCTCAGCACAGCTATGGTGACAGCAGCTGAGGAAGGGAATGTCCCTGGTAAGACCAGATGTGCTTGTTGAGCTGTTTTCAGTCTAATACTCAGATGCTCATCAAGGATGTTTAAGGATTACTTTACATACACAGGTAGTAAAACCTAACTTTTTAATGCAGATTTGTATCCCGGCAGCTGGGCTGACACACGGCAAACAGTAGCTCACTGCTTTTCGTACTAAACATGAAAATACATCAATTCAATGTGGCAATCAATTCCGTGTGGCAACCTGATGGCTGCCTAGAGTTGTTAGGAGTTAGTTGTTAGGGTTACTCATTTGGTTAACTCAAAAGAGTTAGGTAGAAGGGAAAAGGTGTGATTGCCAAGCAGAACAAATAGGTCCTACTTTTAATGATATCTTTGTCTTCTTTCATAGACAGCCTTGTGGATCCCACAGGTCATATTCAGATCCCTGGAATCTACGACAGTGTCGCTGCCCTGACAGAGGAGGAGAGGAAATTGTATGAATCCATTGAATATGATCTAGAGGAACATAAAAATAATAGTGGAGTGAAAAAATTCCTCTACAGTACCAAGGTAAAATAAGATCTGTATAAAAGGACAGCAGAAAAAATTTAAATCACCCATTCATAGCATCTATGGGCAAAGCCAAACTGAAATAATTTCAGTCAATGGCAAAATAAAGGAGCATAGAGCATTAAAAGGTAAATTAAATTAATCTGCTGAAAATGTAAGCTACAACATCTGGGCAAGTTTATCCAAGATATGAATAATAAATGAGCAAATCAAAGCATTTGTCTCCCCCGTCTCTCGTAATGCAGACCCTCTCCCTCCGTACCCCAACTAACCAACCAAAGAAAGTAAGCATTTAAAACCCTGCATACAGGTTACAGAGTAGGAAAGAAACTATATTCAGCTCTGAAAAATGGGAGGCAGCTTTAGGCTGGTGTGTTTTGGGTGGTTTTCATTCGTTAATTTTTGTTTATTGATCTTGGTGTCTGTTGAGCATGCCAAAAAAACACCCAAAGCTATAAGCTTTTCTTTGCCAGAATTTAAAAATTATTTCCTAAATAAAAATCAGCAGGTGAGGGCTGGCTTAGAAAAATCTCTTTGCAAAAGGCTCGCAGCTTGGAGAAAGGGAGGAGTGATTCATTTTTTATTACTAACATAATTATACTGGTATTAGTTCTAATGTGAATGCTTTTATTTCCATGAAGAAGCTTCTGAATTGGCCTAAGCTAGATTGTAATAATCTGTAATGTGCAAGTATAATGCAACAGTAAATGAGTTTTGATGCTTTACCTATATTTGGGTGAAGTGGTGCAAATTTTATGTGTACATAATGCTCCAATGCCATAAAAATGGAGTACAAAGAAAGGAGTAGCGCTCTGGGGTTCTGCGCACAGACCAGCTTACAAAGCTACTTTAAAAAAAAAAAAAAGTGTCCTCTTACTGTCTCTCCTTCTTTAGAATAAGAATTTTCATTTTCATTTTTTTTCCTTCTTACCTTCTCCAGAAACATAAAAAAAGCATCAGCTTGAATATTATCCTCTTACTTCTCCTACTCTTTAACTGCTCATTAGAAGGATTTCTCACCTTGTATCAACTGAATGGGGTCTGCCTAAACTGGTCACAGGCTTCTCCTTGTAGAAACCCTGAGATCCATAGATGGTCAATCAGTTGCTCTGATCTTACTTGGCACTAAAAAAATCACTGCTACGATATTTTTAATAGTGCTTCACATTTCTTGTTGTGCATGAAAAGCTGTTCTCAATCTAAACGTTTCTACAGAGAAGCTAATGTTGACTGAAAGGAATAGTATTTTTTTAAATGAAAAGACAGGATTAGTTTGAATTACAAATCAAATATCTTTAAAATACAGAGGTCTCCAAGTACAACATGGATGGAAAACGCTTGTGTGTTCACTTTGACTCTATCAGTTGTGAATGGTTCCAGTGTCACCTTCTTCCCCTCTTCTATTTTTTGTCTTTTTTTTTTTTTTTTTTTGAAGGAAGAGATACTTCTGCACCTGTGGCGTTATCCTTCACTCTCTATTCATGGGATTGAAGGAGCTTTTCATGAACCGGGAATTAAAACAGTCATTCCAGCAAAAGTCATAGGGAAATTTTCAATTCGCCAAGTCCCCTACATGGACCTTTCAGTTGTGAAACAACAGGTAAGAAGCCAAAGCCAGGTTCTTTCTACTGTGTGAACTAAAGTCCCCCTTTAGCACCTCACAACTTTACAACCCCAGTAGTAAACTGAGTGTTTCTAGCATTTAGATGTTCGTAAGAGCAATTTCAAGAAGATGAAAGCATCTAACTGAAAGGTGTTTGCCTTGTAGGTGGAGGAGCACTTGAAGAATGTGTTTTCCAAGAGGAACAGTCCAAACAAACTCAAAGTGTCTATGCCACTGGGTGCGAAACCCTGGGTTGCTGACGTTAATGATCCACTATATAAAGCAGCAAGAAGGGCAATAAAAACAGGTATGTTTCTTCATTTTTAGTTTTGATGTGTCTGCAAGTCTGCAGGGAAACTGTGCTCATCCATTAAGAAAAAAGGGATTTCCCAATTCAGTGTTATGGTCATGTACCCTTATGTATGTCATTGATTTTGACAGAACAACTCAGCCTCCAATCTTGCTGAGCTGGGGTGTATTTAATAGGAGTAGCCAAAAAAAAAAAAAAAAAAAAAACCAACTTGTTTAGTTCTTTCATGTACAGTTACAAAGCCAGAGGTTTGTAGAGTGCAACTGATCCGTGACATCATTTAGCTACAATTTCTACTCAGAAGCTCTTCATGATTGAGCAGATTGCAGATATTTGGTAACAGAAGAAAGCATCTTTTGTTTCACTTATGAATTAATTAATTCTTTGCATGTATTTCAGTTTTTGGAGAAGATCCAGATTTTATTCGGGATGGTTCAACAATTCCTATTGCCAGACTGTTTCAGACCATAACGCAGAAAAGGGTGATAATGTTTCCGATTGGAGCGGCCGATGCTGGGGAGCACTCCCAAAATGAGAAAATAAGCAGGTTTCTTTTACTCATTCATTTGTGCTATAAGGGAAGGGTGGAGAACTGAAGTCTTCTGGTACTCACACATAACCACTGATGGATGGGAACCTTTGTTCTCCAGTGGACAGTCCCAAACTACTGTCTCCAGCAAACCTGTTGTGTTGCCATGCAGAAAGCAGAATTCCAAATGTAGCACAAACTGCTATATGTACTTTTCATGAGATGTCTACTCCATCTTTAAGTACATCACAGTGGCAGTTTTCATTGCCATGCCAGTGAAATTTGCCTCTGGTCTGAAAGATGATGATGTAGAAGGGCACTTTTCCCCACAGCATCCATTTTGAAGTGTTGCAGTCAGATGTACTCAGGCTGATGGTTAAGTGTATTTATACTACAGCGAGCCAAACTAGTGTAACTATATCAAAATTAGAGTGCTGCCCTTGCAGTTTCTGAGTTGGGTTTTGCCAAGCTCATCCTAAAATTAATTCTCAGACGATTTTTTTTCCCCCTTGGTTTAGCCCCAAAACTTTCAGTTACAGACGATAGTAATCAGCGTACTTTACACTGAAACAGTTTTCTCTGAGAATCCTGCAAAGGAATCCTGCAAAGGTGTGCCAGTTCCAGGGTATCCAGAATTTCAGAGCACTTTGTCCTTTTTTCAGGAAGCTGTTTCATCCTTCTGTTCTTTGCAATGTAAATGTGTGAGAGCAAACCACATCTGTACTTTTCACATCAGAGAGTAAAATGAAGTCACCTCTCTGTCCATTTCTTTTGGCTGTGATAATTATGCTCTTGACTCTGAGAAATTTGCCATCGTCACAGGCATGAATGGGGAGTTAGAACACAACACTTTTTCTTCTCATTTTTGGAGAGGTGTTTTTCCTCTTACCCTTCTCCTGAACTAGAATAAGTCATGATGAAGGACGGTAATAAGGAACTGACGAGTGATTCCACATGCTAAACTCATTACTAATAAATTGGTGTTTTTTTTTTTTTATGAGATCTTTTGTCAGTTCTTTTTGGTGGCCAGTCTCACAAACTCGCCTGAATATACTCAAACCTTGGACTAGGCTACTAACTGAACAGCAGACTGGCCTGACAGGACGTCATTCTCTTTCTTTCCTGCTTCACAGACACAACTACATTGAAGGAACCAAAGTGTTTGCAGCCTTTTTCCTGGAGATATCAAAGCTACATGGGCAGTTACGTGAAACTTCCAGCCCAGAGACTAACAACTGATAGACCATCGTAACAAAATTAGCAAAGCACTTTTTTTTTTTTAATTTTAATTTTTTTATTTTTTTTCAGTTTTAGGCTTTCTAATTTCCTAGTCTGGAAAAACATGTAAATCACATATTTTATGTGACTGAATTTGTGGAAAAAATAAATGCTGTGCTATTATTTGGCGTACTGCTAAATGACATGCATTTGTTATTCAGCCAGTTAATTGGACTTACCCCTGATGCTATAAAACAGAGCTATGGATAATTCATTCTTGTGGAGTAGAATGTGTTATATTTTACTCTTAAAATTTAGGGCAAAGGGAATTTTGACATTTACTTCATTAAAATTACTTTATTTCTATTTTGTAGTATGCCCACGTTTATGCCACCTAGCTCATATTCCAGTTTCTGAATACAAGCAATTCACACCACTTGTTTCTCCTAACTGTATACAAAATTTCACTACAGAACTTTATGAATAAAGATACGCTATTATGTTCAACTCTTCCCTGTCCTTCACAGAAGGTGTACATAGGAAATGCAATACGGTGAGCTTGCTTCATTTGATGCAAAGACTTGCCTATGAACATTTACTTCTGGGAACAATCATTGATGTCAGTAGAACTGCAGTGAATAAATATTCCCAGTCTGGATTCTGCTTTTTTTTCATACATTTAATTTCCTCTTATTGTGTTGTGAGCATACTATTAGGAATTACTATATAATACGTGTTCCTTAATGTCGCTTTCTTTTTATCCAAAAAAACAAAACAAAACAAAACAAAAAACTTGTAAACATGTTTTGGCCAAAATCTGCCATCAGAAGGGTGTTTTACCAGCAAATTAGCAACTATTAGTTACCTTTTAAAGCATCAGTTTTTGTTGATAATTAAATCAAATGCACACGATGTATCTTGAAATTACAATAATAGCTCCAAAGTTCTGTTTGCTGATTAGGGAAAACATCTAGCAAATATTAAACAATTCACATCAATATTTATTTCAATTTCAAAACGTGATCTTCATTATGATATGCATTTAATTCACACACAACAAAAATGACTGAACCAGATTTAAACAAAAGCTCAGTAGTGTTATCCCTACTGTTACCACAAAGGACATTAATTAAGTAAAGGAACTTGGCTGGTATTTTTCCTTCCTCTCCTGCTCCTTCTCTTGAAAAATAAGCAAGAATAAAGGTATTTAAGGGCATAAAGTGTGGATGTGGAGCCTTCAGAGCAGGGTATCAAGCCACAGATAACCTGTAAAATCTGCTGATGTGGAAAGTTATCAGGTGAAAAGCCTCGGCTGGATTTGAAACACAACCAAAAAACAAGCTTGTTTTTCAGTCACTCCCCTGAAATTCCTGGGAGCTGGACGGTTAGGTTTCACATTGTGTTCTCAAAAAACACCACGTTCAGACTTCCCCAGGGCTGTGAGGAACCCTGTCAGCTGATGAGAACTGAGCTCACAAGCTGCTGAAGGCCTTCAAGGGAAAGAGGAGGGCCCAGCGCAGGATCTCTTGCTTGCGTTGGCTCCATAGACCACACAATTGAAGTGCAACTTCTGGTGCCCGTGCCTAGAGGCCTCCAAGAGAAGACAAGGACTGAGCCCCTAAAATCAGAAGACTCCAGTTTGCACATCATCAAGTTGCAGGACAGGCCCTTGGCAATCTCTCAGCTCCTTTTGCCTGTTCGAACCATTAGGGAACAAGACAGTACGTAAGGAGCTCTGCCCTGCACATGGGGCACGCTGGTCCATGCTTAAAAGCTATGGACCAATAAAGGACTGAATTTTACCAAAGTGCTCGAAGATGTACAGTTGATAAAACATTATTTGCAATCTCCTGTTTTGTAGAGTCTCAACGTTTGGGTGGCTTTCAAAAGTGACTTCAACATCACTGAAAGAAATAATTACTCCTAAACACGACAATTCTGGAAGAAGAGAAGAAAGCTCGCTGAGATAGCGGAGCTGGTAGATTTCCTCATGCCAGAGGTATGGAGGCTGTGTTTCCAGGAATGTAAGTGCTTTGAAAAACACAGCAATCCTAAAACAATTTAGGGTGGGATTGTGTCATATGTAGTTTCTTCTGTTGCTATTTATTTGGAACAACAAATAAAGTGCAATCAACAAAGATGGCATCACTTTATGTGCACAAACACTATCAGAGCAGCACACTAAAATAAGGTTCAGATCTGAAATAGCCACTTACCATCAAGATAAAACCGTATGTTTCACTGGGACCAATGAATTATGCAGAACATCTTTCAGTCCCAAAAAGGAGAAATAACACAAAATATTGATTTCAGGTTCTTCAGGCCAGAAAAGAAAGCATCATGAGAGCCATTCCCTCCCACAGGGGTTTCCAGAACTACTCTTTTCCCTCTCAACTCAAGAATGCATCCACCTGTCATTCTGGCTTTTCTTTTTTACTGTTGTGCAGCATCTCATCAGTCTTTTGGGAAAAAAAAATGGTGTGCATTTCTCTAAGGTCTGTACCATTATCTGCCACTTCTATCATATCGATTCAGGTTTTTCTTACTAAGGGTTGAATGAGGGCTGTTGGCTTTGGCCTGTCTATGTGCAAAACTACAAAAGCTAGTATCTTTATTAGTGCAGTGTACATGAAGTCACAGAAAAGGGACACCAAAAAGAGGTGAATTTTATTCTAGATTATTTTTTAGAACATTTTTAAGCACTAGTATTAATCTGTGTTTACTTCAGGTTACCTCTTCACAGTGAAACCTAAGTACTGTTTCTTTCGTGTTCTGAATAACCACATTTGTTTCATATATCATATTCTGAATAACCGTATCAAGAGGACATTTTGCTGATTAAACCTACCCAGACAGGAAGAAAACAACTTCATGGGCATGTCCAACAGCAACAGCCAAGACTTGGACGCCTAATGCCACTGGGGATGTCCTGCAGAGGTATGCCCAAAGGACGACAGGCGCAGCTCAAGCCTGTGTGAATGTGGCCAGCGGAGGGGCACCCGAGAGCACCTCTAATGGCACCAGGTACCTGTACACGGAGGGTCAAGGTCTATCTCCCTGGTATGTTGTCCCGGTTCTTCCCTCCTCTAGACTGCACAGGTAAGACGTGTTTGAGGAAATCGAGTGCTCAAGGGTGGGATTATATTTTCCTACTGATTATTATTATTTTAAAAGGAGAAATTGGAACACTTTAATGTTCATTTAAAATCAGTGGGCTAAATTTCAAGTTAAGTGTGAAAGTTGCTTTTTTTTTTTTAGATTAGATAAACACAGTTTTTACTCCTTACATAATGTCTCAAAAGGCAAAACTAAAATACGTGGCAGTCAGCTAAAATCATAGAGAATGAGTGAAATAATAGGATGCTGACAATAGGAGCTGAAGGCATGGAGAGATGAGCAGCCTCCTGAGATGCAGAACTAATCAGGTCACCATCTGCTCTGAAAGTGGAAGATTAGGCATACTCATGTAGCTATGTTTTTTTTTTCAAGAAACATTACTCCCAAGAAGCTTGACTTTGACTCCCGCTAGTCATTCCTCTCAGAATACGCCATTTAGCTTGTTTGACAAAATGTTACAAAATGCCTTGCTAGTTAAGGATGGCCATAGTCCATGTTTGGACAGGGAAGATTGAGCAACTGTCCCTTTACTGGTGACACAAGGAGGCCGTGCCACAGTGTCCAGTGCCAGCGAGGAGCCACAGTCCCTTGGCTCCTGCTGTGAACTTCCACCTGCAAGTAACGTGTGAAGTTAAAATACTGATCCACAAAATAAAGTTCTGAGCACAATCTTCTCATTTTAGTCTCCCTGTCTCGTTTCCACTTCGTTCCTTGCTCAGGTGTGAAGGGTGCCTGTGTGGGCAAAACTTGCATATGGAATTTACGGGATTAGAGGTCATTTTGATAAATATAGGGTAACTGCTTTTCCTGTGTTGGAGAATATAGGGACTCTGAGTGTGTAATAGCACAGGTATGACTGAGGAGAGGTCAGACAGATGCTTTGTGATCACGGTGAGTGCACATTCAGACAGCATCTCCCTCTCTGCTTCCCTGTTCCATGCCCAGTGATGGCAAAGACCCAACCTATACGCTGTTTCGGAAAAAAAGCAGTGAAGAAAACCACCCATACTAACGTTATCGAGGCCAGGTACCCATCCCCGGGAGGGGAGGACTCCCGCAGTGCCTTGCTAAGTGCCACAGCTCTGGGCAGGCGCCGAGCAGTGGCTGTGTGGCAGCGTGGGGAAATGGCTCGGAGCACCACAGCAGCGGCACACCCCGCGCTAGCTCAGACATGGCAGGTGGAAGCAGCCAAGGACTGCTAGCTTTCAGTTGAAAGAAATGGGATTTTGCTTAGGATAAACTTAGCCAGACCTCTAGAAGCTGAGATATTAATAATTTTACCGCCACATCTGGGATACTGTAACATTAAGTTACAGAAAAATACAACAGCAAATTCAAGTTGGCTTGCTAACAATGCAAGCGTGGTGTACATTTTTTTTCCCCACAGATTTTCTTCAGTTGAGGTGTGGGCCTGAATCTTCTTTCTCAAGGTGTATAGAAGTCACTTGGATATTTCCACTGGTTTCTAATGAGGCAACTGAAAGAGCCATTGAATGTAATGAGCCTTCAAAACCTGCCTGAGGATCAGCGGTCCTGCAAATCCTTCCACCAGATCCTGCAGCCCATGTGGAATGAGTTGCTTACGATGGGGGATTATGGAGGTGGTTCCTAGTCACTGTAGCTACTCTTGCTCAGCGTTAAAACATGCAAATACTTTCTGAAAACACGCTTATGTTTTATTATATAATTCCCCCCAGGTTCTTTGTGTGAAACTTGTCATGTTCACTTACTCCTCAAGGCAGAAACAACAGCTGTAGTTCTTCGTGGAATTAAATCAAACAGGTGCATAAAATTGTTTGCAAAGCTTAACTAGGCATTGAGTTTGGATTCTGCTTGCTAAGAAACTTTACCCTTGGGAGGAGAAAACAACAACAAAACTTTGCTTAAGCTTCAAAGTACACGCTGCACAAGGTACATCCTTTTCAGCAATGAAAAATGGTCATGTTCCTTAACTGATAAACATTTGAGAGTTTTGTAGTGTGCAGAAGTATTTTAACTGTCTGCGCTTATATAGAATTATTTTATATGACCATTTATTAGTATTTATTTTGTGGTATTGACTACTGAGATGTTGAGTAGACAGCCAGTTGACTACTGTTCTAGATAAGCATATACCTACCATACAAATCATTGTTAACGTACATCTCACACCGCTTCTCAGCTGTACTGTAAGTGGCTCCAGAGGAACATAACTCCAGGTTATTCAGTATCTGACTGAAGGGACGTGCCCGATTCCTCAGGTGCCTCTGCGAAGACACCTCTCCATGGCTGCTGTGTTGCGCGCTTCAGTGGTTTGTTGTACAACCACTTGCAGGATCAGCACGTTAAGGACAAACATATTCCAGCGGTAACTTCTAAAGCTGTCAGTCCAAGCTTATTAACATCATAATTTTGCTAGAAAACCAAAACATGAAAAGTACACGTTGATACTGTCATTCCTTTGCAACAGAAAGGGTCATCTTTAGCTACAGTGAGGTCTTCAGTCATCCAAATATAAAAGCAAAAAGGATAAGTGTAAAGCCTGTAGAAATCCAGCTTCACTTCTCTGTAGCATACAAACTACCGTGTTCCTCACATTTGGAAAAATGTTGTTTCATTTTTTCAAGATCTGAATAAGAAGTCTGTAATGTTCCTTGCAGGAGGCCACAAGGATGCTTCTCGTGGGCCACATGAAAGGATCTGCAGATATGGTTACTCTCTTCTATTAGAATTTGAGAACCTAAGTATTTGCCTTAGGATTAGGGGGTAGGGGTCTTTGAACATTTCCTTCTTTTTCTTATCTCCAAATTCTGATAACTGAAACAGGAAAACCTGCTATAAATAGGATTTTGTCATTGAAAAAAGCATTCTTGAAACCGCTGAAAATTTTCCTTTTCAAGGTTGTATGAAATTACAAGAAATTCAGATTGATCACCTCCGAGTATTAATTAAAGCCTCCATGCATTCTCTTTTCTCTTTACCATTTATATTGCAGTTAAGACATCAGGAAAGGGTGGAGAAAGCACATAATTTTAATCACATTTTACTTGTTGACATCAGGTTCTCTACGTTAAAATAGAGAAGTTTAACAAAAGGTATAAAGCAGCAGGTATGCACTTTGGTCCCATGAAAATGGATAACCATTTGTACTTCAGGTGTACTTACTTGGCACAACTGGGCTGCAAACCTACAGGAGGACAGAAGACTGTGGGTAGGAAGATGCAGCCCTTAATGAAGGTGTGATCATGTGTCCCTTAAGCAGTGTGAGCTGGCTGGCACCTTGTGAGGCATCTCAGCGCCAGGCTGGGCTCGGGGTGCAGGCTCAATCCCTTCTTTCACACACACGGCAGGAGGGACTGAAATGCCAGCCTGGCTGCCCCTGATGTGTCTGCAGTGGCAGCCACACAGCAGTTTCAGACAAACCTGCATCAGGGTTGCCATGATCTCACCCTCGGCCAGCCCTAGCTGAAGGTGGCTGCTGGGCTGCCCTGTATATCTGCAAGCCAGAAAGCTACTTGCCTTTCCCCTAGTCGCCTTCTGACAGGGCAGTGCCCAGAGCCAGCGATCAGCACGAGCAGCACGGGCAGCAGACCAGACCAGAGCACAGCATTGTGCTCCCCACATCGCAGCCTCGGACCTCCGAGCAGTCAGCGTCCAAGTACCTTACAAAAACTAAGCACAGTATTTTATTTTCCTGGGCCTATCTGGGAATACTTTTGTGCAACACATAATACATGATTGAGACAAGCGTGTCACTCAGTTTGATTATTTAAGAATGTATACATTTATTTATCTAATTAACTTCTGACAGCGTTTGCTTAAGGGAACCAGAAGGGAACAGTGAGGCCCTTTTGTTCAGTCACCAATATACATGAAATAGGATTTCTCACAATAACTCATGAATTTAAAAAAAAAAATCAAGGAAAACATTTAGTCCTGCTTTTCAAGTGAGAGAAAAGCTACCACTTGCTAAGGCTTCTCAAGGGTTAATTGTCTATTCTGTGAGAAAAACATTTTGGATTAAAAAAAGGGAAGGTGTACAAGTATACATATATATAGATGCATGGACAAGTGACATAAAAAAAGATCCTGGTGTTTACATCCTAGATATTCTGTTTGATGTTTTCTTGTGGCTGTGATTGCACAGACAGGACAAAACTACATGCAGATATTCTTCAGAAAGTTGCCACTCTGGAAGAAAATACTGGTGGCTCTTATGGATACTGCCGTAGCCCATTTGTCCTGCAGACACCGCTCAGCGCCCTCAGGACGGCCTGTCACAGACACTACCCACGTGGCCATCGCCAAATTCCAGTCACGGGATGATTTTTCTAAGCACGTGTGATATGCAAGAAAACCCGTAACTCAAAGTGGGTAAGTATGATTACTGTGATTGCCTTTGTCGTGCTAAATGACACCGAGCTGTTTTTCCTGTACCAGAATATGAAATTTCTGTCTACCTTTCCTAGTGAAGTTACACAGCTAAGTAAAAACCTGGTACTACTCTTTAAATAAGCAGCATTTCTAGCATGATCAGTATTTTGATGTCAAAAAAATATAGCAACTACAGAATCATTCCTAGTGTCAGATTTGGTTAGAAAACAAACAAATTCTATGTTTACAATCAATTTATTAGTTTATAATTTACAAATTATAAACTAATCCATTAACTAATTAGATTTTTATTAACTGATTAACCCCTGACTTATTTAGTTTGATATATTTTAACCCGAATAAATATCCAGAACAAAAACAAGCATTTAAATTTGCAGCATGACTTTAATTACTTACCTATCTAAAACAGAATATTAATTGTAGGCATGCCTGTAAACATTTAACAGAGATTGAAATTACAAAAAGTAATTACATTTGTTACAGATGTAATTTTCCTTTTATTAGTAGCTATTCTGCCTTTATTGCTGCTTCTACAATACCAATGGCTCCCTCTTCAGGCTGTACCTAAACAACCTTTTCATATTCTGCTAGAAAGATTTATAAAACTCCAGTTCTCCTCATCATGCTCTCTGCCTCAGTACGTCCACCCTCAGCAAGCAGATGATGAAAGAACTCCTGCATCAGGTGTGCTCTTCTGGATACTACAAATATTTAAGTACAGATGTTACTTGAGGATTTCCAAAAATCTCCAAAAATTCTTAGGAGTACAGAAGGAACTTTTAAAATGTGGGGAATCTGAGCTGTCCTAAGGGACATCAAAAGGTTGACTTACGCATTTTCCCATTCTGAAAAAAAATAATCAAGGATACTGTTCTCAATTAGATTGTTCTTAATTAGATCATTCTTAAACTGCCAGTGATTTCCATAGCCTCTTTCGATGACATGAAAGTTCTTAAATGTCCTTATAAAGGCGAATATATATTTCTAACTTAAGGTACCCATACTAGAAATCAGGGAATCTTCCTCTCTTCAGATTTATTATACACAGGACAATTAAAATACGTACTACAGTCCTTAGGTACTGCACAAATAAAAAGAGATCCTCCTCTTATGTTGTGTTACACATTACCTACAGATACTCCCATACTTTCAACTTTGTTGACTCATTTCAGACTTTTCCAGCGTGGCTGGAACATACGGCTCAGGCTACGCATAGTGACTGCTCATCCTCAAACCATTCTTGGTCTTTACGCCCCAGCCCCTACACTGCTGTGCCAGGCTGCTAACAGATTAGCCGATGACTAGGTGGCCAAAGGAAACTGTGAGTTGTTAGGCCAAATTAGTAAGCCTGACTATGCGTTATGTGCGCTGTATGGCTGGAAAACACCAGTGAAACTCCAAGCAGTGTCTTCTCTTCTCCTGACACACCCACAACAGCTTTGAAGAATGCTAAATGGTGTTTAACTACAACGTTAAGACCTACTTACAACCGGGAAGAAGCAACTGCCTTCCACCAGAGATGTCTAGGCTCTTTAGGCCATACATCTTTAATTTTGGTATTATACGCATTGCATGACTTAGTTTAAAAAAGGGGAGGAGGAATGGAATATCAAGTATTATGGAGGAATATCAAGTGTTTTAGCACTATGGTTTCCTACTTACAGCTGGGAAGCAACTGCCTTCCACCACAGATGTCTAGGCTCTTTAGGCCATACATCTTTAATTTTGGTATTATATGCATCGCGTGACTTAGTTTAAAAAAACGGGAGGGGGGGGCCGAATATGAAGTATTATGGGTGTATACTGTGAAGTATTGTGAAACATTGCGAAGTGTTTTAGCACTATGCTTTCTTCACCAGGTCACAAAACCTAAGATGTTTTACAGATTGCTTCCCAAGACCTCTTTATTCAACCATTTCCTTTCCAAACTGCATCCCCTAAAAAAAATCAAAAGCAGCGTGACCAGTTCCTCGGGAGACTTTTTAAACGCACGCCTCCCACGGGGCACCATGGCGCAGGGCGGCTACCCAGCACCTGTCCGGGCGGGGGTCACAAAATGGCGGCGGCGCCCCCTCCCCTCCCCGCGCGGCGGCCGTTGGGCGCGGCCGTTGGGCGCAGCCCCTCGCGCCCGCCGCGCCACGCGACGCCCCTCGCGCCGCGTCACGTGAGCGGGGCCTCTCCCCCTCCCTCCCCCTCCCTCCCTGCGGCGTGACGCAAGGCGGCGAATCTACGGCGCGCCACTGGTGACCAAGCTCGCCACACGCGGAGGCGGACGGCTCCCCCCCGCCGGTAAGCGCGCCCGGCCGGCACGCGGCTGCCTCGTCCCCCCCGCCCGGCGGCCCGGCCCCGGAGGCGGCCCCGGGACGCGCGGGGCGGCGGGGCGGCGGTTGGGCCGCGCGCGGCCCGGCGCCTTCCCCCGGGCTTTTTGGGCCTCTGCGCTGCCGTCGTTTTTTTGGGCGCGGTGGGCGGGAGGCCAGCGCCGCTCGGCGGAGCCAATCGCGTCGCGCGGCCCTCCCCCGCTGCTCGCCGATTGGCCGCGGCGCGGAGGGCGGGGCGAGCGTCCCGCGCGCCCATTGGCCGCCGGGGCTTGGGCTCTTCCTTGGCGCTGCGGCCGCGGGCGGGGGGAGCGGCGCCGAGAGCCCCCAGCGGGGTGCGCGCCCCCCTCCCAGCGCTGTGGTGCGCATGCGCCTGAGTGGGAGTGGTGGGGGGGAAGAATTGAGGGAGAGGGAAGGGGGCGCTGACGTCATCGGCGGGCGCCCTGCGGCGCGCGGCGGCGGTTACCGGCCCGCGGCCCCCAACCGCCGCGCGGCGGCCGTTAGGCGTGCGCGTGCCCGCCGGCGGGGCGGGGCGCGGCTCTGCGCAGGCGCGGCGGCGGCTCCCGTGAGGGCAGGGGGCCCCGGGAGGGTTTTTTGGTGCTAAAAAGTGGCTTTTTAGCGGTGTTTGCCCCCCTCGATCCGCTACAGACCCCCAGCACGTTGGTCCCTGGGGCGCGGCCGCCTCCCGCGGCTGTAGGCGGGTGTTTGTGGTGTGCAGGGCGGCGGCGGCCTTGCAGGGGGCCGGCGGGGTTGGGCCGAGGCGAGGGGGTTTGTATACGCGCCCTGGGGATTCCCGAGTGCCTTTCCTAAAGGGCCCTCATCTCCGGGTGAAAAGCTGCACCGGTCGCCGAGTCAGAGCTGGCGTGCAGGTGGCCGTCGGGGGATAGGTTGTGGCTGTGGTTAATTCGATCGGGGGTGATAGGCTTACTGTTGCTCCTTCGGATAACTTGTATGGCCTGAGAACCCCAGTGCTCATGTTACCCTCCTTAATTAACTCCACAATCTGAAAAATGATGTGCACGTTTAATTTGTGATCCCTGGGCTGTATCTGTTGGTGATCTCAGAGTTCATAGAATCACTAAGGTTGGAAGAGACCTCTAAGATCATCAGGTCTGACCATCACCCTACCACCAATGTCACCCACTAAACCATGTCCCTAAGCACCAGGCCCAACCTTTCCTTGAACACCCCCAGGGACGGTGACCCCACCGCTTCCCTGTGTAACCCGTTCCAATGCCTAACCACTCTTCCTGAGAAGATAAAAAGAGGGAAGGCTTCGTATAGTTACTGTTTTAATTCTTGACTGCTTGTCAAGAATTGTTGCCTCTTGTTCCCTCTTCTTTTTTTGTAGTTACCTTGATGTAGACTAGCAAGACCTTGAGTTTTTCATGTGTTTTTGTTCATCTGCACCATACTGAGCATGATGGTGACACCTAGGGAGTAATAAAAAGCAGGAATCCAAAACTGAAAGGGTAGTCGTGGTGGCAGTGATTTGCTGATGGTGCGAAACAATAACAGACAAATGTATAATTTAAACAACGGATGTAATTTGCTGTGATTCTTTCCGTATTAATCTAAAGGTGTAGCCTGTGAAGACTATAAATTGTCTTTTTCCAGTCCTATATCAGAACTTGAGTAATCAAGATGTTTGCAGGAGGCTGGAGCTTTGGATGCCGGGATCTATATTTTTCCCAGGTCACACCTCTTCATGAAAGATGAAGACAATTACAGGCTTCAGTTTGGTCTCTCCTGCAATCTCTTAGAGTATTCACAGCAAGTTACATTCATCACAGAGGTAACATTACAGTCTTTCCACCCTTATTTCATAAATTATTTCAACACGGACATATAATCAGATTGTAGCTTTTATATATAAAATATGGAGCCTGGCAGTAATTGTATAATCCATACATTAAAAAAAAAAAAAGTCAAATGCACTGACGTGACAGCCTGATGATGGACTGTGACTTTTTCTGTATGTTCAAACATGTCAGTTTTATTAGCATTTTGGGTAATGTAATTCAAATGACCTGAGTTAAAAACATTGAGCTAATCCTTTAATATCATTCTTCTGTAGGAAATACTGTATATTAATGGCATCAATAATTTCTAATTTATTTGCATGGAAGTTTTCAGTTGTAAAAGTTTCCTAAAGCCTAAGCTCTTTTGTGGAAAAATACTTGGAGACATAATGTGTGCGAAACAGATTTCAGTCACAATGCTCCATTAAAACATTCTGTGCTGAAGAGCAGCTTTTTTGCATTAGTGCGTACACCATTAGAAAAAAAAAAACAAACAACCATAACTGCTTTGCCTAGTTGTTTTTTGATCTTTTTAAATATCAACAGGCTTGTGTTTTTGTGCATGAGATGAAATGTATGGACGAACTGGTATATGAAATGTGGTTGAACTGGAATTGGTGAGTGGCTCCTACGTTTGAATTTCCTAACGTGGCTTAGAACGTAAATGTTCTCGTCCTTGGGGAAACAAAAAGGTTGCACTGGGTGATCCATCACTCAAATAAAAACGTTGGTTAAAGATGTGTCTGGCCTAGTCGTTCATTCCAGTGAATGCCGCATCATGGTGTGTGTTAAAATTACTGCATTCACTTTTTAGGTTGCTCCTACTGGAGTATAGGTTATTCGTTTGTAATGAGCACAGCACCAAAAACGGAGAGGGAGACATGACGACCTGATTCTACAAACTGTAGTGGCTGCAGTTCTTTCAGTGACGTGTGTGTATACATATATATATATTTAATGTTAGTAAGAGCAGCTGTTCAGTTGTCCACAAAACTAGCTATGAGCCATAGGAATCTCTCTTCTGTGCCTTGTATTATCTGAGGAGTTAAACCGACGTGGTACTTTCACTTCGGGCAAGTTAGTGATCAGCAGCCAGCCAGTTTTTCTACCCCCTGAAGGTTTTGTTTTGCTTCAGCCTCGGTGGCTCTGAAGCAGCCCGGTACTGCGCTGTGTAAGGTGCAGCTGCACCCAGCGCCACGCCAGCAGCATAGACTTGGAAGTCCAGCTCCCAAAAACGGTGTGAAATGAGCAGAACAAAGGATGGCCATTCGTAGTGAACACGGAAACGCATAGGAACTGAACAGCACACCTCACAAGCTGCATTCAGTGTTAATTAAAGGTGCGGGATTAACCCTGGATGTCTTTGAGAGAGTGAATTAGGAGTAGGGCTGCACGGGAGGCGGCCTCGTAAAGCTCCAAGTGAGCCGGGAGGTCCTGTGACCAAGGAGGAAACGGGACCCAAGGGCAGATGTACAAGGTTTTTGCTAAAGTTTAGTCATGATCATGAGAACCCTTCTCTGTTAGGGAAATGAGAGGGAGATTGCCCCCCCTCCAAAATTTGCATCAAAACGCCATGCAAACGCATCCAGCCTGATGATTACACCCTGCAAATCACCTCCCTCATTCCCACGCACGGCGGGGCTTCCCAGCACAGGCCAGGTGCGCCCTTGGGTTGGCGCCGGTCCTGTTTGGTCTCCTTGAGACCTTGCTCTTCTCTCGAGTTTTCTTGAGCCAGGACTTCGGGTGCTGTGTCACGCAGTCGCTCTGTCGCTCCCGGTGCATCCGCAGCAGTGCTCGGGCCGGTGCTGAGCGCTCTGGGCAGAGCCGAAGCGCTGGGTGCCTGGCCTCCGTGCGGAGCTGCCGGCTAGCGCCTCCCTCTCACCTCGGGCGTGCTGCCTGGCCCAGGGTGTCGGATTAACGGGACACCTTTCCGGTAACGCCACAGTGGTTTGGTCTCTGGTCTGTTGCCTTTGCACTGAACAGCACTAAAAAGAAGTTTATAAAAGTTTAAAGGAAAAACACCTGTGCCTATTTTTCTTCTAAACTAGGTATTTATTTATTTTTTTTAATTTTTGTCATATTGGTCTCTGCTAAAACAAAAGTTCAATAGATTTGTTAACGTGTATGTATAAAACCAGTGAAGAAGCAAAAAATATAAAAATGTTGTCCTTGCAATTTCTAGAGAAACTCCAAAAGAGTATTTTGCTTTACAGAAAGAAAATTACAGCAAGAGCTAGCGAACCTATGCACTCCTTCACAAAGAGAGAACCCCAGCACCATTTGGAACAGGCAGTGATGTTCCAAAAGTGAAGTGCTTGTTTGTAAGGCTCAGGACTGCCTTCCAGTGCTGCATTAACAGAGCTGTTAATTGCCAACTTAATTTTGTTGTCCTACAGCTGGGTGACCGCTTCCTGGGTTATGTTTAACTGGGCTGGGAGGTTCCAAATGCTCTTGGTCTTCTTCAGTCCTTAGCAGTACAAGCAGAGATTCTAATTACCTATGCCTTTTGAAGTCTAAAAATTGTAGAATGTTTTGGGAATTTAAAGCCCACTCAGTTCCAACCCCCTGCCATGGGCAGGGACACCTCCCACCAGATCAGGTTGGCCAAGGCCCATCCAGCCTGGCCTTGAGCACCTCCAGGGATGGGGCATCCACAGCTTCTCTGGGCAGCCTGTGCCAGTGCCTCACCACTCTCATAATAAAGAACTTCTTCCTAATGTCTAATCTAAACCTACCCTCTTCCGGTTTAAAGCCATTCCCCCTTGTCCTATCCCCACACCCCCTGACACAGAGTCCCTCCCCAGCTGTCCTGTAGGTACAGGAAGGCCACTACAAGGCCTGCCTGGAGCCTTCTCCTCTCCTGGCTGAACAGCCCCAGCTCCCTCAGCCTGTCTTCACAGGAGAAGAGACTTAAGTTATGTGTGCGTGGCACTTGTAATAGACGTGGAGGAAGTACGCAGAGCTGTTAAGGTGTGCAGTATTTCAGTGTCTAGATCCAGGTGTATACACCTCTGTAGATTACTACATCATTTTGCTACAAACATGCTTATAGATGCTTTCCTGTCTGGTATTTCTTTGTTTCATTGTAGTTAAAAAGAAACTTCCTTGCTCTGCTTAGCCAAGTTTTTGGCGTCTCAAAAGTCTCTCTCAAAATACAGGTACAAAGATGTATGAATGTTAAAATTAATTTCAATGATCCAACCCATTCTATGATTCTTCAAATAGTAACACAAAGTCGTCAATTTATATGTAAGTAATTGTTTCATGTGATTTTTTTGTTTGTTTGTTTGGGAATCTGTACAGTAATGTGTGATAAAAACTTTGTGGGAAACATTTAAGCAAGAAGGTTGAAAGCATGGAGGTCTTCAGAAGAACCCTGATTAAAACAAAGGAACAGTTTGCGTACCGTTTGGATTGCCTTAAAAGCTCCTGCATGGCTGTCTACTTTTACTATACCAGACAGGTTTCTACGTTTGGGCCTTCTCTGGAAGCCTGCCCGTTTCCATCCTGTGCAGGTTTTAGTGATGGGGCTCGTTTGCTTTTGGTAAGTTAGCAGAAGATGTTTGGTGAAACACGAGGTACTCCACCCGGAGCTGGCTTTAAGATGTGCCGTGGCAGGAGGACACTCGCTGCACCGTCCTGTAAGGTGCCTTCTGTGCCTGAGGAAAAGCATGAGCGGGGTGAGCTAGCTGGTCCTGCTCCAGCGAGGAGGCATCGCAGTCGCTGCTCACGTGCTGCCTGGCGCCTCAGCTCCCCCCGGGCACGCTGGGTGCTTCCAGCACACTGGCAGTAACATCTGCGTGCTTCAGCCGAGTAACTCGCGCCCTACCGGCTTTACTGCTTGCGCTCTGCGCCTGCACAGCGAGTCCTACGTGCCTTGCAAGCCTCAGATTTACTGGTGCCGGTGCACAGCACGTGCTGCGCGCAGTAAGCTCGGCGCTTCTGGAAGTACTGACTGGTGTGATGCACAGCGTACGCGTGCATCGTTCTCCCTGGGAAGCGTGGTGTGGATTTCCACAACACTTCTGCAACACTTACAGTTTTCAGTCCCTTGGCCTGCTAATGAGGAGAAGGGACTGCCTGTTGCATGCTTCTCTTACATCGGATCTTTAAGTGAAGGCGTGTGTTACATTTCAGTTGGATTGTTCCAAGTACTCGGGAAAAGGATAGCCAACTCCTAGAAATTCAATAAAGGAAAAAAAATCGCTCACTCCTAGTTCCTTGCTGCGTAGCACGCCTTCTGCAGGGATGTGTTGACGCTGGGTTTGGGACGCTGGATATGCGGGAAGGACAGCACTGATCCTTGTGTTTTGTTTCGTTAGGTTTGTTACATCTGTCTTCGCTGCCAGCTTTCAATGCCGGCGGAGTAAAAGGCTCTTCCTTTTCATGCTCCCCATGTGAGGCAAATCTGGATATATCTTACTCTTTACAGGGAAGGGGGTTCTCACCTTATGTCATTTAAATTATTAATAGGATATACGTGTCTGAAAAGTCAAAAGGGAACAATGAAAAATCTAAAAGCATCCATAAGCTGCAGCTTTTTTGTTTGTTTGGCAGCAGCAGAATAAAGTGAACTGAATACTCAAAATTACTAGTTTAGCATACGTATCCTTTATTAGGCACAACCTGATTGTTTAAGGCAAAGCCAAGTTTTTTTTTGATTGGATCCAGTGGTGGCATAATATCTAAGTTCAAAGATACACTCTGTAGAAATGTTTTATGGATGTTTTCTTCAAAATTTGCCTACTTATTTTCTATTGTTTTCAGTTTTCTTGGTATAACAATGGAATGATTTGAATTGCATTTGTTTTTTTTTTCTTCCCGTTGTTCAAATTTTCACTTTAAATTATTTACAAGTCTGAGACTTGGAGATGAGAGCCTAATGAATGCTTTTAAAAATAAAACCTTCTTCTTTAAGCGTGTTATGCTTCATGTTTTGAATTTATAACACAAGCCTTAATGAATAGTTTCCTAGTTACTCTCATCTTAGAATTTATGAGCTGTCCTATTTACAAGTTTTACCTATTCAATGGGAAGATAATTCCTGTTTATCTTAAATGAAAAGAACTCTTCTTGTTAACAAGCTTAAACCGCTAATTAGGGGTAATATAGCGATAAATACCATGTCAAACCCTTTAACAATGAGAAGATGCAATATTTAGTATTTGGGCCTTTTTCTGCTGCATTCTGTGTAAGAACAGAGTGCTGTGGGTGTTTTTTTCTTTGATATCTCATTTGGGTATCAGGTTATTACAAAGTATTTTAGGGAAAAACAGTGGCCTGTAGGTCCTTTCCTTGCAGGAAGCAGCTTCAGGTATGTCCCATGTTTAGGCTGTTGGTGCCCACGCACTGTAATGCTGGTCGCTGTTGGCAAGGCTTCAGAAAAACAGCAGAAGTATGGAAGAGCCCTGATGACTTAATGTATAGGTGCGTGTGATCTGTTGTTAATGGTTAAGCTATTCTGCTCAAGAAAACAGTAGGACTAGCAGTAGTTGCTTTGTTTTGAGTGTACATTAATGTAATTTAATCAGGAAGGAAAGAAAACCTGGGACTAGAATTTGATGTCATTTACCTGAATATAAATCGGAGTATCTCCATTTAGTTTAACAGAATTTTTTCAATTTGCGTCAAAATGATCAAAATCAGAACCTGACACAAGCCCTCCGTCTCATAATTTGTGCATATAAAAACAAAGAAATAAAATTGTACTTTTTTATTGGTCTAAATATTAACCAAAAAACCCCAGAGCTCAGTTTTAGAGCAGAAGTTTTGTAATACGGTGTTGTTCCTTGCCGGTACCAGGAGCTTCGCAGGGATATGCCATAAGAAAAAACATCTCTTTCTTGTTGTTGTTGCTTGTGATTAGACTTCAGTTGTCAAAGCTACAGACTCCTGAGTTTGAGAGCCATTCTAAATCTAGGTAGCTTGAAACCTCTTGACAACTATTTTCATGGACTTCTTTGTGTGTGTCTCTGATGATACCTGCAGAGGGTTGTGTGTAGGCTTTGTTCCCTGTCTGATTTTCTTTTTGTCACCCAGGGAGTTTGCAATAGGGATGGCAAAACGAGGGAGGGAGGAAGGAAGGAGAGGAAGAGACTGAAGAGAAGGGAGCGTAGGTCCGACTTTGGAGGTATCCCTTCTGTAGCTCCGCAGCAGACGTCTGATAGGATGAAAGAAGCTCCTTGTCTTGCAACCCAGGAATCCCCCTTGGGCACAAGATTATTAGGTATGATAGACAGCTGGTTGGAGAGGACAAGAAAACACCTGAGAATGCATTTTGCCAGCTCTGTTCAGGCTACTCAATTTCCACTTCCGTGTGAAAAACATGCTGAGCTTTGCAGGTGGAGGCTGACTTGGAGGGATGCCTTCTCTTGTTTCCTTATTACCTTCGTTATGATTTTAGATGCTGCTGGTATTGGCACAGTGTATTCTGAGGTACAGCACTGAACAGAGACTTCTTTGGTCAGAGAATGGGGAATTTTCTATTTTGTATGTTAAGGGTGTATGCCCTGTGCCAAGGGGTACCCTACCGGGGAAATTTCGTAGAAGGTATGCAAGTAGAGGTAGTACCTTAGACCAGCTACTAGAGATGGAGAGAGGTAGGCAAGCTTTCAGGCACACGAGCCTTTCTTTAAACCTGCTATTGATCCAAGATAATTAAAAATATACTTGAAATAATAATAATAATAAAAAGTTAATCTCTGAAATTTATGGTTAAATGTTGTATGGAAGTGCAGATATGTAAGGAATGTGTCTGTGTGTGGGGTCAGTGTATTTATACATTTGTTATAAGTTTTCAAAGGTCATTAGACTTGTAATTACAGAGCTTTGGATAACGTCTGATCTAACTGACGGTGCTGAGAAAATTTCAGTTCATGTAGCCATAGTTTCACCCTGATTTTGTTTTTTAAATTAATTTTCATCCTTGTAAGTTATATTTCAAAAGTTGATTTTATCTGTTTTGGGAGAGGAGAAATACACCACGTAAGTATTTAAATTTTATTTGAATAAACCACCTAGAAAGCACAGAAAGAAAGAATGGTATTCTCCCTGAAATAAGATTGCAGTAGGGATTTTGATTTATAAAAGAAGATGTTCAGAGTGCTGGAATTGTCTAAACCATCAGAACTGCCACGCATAAATAATTACATAATTTCACACTTTCCAGTGAAGTCAGACCCTGATTAAGAAGTTGACAGCCTGAGAGAGTCCGCTCTTTGACAGTGATGTCTGTATTCCCTAAATTTGTGGAGACTGAATCCGGGAAAACAGACTGAGATTTAAACCATTTACTTTGAACAAGAACCCTCAATGACAAATGTTTTCTCTTAAAAAAAAAGTTTTCATGCTTTAAATGCATAGACATTTCAGCTTCTCCACTTTCAGCTAGCATAGATTTTGCTGATACCAGGTCTTCTCACTGTCTTGGTCCTCACCGTCTTTCAGTATGTTTGATATTCATATTTCTTTTTTATTCCTTCTTCCGTGCTGTGCTTTTTTTCTTCCTTTTCTTAAACAAATAGCTGATATGGTAATACGAACTCTAATAGGAAAAAGGCATTGTTTAACTCAGTTGGGGTACTACTAATCCAGTCACCAAATGTAACCATAACACAGCATGCATTTTAATTATTAAATATAATGGAAACTTTGCATTTTAAATCTAGAGCTATAAACCACTTTTCTGAAAACGCACTTCAGCACTACCATTTTAGATTGTAGTGAGTTACAGGGCTGTATCCTTTGATCAGTTGTGAGAAGTTCAAGATTAGTAGCATTCAGTGCTTGTGTTAATTTTGAGAATACACGTAGAAGTCACTGAAGGTCAAACTGCTCAGTCCCGTTTATTTTTAACAATTTAGTCAGCTGGATAAAGCAATGTAAAAATGTATACATAATGCAGTCATGCCAGTCATTCCAAATAAGGGTAATTTAAAGGCATTTTCAAGACTAATAGTCCCCCAAATTCCAGTGCTTCGTAAAGTGTGCTTTATTACTAAATGGCATATTGTTGAGGTCTTTGTTTTAAATATTTGTTTAGATATTTATTTGTTTAGATAGTTCTACAGAGTGCTCCTAATGCACTTTCAATGTCTTTCTACTAAAAACAGCTGAAGGGGAGAGCAACTACAATGTGTTTGCTCGTATTTGGTCAATATCTTTTTTGTAATGAATACATTTTTTCTATAAATTCTAAGAATAAATAAATATAATGAATTCTAAAAGAAATACTCTTAGTGTCTAAATGCTTTTTAACATAAAAAATAAATATACTCTTAGAGAGAATGTGGTTTTTAGTGAATCATCATGAAAACTTAATAACCTGTGCATGAGATGTGCACACTTGGAGCTCTGCTCTGGTTTCAGAAGCAGGGGACATGTCATTATTGAGCAGCTCCATTTGGCTTGGAGGAGGCTTTGGTTAGGTGCTTGCTTCATGATGCCAGGATGTTTCTGTCAGCCGGCATGGTACAAGTGCAGGACCAAGGCTTTCCTGATGTGTGAAAGGTAAAGAGTGTGGTAGAAGCTCCATGGAGTCAATGCCATCTTCTTTTTGCCCAGGTTGCTTGACCCAGCAGCTTGGCTTTCCTAGGTTCAGGACTCGTGCTCACTCTCTTGCTGTCTTTTCTTCTCACTGGAGGAGGCTGTCCCATGTGAGTTCATTTGTTGTTGTTGTTGTTGTTTGTTTTTCTTTTTATTTTTCTCTTCTCTTCTCCCTGTATATTTTATTCAAGTACCTAACTCAGCATTGCAGATCACACTTGTGATCCAGACATTTTAAAGCTTGGTGTTGAGCAGTTCAGTTAGTTGTGCCTGACATCCCTGGTGTGGACACAGTCTTAAATAATTTTGGACTGTTGAATTTTGGAAATCAAGTGCAGATTTTTGTTCCGTAGAACAACTCTAACCCTTGGAACATCCATGCTGTCTGGTTCGACCTTCCTTTTTCCATCATCTTTTTCCTTTTGGTCATCTGTTGTAAATTTCATAAACAGGTAACTGATTTTACACTCCACGCCTTTGCTGTTGATTGTGTTTTTTTTTCTTCAAGGATACGTTTGTCATGGCCCAGCAACTTTCTGAGTCTTTCTTCTGCTCCTCGCTATTCATCTATATTACAAATGAAATTATAGCACTGGAACAATTATGGTATCAGTGTCTGGTAGATCCTTAACATTCTTACTTTGTGGTTCTTTCTTCTCATGCATCTTTGTTGAGTGTGTGGCGGGGGTGTGTGTAGGCAGTAGTATCTTTCTGCCTGTGAGAACCGAGGCAGGGCTGTGCTTCCTGGCAAAATGGCAACCCTGAGAGCTGAGGTACAACTTGTTTTTGTGCTTTGTGCTGTGCTCCAGGCTGAAAATAAGATTTTGGTAGTTGGAAATGGTCTAGGTTGCAGCATAAACCTTAAGGCCATGGTTGTTTGTCTCTTGTTGACTTACTTCGTGCTTCGTTTTGGAATGGACCTGCTTATGTATAAGTTGTTTTCTATATTTATAGATGTATTTCTATATGAAATAAACCCTTGTTTATACCCTTTAGCCCTTCAGCTCGCATGAACTTCTGACGCTTTCTGGCAGCCTCCGTGTTCCTGTTCCCAGGCAGAGGTGCACCGAGGGTCCCTGCTTCACCTCCCCGGGGCGATGCCTGGCTCCCCAACCCTCTGAGGGAGCCCAGAGCCGTCCTTTGCCCATTCCTCCAGGGCAGTTTCACCGCTGGAGGTGTGCAGGCCACCAGGGAGGCCGCGTGGCCCTCACCCAGGCGTCTGGGCGGCTAGGCCATCAAGTTTCCCGTCCGGTTGCTTTTCTTTTTCCCTTGCGGCCCTCTCCTGTCTTCCTCCGTATTTATTTTGTAAAAAAATTGTGAAAGCGTGCCGACTCTGAGTATGAAGTGAATTTTTACAGCCCGACCGTAAATTCCAAAATCTGGGGGGTTTATAATGGAAACGCTTAGAGGGGGAGAGGGGAGGGCGCGCTATAATACATATGTAACCTTTTTTCCCTCTCTTTAGTGAATAGACCGTTTAAACTAAATTAAGTAAAGGATATAAATTCTGTTGTTTCAGTTTTTAATATTTCATGGCTGATTTTATAGATAAAAATTACATTTAACAGTAAATATGAAGAAGAATTTATACAGCCTGTTCTAGTTTGATATGGAACAGCAAATCCCATTTCTCTGTAGCTGTAAAGAAAATTCATTATAATGTCTTTGGTTGTAAGAGATGGCTTCATTGTGATTAGTTACACTGATAATAAAACAACCTTTTTACAAATGGCACAAGATACATGGGATTTCATGTGTCTGCCTTTTAACAGCATTGAATTTGTGCATTTGCTACCTTTATTCTGTAGTCCTTTTTCTTTTATAATTGGGCACATTAGAAATCTGAAAGTTATTGAAAATTGTCTAATATAAGATAATATTTTGTTCCTAACTGTTGAGTTTTCTAAATAAAAACACTAATTATGAAAAAAATGTTTTTACGTCGCTTTGTTGCATTGTAAATAACAAAGATGGGAGATAAAATAATGAAATCTTGTTACCTGGCATTACTTTCTGAATCCTTTTTAAGCATCTAAAGGAATATCTTGACTTTCAAATGCCCTATTCCCAGTGACTTCAGCTGGATTTAGAAGTTTGTGGGTATTCTCGGTATTTCAAACAGATAGTGAGGCACTAGGATGTCTACTAAGCAGCCTACAGTCCAAGTGTAGGCTTTTTGGGGGTGGATTTTGTGACGAATTTGTAGCCATTGAAGGAATATTTATTTATTTTTCCTCTGTGTGTGCCTCTAAGAACTCGTAGATTTCCTTAGCACAACAATGCAAAAAGGGTTTGATGAAAAAAGTATAACGGTTGTTTTAATTAGAACCTTTGCATATTTATATTGCTGCGATTTGTCCTGCTGTTACAGAGGTTTAACAAGTAAAACCTTCTGTATCGCTTACTTTATAGCAATAATATCATATATTAGAGTCCTGAAAAATGGTGCGTGTGCTACAAAGTGATATTTTTATTTATAAAATAGAATTACAGGGCAACTGTTGGAAGTGAATTCCTTTCCTGCTTCACCTAAAAAGTGAAAGGATATGCGGCTTTAGAGTGGGGAAGGCTGCAGAGCTGACAGAACAGAAGTTGTATTTGATTATCAAATATTTATGGAATTTACCGGAAAGTGAAAATCTGAATCATGGTGCTTGGGAGAAACAGGATGTAATGCTCGAGTGTTCTAGAAAACACAAAATGGAACAGAACGCTTAATAGAAGGTTTCACTTAAAAAGAGATAAGCAATATTTTTGCTCTTCTTTTCTGTAAGCTTTAATTTTAGACTGTTACCTCTTTTTACATTGACTATTACAGCTAGGAAAAGAACTCCTCCAGCACTTGTTAAAAGTGTTGTCACAAAATGAATACCAGGAAAATGGCTATTGATGACTGAAACATGGGACTAAATATTCTTTTTACCACTTGAGAGCAAAACAGACTGTGCCTGTACTCTTTGCTAGAGGAAGCAGCCTGTCTGGCTTGCAGCCTGCTTTCTGTGCCCGTATTGCTCCGTCGGAGAAATTAACGCTGTCTGTAATTTGGGCTGGTGTAGCTCCACTGCTTAGTAAGCTGGGAGCGTGGAGCCAACATGCCGCCGTGTCTACAGTGCGGAAAAACTGACTTTGTGTCCTGGCTGCGCTCTGCTGTTATAAATCATCATGCAGGTAGCCCATAAGGGTGAGCTTGTGGTCCTCCGGATCCTCGTGCAGTCTGAACTGAGTGATAGCCTACTTAGTAATATGTCAATTTTTTCTCTAAGGAAACGCTGGGACAGCTGTAATTTCTTATTCTAGCTTGGTCTCCGTGAGCGTGCCCATTGTCGCCACAGAATATGTTTTCTTTGTTCATTAAAACCTATTGATCTCAGGAAAGTTTGTAAGATTGATTTTAACTCAGTGCTTTTCAGGGAATTAGTAGTATTTTTAGCAATAACACTCTCCTAATGCATTCCCAAGAGAGAGTGATGAATAGAGGAAATACAAAGGCAACTTACACAAGTTGCAGTCCCCAAGGTCTCCTCTCATGGGGAAAAATCGTGTGTCTCTGCTGGCGTGCGATGCGTGGAGCCTCGTCTGGAAAAGGTCCCCCACGCTGTTGTTCCTGTTCGGACTGCTTGCCCAAAAGGGATGTGGGGAGGGGGAGGCGATGGCTGCGGTCACTGAACTCACCGGTACCTGTTTTTCCTCCCCGCAGAGAAGGAGCACTACAGATGTTACCCTGAGCGCTGCAGCTTTAGGTGGAGCTGCTGCCTCTAGGCCTGGGCAGAGGAGAACACTGCTTTCCCTGGACTCCACTTCTGATGTTTCTCAGTGATGTCTGATAGTTCGGGGTGCTGACTGGAGGTACGATTTTGTGATAAACTGAAGGAGACGCACTGCAGTCCTGTGTAGCTGTTATGTAATATCCCTTAAAATACCGAGATTTTGCACTAGATATCCACGTAATAGAAAACTAGTGAGCAAGGTGCAGCTGTTTGATATAACAGAATGAAGCGGCACAATTTTTGTAGATACCAAGGAAGTGGTCTGGTCTCCAGTGCGACTGTACTGTGTGTACTATTCCTAGAGGAAGGAGGAATGAAAATTTTCATTGCCAGTGAGTTCTTCTTTGGGAATGCACTTGGGCACATGTGCCTAACTTCAAACCTCAGAGGAATCATTCCAAAACTATCCCCATGCTCAAGTATATTGCTAATTCTGGAAGATAACTAGATTTCAGGGACTGACTTGGGTAGGCATAGAATTTGTTGCATTGACACAAGTAGACATGGGGGAAAGTGGTACTATTGATAAGGAGTGGCATTTAAAACCTTCATGGTATTTGTTCCAAAAGTATCAGTGATGTGAATTCTTCGTACAAAGGGGTAATTGGGGACTTACAGGTGATGGTGGTGTCAGCAAGGGGCTGTCCCTACTCCTCTTGAATTCCTTCCCATCCCCCTGGTAGCTGGTTTCTCTGCAAGGCTGCGGTGCAAGGTGGATGTTGCTCTCACATCTCCCGGCCCCGCTCTCCTGGGTGCACAGAGCGCTTCGCTGCAGCACTGCTTCTGCCTCCATCGCCTTCTCTCTCCGTCCGCTGACCAGGAGTCTGTTTTGCTGGTTGGCTTTCGGCTTCTCTTCTCTCCGTGGCTGGAGGAAGGGCACGTTTTGTAGCTCCGTGGTTAGCTGTGGCAGAGGGCTTGGGGACAGGGAAGGGAAGAGGCTCCATATTGTGCCCTAAGAGTAGCTCATGACTCATCACAGGCACCGCAGCAGTCAGTACTAGTTTTTGTATCATCTCATATTGCAAGCGCCACCGTAACATCTGTATGCCTCCCTCTGCTGTCTTGTATTTGCTTCCATCTGTTGGCACAGTCAGTGATGGAAATTAGAGTGAAATTCAATGGTAAACTCTTGAACTTTTCAGAGGCAGAAGTACGTAGCTTTAAAAGGCGTTCAATGACTTCAGCTGAAGCAGGGTTTGTTCTCTTGAAAGCAAATAACAGTTATTACAGAGGAAGCCAAGCTTCGCACAGCTATGGATGGTTTAAGTCTTGGTGACAATCATCTAAGGTTATCGGAGAAAAAATCACCCTATCTGTTGCAGAGGAGCTGGCAGAACTATTGTGATTGCTTGCATGTATTATAAGAAACTGTTGAGGAGAAAAGGTGTAATTTGACATGCAGCCTTTCCACCGTGTGTTAGAGGTTTATAACCTATGCGGCTGAGATCTGTGTACCGCTATCATATTTTTATACTAATTTCTAATGGTGGATATTACTTTCTCTTTGTTAGAGATACAGTCATACAAAGAAATGAAGCTGCTTCATATGCTTTGCGACAGGGATTAGGGACAGCGTCTATAGCACAGAGCCCTTCTGAACACACCGAAATGAGAAACAGCCCCCCACTTCAGCTGCTCCTCGGCCCCCTCCCCCTCTGCCTTATTTAAGCAATTGAGCTGGAAAATCAAAACTGAAAAGAAAGTCTGGGTTTCATATGTCTTACAGGATTGAGCTGGAATACTTTCAGTGTGCGCACTTCTGTGTCGTTGTACAGAAAAATGGGCTTTGTCTTTGTGTAATAAGCTAATAGTTAAAATTGAGCGCCTCGCTGTGTATTAATACTGGTACTATGTTGATTCGATATGTGCATACGTGTAAATGTATATATTCTAATGAGTATGTATTTTAATTGATGATAATGTCATCTGTCAGTTCTGTAGGTGTGCCTACCAAAGAGACACGTAACACATTTCTCGTGGAACTGCTTTTCTCAAGAGAAATGCAATTGCTTCCTTGTGTGAAGTGGCCACCAGGTGTCATCAGAATGCTTTTATTTTTATTAATTTCTTGTTTTCTTTAGAAGTGTATGCACAATTTATATTCTTCTCCAGAAACTTTCTTAACCTACTGTATGAGTAGTCCTAACTCCTAATGTTACCTGTTCAATGAAAAACTCATGGAGCCCTTTTCCTCGTATCATCAGCCTATTAAAGGATCTCAGCTGAAGACAGGAAGCACAGTAACACCAAGTGTGTGCATGTACACACAAATTATTATATGCATTCTTTGCCACAGTCACTTAAAAGAGGAGGAAAAATACATTAAGCCAAACCACGTGGACCTAATTTACCTTAGTAGAACTTAGAGTCATTAAAGAACAACAAGCGAGGCAATTAAAGCGATCAGTCAGAAGACACCACCATTTGAAACATGTTGGGTTTCCCTTTCTACCTTCCACCATCCTCCCTGCTTTTTATGCCTTTCATACAGTTCTGGTGTTTTAACTTCACATTGAAGGTGTTATTTATTTATTTAACTTAGTTCTGAATGATTTGGCATACTTACGTAAATTATGGATAAAATACATCCAAGCTATCGTTGGGGTACCTTTAATTTGAAATGGTTTTGGTTAGGTTATTTTTTATATATACAGCGAGCTATTGCTCCGTGAGTATCTGGGTAATAAATTACTGAAAAACGCTCAATATTTTCATTTTTATTGTGTGGGTTTTTGTTGTTGGTATGTAAGAAATGAAGAGAACATTCCAATGTGAAAAAAAATGCATATTTCTGTCTTTTTTTTTTATTTTCTTCCTTGAAGTTTTTCCTACTTCCTACTTCCTTCTGCATCCTGGTTCATCTTACTCAAAAACTGGGTTCCGGGCTGGCAGCGAGCTGGCTGCTTGTGTTGGGCTTTCCAGCTGTGCTGCTGCTGCTGCCCCTCAAGCAGTGTCAGCAGGCAAGTGCAGCCCAGCCTGCCATAATGGGGGCCTCTTGGCTGCTTTTTGTATGACACAGTAGTTTAAAACAAGGGGCCAACAAAGCTATCTTCTCTTATTTTGTTTTGTTTTATTTTATTTTGTTTTATTTTATTTTATTTTATTTTATTTTATTTTATTTTATTTTATTTTATTTTATTTTATTTTATTTTATTTTATTTTATTTTTTTGTTTTCAAAAAGAAAGTTGGTGAAAATTTAGTAAATCTTGGCAAGTACCGGACATCGGGATAGCTATCTAGGAAATCTGTACTCCTTTTGTTTTAAAGGAGAACAGAGTCAGGGTTTTTAGGGTAAAAATTCTAAGAGCCAGCTTGCAAGAAATAGCAATTTTACCTTACTTTTGACTTTTTCGCAAAAGTGCAGGAAAAAGTAAAACTTTTTTTTTTTTTTTTCAGCCGGCAACCTGATAGCGATAGTGCATTTGTGCTTCTTCTGTCACATTTCAGTGTGATCCACTGTATGTTAGAGCGTACCACAACCTATGATAGAGAAGAGATTCAAATTGCATTTACTTTTTTTTTTTTCCTAGTTTTAATTGGTGAGGTTGGTCAGAATTGCATCTTGCACGAAACCGTGTAATTCTGAGGATTCCCACAAACCAAGGGACTCGTTACTGTGTACGAAAAGTGATATATTTTTTTTTCATGGATCCGATGAACACTCTGAACTGTTTTGAGAAGACTTAAATATTGTTTTTTATCCATAAATATCACAATGCTATAGAAATAACGATCTTTCTTGGATCCTCAGGAGTCTGTTGTATATTTTTATTGCTGTTGCTGTATCTATGCCTCCCTCTGGAAATAGTCAAAATTCTTTGAATTTAACAAGTCAAAATACAGGGATCTCTTTAAATTTCAAAAGTTGAAAATGTTGAGGTCCTTCAACACTTCTTAGGAGATTCTAGGGCATTTCCTCTTACTATCTGTCTTGGACTTTGAATTATTTCTGACAGCACTTGAAATGAGTCTGTATCCATGCCTTTGTGTGTGTGTGTGTGTGTGGACTCTTGGCAAAACTAATCTAATGAGTGATCGTTACTGAATTTAGCAGCATTTGGCTCTTTCTGAAGTGAGGTGATGATGAATTAAAAAGCTTCCCCCCCCCCCCTTTTTTTTGTGTGCGAGTTAACATCTACATTTTTTATGTCAGGCGTTTGTAAAGACTTCCTTTATTTTGTCTTTTTTTTCCCCTGAAGGACTTTCAGTGGCTTGGAAGCAGAAGCAAGAAGGAGATGAGCAGTATTGCAGAGTGCGTTTATTTCCCTCTGATGCCCTTACAGTTCTTTCTGATGCCTATGAGAAGACGATGTTAATGAGCGCAGAGAGCTAACAGTCCTCAGTGATACTGAGGTGATGACTATCAGTGGGCTTTTTATTTTGCTATTTTAACTACTGTAGATTCGCCAGTGTGGATGTTTCAAAGTTTTTAGTCGTTGAAAGCCTATAGCTTGTTTGGAAGTCTTCTCTGGAGGTTCTGGTGCCTAACAAACAAACCAGCTCTAACAAAATGAGTTGCTGTACATAAAGAAAAGGGTTACAACGCATAGCTTGAAGTTCCAACATTCTTGAGCTGCGAGGAAAAATATGTTTGTGGCTGGTAGCATTAAATACTTCTCAAAGTAAAGTTGATCTTTTTTCTGTTTGAACCAACAATTACACTGTCTTGTCTGTTCCATCGATGAGAGACTATTCTCTTGGATTAGTTGCTCTGAAGGAAGAGATGTAACCTTGTAAGACTGTGAGAAAGACACACAGTTTGATTGCGAATGTTCTGCCCTTGCAAGTGAGAAAATGTTTATTTGGCAAAAAGGTTACATGTTGAATTGAGTTGTTCATATTCAGTTTTGTTAAGGCTATATAAGGAGCTCCTTAAATTGATATTGCTTCATTGTTTCCGTGATTTCATTGAAAGAATTAATTGTCTGAAGAAGGGAAATTTTTAATGGAGAGAAATAAACTTTGTTTTCAATGTATCTCATCTTTTACAAACACTGCAGATTGGATATTGAGTACTTGGAGATGATAATATGCTGACCGAGAAGTGTTTTGGGAATTTGCATGCCAGGATTAACACAGAAAATAAAAATCTATGTGGAATATGGTACCTGTAAGTACACTTTCTTTGGGTTCTTCCATACGCATCCACACTCCTTCTGTTATGGAGCTGGCATATGACCAGAAAGAGAAGTAAATAAAAATGTATTGAGCATCAAGTTAGGGAGCTTTGCAATTCATTTCAGGTTTATGGAACATTACTAAATTGCTTGTCCTTTCGATTTTGAGATTACAACTTTCTAAATTTCATCTGAGGATTAGGGAAATGAAAGTCTCACATTGAAAATCTCAACTGTACTGTCTTTATCTATTGGCATAGAGGAATTATATCCTGCTTTGTGGACTACCAGAGGAAAAAAAATAGTGAAAACACTCCAGTAAAATGTTTTCTATTTCTGTTGAAGAGAAGGTCTTCTGTCCCCAGATGACTGATGCTTTTATATAGAGCTGTAGCAAATACAATATCAATATATGAGAAAGCATTGTAGGAAGAATAAAAAAATCTGTATTCTTAACTGGTATTAAATCGTAGTAGTAGCTTAAGAAATGGATTTTTTCTCATGTTTTCTACTCATTTTCTTCTTTGGAGGTAGTGAGAAAGGGATGAGTTGTGACAGTGGACTGTGTCTTTTAAATTAGATTAATTATTAAAACAGGAACTCCATGATTCTGACCATTTGGAAGTCCTAGTGCAAGGAAGAGGAGAATCTTTAGCTGTATAGGCTTTTGTGTCACAGCCAAAATCCTGTGTATTATGCAGTTGTAATTTAAAAATGTATCTTTCTTCATATACCTGGTGAGGATTTTGGAATTTTTATGATGTAGATGTAGCATATGTAACATAAACATTCTGCTTTTGAAGATCTTAAAAATATGTTTAAGTTCTTTTGGATAGTTGAGTAATTATTGAAGAAAAGCATTGTGTTAAAGACCTAGCTAATATTTCCAGTAGAATTACTGAGCTTAGCACAAATGTTCGGGCCACAACAGGTTTCTTTTCAAAACTTATGAACAGCAATGTGCTGCAAAGAACCTTAAAGTACGTTAAGTAATGTATGACTGTCTCCAAGCAGAAGAATTTGTTAACCTGAAGCTAATGTGGCAAATTAATTTTTGTTCATGTCCTTTAAGAATCTGTTCAGCTATACTTGATTTATATGAACATTAACAAAAGATTTATGTTACAAAAAGTCAACCCACTTTTGAGTTAGAACAGCTTCATTTTGAACATCAAGTGTGATGTTCAGAGAGGGCCGTTTGACAGAGCTGAGTTTTCAGCTACTGAAATACCGCAGATTTGACCGCTGTCTATTTCTGTTGGGCTTGATTCTGTGCCCTTGGTGGTCTGCTGCGTTGTACCTGTCCATTTTATTGGTGCGGTCTCAGGGCCTGCAAAATCCCATCTGATTTATTGATATGATAGGTTAAGTGGTTACCTATCGTTGTTACTTGCAAAAACTTAACTGGAATCTTTAAAAACTGAAGATAGACTGAAAAGCATGAAAGCTTACATCTTGCATGCATTTTAGGCTTATTGATCCATGATCAAGATAGTAGCAACTTCAACAACTGTGCTTTTCCACTTATACTGCTGTGTGAGTCTGCCAGCATCACACTGATGTTGAAAGCCTTATTCAGTCATGGTGAAAGTATGTAGGATTTGGACTTAAGCGTGTGCTTAAGTTGCTGTGGCTGTAGAGGTACTTGTTACATCTAGAATGTGTTTTTTGGTTGCCAGTTGACTTAATCAAACTCCAGATGCAGAATCTTTGCTCCTGCTGCTGATCCCTGTTCCACTCAATGCTTCATCCAAGATCTATTTTGCAAAAAAAAACCACCCACATTTAGCCATATGTATAATATTTTAGCTGTGGTCACTGGGACTGTACAAACTCAGAGTGCTTTTGATGCCTTCTTTGATGTCTCAGTTCCCATACTAATACTAAATGTAGGCTAGCCATTAATTAGTGTCGTGGCTTTGATGAGAGTGGAGATGAATTAGCTTATGCAGACTGAGTATTAGGACAGTCCAGACTTGAGACCAGCTTGTTCCTTTGCCATTGCCCTCTTGTTTGGTGGCAAATCTGAGCAGGCACTTCCAGGAAAGAAGCTTATAGTAAAGGAAGAAGCACAGGAAGCAAAAGCAAAACGGTGCTAAGATGGCTCCTTTTGCCTAGAGGAGACTTACGGTGTGCTGAACACATCCTTCAATAATAATAATTATTGAATATAATAGTCATTCGCGCAATAGATCTGTGCAGGAAGCTGAGAAGAGTTCTGCCCAAAGCTTGCTTTGTGTGTAAGGCACCACTGTCCCATCAAGAAAACTGAGGCTTATGCTACTAAGGTTGTGTTAGAGACACGGAGGTGTTGTCTGAGCAAAGATCGGAGTGGGGAGAAACTGAGATGTGCTTCAGTGCTGTGGGTTAGATCTTGTCTGGGGTTTGGAAAACTGGCCCCGTCACAGCAAATCACTGACTGTGGTCCCAGCAAACAGTAGTGCCAACAGCCATTACCACCTGCCTCAGAGGATACACTCCTGTCCTAAAGGCGACTTCAAGAGAGAACTAAAAGGAACTTAAGGAAATGTAAGTCCTTACATTAATATAAGGGTAATTTTAGCAGGACAACAGCAGTCACCTCAAAGATGTTTTGTTTTATGTTTTGTTCTTTATGGATTATGGTTTCATGCATGTGGAAACTCCAGCGTGACAGTATTTTGACACAGGGTACATGGTGGCTGGGGCAGAGACCAACGTGCCTCTGGGGAGCGTGTGCAGGGAGAGATTATTTTCATGAACACTCACGTGTGGGTTGGAGACAAAGCATGTGAAGGCATACAGTTGTTACTACACCTAACTTGTTCGGTGTGCTCGAGGAGTTACTGCCTTGCTGGTGCCTGTTGTTAGCTGTGGGACAGACGCAGGCTGTTGACTTCACCAGGAAGAGTGCTATTTGTAAGTGAAGTGGAGTGCATCTCTGGTCTGCTTGGGAAAAGTTTATCACAGAATGAAGGCAGAAACGAGTGTGGCCATTTACTGTTGACTTGGAGGCCTGTAGGCATTAGGTAAGAAGGCTGGGGCATAAAGCTACTTTGCACGTTTCTGTTACATGTGTCACTAGTTTCATTTCACACTGAAGTTACTGGGAGTGTCTGTGAGAGTTGTATTTTGCATGTTGCATTTGTCCAGCAACCTGTTTGTGACTACAGTTTGCAAAGATAAAATAAGGGAAACATATTTCTTTTTCTAAGGACGTGAAAGCCCTTAATTGATGCAATACAGTTGAATTGAATCCAACCGGACAAGGATGGATGCCAGAGCTGGGATTGCAATCTGTTTTTTTTTTTTTTTTTGATAGCTCGTAGAGTAGGATGAACTTCTATTGGAGAGTTAGCGAACAAATGCCGAGAAGTAAGGCTAGGCCTGCGGGTACCGCATGCCAGTAAGCAGCCATCTTTTTTGAGGTTTGCAGGTGGCTATTGGAAATGAGCTGAATCCGAGCGGGTATGGCAGGAAAGGCTTGTTCTGAGAGGAGCCGATACCTTTCTGTGACAGCCGGGAAGCATCCACCTCAGGTGATTACCGTATCTCTGGCTGGAAGTGGTTTGCGATTTCTGTCAGAGGTTGATCTAGGTGTGACAGCACTTTAAGGTTTAAATCAAATTATAGGATGACTTTAAATGGGCGTGAAGTATGTCGGAAGAGAGTGTGGTGAGGAGCCACCAATCCTCTGCTTATTAATATGGCTTGGATGTGTGAAATTTTGTCAATGGAGAAATCACTAATTACCCAGACACAACCTTTGATAGTGGAAGTTTCCAGTGCAGGTATTAGTACACTGCTGGACAGGTTCTCTGATAAATTAAATGCTCTGAGAGGAAAGTATCCTATAAAGAAGATGGAGGATTGGTCTGACATTGCAAATTGTCTTGTACAGCAGGGACAAACTGCTTTTTTCCCCCCAGGTCATATAAGGGAAGAGTGGTCAGGTCTCAGCGGTGGGCTGGGAACTCGCTGTGGAAGTGCAGTGAGGCAGAGGACCCATGGCTGCTGCTTGCAGACAGTTAAGGGTGGGCTTGTGGTGCTCATCACTGAAATAATTCTTGATATTTCCTAAGCAAGTTATATACATAAAGCTGTACTCCAATTAAACAGCATAATTTTAATCTAATCTTTTTTTCCCATATCACAAGCAGTGGTCATAAACCTTTTCAGGGTATGCTTGCTCTTCAAAGGCTTCATTCCCCTCCGCTATTAATTGCTGTGGTGTTTTTGAGTATACTGACAGTATATTGGCTTACACCAACTGAGAATATGGACTGGATTGTTTTAATTCTAACTAATTGTGATAGTATGTATCATGGTGTAGTGACAAAGGAAAAAAATAATACAGTGTAAGAATCAGAAAAACACAGAGAAGCAGTATTTGGAGCCTCCAAAAGACTGCTGGGATCTGGAGATTTTGCTTTCTCATTTAAAAGGCTAGGTATAGCTAACAGGGTGTTTAGCAACAAGTTCGGTCAGTATTTTAGCTCAATGACAGGCCTGCAGTTGGAAAACAGGTCTGTTCAACATATGCAACTTCTATGCACTCAATTGCTTACAGGCCTTCCTTAAATTATCATTAAGCCCCAAAGCAATTTTGTTTTTACTTCTGTAAGTAACAAGTCCATTTGATTTGGGTATATTTCCCCAATTCAACACTTTTTTACTTTGTCCTCAAAACCAAGATTTTTTTTTGACATGTACTTGAATACTTTTTTTGTACCTTGCATTGCTTGTATCAACGTTGCAATTACTTAATCTTGTCAGGAAGTACTTACAATTGTGGTCATGGCCTCATTCAATGGGTAACTGAACAAAAAAATGGATACTTGGATCTGCAGCAAATTGATGTTTAAATCATAGCATAAAGCACATAGATAAACATTTAGTATTTAATCATCTGTTAAAATGAAATGCACTTTCAATTCTCGATCGCTTCATATCAAAATGAAAAGGTAATAAACGTCAAGATTTGATTTCCCACCCCCGCCCCCCTTGTAAAGCGTGTTGGTAGCATCAGTTTTCTGCTCGTGACATCTTTCTGGGAGCAGGAAGGTCACGCTGGGAAGTTGAAAGAAAGCTTTTGGTAACTGGATGTGGATGGCTAGAGTTTGTGCTGGGATTCAAAGATGTTTCACGTCTCTGCACTGTTATTTCATGTCTTTTTTATTGGGAAGTGAGCTTCTAGAGGATTTTCAAGGAGCTATGGGGAACTATACTAGTGGCATTTTCTTTTATAACATGGCTCAGTTAGCAGTTTTCATCTCATTCTTTAGCAGGTAATCTAAACGGGAAGGATGGAAATCTTTATACTTAAAGTAATTTGTGTCAGCTTTGTTTTGTTTGTTCTTGCAGTCATGGTCATTTGCTCCTTGGAGCTTTTAAGTTTGTGATCCTGGATTTCTTGACCAGGAAAAGTTGAATGTCCCATGACTGGTTCCCTGAACTCTGTTAGTGTTTAACATATCCTAAAAATGCTTCTAGAAATGAAGGTTAGGCTTGTCTACCCAAGTTTAAGCATGTAAAAATTCAAGAACTTAAATAAAATTAACATATTTTTAGGGTTGCTAAGCATGTGAGTCTTGGCAATGCTCATTGGTAAGTTACTTGATTACAGAACCACTTTTGAAGCCAGTCCTTGGTCACATGGTTTTTAAATGACATAGAGAACCAAGTGCCTAGGAGTTGTTTTGGGTTTCAGGTGTCACGAGGTTTGACACAATTTTAATTTGCTATATTGTTCTTTTTTATTAAACTTGTTTTAATAAAATAAAATATTTTTTTTTAACTTGAGCTTTATAAATTTTGGTTGTATATAAAAGATTAATAATAACTCTTCTTTTATAGGTACTAAGCCAAATGGTCTACAGTTGGCAGTATCCATGTTAAGAATGGATGGGGAGGATAATCAGAAGAGAGTTGATGTTGATGAGAGTTTGGAAACTAAGCTGAGAAAAGGATCCCTGAAAAATGCATCAGGAGAAAATGCTGAATGTGATTCTTCATCTCAGCAGAGAAGAAGGCTCATATCAGATGAAGTGTTCAGGAACCTTGAAAAGAAAAGAAAAGAGAATGGAACAAACAAAAGGGCATTGTCAGGATCACCAAGCCTGGACATTGTTGAAGCAGAGAGACCTGAAAATGTCTGCAGGAAAAGAAAGCTGATTTCTTCAGCAGACGTGAAGGACAGTGAAAGGAAGTTGCACAAAGTCCTAGGTGTAGGAACAGGTAGCATAGAAGCTGGAGCTGCAAAGAAGGAAGGAGTCACCAGTTGTCATGGTGATAACATATTTAATTCAAATTTTGTGTGCCCACATTGTGATTTCAAATGTGCTGATGGTGCCATCTTGAAAATTCACAAGGAAAGCAAACATTCACAAGAGGTGCTAGCTGCTGTTCCTGAAAAGCTATCTTCTTCAGAAGAAATCAATGTTGGCTATAGAGTTGGAAACACAGACAAAGATTTTAAAGACAAAACATGTGATCAGTTATTACCATCCTGCTCTGATATGGAAAAGCATGTACAAGAAAGCCACTCTAAACAATCTAAAGAGCAAACATGTAGTTGCACAACTAAATATAGTACAACGTCACATACACATGCTAAGCAAGATTACGAGCAATCCAAGATATTTTGTTGTGATCTTTGTGGTTTTCAGAGTCCTGAGGAAAATCTCCTAAATTCTCATTTCCTTGGCAAGACACACCTTCGACGCCAAAATCTTGCTGCACGGGGAGGATTTGTACAGATATTGACAAAAAAATCCTTTAAAAAGCAACAGTCTACTGCAACCAGAGAGAGAAATGTGAGAGCAAAATCTGGGAGCAGTAAATTAAGGGCAAGGACTGCTGATGCAAAGGAATTAAATGTTTGCAGTGCACTGAAAGGCTCAAAAGTAAGCTTGTCTAAACAAAATGATAACACTGAACTTGTTGAAACGATACCATCTACAAATATTCCTGATGAAAAAACGGATACTACGATAGGAAAGTTGCTTTCTTCCAGTGTAGAAGGAAATAATGAAGTTAATACTGGAAAGCTAGAAATACTAGGACCCTCAGAAAGTATATTGCAGAAATCAGAACTCCCTCCAACTACCAAAAAGCTAGTTAGCAGTTTAAATGTGACAAAGAAATTTGATAGACTGGAACATAAGAGAAACATTGTATTGCTAAGAACTTCTTTTGGAGGAAGTAGGTCTCTTAGATTAAAAAGGCAAGTTAAAAGAAGGTACAATTTGTTGGGTAAGAGAGGCAAGTCTGAAAATCAGAGAGTACACATAAAGCATGCCTCCAGCACACAGGTTAAACCTGGTGATTCAAGCCCTACATCACATACAGAATTAGAAACAGATGATAAAAGTCTTTGTAATACTTCAGAAATTCAAGATCTTACTCAAGATAAACCAAATACACTTTCTTCCAGCCCTACAGATACTAAAAATTCTGAAGGAAAACTTACTGCTGATCACGGTGTTCATCATACTTCCACTGACTGTGGTCATGCTTTTCAGAACAAAAAAAGTTTGGAAACTCATGCTGTAGAGTTTCATACAAAAAGGATTCAGTTTCATTGTCAGACATGTAGTTATTCCTCTGGAGTCAAGGAAGATATGAAGCAACACTGTCAGGACAGTAAACACCAGATGGGAGGTTGCAGCTTTAATTGTCAACTTTGTTCATTTATCAGCTTGAATGTGATAAACTTTGAAAGCCATATGAGTGAAGTGCATAATATGTCCCATACTTGTCCAACTTGTGTTCTTTTCTTTCAAACACAAGAAGAGCTGATAAATCATCAAAAAGAGGAGAAACATGATAGTTCATTAGTTCAGCCAGCTACTTCACTGAGTAACAGTGTTCCGACCTTGCAAGTGGTAAGTTATGCTGAGTCACTATCAAACAGTAGCCAAAATCTTGCAAAGGAAATGGAAGTATCAATGAAACCAAAAACTCCAGACTCTTCCTTTGCAAGTCATAGAAATGATGTAAAGCATTCTGTTCTGAATAAAACCCAATTTCAGTGTAAAAAGTGTTTTTATAAGACAAGATCTTCCACAGTTCTTACAAGGCACATAAAACTCCGACATGCACAGGAGTATCACTTTCTTTGCAAAGCATGTAATCTTTACTCCCTGAGTAAGGAAGGAATGGAGAAGCATATCAAAAGAAGCAAGCACCTTGAAAATGCCAGAAAAAACAATATTGGACTACGTTTTGAGGAATGCATTGAAAAGGTTTGCGTTGGTGTTGGTGGTATTAAAACAGTGATGGATCCTTCCATTTCTGGGAGTGGGAACACAGAGTTAGATAAAGAAATTATACATGTTTCATCTTCTACTGTGGAAAACATATCGAGAAATAAGGAATTTGTTCCAGATGATCAAAGAATTGGTGAAAATGAATTGGTTTTAGCTAATGCACCAAAAAGAGGGAGACCCAAAGGCACTATTTCTAGGACATGCACCCATTGTGGTCTTTTGGCCTCCAGTGTTACAAACTTGACCGTTCATATCAGACGAAAGCACAGTCATCAGTACAGCTATTTGTGTAAGGTTTGCAATTACTACACTGTAACCAAAGGAGATATGGAACGGCATTGTGCGACCAAAAAACATAAAAGTCGTGTGGAAATAGAAGGATACGGAAAACAGAACTCAGAGATCGTTGTTAACCCTGAAGGAGGCAATTTTGAATTCTTGAGCAAGGTTAGCAGCCCTGTGACTGCTCTGTGTGAACATGTTGAGGATGGTAGCCAGACATCAGATTTGGGAAATTCTGTCTTAGACAATCAGGAAGTTGAGCAAGGAGAGGCTGAGGTAAAAGCTGAAAATGCCAGTAGGCTGCCAGATTTGGAGCATGCTAGCAATTCAGTGAATATAAAACAGCACATACTGCTTGAACCAGCAAAGATTACCCAGGATGGTGACCCGTGCTTCCAGAGAAGAGCAGTGGGTGCAAACGACAACAGGTGTATACATTGTGACTTCACTGCTCATTCTTCTTCTTCTTTGGAGCTGCATGTGAAACGAAAACATACAAAACAATTTGAATACTACTGCATGGCTTGTGACTACTATGCTGTTACTCGGAGAGAGATGATTAGGCATGCGGCAACGGAGAAACATAAAATTAGGAGAGAGTCGCATGTTTATTCTTCAGTGGAGGAAGCAGACGCAGCACATATCACTAAAGAAGGCACTGCTTTGTCTCAAGAGGAGCACCATCCCGGTGCAGGAGAGATGAAAACTGTTGTAGATGAAATGAAATACGCCATTGATGCAGCAGAAGGTGATCATGTGAATAAAAGTTTAACTGAGGGTATTGTCTTAGACGAAAGTGCATCCCCAGAAACGCCCAAAGAAGGCAGCTCCCAAACTACAGTAGAAAGCGGAGTTGAAGTGGAAGCTAAAAACGGAGGAGAAAACCTTTTTTGTGAAGGATTCCAGCAAGGCCCTCAGAAAGATAAAGCTGTTAAACTTGATGAAGAGGTATCCATTAAAGAAGCAGGCACTTGTGAGTTGCAGAGCAATGGGCATGGTGAGGAACTGCTCAACTCAGATGACTGCACAGCAGAAAATCAAAATAGTTCAGGTGGCACAGACGTGAATTCAGTAAAAGGCGAGGAAAGCTTGGAAGCAACTAGAGAAAACCCTGAAGTAGAATGTAGAAACAGAGACATTCTTGAAGAAATACAACTGAAAGAAAATAACCCACTTATGTTAAGTCTTCCAGAAACAAAAAGTGCAGTACAGCAATCAAATTTTGCTGGAAACATTGGAGAAATGGTGCAAAATATACGTAGTTTAGAGGGTGACAGAAGTTTCAAAGAGGATCCTACTGTGGAGGAGGAAGAAGCCCTTATGGAAGCACAACATGAAGCAGAAGTATCTATAAATAACAGTGTTTGGGAGGCAGATGGCTCAACAGCTGAGGGCATGCGAGAAAGTAGTAATGAGGCTTTAGGAACAGTTATCAGTGCTGATGATAAAGGAAAGGCAATGCAAAATTTTGGCAAGTTTGATCCTTCCATAGTGAGATTAAAAAGCCATCAAGACGAGGAGGCCATTGACCATTCAGATGAAGGACAAACGTCAGGTGGAGTGAGAGTTAGTGAGTTCGCAGTGAAAGCAGACACTTCACCAAACAGTGGGAAAAAGAGGAAGTCGGAAGGAATTTCCCTTGGGGAATCGACACGTATTCGCTGTGATGACTGCGGTTTCCTAGCAGATGGTTTGAGCGGACTAAATGTTCACATAGCCATGAAACATCCTTCAAAAGAAAAACATTTTCATTGTTTACTCTGTGGAAAATCGTTTTACACAGAGAGCAACCTTCACCAGCACTTGGCCAGTGCGGGGCACATGCGAAATGAGCAGGCAAGCGTGGAGGAGCTTCCCGAGGGAGGCGCTACCTTTAAATGCGTGAAGTGCACGGAGCCCTTCGATTCGGAGCAGAACTTGTTCCTCCACATCAAAGAGCAGCACGAGGAACTGTTGCGGGAAGTGAATAAGTACATTGTGGAAGACACTGAGCAAATAAACAGGGAGAGGGAAGAGAACCAAGGCAACGTCTGCAAGTACTGTGGGAAGATGTGTAGGAGTAGCAATTCCATGGCCTTCCTAGCTCACATTCGTACCCATACAGGTATGGAAACGCTCTCTTTGCAAGTGGTCTCTTTGAAACGGAGTGAATTATTACCGTTGGTCTTTTTCTGCTTGTTAATCTCTTTAACGTTTCTTAGGAACTGGTATTCATACCGCCTGATGAGCCACTGTTGAAATTGAAAATTACCTAAAGCGGTATGAAAATACGGTGATCAAAGGGCAGAAAATGTAAGAACATTTTAAGCGCAGTCGCCCTTCTGCTTTTTGTTTCATATACAGAGATTTCCTTCCCTTTAATCTAAATTGTAATCATTAATTGGTTCTTAAATTCATATAATGAAGCAGTGCTGGTTTAAGAGAACAATTAGCTGTCCTTTCTAATGTCTTCTTCCTTGCAGTTGTTTAATATCCAAATTGTTTATTTCGTTTCAATTCAGTAATACTTTCAGCATTTTAGCATGATGCTTCAGGATAGCCATTTGAGAATACATCATTCCTTAATAAATACCAATAATGAGCATCAAGAGTTTATTGTAGAAATAAGTTATGGGAATTGGAATAGGTCAGCCTTTTTGGGAGGTAGTGTGTAATGTTGATGTGATGCACGGGGATGTAATATCTGATTAAGTTTCTGTGCTGATCACACTTTCAATTCATTTTTATGTTTAATTTTAAGTGGAAAATTTAAAAAACATTTTTGTAGAAAAATGCATAAGCTGCAGTTCTAAATTTATGTAAAAATTCACTGCGATGTTTCTATAAACCTGCCATACATTCTTTATTTTAAATAGACAGCTTTTCTAAATCACTGAGCTCTGCTTAGACAAGTGGTGTCTCCATGGTTGAATTTATGAGTGGATTTGAATAATAAATTCACATTTCAATGAACATATTTTCATTAAAACTGTAAGGTTTATTTTACTGTACTTTTAAATAATGGCTTATTATGGAAGCTATAGTTTAAATTCATGCAGTATTTGAAACTTAGTGCATGGTTACAAGGAAGAGAACAAAAAGGTAAGAAAAAAGAAACATGGAAGTATGGTAATTCCTGGCATAATCCTAAAATAGTTTTGTAAGTTTTTTATGAAAAGGCAAGGGCATGACTGGACAACAAAGTTCAAAATTAATCTTGGGGAACATGGACGTTGTATTTCAGACCTTTCAAAGCATTTTACTATAACTGCAGTATTCATGGATGCCAATAACTCACCTACTTAATACTTTCAGCGTTACTTCTGGCCTGTCAATAATGCAGTTATCTGGATTGTTGCAGCTAATGTCCAACTTCAAATGCGGCATTAAGTCTTTAGAGGGACAGTCGTGTTCACATGGTCAGAGCAGCTGTATAAGCCCTTAATATGCCCTCTTACGGCAGATAAAACTGAATAAAACTAAGGGGGAAGATGCTAATGGAGCTCTCTTTAGAATTCTTTATGCAACTGTCTGGTCAAGACATGTTGCTTATAATTGATGTGTCCATTACTTGAATTCTCTTGTAATTATAGTCAATAAGTCTTGTAAATGTGTTAAAGCTCACTAAAAGCATACAAATTCAAGAACAGAGTAAGGCTAATAATTTAAAATAATCAATGTAGGCATTTCAGCACTTAATTTCCCTTGTGTGTTGATAGCTGATCATTCTTAATCCATTAAGATTTATTTAGTCGTTTACAATGCAAAATAGGTTTGCACTGGTCACTTGTGCCATTTGAAAATGTCCACCAGGTTAAGTGCAGAATGTAGTCCATTAGTCTTCCTTGACTATATGTATTAATTGCATTTAAAATCAAGTTAATGTGGATGTGAAAGTGAGGTAACTATCAATATATGACAAAGCAACCCTACTTACATAAGTTACATCATTGATTGTAACATTTAGTAAAAGTTAGTGTACTTTTTACCATCTCGTGTGTAGGTCTTATCATGAAGAATATTTTCATCGTGCTTTTGAATGGCCCTAAATATACAAAGCAGTAAAAGGATACATTTCAGTTTGCAAGTCACTTTTTGGTGGTGCTTGTGGAGGGGTGTAGCAGGGTTACAGATGAGAGTTTAATCTGGCCTCTTTCTCACAGCACCTCTAAATGGATCGCTTTTCTGATGCTTTGCTTATTCGCATAAATAGCAATGTGGAGACTCTTATTAACAGTTAATGGGAAGAAGGCTTTCTCTTCCAATCTCCCTTTTCATATTTGTGATTTCCTTTGTGTGTCATAGAACCTTTCCTTCCAGTCTGTCAGATCACAACAGACGCAGCTGAATAAGAAAAAGCATTGTGGGGTTATTGGGAATGGTGGCAGAGGGGACTGCCCTACACCACCAGCTGTATATCCACTGTTGGTGAGGCAAAGCACAGGAGTATTTCTAGCTTCTCTCATCTCTTCCAGGGTAACATCAGGTGCATAACGGGAGGAGAAGCTGCAGTTATTTTCCCATCTATTGTTCTGATTATGTGCTTTTTCTAAGTCTTTCTTCAGCATCAGGATGTGCATATATGTATATAGATATATGTTTGTATGTATAACCATATCTAACTCCTTGTTTTCATATATTTTTTAAATTAATTTGAGTAATTGGCGATGGTTTTGGGGTAGGGAGGAATGGAAGGGAAAGTTGTGGAAAGAAACAACTAATGATTTACATTAATAGAAAAAATACGGTTTCAAAATACTGTTAAATAATCTAAGAGATTTTCACGTTGCAAATGAAAGGAAAGCTTTGCTACAGAGGAGATAACAAGCAAGTCCATCACATGTTGACAAGTGAAAATGAGGAAGTGTAAAGACAAATAAAAGGAGTAGTAGAGGTGGAAGACTTTTTAGTTTGCAATTGATGCAGGTCCCATAAACTTAATTAACAATCAACATGTGAGGAAAAATCACCTGCAACCACATCATCTTTGTTTCATTTCTCATCAGATTTCTTCAGTTAATGGAAGGCTTGCCCAATGTAAGTGTGGCATCTTAATACCCATACCCCAACCGTAGTAGGAGATGGCACGACGGTGTTTCATGTGGCTCTGCTTGCTTTGCGTTGGGCCTGAGCTAGAGGCACAGCTGTGCCTGCACATGCAGATGATGTTGGCTTAAAACAGGCAGTGAACTTTCGTTATAGGTTTGGGTTTCTTTTGTGTTAGGATTATTAACTCCTGTCGTCTCGTGAGAAACAACAGCATGGGTTGTGTTATTTAGTCTATTTTCATTTTTTTCCTAATTCTGTAGTTAAGAGTTAGTCTATTTTCATTCCCCCCCCCCCCCCCCCCCCCCCAATTCAGTAGTTCAGAGCCTTATTGTTTACTGCTGCCTCTGAAAATGTACAGTGTTTCCATGCCACTATTCCGCTTGTGGGTAAAGTAATTCCATGGCTTTTTTTTTTTAAGTCATCTGGTTGGAAAGGTGCTGTATTGCAAGTGTTTTTCTTAGTGAACTAAAAGCCAAATGTAAAGCCAGTAGTATCACATCAACACAGCAGATGAGAACCATTGACGTTTGCGATGAATATGGCTAAGAAATGTTTAATTGCTTCAATATTGTTTCAGATAGCCTTATACTAAATAGAGATTTTTGCCCCATTTGCTTAACTTTCAGTCTAATGCCTTCATCTTAAGCATATATATATGTATTTTTTTCCATCCAAGAAGATACTGGAATGATTTTGGCATCAGCAACCTAAAGGGGAGACGTACTGCTTTTGTTTCAGGTGATAAGTACTGACTGTAGCCTGCCAGCAAGTGAATTTTCATGGAGCTTAAATGGAGATGTTAACAGATATTCAGCTCTGGATGTGAGGAATAAATAAATAAATAAACCTCAAGGCCTCAGTGATTTTTGGATGAGAGCAGTCAACAGAATAATACATTTATGTATTGTCAGCACACTGTAGCTACGATTGGTCTGAACTACAGTTTTTCACAAAGGAGTCATGTAAATGGAAAACAGCAAAGGTCTTGTATGGAAACCCTGCGGGACACCTGCAGTAACAGAATGAGGAACGAATTTACAATTTAATCAGTAGGAGAGAAACTAGAGGAACACAGGATTGAATCCACCTGGTATTTGAATTCTGTGATATAAAACAGCAGTATAAACACCAATAGATTAAAAAGAAATCCTGACTGTGGCCTTGATATTATTAATTGTGCAATTAGTCTTTAAGATCATAAGTTAAAACATCAACTTTTAATACTCTTTTATTTAACACAAAGATAGGGTTTTTTATTTGCATGGGTCTCTTTATAGAATGCAGTGTTGATTTGAAATGTCACCAAATTAATGATTAATTTAGTTTTATCAGGATCATTTAAATAAACTGGGGATTTTCAGTGTGATTGATAGAATGTGATTGCTGTTAGCTCCAGTCTCAACCTGCTTTTGACATTTAAACATATAAAGCTGACTAGATATAACCATTCAGGTGCTAAATATATTTTACATCTACTTCCAACAGTAGAAATGGAAGTATTAAGAGATCTGGCTTCATTGTCATTGAACTGTGAAATATTCAACCTTGTCTGCCCGTGCTTAGTACTGTTGACTTTTTTATTTCAGTTAGAAGATTAAAATTAAATGCTTCATTTTTCGTCAGCTTTTGGGAATTAAATTGAAATTTAAGACTCTAAAATTTTTTACTAAGATCCTCAATTTCACCAGTGGATTCTTGGAGGAGATTCTGTTTCAAGGGCAAAGCAAAAAGGTTCATTGATCAAGTATGATATAGTGTAACATTTTTCTTATCAGAGCTCTTTATGTATATTTGTTAAAGATCACATATTTCATATTATGCTTAACTGTATTGGAAGAAGTACTTCGCAAAACATATACTAAACATAATATGGAGAATCTGTGACCATATTGTACTTACTTTTAACTGCAGTTCTATGATTTTGATTTATTGGCTTAAGCATTTAGTGGTCAGAAAATTGGAAAGTGCTACAGCATACTTTAGAACAGTGTTACTGCCTAGTAACATAGGGACTGACATGTGCCCAATTCAACTATTTCAGTAAAAAAAAAAATAAAAATCTTTCCATACTCTGGAGAGGATCCCTGATAATTAAGACAGACAAATAATTGGACTTTCTGCTGAACTGATGTGATACAAGAAATAGCCTGGTACTTTTTCCTTGGAGAAATAATTCTAAAGTTCTTTGGTCTGCACTAGACATTTAATATTAAAGTTTGTTCTTGAAATAAATAATAGCCAAAATGTCAATACTTCTGGTTTGCAGAATAATCATAAATTCTTGACCATAAAACAGTCATAAAGGCATAATATTTTATCCACTGTATATTCATACATTGCATGTCATTACAATGGCTAGGTGATGAATCATTTTCTGTGTGTGACAGAACAAATCTGAAATACCAATGCTAATGTGAAATCTATTCAAAGTCAGAAGACTTGTAAAATTACTTTACTTTAAATATACTTGCTTAAAAAAAGTACATTTTGAGTTTACACTAATATCAAACCTGAGTTTCTGTATTTGGAAATGGCGAAAGGTGTAGAGCAACTTTTGTCATCTTGTCGAAAGGTTATTTGCTTCATTTTAATATTCTTTGTTTAAAAAAAAGAGAAAAGAAAAAAGATAGAAGTGAATGATTAAGAGAGTAGTTTCCGTGGTCCTGAACCTAAGGAAACTTTAATGAGTATATACCATCTGTGTCTTGGGCGTTATAAATTTATGTACGAGATACTTTTTTTATTAGGCAAAAATCTCAAACAGGTTAAATGTGGGGTAGGCTTTTTTAAAGGTTATTTTTTCCTAGGATTTTTTATTTCTTTAACCGTGGGTGATATATTATTCTAATTCAACTCATATCTTATGCTAAATTTTACTTAGGATCAAAGCCATTCAAGTGCAAGATATGCCACTTTGCAACAGCTCAGCTCGGAGATGCCAGAAACCATGTCAAGAGGCACCTTGGGATGAGGGAATACAAGTGTCATGTCTGTGGGTGAGTAAATTGAAACAGTCTCCACCATGGTTAACCAGGAGAAGAGTGCAGGATATGCATTGTTTCAGAATTGAAAACTCTGATGTGAGCAAGAGTGGCTAAAATTATGCATGCATATCCTCCTTTCCATTGTTATGGTAAATTCCTTAAATACAGTTATGACATTCTTTTCCCACTTCTAATCCTGCACTGAAGATGAGCAATTTTATGGGCTACAAGGTCAATTTGAACCTGTAATCTGTAAATTGACTAAATTATAGGATGTTCATTCACATTGCCAGGGAGAACTGTAAATTCCATTTAAAGACATAAAAAATATATAATATAGACTTTACTGTGTGGGGTTTTTTCTTTTGCTATACTGTTATAATTTTAGTACCATTAACAGATTTCTGGACTCCATTAGGGTTTTCATTCTTTACGAAAACAAAACAGAAGACTGATTTTTCAAACAAATGGGTCTAAAATATTGCAGGCATAAGACTTTAAAAATAAATTGAAGTCTTTTATGTATGCTTGTGTTCCTGTTTGTTACCAAAAAAATCTTGTTTTTCTTTTTTACTTAATCGTTATTTCCTCAGAAGGATCGTTCATAATGTTTAATTGTCCTTCAAATGTGTTGCATTTAATAGGAGGCATTGAGACTCCTTAATGCAAAACTAATTAATTTAGCAGAAATGTTTAAAAGGTTTTAAAATGCCATGGCATATATGGTACATCATAGGACATTCAAAGTTGGATTTTAATACCCTACTTCTGATTAAAAATATATTTTAATGTTATTATGCTACAGAAATTAACTAATATATGCATCATATAAAAACACTTTACTCAAACCTATGTAACCTGCTATAGCAGTCTTATGGCTAATGTGTAGAACAGCACAGGTTCAATTAGATGATGCAGTGCACACATGAATGGTGTGGTGTGCTGTTAGGGATAATATTAAGCAGGGAGGTTTTTTTTCAGTCTTGGCATACTGATCCACTGCAGGACAAAGTGAGTTACACATTTTAAAGGACAAGTGAATCTTCAGCTGAAGATGCAGCTGAGTGATTTTCACTGATTCATCTCTCTGTTTTTCGAATAATTTTGCATGCAGCATTATGAGATACTTTGGATGTTTTTACTCACTTAAGAAAATTAATTGCTGACTTCTTGGAACACGAAATAAAAATGTATGAGCCTAATTCTTAAGTCCACTGAATATCAGTAGTAGAATAACTCGTGCTACTCTTTATTTTGCAGCATGCTTAAAATGAACTTTATGCACAGTAGCCTATTTTATGTTGTTTGAAGAATCTTATTTGCTGTGTCTGCTATATGGATTACTGAGAATTTGGCATGGGAGATGGTTATCAACTACAGATCCACAAAACTGTTTAGCTGAGGCTAAGCTCTGTTCTTTAGAAGTTTTCAACAAACTTGACAATGGTTCTTTATTCAGTTCCCTTTTAACTTAGAAAGAAAAATCATGTTATTTAACTACGTAATCATCAAAGGCAAAGTCGAAAATCTTGAAACATTTAATAGTGTATCTTTTATAAAAAGAGAATTAAACTGATTAGGCTTTGGCACAGTTTCTCACTTTTCAAAAATCACTCCTTCCCTCCAGAGTTGACATGTTCTTAGAATATGTCTCAGAAAATACACAACTTGCTTGTAATTCATGACATGGATGATTTAAACAGTGGGCTTAAATGGTAGTCAGTTTGGGAAGCTGATTGCTTACTACGTGTTGCTGATATGTCATACCTGGTAGCCAAGCAGGTACTCATTTTCCATTTTTGTGTAGTATTGTATTACTACTAATTTGCATCAACAACATGAAGCTGTGCTATTTAGATATGACAAAACAATGAGCTGAAGAGACATACACCACGATAAGCCGTGCTCACAAAAATCTGATTTATATACTTGTTCAAATAATCATCACATTTCACTTAATGTGCACCAAAAAATGTATTTTAAGAATTACACGTTAACATTGATTTAATTGGAAAAGACATTTTTATACTATAGCTAACAGACCTGAAGAATTGGGCAGGATTTGAAGGAAAAGGAATGACCAGAGCAGTTTGAACTGTAGTCCAAATAATGAATATGCCATCCTTTAATGTGGAAGAACAGAAAAAAGTGTAATAGCTTGTGCTGTGTTTCTGCTATTTTTAATGAAAGCATTGGGTAGTGTGTAAGTTGAAAAACATAAAGTGGCAACATAAAAAAAAAAAAATTGCTTGGATTGGCTATCGGATTAGTGGCACTATAGAGCATTGGTACATTAACACCACTGACAATGTCAATTCATTATCATTGATGGCTAAATAATCTTAGAAATGCTCAGTGGACCTATTAGTTCCTGAACATAAGCAGCTCATGCTGCATTTCTTCATTAGCTTTAATTGCTATAAATTTTACCTTTTTAAAAATCATGCTTTAAAAGGTGAAGTGATCTTTCAGGAACATTAACTCTGTAATTTTGTCACAAACAGAAGGTCCTGCACTATGTTTTCTTTTCTGCAGTAGTTAATATTCTATCTTCTGACTTTTAGATTCGTAGTAATAAGCCCTCTGCTAGTTGTGAGGATAATTTGTGTTTCAAAAGCTTTTGAATCTGCCTGGGCACTTTTTAAAGGTGAAATGTCAGTGCAACATTGTGGTGTAGTGTGTTCTCAAAATAACACTTTTAAAAAAAAAATCACTTAAAAAAAACACAACATATCTGTGTTGTTCTTATTGGAAGGGTATGCTGTGTCTAAATTTTCCAAATGTTCCTCATATTTACATGATACAAAGTACACAATATATAATTCACTTGGCTGTTGAAAAACGCAGTAATTTTGCTGTGGTTTTTGTTGTTGTTTTTTAATTGAAGTTCAGGGTTTGTTTTTCTTCAGCTGCACGGCAGAAACTACATGATACAGAAATTGGACACCGCTAATGTTTTAACATTTGGAATAAACCGTCTGCTACTCATTTTCTTATCACAGATGTGCGTTAATTGTTTTCTTTTCCATACCCATGGCTGTAAAATATATCCCGTTATTTCAGAGGTTGTATCTATTTTCCGTGTGTAGCAAACTGCTGCATATTTGAATTTAATTTTTGTAAGTCTGGCTCTGAATTTGGCTGACACAACACCCTGGGTGAGATGAGCAAATCTTGGTTGCCCAGCATTTAAAATTTTTGTTTCATTTGCCTGGTGGAATGCAGTGAAAAGGCTTGAAAAGGCTTATCATGCACTTTTCAAATTTTATGCCTCAGGTAGAACATGAAAAATGCATTGTTCTGCACTTGAGATTTTGAACAGAATTTATAGGCAATGTTTGATTTAAAAAAGCATCTACTATTCCTTTGCCTTGTTCTTGCCTTTGCTTTCAGAAACAGAATTTTGGGGGATGTAGTTACATGTTTCAAGTAAGAATGGCTGCTTCGTTCATTTTTCCCCCTCTCCTTTATGACTTCCTAAAAAATCTACTGAAGAAGATAGGTGTAAGGTAGGTTTGGATTTTTAGGAAAATTGACAGTATTTAAGACATGCACATAAACATATATATACTACCCTCCCAAAAATTGAAAAGTCATTTGTAGTAATGTCTTTATCATGTTTATTCTATATATAGTAGTCAAGTGTTGTAAGGAACAGATACGAGGGAAATTGGAGGGGGTGGAAGTAGATTTTTTTTTTTTTCCCCCTGAATTATTTTTTCCCTGTGTTTTTGTTTTTGCTTTTGTTTTTCCTACTTTTATTTTTTATATTTTGGATTTCTTTTGGTGAATGGATGTATTACTCTCTTTTCCTTTGTCCTTCTCAGTCCTCCTTTTGCTTTCAAACTCTTTTTCCCAATTAATTCTGGAGATGTTATAAGATGTTCTGTTAAATAAGTATCTTGCTAAATTCTGTTTTTTTTTTTTTTTTTTTTAAAGCCCCATATAAATAGGCTTTGACAAGAGTTACAGCGTCCCAAGCATGGAAATAACTTCACTTTTGCTGCTGTTGTTAATGCTAAGAATAGTTGGGAGATCTTAATCTGTATAAAGCTTAGTATTTTAATGACACTGGTTGCTTTGAGAACATCTAAGAAAAATATTCACCTATATTGAGTATAGTGGCTAACAGACCTTCCTGCTTTATAGATGAGAATGTGCTTTGACCAGATGCATCAAAAAATTGGCTGTACTCCTGTGTTATGTTTTAAAAAAAATTCTTTTAGATTTTCAGCCTGTTAATGTCAGGCTACTTTTAGTGAAAGCCGGCTCTTAAGATCACTTTTAGCAAGCAAAAAGACTTATACGTAAATTTATTGGTAGGAGCAGGAAAAACATTATATTTTCAAGGATGCCTTAATGTACTGTAATGTAAATTAATTATTTATACGTGTGCAGTTTGGGAAATCTTAAATAGAAAGTTGCTACTCTAGTAAAACTATTTTTGTGTGGTATTACCTAGTTTTTGTGCATTAGAAGGGATCTCTGTGTAGATGATTATAATGTCACTTTCTGACCTTTGCAGCTTGAATAATTGTAAATCATTGCTTCATAACGTGTCAGAGAATGTCTGTACTAGGCAATTAAATGGCAGAATATAATAGACCAAATTATTGCCTGTCATGTTTTCAACAACACAGTTAGTATTTGAGTTACACTTAATCATTACGTGCATTAGCAACTTCATTGGAATCCAGCTTCAGGCTGAGCATGAAATACATTACATTATTTAAACCTCTAATGGTAGAAGTCATTTATTTGTGTTGAAGTGTACAACATGCAGAGTTTCATAAAGCAAGGAACACTTGAGAGCTTAATTTATCCAAATCAAAGTCTAAATGCAGATAAACACAAGTGGCAAAAATTAGTAATTTTTATAGGCTGGAAATATTTAAAAATACATGGTTGTGGGTAATTGTAGGCAGCAGGAATAAATTAAAATCACTATTTTTAGTCGGCTCTGAAAACTAAAACTGTTGTATACCTAAATCGTCAAATGCATCATGAAATTGCATTTTTGAACGAACAATTAATTACACACACCGTACCTACAGATGTGGCCAATCAAAACATCCGCGTTTGGTTCAGCTGGTTAGATTAAAGATAAGTGTGTGTGAAATGACTGCTCCAGACCCAGGTATTCCGACTTCCTCTCGATCCGTCTTTTGCCGTTTGGTCCTATCGGACGTTTGTGCCTGTTTACACTTTAGTAAAGAAAATGAGTTCAGCCTACGTAGCAGCTTTCCAAACCCGCACACGCTTTTAGGCAAATTAATAAGAAAATACTGGAAAAGTATGTGGAGTAAGGTAACATGTGCGTTACATTATCTCGCCAATTTTTGTTCAGTTATCTATCATTTTATTAGATTTGCAAACTTGACCTTGAGCACATAGCCTCTATTTTTGGTGTTTAAGAAAACTACCAGAAATGGAAGCAATTTCCTTCCATTCAGGAGAGCTCCCAGCATCTTTACGCAGCTGGTGCAGATGCTGCGCTGGGCTGGGCGAGGCTGGTGGCCTGGAGGCCGGCCGTGGAGCTGGATGAGGCCACGGCAAGCGAGTGGGAGGCTGCGGGGCAGGGACCCTTCTGCTGGAGCCTGGTACTGCAAATGGGACAGGGAAGTCACGACCAGCTTTCTGACTTAATAAAACACCATTTGCGTGCCAAATTAGGTTGTAATAATGATTTAATTGTGCTTGCTGAAGAGAAAAGGTATGTAAGGGACATAGTCATGAGAGTATATATTTGTATTTGAATTAGAGATACTGTTAGTGATTCAGGCTAATATCTACTGCATGCAGTCTAATTCAGTGCACTTCCAAATGGTAATTATCAAGATACACAGTGGTGTGACTGTGATATACGCGGCACGTGTAACTGGTGCTTTTACGGACATGCATTTTTAATTTTTTACTTTACTGTAGATTGTTCCGACATCGAGGACGCGTGCGTTTCTATTAGGCAGTAGACTTCTCACAAAGCAAAGCTCCCGCGTCTCGAGGCACTGCGGCAATTTAAAGCATCTCATGGTTCGGGAAGGCTCTTCGTTTTCCTCTAATTGCGAGGACTCATTCCTGCGACGACCTAACCTTCTCACCACCCTCAAAGTGAGGAATGCATTGCCCCCTCAGAGCCACCAAAAGGGTGAAGCACGTGTGTGCTTGCGGGTTGTGCCGGGGCTGATCCTCCCCGCGAGGGGGGCCTGAGGGAGCCCGTGGCTGGTCATGGCCCCAGTGCCAGGGGCTCGGAGCCAACCCAGCCAGCACCCCTGCTCCTAGCAGTTCGGGCATCCAGCAACCCGGATGCTCACCCCGGGTGAACACCTCACTCTGCACGCACCCTCTGAGAGCCAGCGCCATCTGTGCCCATGTGGGAAGGGACCGAATCCGGTCCCGAGGAGGCAGGAGTTGTAACTAAGGGCAAACGCTGCAAAAATCACAAAACAGGCAAAAATTCTAAAACTCAGCGTGCCTACTGGAAAAGGAGGCTTCCATCTTTAGACTTCATGATTTTGAAGGCTTGGCACAAATGTTGAGAAAGATATTGATTAAAAATTTCCTTCTATTGGCAGAAGAAGATGGCAAAAAAATTAGCTTGCATTTGGTTAGCACGAGAAGAAGGAAGCCGTAGAGTTTTCAATATTGGGTGTCCTGTACAGAGAGGGAGAAAGGTTTACTTGCTTAAAACTTTGGTTGTGTTGTTCTGTTGGTTGGCACAAGTTGCATGGTTTGGATTTATATCCACGATTCAGAAAGTTTAGTTTTGTTGCATTTTTGGTTTTAATCATTTATGCATAGAAATTGCATCACACTCCTGATTTAACTGATTTTTTTCCTGGTGCTTTTAGCAACTGTTTCTTTTTTTTTTATTATTTTTTATTTTTTATTTTTTTTTATTTAGATGATAAATAACTGAACCTAACTTTTATCAATGAATACCTCTTTACTAGAGCTATAGGGTTCAGAAAGACAAGCAGGATTTACCAAAAATAAAAATACTGTAGGTTTATGTTTTGTACCTTTTAACTGTAAGCTGTTGGAATGCGTTCAATTTTAACCATATTTAATCTGTAAGAGTTGGGTGCTGAATCAATCTGTTGTGGTGTCTGTTTTTTTGTGTGTCTGATTTTACTTGTTTCAAAATGTATTACCATAACATAATTTCTTCAGTAGTTGCTGTTCAGTTCATTAGAATACCTCAGTACCTCAAAGGTTGCATTGTGTACTGCATCTGCCTGCTCTTTCACCTTTCAATTTTTTTGTTTTGTTTTTAAACGTCAACTTTATGATGCTTTCCAGTGACTTTCCTCCTATTCACACTGGAAATCCCTGGAAATTCTGCTTGTGGGTTTAGTACAAGCAGAATCCAGCCTATAGATTTCAAGCACTTCAGGACAATTAATCTTACTTTCTTTATTTCTTACTGCCCAAGGTTATTACAACCCTGGGCACCTTCTTGAGACTCGGTGATTAGTTTATTAGGGTAGAGCTGGTTTCTCTAGAAAATTTGTGTCTCGGTACGTTCATGTTTCATGTATAAACAAATCTAAATGGTAGCAGTCGGAAGAGCTGACCAGCTTCTGACTTCATTTTAGCCTTTCTGGCTGTGGTTTGTTGTCTTCCATCCTGTTTTTCTTACTG